>NC_069499.1:1495941564-1496541564 GCF_027579735.1 Bombina bombina
TACAGGTTGGGAGGGGCCTA
The DNA here is from genome assembly GCF_027579735.1 of Bombina bombina. Classification (NCBI taxonomy): domain Eukaryota; kingdom Metazoa; phylum Chordata; class Amphibia; order Anura; family Bombinatoridae; genus Bombina; species Bombina bombina. The sequence continues at coordinate 1,495,941,585 of NC_069499.1, forward strand.
ATTTCAGGCCTAAATCGTGCAGTAGTTTTTGCAGCTTGAGACTTCCAGCTTCCCTGAAGGAGTCCCCTGAACACTTAGGACCTCTACAAAGGGTTTTTGTGCCTTCAAAAGTCGTTGTATGGGCAGGTAGGGCCACAACAGAGCTGTGGCAGGCTGTTAAAAAACGTTTATATCGTTTTTTTTGATCCGGTTTTGAAACTAAGGGGTTAATCATCCATTTGCAAGTGGGTGCAATGCTCTGTTAGTCTATTATACACACTGTAAAAATTTCGTAAGATTTACTGCTTTTTATCAGTTTTTCAATTTCTGACAAAAATTGTTTCTCTTAAAGGCACAGTACCGTTTTTATTTTTTGCTTGTTTACATTTATCAAAGTGTTTTCCAAGCTTGCTGGTCTCATTGCTAGTCTGTTTAAACATGTCTGACATAGAGGAAACTCCTTGTTCATTATGTTTAGAAGCAATTGTGGAACCCCCTCTTAGAATGTGTACCAAATGTACTGATTTTACATTAAGTTATAAAGATCATATTCTGTCTTTAAAAGATTTATCACCAGAGGAAATTGACAAGGGAGAAGTTATGCCGACTAACTTGCCCCACGTGTCAGAACCTTTGACTCCCGCTCAAGGGACTCCCGCTCAAGTGGCGCCAAGTACATCTAGCGCGCCCATGGCGTTTACTTTACAAGACATGGCGGCAGTTATGGATCATACCCTTACAGCGGTATTGTCCAAACTACCAGGGTTACAAGGAAAGCGAGACAGCTCTGGGACTAGAAAAAATACAGAGCTCTCTGACGCTTTAGTAGCTATGTCTGATATCCCCTCACAATATGCAGAAGCTGAGGCAGGAGAGCTTCTTTCTGTGGGTGATTTTTCTGACTCAGGGAAGATGCTTCAACCTGATTCTGATATGTCTACATTTAAATTTAAGCTTGAACACCTCCGCGTGTTGCTCAGGGAGGTTTTAGCTACTCTGGATGACTGTGACACCATTATAGTGCCAGAGAAATTGTGTAGATTGGATAAATACTATGCAGTGCCTGTTTTTCCAATACCTAAAAGGTTTTCAGAAATTATTACTAAGGAATGGGATAGACCAGGTGTACCGTTCTCTCCCCCTCCTATTTTTAAGAAAATGTTTCCAATAGATGCCGCTACATAGGACTTATGGAAAACGGTCCCTAAGGTGGAGGGAGCAGTTTCTACCCTAGCTAAGCGTACAACTATTCCCGTCGGGGACAGTTGTGCTTTCCTAGATCCAATGGATAAAAGTTAGAGGGTTACCATAAGAAAATGTTTATACAACAAGGTTTTATTCTCCAGCCTCTTGCATGCATTGCCCCGGTCACTGCTGCTGCGGCCTTCTGGTTTGAGTCTCTGGAAGAGGCCTTACAGGAAGAAACTCCATTGGATGATATACTTGACAAGCTTGAAGCGCTTAAGCTAGCCAATTCATTTGTTTCTGACGCCGTTGTTCATTTAACCAAACTAACGGCTAAGAACTCAGGTTTTGCTATACAGGCGCGTAGGGCGCTATGGCTTAAATCCTGGTCCGCTGACGTTACTTCAAAGTCTAAGCTTCTCAATATTCCCTTCAAGGGGCAGACCCTATTCAGGCCTGGACTGAAGGAGATCATTTCTGATATTACTGGAGGAAAAGGTCATGCCCTTCCTCAGGATAGGTCTAATAAATTAAGGACCAAACAAACTAATTTTCGTGCCTTTCAAAACTTTAAGACGAGCGTGGCATCAACTCCCTTTAATGCAAAACAAGAGGGAAATTTTGCCCAGTCCAAGCCGGTCTGGAGACTTAACCAGGCCTGGAACAAAGGTAAGCAGGCCAAGAAGCCTGCTGCTGCCTCTAAGACAGCATGAAATATCAGCCCCCGATCTAGTAGGGGGCAGACTTTCTCTCTTCGCCCAGGCTTGGGCAGGAGATGTCCAGGATCCCTGGGCGTTGGAAATTGTGTCCCAGGGATATCTTCTGGACTTCAAAGCTTCTTCCCCAAAAGGAAGATTTCACCTCTCACAATTATCTGCAGACCAGATAAAGAGAGAGGCATTCTTACATTGTGTTCAAGACCTCCTAGTTATGGGAGTGATCCACCCAGTTCCAAAGGAGGAACAGGGGCAAGGCTTCTATTCAAATCTCTTTGTGGTTCCCAAGAAAGAGGGAACCTTCAGACCAATCTTAGATCTCAAGATCCTAAACAAATTTCTCAGGGTCCCATCATTCAAGATGGAGACTATTCGAACCATCCTACCTATGATCCAGGAGGGTCAATACATGACTACCGTGGACTTAAAGGATGCTTATCTTCACATTCCGATACACAAAGATCATCATCGGTTTCTCAGGTTCGCCTTCCTAGACAGGCATGACCAGATTGTGGCTCTTCCCTTTGGGTTAGCTACGGCACCAAGAATCTTTACAAAGGTTCTGGGGTCACTTCTGGCGGTCCTAAGGCCACGGGGCATAGCAGTAGCCCCTTACTTAGACGACATTCTGATAAAGGAGTCGAATTTCCAAATTGCCAAGTCCCATACGGACATTGTTCTGGCATTCCTGAGGTCTCATGGGTGGAAAGTGAACGAAAAGAAGAGTTCTCTATCCCCTCTCACAAGAGTTTCCTTCCTGGGAACTCTGATAGATTCTGTAGAAATGAGGATTTACCTGACAGAGGACAGGTTGTCAAAACTTCTAAATTCCTGCAGTGTTCTTTATTATACTTCTCGCCCTTCGGTGGCTCAGTGTATGGAAGTAATTGGCTTAATGGTAGCGGCAATGGACATAGTTCTGTTTGCCCGCCTACATCTCAGACCGCTGCAACTCTGCATGCTCAGTCAGTGGAATGGGGATTACACAGACTTGTCCCCTCTACTAAATCTGGATCAAGAGACCAGGGATTCTCTTCTCTGGTGGCTATCTCGGGTCCATCTGTCCAAAGGTATGACCTTCCGCAGGCCAGATTGGACAATAGTAACAACAGATGCCAGCCTTCTGGGCTGGGGTGCAGTCTGGAACTCTCTGAAGGCTCAGGGGTCGTGGACTCAGGAGGAGGCACTCCTTCCAATAAACATTCTGGAACTAAGAGCGATATTCAATGCTCTTCAGGCTTGGCCTCAGCTAGCAGCAGTGAGGTTCATCAGATTTCAGTCGGACAACATCACGACTGTAGCTTACATCAACCAACAAGGGGGAACAAGGAGATCCCTAGCGATGTTGGAGGTTTAAAAGATAATTCAATGGGCAGAGATTCACTCTTGCCATCTATCAGCTATCCATATCCCAGGAGTAGAGAACTGGGAGGCAGATTTTCTAAGTCGTCAGACTTTTCATCCTGGGGAGTGGAAGCTGGGAGCTCCATCCGGAGGTGTTTGCACAGTTGATTCAACGTTGGGGCAAACCAGAACTGGATCTCATGGCGTCTCGCCAGAACGCCAAGCTTCCTTGTTACGGATCCAGGTCCAGGGATCCCAAGGCAGCGCTGATAGATGCTCTAGCAGCGCCTTGGTCCTTCAACCTGGCTTATGTGTTTCCACCGTTTCCTCTGCTCCCTCGTCTGATTGCCAAGATCAAACCGGAGAGAGCATCGGTAATTTTGATAGCACCTGCATGGCCACGCAGGACTTGGTATGCAGATCTGGTGGACATGTCATCCTTTCCACCATGGACCTTCTACTTCAGGGTCCTTTCAACCATCCAAATCTAATTTCTCTGCGGCTGACTGCTTGGAGATTGAACGCTTGATTTTATCAAAGCGTGGTTTCTCCGAGTCGGTCATTGATACCTTAATACAGGCGCGATAGCCTGTCACCAGGAAAATCTATCATAAGATATGGTGTAAATATCTTCATTGGTGTGAATCCAAGGGTTACTCATGGAGTAAGGTCAGGATTCCTAGGATATTATCTTTTCTCCAAGAAGGATTGGAGAAGGGTTTGTCAGCTAGTTCCTTAAAAGGACAGATTTCTGCTCTGTCTATTTTTTTGCACAAACGTCTGGCTGAGGTTCCAGACGTGCAGGCGTTTTGTCAGGCTTTAGTCAGAATCAAGCCTGTGTTTAAACCTGTTGCTCCGCCTTGGAGTTTAAATTTAGGTCTTAAGGTTCTTCAAGGGTACCAAACCTGTTTTTTTTACCTAAGGTGGTATCTAATAAAAATATCAATCAGGAGATTGTTGTACCGTCACTGTGTCCTAATCCTTCTTCAAAGAAGGAACGTCTTTTACACAATCTTGACGTGGTTCGTGCTTTAACCCCTTAATGACAACTGACGTACCAGGTACGTCGTGCAAAAACTAACTGTTAATGACAATAGACGTACCTGGTACGTCAGTTGTCTAACAGAGTGCTGGAAGTGATCACAATCGCTTCCAGCAGCTCTGAGGGTATTGCAGTGATGCCTCGATATGGAGGCATCCTGCAATACCCCTTTACAAGCCTCCGATGCAGAGAGAGCCACTCTGTGGCCCTCTCTGCACCGGTAGAGATGGTGCCGTTGTCCGGGTGGAAGGAGGGAGCGTGTGCACGCGGGCGTGCACGATGCGCACGTGCACGGGGGCGCGTGTGCACGTGCGCGCATTAGCCACACTGACACCAATGAAGGAAGAAAGGAAGGGGAAAAAAAACATAATTTATGCTTACCTGATAAATTTATTTCTCTTGTAGTGTATCCAGTCCACGGATCATCCATTACTTGTGGGATATTCTCCTTCCCAACAGGAAGTTGCAAGAGGATCACCCACAGCAGAGCTGCTATATAGCTCCTCCCCTCACTGCCATATCCAGTCATTCGACCAAAACAAGACGAGAAAGGAGAAACCATAGGGTGCAGTGGTGACTGTAGTTTAATTAAAATTTAGACCTGCCTTAAAAGGACAGGGCGGGCCGTGGACTGGATACACTACAAGAGAAATAAATTTATCAGGTAAGCATAAATTATGTTTTCTCTTGTTAAGTGTATCCAGTCCACGGATCATCCATTACTTGTGGGATACCAATACCAAAGCTAAAGTACACGGATGATGGGAGGGACAAGGCAGGAACTTAAACGGAAGGAACCACTGCCTGTAGAACCTTTCTCCCAAAAACAGCCTCCGAAGAAGCAAAAGTGTCAAATTTGTAAAATTTTGAAAAGGTGTGAAGCGAAGACCAAGTCGCAGCCTTGCAAATCTGTTCAACAGAGGCCTCATTTTTAAAGGCCCAGGTGGAAGCCACAGCTCTAGTAGAATGAGCTGTAATCCTTTCAGGGGGCTGCTGTCCAGCAGTCTCATAGGCTAAGCGTATTATGCTCCGAAGCCAAAAGGAGAGAGAGGTTGTCGAAGCTTTTTGACCTCTCCTCTGTCCAGAGTAAACGACAAACAGGGCAGATGTTTGACGAAAACCTTTAGTAGCCTGTAAGTAAAACTTCAAGGCACGGACTACGTCCAGATTATCCAAAAGACGTTCCTTCTTTGAAGAAGGATTAGGACACAAGGATGGAACAACAATCTCTTGATTGATATTCCTGTTAGAAACCACCTTAGGTAAAAACCCAGGTTTGGTACGCAGAACTACCTTGTCTGAATGAAAAATCAGATAAGGAGAATCACAATGTAAGGCAGATAACTCAGAGACTCTTCGAGCCGAGGAAATAGCCATCAAAAACAGAACTTTCCAAGATAAAAGTTTAATATCAATGGAATGAAGGGGTTCAAACGGAACTACCTGAAGAACTTTAAGAACCAAGTTTAAGCTCCACGGGGGAGCAACAGTTTTAAACACAGGCTTAATCCTAACCAAAGCCTGACAAAATGCCTGGACGTCTGGAACTTCTGCCAGACGCTTGTGCAAAAGAATAGACGGAGCAGAGATCTGTCCTTTTAAAGAACTAGCTGATAAGCCTTTGCCCAAACCCTCTTGGAGAAAGGACAATATCCTAGGAATCCTAACCTTACTCCATGAGTAACTCTTGGATTCACACCAATAAAGATATTTACCCTATATCTTATGGTAGATTTTCCTGGTGACAGGCTTCCGAGCCTGTATTAAGGTATCAATGACTGACTCGGAGAAGCCACGCCTTGATAGAATCAAGCGTTCAATCTCCATGCAGTCAGTCTCAGAGAAATTAGATTTGGATGATTGAAAGGACCTTGTATTAGAAGGTCCTGCCTCAGAGGCAGAGTCCATGGTGGAAGAGATGACATGTCCACTAGGTCTGCATACCAGGTCCTGCGTGGCCACGCAGGCGCTATCAGAATCACCGATGCTCTCTCCTGTTTGATTTTGGCAATCAGTCGAGGGAGCAGAGGAAACGGTGGAAACACATAGGCCAGGTTGAAGAACCAAGGAGCTGCTAGAGCATCTATCAGCGTTGCTCCCGGGTCCCTGGACCTGGATCCGTAACAAGGAAGCTTGGCATTCTGGCGAGACGCCATGAGATCCAGTTCTGGTTTGCCCCAACGATGGACCAGTTGAGCAAACACCTCCGGATGGAGTTCCCACTCCCCCGGATGAAAAGTCTGACGACTTAGAAAATCCGCCTCCCAGTTCTCTACGCCTGGGATGTGGATCGCTGACAGGTGGCAAGAGTGAGACTCTGCCCAGCGAATTATCTTTGAGACTTCTAATATCGCTAGGGAACTCCTGGTTCCCCCTTGATGGTTGATGTAAGCCACAGTCGTGATGTTGTCCGACTGAAATCTGATGAACCTCAGTGTTGCTAACTGAGGCCAAGCTAGAAGAGCATTGAATATTGCTCTTAACTCCAGAATATTTATTGGGAGGAGTTTCTCCTCCTGAGTCCACGATCCCTGAGCCTTCAGGGAGTTCCAGACTGCGCCCCAACCTAGAAGGCTGGCATCTGTTGCTACAATCGTCCAATCTGGCCTGCGAAAGGTTATACCCTTGGACAGATGGACCCGAGAAAGCCACCAGAGAAGAGAATCTCTGGTCTCTTGATCCAGATTTAGTAGAGAGGACAAATCTGAGTAATCCCCATTCCACTGACTTAGCATGCATAATTGCAGCAGTCTGAGATGCAGGCGCGCAAATGGCACTATGTCCATTGCCGCTACCATTAAGCCGATTACTTCCATGCACTGAGCCACTGACGGGCGTGGAATGGAATGAAGGACACGGCAAGCATTTAGAAGTTTTGATAACCTGGACTCCGTCAGGTAAATTTTCATCTCTACAGAATCTATAAGAGTCCCTAGGAAGGAGACTCTTGTGAGTGGTGATAGAGAACTCTTTTCCACGTTCACTTTCCACCCATGCGACCTCAGAAATGCCAGAACTATCTCTGTATGAGACTTGGCAATTTGAAAGCTTGACGCCTGTATCAGGATGTCGTCTAGATACGGAGCCACCGCTATGCCTCGCGGTCTTAGAACCGCCAGAAGTGAGCCCAGAACCTTTGTAAAAATTCTCGGGGCAGTGGCCAACCCGAAGGGAAGAGCTACAAATTGGTAATGCCTGTCTAGAAAGGCAAACCTTAGGAACCGATGATGATCTTTGTGAATCGGTATGTGAAGGTAGGCATCCTTTAAGTCCACTGTGGTCATGTACTGACCCGCTTGGATCATGGGTAGGATGGTCCGAATAGTTTCCATTTTGAATGATGGAACTCTGAGGAATTTGTTTAAGATCTTTAGATCCAAGATTGGTCTGAAGGTTCCCTCTTTCTTGGGAACCACAAACAGATTTGAATAAAATCCCTGTCCTTGTTCCGTCCGCGGAACTGGATGGATCACTCCCATTACTAGGAGGTCTTGCACACAGCTTAGGAATGCCTGTTTCTTTATCTGGTTTGCTGATAACCTTGAAAGATGAAATCTCCCTTGTGGAGGAGAAGCTATGAAGTCCAGAAGATATCCCTGAGATATGATCTCCAACGCCCAGGGATCCTGAACATCTCTTGCCCACGCCTGGGCGAAGAGAGAAAGTCTGCCCCCCACTAGATCCGTTTCCAGATAGGGGGCCGCTCCTTCATGCTGTCTTGGGGGCAGCAGCAGGCTTTCTGGCCTGCTTGCCCTTGTTCCAGGACTGGTTAGGTTTCCAGGCCTGTCTGGAATGAGCAACAGTTCCCTCTTGTTTTGAAGCGGAGGAAGTTGATGCTGCTCCTGCCTTGAAATTTCGAAAGGCACGAAAATTAGACTGTTTAGCCTTTGATTTGGCCCTGTCCTGGGGAAGGGTATGACCCTTGCCTCCAGTAATGTCAGCAATAATTTCCTTCAAGCCAGGCCCGAATAAGGTCTGCCCCTTGAAAGGAATGTTGAGTAATTTAGACTTTGAAGTCACGTCAGCTGACCAGGATTTAAGCCATAGCGCCCTACGCGCCTGGATGGCGAATCCGGAATTCTTAGCCGTTAGTTTAGTCAAATGAACAATGGCATCAGAAACAAATGAGTTAGCTAGCTTAAGCGTTCTAAGCTTGTCAATAATTTAATTCAATAGAGCTGTCTGGATGGCCTCTTCCAGGGCCTCAAACCAGAATGCCGCCGCAGCAGTGACAGGCGCAATGCATGCAAGGGGCTGTAAAATAAAACCTTGTTGAATAAACATTTTCTTAAGGTAACCCTCTAATTTTTTATCCATTGGATCTGAAAAAGCACAACTGTCCTTAACCGGGATAGTGGTACGCTTTGCTAAAGTAGAAACAGCTCCCTCCACCTTAGGGACCGTCTGCCATAAGTCCCGTGTAGTGGCGTCTATTGGAAACATTTTTCTAAATATAGGAGGTGGGGAAAAGGGCACACCGGGTCAATCCCACTCCTTGCTAATAATTTCTGTAAGCCTTTTAGGTATAGGAAAAACATCAGTACACACCGGCACCGCATAGTATCTATCCAGCCTACACAATTTCCCTGGAATTGCAACTGTGTTACAGTCATTCAGAGCAGCTAATACCTCCCCAAGCAATACACGGAGGTTCTCAAGCTTAAATTTAAAATTAGACATCTCTGAATCAGGTTTCCCGAGTCAGAGATGTCACCCACAGACTGAAGCTCTCCGTCCTCATGTTCTGCATACTGTGACGCAGTATCAGACATGGCTCTAACAGCATTTGCGCGCTCTGTATCTCTCCTAACCCCAGAGCTATAGCGCTTGCCTCTTAATTCAGGCAATCTAGATAATACCCCTGACAGGGTATTATTCATGATTGCAGCCATGTCCTGCAAGGTAATCGCTATGGGCGTCCCTGATGTAATTGGCGCCATATTAGCGTGCGTCCCCTGAGCGGGAGGCGAAGGGTCTGACACGTGGGGAGAGTTAGTCGGCATAACTTCCCCCTCGACAGAACCCTCTGGTGATAATTCTTTTATAGATAAAGACTGATCTTTACTGTTTAAGGTAAAAATCAATACATTTAGTACACATTCTCCTATGGGGCTCCACCATGGCTTTCAAACATAATGAACAAGTAGGTTCCTCTGTGTCAGACATGTTTAAACAGACTAGCAATGAGACTAGCAAGCTTGGAAAACACTTTAAAACAAGTAATATAAAAAACGTTACTGCGCCTTTAAGAAACACAAATTTTCCCAAATTTTGAAATAACAGTGAAAAAATGCAGTTACACTAACAAAATATTTACAGTGTATGTAATAAGTTAGCAGAGCATTGCAGAGCATTGCACCCACTTGCAAATGGATGATTAACCCCTTAATACCAAAAACGGAATAACAAATGACAAAAACGTTTTTTAAACAGTCACAACAACTGCCACAGCTCTACTGTGGCTTTTTACCTCCCTCAATACGACTTTTGAAGCCTTTTGAGCCCTTCAGAGAAGTCCTGGATCATGCAGGAAGATGTCTGTGTCTGTAATTTTTGCTGTGCAAAAAAACGCTAAAATAGGCCCTTCACACTCATATTACAACAGTGGGAACTGTTTCTAGGCAAAATTCAAGCCAGCCATGTGGAAAAAACTAGGCCCCAATAAGTTTCATCACCAAACATATGTAAAAAACGATTAAACATGCCAGCAAACGTTTTAAAATACACTTTTATAAGAGTATGTGTCTCTATTAATAAGCCTGATACCAGTCGCTATCACTGCATTTAAGGCTTTACTTACATTACTTCGGTATCAGCAGCATTTTCTAGCAAATTCCATCCCTAGAAAAATATTTTAACTGCACATACCTTATTGCAGGAAACCTGCACGCTATTCCCCCTCTGAAGTTACCTCACTCCTCAGAATATGTGAGAACAGCAAAGGATCTTAGTTACTTCTGCTAAGATCATAGAAAACGCAGGCAGATTCTTCTTCTAAATACTGCCTGAGATAAACAGTACACTCCGGTACCATTTAAAAATAACAAACTTTTGATTGAAGAAATAAACTAAGTATAAAACACCACAGTCCTCTTACGACCTCCATCTTAGTTGAGAGTTACAAGAGAATGACTGGATATGGCAGTGAGGGGAGGAGCTATATAGCAGCTCTGCTGTGGGTGATCCTCTTGCAACTTCCTGTTGGGAAGGAGAATATCCCACAAGTAATGGATGATCCGTGGACTGGATACACTTAACAAGAGAAAAAGTTATTAATTTTTTTACATATAAAAGGAGGGGGAGGGGGTATTGTGGGCGGGCTGCTACACTACAGAAATAATTAAAAATAAAAATAAAAGTTATCAATAAAATTAAAATACTTTGGTTTGTAGGGCCACAAGATGGCGGTAATTAGGTAGGGGAGAGGGTTAGAGAGCTGGAGGGGGGAATCAGGGAGGTTGGTGCTAAGGCAGGGGTCCATCACAACTAAAATATTTTGTTATTTTTATTTAAAAAAAAAAAAACTATTTTATTTAGTACTGGCAGACTTTCTGCCAGTACTTAAGATGGCGGGAACAATTGTGGGGTGGGGGAGGGAAGAGAGCTGTTTGGGAGGGATCAGGGGGTGGGATGTGTCAGGTGGGAGGCTGATCTCTAAAATTAAGGATAAAGAAAGTGTATATCCTGCGCAAAAAACAGATGGGGAAAGGGGATGCCTCTAGCTCTCCTCGATGGGTACCCTAGCGTGCCCAATGTGTAAAAGATATATGCAAAGTAGAGGTGAGCGCCAAAAGAAGGCTGAGGGTAGGGTAGGGAACGCCAAAATAGGCTATAATGAGCTGGTAAAATGTAAAATTAAAAATTATTTATTCCATACAATGATTATATTAAAAAAGCATTAAAAGAACAATATACACTGTTAGTTTTTCATGGATCCATGTTACAAATGATAGCAAATTGCAGTGTAGAGTAAAATACAATACAGTATAATGTAAAAAACAATTATAAATAATGATAGAGTCAGTGACTGATGATATAGCCTTTTTGATTGAGTCCAGTAAGTGTAAGATGCTCCTGGTAAGTAGTATAGGGTTAATTGTAATCCAATACTGTGCAGGAAAAAAATTATCGAGATTTAGGTGCGATCAGTGTCCAATCCAGCAATTTAGAAAAAAGGGTGAAAAAATGCGTGTTCACTCTATGTGATGAAAAAAATGATGATAAAAAGATGATGAGATCCCTCCAAAAAATGTGTTATCAAAAATGAAAAAAGGTGAAAAAAGGGTAAAAAAGGATAAAAAATAGTGTCAGTATTCAAATCCAAAATGATGTTGGTGATGTCAGTGCAAATCAATCAATCAGTGGTTCAGTGTTGATACAATGTTTTGACATTAAAAATAAGATTATGCAAAAACAAAAAATCCTGAAAAAAAGAAAACAAACAATACTCTAATATATGCAATCTGTACAATAGATATATCAGTATTATGCTTACTCAGATCTGTCGACGCGTTTCGGCCATATACCTCTGGCCTTTATCAAGACTCTGGCTTGTGATAAAGGCCAGAGGTATATGGCCGAAACACGTCGACAGATCTGAGTAAGCATAATACTGATATATCTATTGTACAGATTGCATATATTAGAGTATTGTTTGTTTTCTTTTTTTCAGGATTTTTTGTTTTTGCATAATCTTATTTTTAATGTCAAAACATTGTATCAACACTGAACCACTGATTGATTGATTTGCACTGACATCACCAACATCATTTTGGATTTGAATACTGACACTATTTTTTATCCTTTTTTACCCTTTTTTCACCTTTTTTCATTTTTGATAACACATTTTTTGGAGGGATCTCATCATCTTTTTATCATCATTTTTTTCATCACATAGAGTGAACACGCATTTTTTCACCCTTTTTTCTAAATTGCTGGATTGGACACTGATCGCACCTAAATCTCGATAAATTTTTTCCTGCACAGTATTGGATTACAATTAACCCTATACTACTTACCAGGAGCATCTTACACTTACTGGACTCAATCAAAAAGGCTATATCATCAGCCACTGACTCTATCATTATTTATAATTGTTTTTTTACATTATACTGTATTGTATTTTACTCTACACTGCAATTTGCTATCATTTGTAACATGGATCCATGAAAAACTAACAGTGTATATTGTTCTTTTAATGCTTTTTTAATATAATCATTGTATGGAATAAATAATTTTTAATTTTACATTTTACCAGCTCATTATAGCCTATTTTGGCGTTCCCTACCCTACCCTCAGATCTCTAAAATTAACCCTGCAAGCTCCATAATTTAACCCCTTCACTGCTGGGCATAATTCACGTGTGGTGCGCAGCAGCATTTAGCGGCCTTCTAATTACCAAAAAGCAACTCCAAAGCCATATAAATCTGCTATTTCTGAACAAAGGGGATCCCAGAGAAGCTTTTACAACAATTTCTGCCATAATTGCACAAGCTGTTTGTAAATAATTTCAGTGAGAAACCTAAAATTGTGAAAAATGTAAAGTTTTTTTTTTTATTTGCTCGCATTTGGCGGTGAAATGGTGGCATAAAATATACCAAAATGGGCCTAGATCAATACTTGGGGTTGTCTACTACACTACACTAAAGCTTAAATTAACCCTACAAGTTCCCTAATTAACCCCTTCACTCCTGGGCATAAAACACGTGTGGTGCGCAGCGGCATTTAGCGGCCTTCTAATTACCAAAAAGCAACCACAAAGCCATATAAGTCTGTTATTTCTGAAAAAGGGGATCCCAGAGAAGCATTTACAACCATTTGTGCCATAATTGCAGAAGCTGTTTGTAAATAATTTCAGTGGGAAACCTAAAGTTTGTGACAAAATTTGTGAAAAAGTGAACTTTTTTTTTTTTATCGCATTTGGCGGTGAAATGGTGGCATGAAATATACCGAAATGGGCCTAGATCAATACTTTGGGATGTCTTCTAAAACAAAATATATACATGTCAAGGGATATTCAGGGATTCCTGACAGATATCAGGGTTCCAAAGTAACTAGCGCTAATTTTGAAAAAAAAGTGGTTTGGAAATAGCAAAGTGCTACTTGTATTTATTGCCCCATAAATTGCAAAAAAAGCAAAGAACGTGTAAACATTGGGTATTTCTAAACTCAGGACAAAATTTATAAACTATTTAGCATGGGTGTTTTTTGGTGATTGTAGATGTGTAACAGATTTTGGGGGTCAAAGTTAGAAAAAGTGTGTTTTTTTCCATTTTTTCCTCATATTTTATCATTTTTTTTTTGTAGTAAATTATAAGATATGATGAAAATAATGGTATCTTTAGAAAGTCCATTTAATGACGAGAAAAACGGTATATAATATGTGTGGGTACAGTAAATGAGTAAGAGGAAAATTACAGCTAAACACAAACACTGCAGAAATGTAAAAATAGCCATTGTCATTAAGGGTAAGAAAATTGAAAAATGGTCCGGTCATTAAGGGGTTAAAGTTTTATTTACAAGCTACTAAAGATTTTTGTCAAACATCTGCATTGTTTGTTGTCTACTCTGGACAGAGGAGAGGCCAAAAGGCTTCATCAACCTCTCTTTCTTTTTGGCTAAGGAGTATAATACGCTTATCTTATGAGACTGCTGGACAGCAGCCTCCTGAAAGGATTACAGCTCATTCTACTAGAGCGGTAGCTTCCACATGGGCTTTTAAAAATGAGGCTTCTGTTGAACAGATTTGTAAGGCGGCGACTTCGCTTCATACTTTTTCAAAGTTCTATAAATTTGATACTTTTTTTTTTTTTCCAACAAGCTTTATTTCAGATCCAAAGAAAGGTGTACAGAGTTTACATGAGCCGTATCAACAAACCGGCTTGCAAGGAGACATATAAAAGACGATTACAGAATAAACCGAGGAACTCTTAATCATAATCCTCTATGTTCTAGTCAGCAAAGCCTTGATGCAGTACACCATTAAATTTCGATGAGTTCAAAAGTCTGCTGGTGTTTTTCATTTAAACAAAATAACAGTAAATTATTAGCCAAGAAATAAAAAAAAAGAAACTTCAAACATTAAACGTTGCTGCGCAGCGGGAGGCTCATACCAGATAAGATTACGTCAATTATTGAACAACAGGTTTTGCAGGAAAATCTATCCAGGGAGGCTTTTGCCCAATATGCAGAACAAATATAGCTATCACTACCAATGTCAGGGACTTTATTGCACCTCGGCTAATGATCAGATATATTAATGTGTACCTCCTTGTCAACTCGCAGGGCATCTCAAAAATTATAATATATCCCTCTCCCTATAGCGATCCCCATTCCCAGGGCTCTTACGTCACAGGCCTGGGCGTTATAGTGGATAAGTTCCAATAAGTCCCCCCACCCGTCGTCAGTCTGGGCATACGTAACTTTTGAGCTTCTGTCAGAGTAGGTGTTATTACTAGGTCGGAGGGTTGGGGTAATGGCTCAACGTCTGAGTGGGTGTAGGTCTCCCAGTAAAACAGCATAGAGCAGTAAAAATCTAGTCTGTTGGTTTTGTGATAGTGGAATTTTTCTAGGGTTAATAGATGCGTGACATTGCACCTCCATTCGGGCATAGAGGGTATGACGCATTGTTTCCATAGTCTGGGGATTAATTGCTTAGCACTGCTAAGCATGATGTAAAGCAGAACAGTTTTGTATCTGCATTTAATCCTGGGTGGTTTATTAAATAACATTGTCCAGGGGTCCATGGGAATAGATTGTGTGAGAACTTTTTGAATCTCCCCATGAACGTCCTTCCAGAACGGTTGGAGCAGAGGGCAATCCCACCAAATATGGCTAAGGGTACCAGGATATTTACAGCCTCTCCAGCAAAGGGGGTCAGCTTGTGGATAAATCTTAGCTAGCCTGCTGGGGTATAAGTACCACCTCCCTAATAGTTTCATATTGGTTTCTGTGATACTCATTGATGAGGGTGCCTTACCCATTTGTTGGAATATAACCTCCCAGGTTTTTGGCGGGACAGACAAATTTGTTACTTTTGCTTCTTCTGAGGTTATTTTTGGGAGAAAGGTCTTGCAGGCAGTGGTGCCTTTCCGTTTAAGCGCCTGCCTTGTCCCTCCCTTCATCCGTGTCCTATAGCTTTGGTATTGGTATCCCACAAGTAATGGATGATCCGTGGACTGGATACACCTTACAGTCCAGTCCATGGCCCGCCCTGTCATTTTAAGGCAGGTATTTTTTATTTTTAAACTACAGTCACCACTGCACCCTATAGTTTCTCCTTTCTCTTGCTTGTCTTCGGTCGAATGACTGGTAATGGCAGTTAGGGGAGGAGCTATATAGACAGCTCTCCTGTGGGTGATCCTCTTGCAGCTTCCTGTTGGGAAGGAGAATATCCCACAAGTAATGGATGATCCGTGGACTGGATACACCACAAGAGAAATAAATTTATCAGGTAAGCATAAATTATGTTTTTACAAAAAACCAAAACAATTACGCTTTGTATTTTGTACTTTTAGCTACATTTTTTGTGTGTGTTTTTTGAACATCCAGTGTACTTAAATTATGATTTACACTGTGCATATTTAATATTATTTATTCCTGTGTAATTTACATAGGAATTTTAATTTTGTTATAAAATACTATTTATGGTAAAAAAAAATTGTCACGATTTTCGCTGCAACTTAATACAATGTTTTTCTGCGTATTTTTGTGTCAATAGTTCAATTAATCATTTTGTATGATTTTTAAATTACGATTTTCATTGTGCACTTTTGTAATGTCAGCATCTCCTTTCTATACGAAAATGTGGTAAACGCATCTTAGCGAGACATCCTGTTTTCAGGGTAAAAATTGGCTTTGTATAATTTCACCTGGGAAATAAAAGGGCTGGTGAGAATTCTTATAGAATCTCATCAGCCCAGAGAGATTTTTAGTATCGGACCCAAAGTCAATGTGCTTTTCTGTCACCAGGGGGCTTGTATGTAACTGCGTATTTGTGTGTGGCAGGGTTAATGCTGGTGTTTTTTAAATGTAATAATAACGCCCCTGTACATATTACTTCCAATAAGGACAATTTTTTATTTTACCAATTCTTTATCTTGCAAAACAATAAACTTTATTCATTCCTTGGTTGAGTGCTTCTCTCTTTTAGTTCATATGATAGTGATATTGATAGGGGGAAGGTGTGTTTTTTCATATGATACAAAACATTTGTTTAAAAAAAAAATTATTCAGGTGGGAAAGATCAAATGAGTCGTAATAAAATACCAGAGAAATTGCCAAACGAGTGTTTTCTAACAGTGATGACCAACTTCCTAACACAAAGCTAGATATTTAAGAAGCATTAAGGGCCTCAAATAAATCTGGCTATTATACATTAAAATATTTCCTAAAAATATCCAGTGACACAGGCATAGATTTAGGTAGGATTGCAGGGTACCCAGTGTCTGATGTTTATTCCTTCCAGATGTTTCATTTTTTTTTCTTTTAGTTGTGGTCACCCCAAAGAGCACATTTTTTGTTCCATTTTTTCCTGTGGTTACAAAAACTATGGCACACATTAATAGTTCTGCTTTTCCTGGGGCCACAAGAACTAGAGCAGAGGGCTATAATATATGTAGACCTCTCACTACAGGTTGGCCATCGCTGATCTAAAATATAACACCACAAGTGGCAAACAGTTTTTAGAATCAATAGCATTTTACTGCTAGAAAGAAAAGTTACAGAACAAAGGAATTATTATTTCATATCATTTAAAGTGTATGATAGTGCAACAGGTAAAGCCAACAGGATGCTTGGTTGTATACAAAGAGGTATTGAGCCTCATGTACAACTGTGTGTGTCCTTCTTCTTGTCGAACAGGAAGTGGACACTGTATATCCGCTCTAACACCACCCTCCTGCTCTTACTTGATTCCTCATGTCAATCACTTACAAGCGAGTTTGGGGTAATTTATCTCGGCAACCTCAGAGGTAGCAGAGTCATTGCAAAGCAGCTGTCTTATGACCATTTCTTTCAACTTGAGGTAAGCAAAGGGTTCCAAAACATAATCCTCTTGAACTCTAAACAGAAGGTCAAATAGTGGCGTTCTTCACTAACATTTAAACTATAATCACCTATTGAGATATATACGTTTAAAGCACTGCACACATATATACATATGCATTCATACATATGAACACACACGTATACATGCACACATATGTCTACACATAGATACACACACATACACCATAGAGCCCTTCCCAGTCCAGCATCTTCTCATATGCAATATGATACGTGTGTTTTGCTTTGCATGTATCCAGCGTTAAAACTTTACTTTAGGTCTCCAATTGTGTTACATTTTCCAGCGCTATTTTGTGTTGCCATTGAGCACAACACGTAACTCAATACTTGTAATATCAAAGATAATAGTAGCACACCCTGAGCTATTCATTCAAAGTGTAGGCTGCTCTAAAAAAAAATGTTGGCTGTGTTAAGATTCTCTGGTTAACATTTTTTACCATAACTTGTAATACAAGAGTGTGTGATTCTTAGCGATTGTGCTCCACTTGTAATCTAGCCCTATATATTTTCATGTTTCGCTTGACAGCTAGAGGAAAAACATAATTTATACTTACCTGATAAATTTATTTATTTCCGGATATGGTGAGTCCACGGAATCATCAAGAGGAGGAATCAATCAGCA
Source organism: Bombina bombina (assembly GCF_027579735.1). Lineage (NCBI taxonomy): Eukaryota > Metazoa > Chordata > Amphibia > Anura > Bombinatoridae > Bombina > Bombina bombina. Next base: position 1,495,959,538 of record NC_069499.1, read on the forward strand.
GGAGGAGGCAAAGAGCACCGCAGCAAAGCTGCTATATATGTCACTTCCCTTACCCATAATCCCCAGTCATTCTCTAGAAGGAAAATGAAAAAAGAAGATAACACAAAGGTGTAAAGGTGCCTGAAGTTTTAGTAAAAAATAACGGTCTTAAATAAAGGGTGGGTCGTGGATTCACCATATCCGGAAAAAAATAAATGTATCAGGTATGTATAAATTATCTTTTCTTTCCTAAGATATGGTGAGTCCACGGAATCATCAATTACTAGTGAGAACCAATACCCAAGCTAGAGGACACAGATGATAAGGGATGGACAAGACAGGTAACCTAAACAGAAGGCACCACTACTCGAAGAAACTTCCTCCCAAAAAAAGCCTCAGCCGAGGCAAAAGACAAATTAAAGAATTTGGAAAAAGTATGAAAAAAGACCAAGTGGCAGCCTTGCAAATCTGTTCCACAGAAGCTTCATTTTTGAAAGCCCAGGAAAAAGAAAACAGCCCTTGTAGAATAAGCTGTAATTCTCTCAGAAGGTTGCTGTCCAGCAGACGCATAAGCCAAACAAATAAAACTCTTAAACTAAAAAGAAAAAGAAGTAGCCGTAGCTATCTGTCCCTTTCGCTTCTCAGAGAAACAAACAAACAAAGCAGAAGACTAAAGAAAATCCTTAGTCGCCTGTAGATAAAATTTCAGTGCCCGCACAACATCATGATCTAGGTTGTGCAACAAACGTTCCTTATGAGAAGAAGGACAAGGACACAAAGAAGGAACAACAATTTCCTGATCAATATTCCTGATTGAAATAACCTTAGGCAGAAAATCCAACTTAGTACGCAGAACCACCTTATCAGAATGAAAGATAAAGGGAAACATATTGCAATGCCAAAAATTCAGAGACTCTCCAACCAGGAGAAATGACCACAAGAAACAAAACCTTCTAAGATAATATCTTGATATCTAAAGAATGCATAGGCTCAAACGGAGCCTGCTGTAAAACTTTAAGAACAAGGTTAAGACTCCAAGGAGGAGTAACAGGTTTGAACACAGGCCTGATTCTGATCAAGGCCTGACAAAAAGATTGCATTTCTGGCACATCTGCCAGGCACTTATGCAACAAAATAGAGAGAGCAGAAATCTGACCCCTCAGAGTACTAGCCGCCAAACCCTTCTCCAGATCATCCTGGATAAAGGACAAAATCCTAGGAATCCTGACTACAAGAGTAGCCTGGATTCACACCAATAAAGATATATATATATATACCATATCTTATGATAAATGTTCCTAGTAACAGGCTTATGAGCCTGTATTAAGGTCTCAATGACCGACTCAGAAAAACCACGCTTAGAAAAATTAAGCATTCAATCTCCAAGCAGTCAGCTTCAGAGAAACAAGATTTGGATGAAGAAAGAGACCCTGAATCAGGAGGTCCTTCCTCAGAGGTAGTCTCCACAGAGGCAGAGACAACATTCCCACTGGGTCTGCATACCAGGTCCTGCGAGGCCACGCCGGTGCTATGAGAATCACCAACGCCCTCTCCTGTTTGATCCGAGCAATGACTCTTGGCAAGAGAACAAACAGAGGAAACAGGTATGCTAGACTGAAATTCCAAAGGACTGCCAGAGCATCTATCAGGAAAAGCCTGTGGATCCCTTGACCTCGAGCCGTACCACAGGAATTAGCATTCTGCCAAAAAGCCCTAAGATACAGATCTGGCTGTCTCCAACTGAGGATTAAAACTGGAAAAACACCTCCGGGTGGAGTTCTCACTCCCCCAGATAAAAAGTCTCTCAGCTCAGAAAATCCACTTCCCAATTGTCCACTCCTTGGAATGTGGATCTCAGATAGACAACAGTTGTGGGCCTTCGTCCACTGAATAATTCAGGCCACCTCTGACATGGCCAAGTAATTCCGAGTTCCCCCCTGGTGGTACTGAAACCTGATAAACCAGGCTAAAGCTAATTGAGGCAAAACCAGAAAAGCATTGAAAATTGCTCTCAGCTCTAGAATGTTTATGGGGAGAACTGACTCCTCCCGAGTCCATAAACCCTGAACCTTAAACAAGCCCCAGACTGCTCCCCAACCTAGAAGGCTGGCACCCGTGGTTAAAATCACCCAGGAGGGTCTGAAAAAGCAAGTTCCCTCAGAGAGGTGTTCCTGAGACAACCAACACAGAAGAGAGTCCTCTGACTCCTGATCCAGATCTATTCGCAAAGATAGATCTACATAGTCCCCGTTCCAATGTCTGAGCATGCATTACTGCAGAGGCCTGAGATGGAACCGAGCAAACGGAATGATGTCCAAAGAAGCCACCATCAGACCAATTACCTCCATACATTGAGCCACTGATGGCCGAGGAGAGGACTGAAGGGCAAGACAAGAATCAAAACACTTTGTCTTTCTGACCTCTGTCAGAAAAATCTACATTAATAAGGAGTCTATTATGGTCCCGAAAAACACTACCCTTGTAGCAGGAACCAGAGAACCTTTTCCCAAAATCACCCTCCATCCGTGGTAGCGAAGAAAAGACAATAAGATCTCTGAATGAGATATTGCTTGTTGAAAAGACAGCACCTGAACCAGAAAGTCGTCCAGATAGACGCCACTGCAATGCCCTGAAAGTGATTGTCCAAGAACGCAAACCTCAGAAACTTGTGATGAACCTTATGAATAAAAACATGAAGGTATGCATACTTTAGGTCTATGGTTGTCAAGAATTGACCCTCTTGGACCAAGGGAAGGATGGAAATGAATAGTCTCCATCTTGAAGGTTGGTACTCTGAGAAATTTGTTTAAACACTTCAGATTTAGAATTGGTCTGAAAATTTCCTACAAAAGAAAAATAAAATTATTTATTTTTATTTAACTCTTATATAAAATAAATATAAGGGAAAAATGTGCTACTGTTACTTTAAAAAATAAAGTCACAAAAAAAGGAACAGAAAAACGCAATCAGCCACAGGCACCCTCTACACCTCAGCAATCTTGCTGAGGTGCCTACCTGACCTACTGACTGAAAAACAATCCGTTTTCACAGAAACTGCTAGTAACAATGAAAGGGCTTGAACGAGAGGCTTCCTGGATTACAGAGCCTCCAAAATAACAAACACAGCAACTCTGACACTGCAGCGCAAACAGGAAGTTAAAAACTGCGCAAAAACACAGCCAGCCCCAGCAAACGTAACTGCCAAATTAAAAAGTTTTAAAACACGGATAAAAAAACATGTACCCCCAAACAGAACAGTTTATATTAAACTGAGCCACCAATAAATAAATAAAAACTCTCATAAACAGAGCCTGCTAGCTGCCACAAATAAACTTCCTAGGAAGTAAAAGTAAAATATCGGTCCCAGCGGCATTTAAGCTGAATAACTGCCAGATTCTTCCTACATATGAAAAATAAAATTGTCACCTTAAAATTCAACTGTCTGGCAGCAGGACAGCTCACCTGGTTTGAGAGGAGCTATTCCTCACATGGACCTGTGGACAAAAGATAATACTGAGTAAGTTTACTCAGGCTATCTGAATAGGGCAGCAAAAATGTTTGGGAAAACGCAGAAGGGATTGTACCCTACAAGTTCCCAATTGCTTAAAAGCCACCACTGCCCTACTGAAGAAACTAACGTGGGCTAAGGCTAAACCCCAGTAAAGATCAGAGCAAACCTACTCTGCTTTAAATTAATAAAATCTTGATTGTAGATCAGACACCTAAAACTTCACCTCTTCCTTGCACCGCAGACAAAGAGAATGACTAGGGATTATGGGTAAGGGAAGTGACATATATAGCAGCTTTGCTGTGGTGCTCTTTGCCTCCTCCTGCTGATTACTATTCCCACTAGTAATTGATGATTCTGTGGACTCACCATATCTTAGGAAAGAAATGAATCTTATATTTCTTTTGTGAGGGGGTAATAGTCTTCTTTAGAGCTGTCAGACCCCACACCCCCCATAACAGGACCAATGCTATGAGATATTTGTAATGGATATTTACATTTGAAAGACAGGAATCTACAATCTCTCATATATTCCAGATAAGATAATCTATGTGTAAATTAAAGGGACAGTCAACACCAAAATTCTTATTGTTTAAAAAGATAACTCCATTACTACCCATTCCCCAGCTTTGTTGTATTAATATACTTTATAACATTTAAACCTCTAAATTTCTGCCTGTTTCTAAGCCACTACAGACAGCCTCTTATCACATTTTTTTTTATTTGCTTTTCACAACAGGGAACAGCTAAATCATGTGGGCCATATAGATAACATTGTGCTCACACCTGTGAAGTTGTGCACAACACAGCACTATTTGGCTAAAATGCAAGTCAGTAGATAATAAATAAAAAATCATGTGATCAGGGGGCTGTCAAAAGAGACTTAGATACAAGGTAATCACAGAGGTAAAACATATATTAATATAGCAGTGTTGGTTATGCAAAACTGGGGAATGGGTAATAAAGGGATTATCTTTCTTTTTAAACAATAAACATTTTGGTGTTGACTGTCCCTTTAAGATTGTAGCAAGGGTGACACTAACTTATGTAAAGCCAACACTGCTAGTAAAAAAATGTAGGTGAGAAACAAAACTTATTGTGAAGAACATGATTTTTGGAGTAAGTTATGCCAAATAGGTCCAGGAATGAGAGTCAGCTTGTGTGTTGTGATCATGATATGTGTTATCTGTAGATATGCAAAAATGTTTATGTGCTATAATCTGAGATCAATGACATGTGGAGCATCAGTCAATCCAACTTCATTTATCAAACTGCAGATGCAAATTTGGAGTTCTAGGAGTTTCCTGCAGCCGATAATTAAGAAACAGTAGTCTTACGACCGATGTTTGTTAACATCTCCGCCATTTCTGAACTGGCTGTTTAAAATCAACCCAGACTGATCCAACTGGGGTAATTGACAGCCCCTGTTCTCACGTGATTAGTTGCTTGCGAATTGTCACTCATGATATTGTTTTGATTATTATACTCTTGAATATGATCTTTTATCATCCATTCTAGTAGCATCCTTACCACTGGTATCAGACTTACTGGTCTGTAGCTTCACAGATAAACATTCCCACTGTGAAACAAATGCTTGAAAGCAGGCAAAACTTTATTAATGCTTGAAAACATACACAATAACCCAGCAACTCTAGCATGCTGCCATTAATATTACCTCCCTAATTGCTATTTTATAAAATCTTACCTTGTGTCCTTCTTCAGATTGCCCCAACAGAATTCCAGAAATGTCTTTGCCATCAAAAAGTCTGTTCACTGGCAAAGATGCATTTGCAAGAGACAACAATGTGGGGAAAATATCCAAAGAGCTAAAAAAAAAAAAGAAATAAGCATGTGAAGGCAGCAAGAGTCTGGTGTAACATGGAAATATCATATATCCAAATACGTGAGAAAACCACACTGGCTACCCAAAAAAACAATGTGCCACATTAAAATTGCATGTGATGACCCACCAAGATGTCCATAACAGTGGTCCCCCTGGCAAGCCAACCGCATGTCCTCAACATAAAAGGAAGTTGGAAGTCACTGTGAATAAAGGACATTGAAAAAAATGCTCCCACAAAGCATCAGATCTACCCAGGATCACACTGCTTTCAGTAAAAGGCAATGAGGCCGAATTATCAAAGACCTCGCTGAATGCGGAGAGCAAAACGCTCTCCGTATTCAGCATTGCACCAGCAGCTCACAAGAGCTGCTGGTGCAACGCCGCCCCCTGCAGAGGTGTCAATCAACCCGATCGTACTTGATCGGGTTGAATTCCGCCGATTCCTTTCCGCCTCATCAGAGCGGGCGGACAGGGTTATGGAGCAGCGGTCTTTAGACCGCTGCTTCATAACTGGTGTTTCTGGCGAGCCTGCAGGAGCTTAATAGATAGGCCCCATTGGCTCTTCAAATGGTTTTTCCAAAGTAACCAATACACGGGTAATGTTTGTTTTTGCTACCTTCCTCTGTGTACCCTCCCTTCTTCTTGATAATTCTAGTTCAGGTTTTGTGTACATTGTGATTTTTTTGTTTTGTTTCTTTTATTTTATCCCTTAGACTTTGAGTGCTTGGGAGCAGGACATGCATTGTTTATGTTCTGTAGAAGTAGATAGATAGATAGATAGATAGAGAGAGAGATAGATAGAGAGATATTCAGTCATTTTGCAGTTTTCAAGAAAATTCACATGGCAGATATAAGGCTTTTGGCCGAGCTGCAGGGTTTATTGAGAGAAAGGGGAGAGCTCATGATAAAACCTCAAGCCAGTAGCAGCAGTATGCAGGTATACCCTGAGTACATTAGGTCTGAACAGGAACAGTACAGCTTAAGCAGGTAATAAAGCGAGTAGTCAGGTAGATACTGACAGCTAAGAGCAGGTGAGCAGCAGAGCAGGAAGTTAATCATGCACAGTAACTCTGGTAGATGCAGGTACACAAGGGTAGCAGGATGGAAGAGTAAGATGTTAGGTGCTTACTCATAGGAACTGCAGGGCCCCCAGAACTGCTGTTGTTGAGCAGACATACTATTAGAATAGCAAACTCACTTTGGATAGGCTTGTGCAGGATTAATCATGTAAGCAGCAGAGCTATATGGTAAAAGGTATCGGCATGGCAGGTGAAATATAGCCATTACCCTATGACAAATTTGGGATTATACAAGAATACTGGCAGGTGAAAGGCACTTCCTTATAAAGCAAAACCATTCAGAACAGATCTTGTGTGACAAATACCTTGTGAAAAGATTCTTGGAACTAAAACTTTTGAAGACTGAGTGGTTCGATTTGCTCCATACTGGGTCTACATAGATGCTAGAACATATCAGAGTTAGGAGATGCAAGGTTAATCCACTTGCTGAATGAAATAAATGTGACACCATCTGGCTGGCAAGAGGTAGGTCACAAACATTTTAAATGATGAGCAAAAAACAGGTTGATTCCTCCCTTAAAGGGACAGTCTAGTCAAAATTAAACTTTCATGATTCAGATAGGGCATGCAATTTTAAACAGCTTTTCAATTTACTTTTATCATCACATTTTTGTTCTTTTGATATTCTTGGTTGAAAGCTAGGTAGGCTAATATGCTAATTTCTATGCCCATGAAGGCTATCTCTTATATCAGGGCATTTTGACAGTTTTTCACAGCTAGAGGGTGTTAGTTCATGTGTGCCATATAGATAACTTTGTGCTCATACACTTGGAGTTACCTAGTAGTCAGCACTGATTGGCAGAGGCTTAGATACAAGACAATCACAGAGGTAAAAAGAATGTTAATATAACAGTGTTGGTTATGCAAAACTGAGGAATGGGTAATAAAGGGATTATCTATCTTTTTAAACAATACCAATTCTGGAGTAGACTGTCCCTTTAACTGCACGTTATTTGGTTATAGATAGTTATCTCTTCAGAACAACCATGCTACACAATACTTTATATACAACATAAGCTATAACAGGCACAGAAGTCAGTGGAAGCTGTCAAGGCTAAGAATGGCAGAAATGTGATTAAGAATTAGCGTGTCTGACTACACTGGCAACCTCCGCCATACTGAGCAGTGAATCTGCTTGTGTTTCTCAAAAGTTGCCATTTCACTGTGTGTTTAAAAGCTCTGCAATCAACATTGAAAAGCTTCCTATATCATTAGCAGACAGAACAGTAATTTGGCTGCCTGCAGTATGCTCAATAAACAATGTAGGGAACCGCCTGCAGGGTGTCATTTATATGCGGTTCTTGCATAAACAGATTTAACCATTATATTAGGCGGTAACGGAGCTAAATAAACATTGCCCTGTAATGAAATATAAAGATGTCTAACACTCTGCCCAATACTACAAAGCCACTTAACTTATTACAGCACGTAATTTATGTCATACAGCCAGAGAGGAATAATCAGTTATTATTTAGCTAAAGAAATGGCTGCCTGGGGTAGATTCTGCAGTTGACCTTAGTCATTCATACAAATAAAGCATTATATAAAATTATGTGAGGCATGTATAATAATATAAATGAAGGGAGAACATTGCCACAACAAAATTTAGATTATTTTAGTATGAAAAAAATGCTCTAAAAGTGACATAAAATTGCTGGGCACAACTACAGTAGCATGGTCACAACTTGTGCTAAATTAGGTGCTGCCATACTTGTGAGTATGATTCTTAAGAGGCCGATTTATGAAAGGTCTTGCGGACCTGATCCGACAGTGCGGATCAGGTCCGCAAGACCTCGCTGAATGCGGAGAGCAATGCGCTCTCCGTATTCAGCATTGCACTAGCAGCTCACAAGAGCTGCTGGTGCAACGCCGCCCCCTGCAGACTCGCGGCCAATCGGCCACCAGCAGGGAGGTGTCAATCAACCCGATCGTACTCTATCGGGTTAAGTTCCGGCGATTCCTGTCCGCCTCATCAGAGCAGGGGGACAGGGTTATGTTACGGGCCCTTGTTTGTGATTCTTTTCACAGAATTTTATTGGAGTGAGCAGTGTTGTTTACCACAAGGAGCAGCTACCTATCGCTATTGGAAATCCAAGGAAGGAATTTATACAGAATACAGCATATGGATCTATACTGAACTGTAATACCAGATACAACTTTACACCTATTGGCAATAACATTGATTTATTTGATGTGTAATATTGACAAACATTGTCTTATCTGTGGACAGACCACTTCTATACTATAATATTATCCCCATACGAATTGTGTATATTTGACTGACATTATTGGGGGGAAGGTTAACGTTTTTTCCATCCCATATTTATTATTTAAATTCCTCCTTATTCTGTTTAACAATACTATTGATTGTAATCAAGTTTGATTAATTGTAGTCCAGGATACATACTATTCTATATATGGTTATTTGGTAGCGCCCCCTTGTGTTGAGGCAAGTTGTGTCATCAACATTTTGAGCTGTATTCACCCCTTTGACTCAAGCACTGTGCATTTACGGGTCAGTGAGGTTGTCGGCTTTCTGATAACTATGTAATGTGCTTCAGGTTAGCGGGCACAATACAGAGCAAGACATTTACATGTTTAAACCAGCTCCATTGCTCTATAATATTACTGAGTACCTTTTTTATACATTGTGTTGTAACTTTAATACTTACACCCTGTATCATGCACACTAACCCCAACAAATGATACAGCTGTCAAGAGGTCAGCACAACCATGGATCAATGAGTGTGTAGTACATCTGTTACAAGAAAACCTAAGCTCCAATATGGCTGCCCCCAGTATGAAGAGGTGGAGCTTTTGCATCTTCCATTTTTAAGTTATAAATATAGAACTATTTTGACCAGAACTGTAGGCACAGGCGGAAATACAACAACATGGTGAGTAGTAACCATTTAATTGTAGTTGTGCTCAGCATTTTAACGTCTCTTTAAGTTTATATATATTGATTCCCTGTGCAGCACAGCAAGGCCACCTTCTTTGCTTTGTTCAACCAATGAGAACAGCTGTACATTACTTTAGCAGCCAAGCCCCAATGGAAACGTCTAGGGCTAGATTACAAGTGGAGCGTTAAATTATTGTGTGCCCACAAACGGGCAAATTTGCCTGTTTGCTGGTGCGCAATAAATACCCAGCCATTACAAGTGGCTGTTTATTGCTACCGCAAGCTCGTGGTAGCAATTAGTGCTCAGAAAATTAACCTTAGATTAGATCTCTGGTTAATTTTCTAAAAGTGCTCCAAATGCCCTCAAAATAGGCAGTTTGGGGTTTTTAAAGTTGGCGGGTGTGGGGTGTTTGGAAAAAAAAAATGGCACTGAAAAGTGCCTTTACATTTCCGTCTATGGGAACTGTGTGCTCCTAGTAAATACATATTATTATTATTATTGGTTATTTGTAGAGCGCCAATAGATTCCGCAGCACTAATATATATATATATTAATATATATGCTAATATACATATATTTATATATATATATGTATATACACATATTAACACATAAATATATATGTATATAAGGATATAGAAAAGTGGCAGTGTGAATGCACTCTCACCAAAAGATCAACAGCTTCCAGGGTGCTCTTAGAGATACAAAATCCAGAGAACAAGTAAAGCACTCACTGGTCTTCAGTCAACTATAAACAATGAATTTATTCAAGCGTGACGTTTCGGGGTACACAAACCACTTCCTCTGACAAATAAAGTGAACAAACAGAACTTTTAAAGGCCTGTAAAGCCCTCCTCTATCAGTCTGCCAATGAGCAGACAACGTGTGCAAAACTAACATGTGAATATGGTTAGCTAATCAGCTACACAAAAAAATAAGTCAATGTGGCCCCATGCCTAGCCAACTTATTCAAGGCAGACTACGAGATCAATACAATGCAGGTATTTTCCAATGAACGGATCAAGCTGTATTGCAGATACATTGATTATCTCTTTCTAGTGTGGCAAGGGGACGAACAATCACTCACACAGTGTGTTCATGACCTCAATAACATTGAGAGCCCGATCAAATTTCAGTACCATGCCTACCTTGAAGTGATTGACTTTCTGGATGTCAGGGAATTTAAAGTTGGCAACAAACTAGGCACAACATTATACAAGAAAAGTACCGACAGGAATTTGTACTCCCGGCTGAGAGTTGCCATCCACCTTCGCTGGTACGCAACATTCCCAAAAGCCCAGTTCCAAAGGGGGATCAGAAACAACACAGATCAAATAAACTGTAAGCAACAACTAGCCGAAATGACAGATAGATTCAAACAAAGAGGATATAAACCTACACTACTGAACAAGAGCAAACAAAGTGCTCTCAATACCATGGACTCCATGAAATATGATGACCAACTCAGTCTCACATTTGTCACAACCTATACGCTGGACAAGAACCAATTAGTCCGAGCCATCCGTGATGAATGGAAAATTATCAAAGCCGATTCCAATATGTCATTCACCTCCTGGGGGACACCGAGTGTTGCGTACAAGAGAGACCACAATCTGCATGACCTTCTAGTTAAAACCGATATCCCAGTCGAGGACTCTTCTCGAACATGGTTGAAGAAAATGAAGGGATGCTTTTGTTGCACAAGTTGTGTGATGTGCAACAGTATGCGAACTGGCTCGTCATTCCAACATCCGGACAAAAAGAAGAAGTATCAGATCAATGCATTTGTTACATGCACTACAACACACATCATCTATCTTCTACATTGCCCATGCAGCAAATTCTATACCGGAAAGACGATGCTTGCACAAGGATGGCCAATCACCACTCAACTATACACCAAGCACTCCACTCTGGGAAGGCCGAACAACCGATGGCACGGCACTTTTTGGAGGCTAAACACTCTGTGAATGACCTAAAGTTCCAGACCATGTCCCCCTGTTACGGAGAGGAGGCAACAGAGCTAGGATCCTCCTTCAAAAGGAAACACGATGGATCTTCCAATTGGGGACTCTGGCACCAAAGGGACTGAACATTAACACGGGATAGCAGTTTTTTTTTTATAATGAATATGCTTTTCACAATGGATATACTGTTCCCTGGCCCAGTATTATGAAGAATGGTAAAGTAGGACATTTTATATGAGAGTTCAGATCCTCATTATGAGAGTGCCGATCCATTCAGACCTGTGGTATTATGTATGTCTTTAAAACAAGCTTATCCTCCACAAGCTTGTTTAAAATCCACAAATTAAGCTGTTTCTGCCTTGGTCTACCTTCCTTTTATGTCCCCCTTCCCCTTTCCTCTCCTATTCCCTCTTTCCCTTTTTTCCCCTCCCCCCCTTTTTTATCCTTCCCTCCGTTCCCCCCCCCCCTTCCCATTTGTTCTTTTTTTTCCCCTTCTGTTTCCTCCCCTCTTGTGGATTATTTCCTGATCCTTGGTCCTTTTGCGGACACCTATGTAGCCAATTGTCATGTATCAGTCTGTTTTAAGTAATGTTTTTGAAATTTGTATTTTTCACATGTATTATTCTATATGTTTACACCTATTTGGTCCAGCGGCTGCGCAATTGTACCCTCGTTGTCCCTTCACCAGTGATCTATGTGGGCACTCTCTTAATTTCATTTTTGATTAATAGGATGTGCCATTATTCTTTTAACAGTTGGCATTTTTATCCCCTTTTTTCTTACTCACTTTATGGATCATTTAAGATCATTCAAGGTATGATAATGGTTGGCCCTAAGTGGGACAGTTCTTTTTGTAATGGAAGGTTGTGTGGGCTGGTATTAGGATCTCCACCAATTTGTAATTTCCAGTGTTGTGTCTTGAGTAAGCATGTTATGTTTGTGTATCGTGTTTATGCGCTTGTGCAGGTAGGTGAGCATTGTTTTGTTTCTATATGTTGCTATAGTTACGGCCCCTACATGTGGCATGACTCTGCCTGTCTATTGGCCATTTCTTTCCTTGCGGTTCTATTGGTCCGCATGTATTGTTATTTTGTTGCCTTGACATCGTGAGTTGCCGTGTCGGTGATGCATTCATTTGCCACGATAGGCAGTTTTACTCTTATTGTATGTATAGCTTTGGGCGATTTTTTCCGATCTGCCAGTCCGTTAATTTTGGTCAGCTGGAGGTTACGTCAGAGATGGGTGTGTTTGAACCCACCAATAGGGACACGTGCTTCACGACTTTTGGTTTTTAATCTTTATGCATTGCTGGCTCGTAACCTCTTATTTCCTTGTGATTACTTTCTTGCTCTGTGGGGGTGACCCGAGGGGCACAGTTGGCAGCCGCTGGCTTTTCTATTTGTGATTTTCGAATAGTGTTATTTTCACACAGTATAATTGGCTTATTTTTTTTGCGTAGCTGATTAGCTAACCATATTCACATGTTAGTTTTGCACATGCTGTCTGCTCATTGGCAGACTGATAGAGGAGGGCTTTACAGGCCTTTAAAGTTCTGTTTGTTCACTTTATGTTTGTCAGAGGAAGGGGTTTGTGTACCCCATATGTCACGTTTGAATAAATTCATTGTTTATAGTTGACCAGTGAGTGCTTTACTTGTTCTCTGGATTTTATATAAGCCTATACATATATATTTAAAAATCACTGCTTGACTTATCCCCTTCACTGCACTTAGGTTCTTATGCCATCTCTGACTAAATCAGAATGAGGCTCCCATTGGATCCTATGTAACCGCGCTCTCATGACTGCAATGCTTCCTAGCAATGCGAATGCAGGGTCGCGTTCTCATTGCGCTTGGCTTGTAATACCAGCGCGCATTTAGTGCTCCCCTTGTAATCTAGCCCTAAATAGGGTCGGGTCACAAGGGACTGCAAAAGCCTTTTTATTTCTGTATCATGCTGGCCCTCGTTTACAGCCTGCTCTCTAAAAGCAGGGTCAACAATCTGTGTCTCTTGCTATGCGGCATTCCCTACATTTCTGACATTTACAACTTCTGAAATATTTTCATATTATTAAAGAGATATGAAACCCAAAATCTCTTTTGACAGAGCATACAACAAACATATATATATATATATATATATATATATATATATATATATATATATCCAGTGCTTTGTTTTAAAAATGAATTTATTTATGTGCATTTTCATTTTAAGTTGTATTTCTCCTTAATTGATTAGCACAGTGAAATGGAATCATGCTGCATTATCAATTGTTTAAAGGGACATTGTAAACTAGATTTTTCTTTGCATAAATGCTTTGTAAATGATCCATTTATATAGTGTTTTTGTAACTGTATAGTTTTGCTTATTTTCAGACTCTTTCTCCTGTTTGTGTAATCTGTCTTTTCATATGCAAGGGAGGGGGGTGTTTGCTCATCCTTCTTTCCCAGTCCATTTCAGTGGGTGTCCCAGCCTAACCTCATCAACAGTGCTAAACTGGGAGCTTCTACGTTTTTAAAAGGTTTTATCCTGGATTTTTAGATTAGTATCTGTGCATATTATTCTTTATAGTCGTGTCTATTACATGCAGTTAAATGAAAATTAGTGTACACTGTCCCTTTAATGATTATGAACTCCTCACTGTAAAAGTCAGACCAGAAAACAACTACAAGTCCCTCCCAAGGGAGAGATGGGGGGAATCTATGGTGAGTCAGGTGACATCCCTACCTCAGTATGGCTGAACTTGTGATGTTTCTTGGGATTTTCCCTGGCCAGTATGCTATAGTTGGTACACGGTGGCCTCCCTCCCAAGTGGTTTGCTTTGCAGAACTTCCACCTAAAACACAAAAGAAGTGACCATGATATTATAAATATTGTCCAAACTTAACCATGATTACAAGACTATAGATTTGTAGTTTTAAATTATTTACACATTCATCCACAAATCATATATTTTGTTCGTAATGCCACCATTAGATATACATGTAGTTTAGTATAAAATGCAACGTATTTTACGCAACAAAAGCTAAAATAAGAGGCTGTGAAGGTGAAGAGTGAGCATCTAAAATAATTATGAGTAAATAATCTATGGAATGTATAGTAAATATGTGGAACTAACTGCATAACAATATGTGACATGTGGGAATATTCCCCTCCTGACCACTAGGAGGAGGCAAAAGACACCCCAATACACCAGAGATTTAAATCCCTCCTACATTATGAAAGATGAATTTATCAGGTAAGCATAAATGTTGTTTTGTTTCATCAGATGTTGAATCCATGAGTCATCAAGTGAGGGAATCAATACTCAAGCAGTAAAGAGTGGGCATCTAAAATAATTATGAGGAGTTAATACATCCTTGCTTTTCAACAAAGCATAACAAGAAAAGGAAGAAAATTTGATAATAGAAGCACACTGGAAACTTTTTTAAAATTATATGTTCTATCTAAATCATACAATAAAAATGTTGGGTTTTAATTCCTTTTAAGCAACTTTTTAGGCAATTTAGCCTAATTACTTATTAAATCATGCAGGGTGGCTTACTTCAATCAGTATAAAATTAAATGGAAGACTTTTTGGTCAGCATTTAAATCAAGAGCTCAACAAAGCAAACACAGTAGGCTGGACTCTAACGTGTTTCACATGAATTAACATGTATCATCAATGAGGCTGAGCAAGCCCAAAGCTCACCATTAAACAGCTTAAAGTGAATGTCAATTTTGATGATAAAGTGCCCGGGTTTTAAAAATTTGATTAAAAACAGGGGCACTTTAATTCATCAAAATTTACATTTCACTCCTGTTGAAAAAAAAATACTTGCCTTTTAATCTTGACAGCAGCTCTAGCTTCCTCCGGTCGTTGCAAGCCATGTCTGACGTCAGAAATGATGGATAGGTCCTCCTCCAATCACGGTTTCCCCCCCGGGGGAATCAGTGTCTGATTCAATGCCGTGATTGGAGGAAGCCGGACTCCTCATTTTAGACCCAGGAAGAGCACTTTAGCATCAAAATTGACATTCACTTTAATTCATTTAATTCAACAAACCCTATAATAATTAATAGCAATTAACAAAATGTAACTCAGCAATTAAAGTTATTATTCAATCTTAGCTACATTAATAAATTATATTTGAAAACAGTGGTACATTACAGGCTATAATTTATATTCCAGTATTAAGCTACATTAAATGTAACTTAATGAGAAACATGATGATAAAATGTACAAGACAACAATTATTTGAGTATTGTATTAATTAATAGTTAACTATTAAAGGGATATTCTACTCAAATATTCATGTTTATAAAATACCAGCATTTATACAGGTGGAAAGTATGTTTTGCATCAAAAACTCGTATGCGAAAGCAGTTTAACATAAATTATTATACTACTGACAACATGAGTTTGAAAAATAAATTGTATAAAACTACAAAAATAAGTTGACTACAATGTTCTGCCAGTACCTAGTTTTTTTTTTTTTAAATTTTTTGTAGTGTAGTGGTCCCCCCGCCTCAACCCCTCCCGCGATCATTAGTTAGGTATCCAACACCCTCCCTTTTTTCTGTAGTGTAGCTCCCCATCCCTCCCTCTCCCTTTATTTATTTTGTGCCTCAGTGTAGGGCCCTCCCACTCCCTCCCCCCTCTGCTGCTGGACCGGCCAACTGCCTCCCGGATTCCATCCTACACCTCCTGCCGGCACCAGCTGATGATCGTTACAGACGGTGACACATACAGTGTCAACGTCTGTAACGATCTGGCATCTGCCTTTATATGGAACCGGAGCACTGATCATGCTCCGGTTCCATATGCAGGCAGATGCCTGGAGCTCAGGAACTCCAGACTGCTGGACCTTCCAGCAGCTCAGATGTATATATATACGTAGTGAAGTACAATAAGCAAAGTACTGCACAACGTATACTGTATATACGTCATTATGGGTTAAGGGGTTAAATAATTTATATTAGATAGTGTAACTGTACTTTGTAATTTATTTTTTATGTGTTTTGTGCAACTTTTTAGTTTCGCAAAACAGTTAACCAGAGTTCTGAAGTTGCGGTAATCATTCTAGCATAAATCTCGATTGCGCTCAAGCGATTGCATTTACTTTCAACTCTTAATACCAGGGATAAGCCCAATGAGCGCAAACACCCGCGATAAACCCCTTATCAATTGCATGCAAACGTTTGAGCTCCACTCATAATCTTGCCCCTATTGTTTAAACGTAATTCATAAAATGATTTGGCTTAGATTGAAATATTATTGGTTTATTTTTTGCAGTCTGTATAAAATATAAATAAATGGAATTTCCTGGGGACCACCCATAGTGCTGGTACATTTTGTAAAACATAATCCTTTGCAGTACATTAGACTTTTTTTTTTTTTTTTTTACTTTTTGTGTGTATTTTTTAAACTAAAGGATTTTTCTGTTTCTGTTCGATATTTGCTTAAAATATATGATGTGTGAGCAACAGAAAAAATACTAAATTGTAAAAAGAGATGTCTAAAATCTGCTTCACTATAGACACGAGAAATGGTTCAACAATGACAAAGATTGAGCTCACTAAGAATATAATAATACTGGATTAATTCTGATCAGGTTGCAGTAATCAAGCCATTATTAGAAATGCTTAGATTTTATATACAATGACTCAGAATGTCACATAGGATCTAAGCCTCAGTTTGAACAAGATATTGAGCTAGATTTAAAGGGACACTGTACCCAAATTTTTTCTTTCGTGATTCAGATAGAGCATGACATTTTAAGCAACTTTCTAATTTACTCCTATTATCAAATTTTCTTCATTCTTTTGATATCTTTATTTGAAATGCAAGAAAGTAAGTTTAGATGCCGGCCCATTTTTGGTGATCAACCTGGGTTGTTCTTGCTGATTGGTGGATAAACTCATCCTCCAATAAAAAAGTGCTGTCCAGAGTTCTGAATAAAAAAAAAGCTTAGATGTCTTCTTTTTAAAATAAAGATAGCAAGAGAACGAAGAAAAATTGATAATAGGAATAAATTAGAAAGTGGCTTAAAATTGCATGCTCTATCTGAATCATGAAAGAAAAAAATTGGGTTCAGTGTCCCTTTAATAACTCTGCCTTCTCATGTTTACATGACTCTTGGTGAAATGCCTAAAAATCCCCATTAAAAACTCAGAAGCTCACTAGGAGGTTATGAATGTGCCTTTAACTCTTTTTTCCCCCCTCAGATTTTGTATTTAATGTCACCATGGCTGTGTATATAATCATAACTCATAATTGTAATTCATCTTCTGTGGTGCTATCCCCATTATTCCCCTAGACTCAAACTTGCTGGAAATGCTAGTGTACAACCACCCAACCCATCTTCTGTCCTCCAGCTCTTTACTGAACATCTTGTAACCTGGTTTATGTCTACTACTTACCACTAAACCAGCACTCATCATCACAATTGACCTAAACACTGCTAAAACAAAAGGTAGCTTCTTCATACTTTTGATAATAAATCTCTCATCTGCTTTTGACATCTCAAGCAAACCTTAAGCTCACTTGGCCTTTGCAACTGACCTCTCTAGGTGTAAGGCCTACTTCTGTAACCAGCCCTTTACAGTATCTTTCTATTATACTTCTCTTAATCTCTACTGCCCGAGTCTTCCGAGAAGTACCTCAAGGATCAGCACTAGTTAATTTTCTTCAGGGACACATTTTCTCTGAGCTAGCTAATCTGCCATTTTTTATTACATTTATTTCCTGAAACCCAAATTTATATTCTGGTAGAGACCTGTCACCTACAATCCAGTCTGAGCTCAGCAAATGTGGCACCTTTTCATGGATAGTTTCATAAAGATACATATTTGAAATACCGAGCTTTTGCTGGTACCTCATCTAGCACAAAGCCACTCCTTGCAATCTCCCTAATAATAAATTCCTTAACCTTCTCCCCAATCCATAAACCTACTGTCCTAAAATTATAATACACTCAACCTTCTCTTTCCTGCTTCATATCAAATAACTTGCTACATCCTACAATAAACACTTGTCTTGACTGTTGCAATCCCTTACAAATTGTTCTTCCAATTTCCCTACTATCCCCTGACCTCTAACCCATTTTAGATGCTTCTGCCAGAGCCACCCTTCTCACTCGTTGTTTTGTACCAGCTGTTCTAATCTACCAGTCCCTTTACCTGCTTCTCATAAATAAGCAGACAAAATAAAATGCTGATCCTTACTTACAAAACACTTTTTAAGGCAGCTCTCCCTAATGTTTCTAACTAAAGTTTAGAGCCACAACAATTATTGTATTACCAATTGGAACATCTAGGCAAGAACTACTGATTGCTTTCCCCCAGAAGTATTCTGTATACATTTGTACCAGTGCACCAGAGAACTCTGGGTGATATATGCAAATGAGATATAATTAAAAAAACAACTTTAGGTTGTTTCTTTAAATCTCCCATTCCCAGTAAATCTGTGTTATTTTCTTTTTTTTAAAAAAACATCATTTGAAAGAGCATATAGTTATCTTTCAAATGAGAGGTCTTGATTTTATATGTAAATGTTATATGGGAGAATTGGAATAAAGTTTTTAGTGCATTATAATTTTAAGCTGGGTGACAAGCAAAGAAATGTAAGAATGACGAAATATTCATGCAGCTTCCTAAAGATTATTGAATGGCAAAGGGATATATTTTGAACTTCCTCTTAAAAATTGCTGTCCCCCAAAAATATTGCTGCCCTAGACACTAGGCCTGTGTCTAGGGCAGTAATATTTTTGGGGGACAGCAATTTTTAAGAGGAAGTTTTATGAAATGCTTTCCAATTCCTATGTTATCCAATTGATTTAAGTATTATTTGTATTACAAATGACTTATCACTAGTGATAGGTGAGGGTGCATGACCTATCACTGTGTCCCTGGCAGCAGATTTCCCAGCTAGGGCAACTTGGTGCCTGGCAAATATGTGAGATAAAATATAAGCTAAAAAAATACTATACCTTGTGCAACCTGCCATGCACCCACAAAAGGACCAACGCTACCAGCAAATTCACATTTCTCAGCCCAAGGTCCATTGTCACCTGTTATAAGCAAAACAAAATTAAAAAACAAGCTAAAAAAACCCCCAGAAAAAGCTGATTCCTTAAGAGTAAAAATATATTTTTTTTCATTGGGGAAGAGTAAACAAAATAAAATAAATAAGTAACATGGGTCTGATAGAAAATCAGCAAAAAAGGCTAGCTAAGTTATAAGCTATTAGTTTTTAAATATATGCATGGGGCCAAATTATTGTTTTGCAAGACACATGTAAGTCTCAAGTCTTAGCATTCAAGTCTCAAGTCAAGTCCCAAGTCAACACAGGCAGGTCCCAAGTTAAGACAGGCAAGTCCAAGTCAAGTTGCAAGTCTTCAAATTTAAGCTTCAAGCATTGAACAAGTCATTAGTGCTCTTTGTCCAATTTAGGCCTAGTTTCCATTGAGGTGGTAAAGTTTGGAAACTGGTGGTAACATAAAAATTCTCCATAGACTTTAATGAAGATAAATGTTTTTATCACTAGTTTCCACAATTTACCAACTCAATTGAAACTAGGCCTTATTGTCAGATAAGTAATTACTATAGTAGATGTATATTCATTGAAATTAGGAATGCTTTTAAAATATGTTTATGACTTCCCAGTTCAATTTCATGTGAGATTAGGTATAGACTATATTCTTTAATGAAGGTGGTGAGAGTCTATGGTCCATTACACTCCTGACCACTAGGAGGAGGGCAAAGATTCCCAAAACACCAAGAGCTCTTAAAACCCCTCCCACCTTACTGGAAACTAGTCTTGTATTTGCCTCCGCAGGAGGAAGGTGAAGAATGGAGGTGCTTTGGATGTTCTTTGTGAGAGGGGTTTTCAGACCGATTTGATGCCCAGTTTCCCCTCAGAAGAGCTTCTGGAAGCCTTTGGAGTATAGGTAGTGCACAAATAAACCATACGGGAATCAGTCACACGCTTGCCACAGGTGTCACTGGGACTGTTCCTTATACTCCAAATATTTAGATAATTTGCTGTCACACGTACATCACTGGATTGGTTATATACTGGAAGCAGTTTTTCTCTGCTTATGGTAAGTCCAGTAGTGTGGGTGCCTATCAGGTAAGTGTGAGGATTTTATGTGGCATTGGTATACAAGTACCTTATTTTTACCCTATGTATTGTGTTAGTGGCTTGGAGGTGCATTGTATAATTAAATTTTTTTGGTTAAGATAAATGTTTCAGGCTTCTGATTTATCCACTGAAGGTTAAGTGTTTTCAGATGATCAGGAGTCAGCCACTGATCATGAAATTTAATCTTTCTCTTTTTTATTTAAACTTGAACACCTTTATTACATGAGACCTCGCCCATTATTTTCAATATTTACATTATGTTTTCTTCTGGTGGCTGTTCAACTATGCACCTTTTTTAACTACTCCTTTTTGTCTTACTCTTATTTATTTTCCTACCTTCTTCTCTTTCTTGCTTGGCTATATGTCAGACTAGTTTCCAGTAAGGTAGGAGGGGTTTTAAGGGCTCTTGGAGTTTTGGGATTCTATGCCTCCTCCTAGTGGTCAGGAGTATAATTCCCAGGAGTAATGGATAGTGGGACCCTCAGCACCATGCAGGGGCTGACTGGCAACATTTGGCCCAGGGGGCAAGTACAAACCAGAGACCCATGGTGCAGCAACTCGACCTCCTGTCCCGCCCACCTCCTTCCTGTCCCTGTGTAATTTAATACACACATGGGAAATAAAATGAAATAAATTATATTTTAAGACTGTTTTAAATAAATAATTAAAATATTTAATCTATATTAAAAATTATATTAAATTTATATAATTTAATCTGAAATATAGAAGCAAATATAAATTAAAAAAACATCACCTGAAAAGTTTGTTAAAACACTTAAACTAAAATAAAGCAATGTATTTATTAATACAACTAGGCTATAATGTACATTAAAAAAACATTTGTTGAGTAAGGTGCAGAAGGAAACTGGTTGTTCTTCAGATTAGATGACACCTCAGCTGAATTTACTAGGAGACTGATTTATTTATCCGAGGAAAAGGCTCTAACCTTTTCTATCTATAGGCCCTTGATGTCTGTGTGATGCTTACTTGTGTGTATATACAGCTTAAAGGATCCATAAAACCTTTTTAGAGCACAAAAAGCAGAGTTAGGAGAAAAACACACTAACACTAATTATAAGGCAATATATGAGCACTAGCCAAGTATCTGATGTCACTTAATAAAACACTAGATGTTGTACAGATCAGCAGCAACCTTGTATCAAACAGGCGCCGGGTGCTTCTGAAAATAGTTAATGGAAACAGCTAGTTACTTCCTTTAGAATGTAACGGGTTACATTACAATGCAGACAAGATACACAAAGTGTATGTATGCGTGCAGGGAGGGTGTGTGTGTGTGCAGGGAGGGAGGGAGTGTGTGTGCAGGGAGGGAGGAAGTGTGTGTTTCATGTATAGAAATAAAGACACTACAAGCTGTTAGTGTGAGGAATCATATTGAACTAAATAACTACATCCAGGTCAGAGGTAGGAACAGGAAACAGGAAGTATAAGGCAATGCAATATTACCATAAACAAACAGAGTCACATTATTTGCATAATAACTCCATAACATCTCCCCTTTTTACATTCAATCCAAAATTTGCTAACAATTTACCTAAAACAGATCCTGATCAGTCTTAAACATAACATACTACATTACTGGTAGATACACTACAGATTGAGTCTATCTGGTGGTCTTGAAACTCGACCACTACGCAAGGCCACAGGGATTTTGCCTGGGTGAAGTTGTTCAGCTCCAGAAGGTTTTAAGGAGCTGCCCTCTTTCCTTGCTGGTGTGTTTGGCATGGAAGAACTTGCTGGTATAAGAGGCTGCATTATGGCATCCTCATTGTATCCTTCTGATATGACAGCAGTATTGTCTCTGCCTTGCTTATGTGGTCCAGTAGGACTAGGTGCATTGAGAGCCTCAGAATGCTCAAGTGCCGGATGCTTATAGGCTTGTGTGGTGAGATGTTCTGCCACTCGCAGGTCCACTCGGTTGCGGCGGTAGAGACTGCCTTCCACATCCACAAGATATGAGCGAGGAGCAACCCTCTGAACACAGGTACCCAGTCTCCAGCGACCAGTCCTGTCACCAGGGAGCGGCTTCATACGGATTGGCTCTCCAATGCTTAGTTCAGGTAAGTCTTTGGCAGACACATCGTATGTCAGTTTGGAGATCTGTTTCCTCCGTCGTAGCTTCTCCAGTACCCCTGTTACCACACAAGGTTCAAGTAATTTATTTGCCACTGGCAATGAAGTCTTCAGCCTCCTTGACATCAAGCGCTGTGCAGGACTGCTGTCCATGCCTTCAGTTGGGGTGTTCCTCCAATGTAGAATGGCTTTCCATGGGTCATTACCTTCATACTTGGCCTTTTTGCAAAGATTCTTCACTATCTTTACAGCTGATTCCGCTTTGCCATTAGCTTGAGGGTGCCGCGGGGAAGAGGTAAGATGCTCAAACCCCCAATCTGTAGAGAACCGTCTGAATTGCTCACATGCAAACTGAGGTCCATTATCTGAGATTACCCTGTCTGGCTGTCCATGACGTGCAAACTGTGCTTTACAACGCTTGATTGTAGTTTCAGCAGACAGGTCGGGAAGAAGCTCAATCTCCCAAAAGTCAGAATAGTGATCAACGATTAGTAGAAAATCTTGCCCAGCATAATTCAGTAAATCCATGCTTACAATTTGCCAAGGCCGTATGGGCAGCACATGTGACATCATGGATTCTTTCTGTTGTGCCTGCGCATATTCATTGCATGCTGAACAACGGCTAACAAAGTCTCTGATCTCATTTTGCATGTTAGGCCAATATAGGGTATCTCGTGCCTGTCTATAGCATGCTTCACCACCAATGTGACTGGCATGAATACGCGTCAGCATCTCCGATCTTAATGATTTAGGAATGATGACCCTTGACCCCTTGTACAGTACACCATCCTGAATGCCGATTTCATCTCGGAAAGTCCAATATTCTCTTACAATGAATGGCACCTCTGCCTTTGAATCTGGCCAACCATTCAGAACAACATACTTAAGTGCTTGCAAACTCTCGTCAATTTCTGTGTGCTGTCTTATCTGAAGCAATCGTTGGTCTGTGACGTTTAAATAGTCTGAATGATTAATCTGCGACAGGACATCCAGATCCTGTTGAACACTGCAAACTGTGTGTTGTGCACTCTCAGGTGAACTACTTGCTGCTGTAGCTCTGCTAAGAGTGTCACTAATGTACATTTCAGGTCCAGGTTTATAGACAACATTTAGGCAATAATTTTGTAATGTGAGCAACATGCTCTGTAGACGTTTTGGTGCACACAAAAGTGGTTTCTTGAAAATAGATATCAGAGGCTTATGGTCAGTTTCTGCAGTGATCTCGTCACGACCATAGAGGTAGTGATGAAAGCGCTGGCAGGCAAACACAATACTCAGACATTCCTTTTCGATTTGTGCATAGTTTTGCTCAGTAAGGGTCAGTGCCCTTGAAGCAAAAGCGATAGGCTGGTCAGCTTGCAATAGGCAACACCCTAATCCACTTTTGCTTGCATCACTTTGAATAGTTACAGGTTTTGTCACATCATAGTACTTCAGGACAGGTGTATCTGTGACCAAACGTTTGATGTCCTGCACTGCATTATCATGCTTAGGAAGCCAATGCCAAACTGCATCCTTGTCCAGAAGCCTTCTCAACGGCTCGCAAACCTCTGAGAGGTGTGGTAGGAATTTTGATAGGTAGGTAACAAATCCTATGAAGCGCTGCAGGGATTTCACATTCACTGGCTGTGGCATATCCAGTATAGCTCTGATTTTTTCTGGGTCAGCCTTCAAACCCTCAACGGATAGTATGTGCCCATGGAAGCGGACCTCTTTGACCTTGAATTGCAGTTTTTTCATGCCAAGTCTTAGTTTCACCTGCCTACAACGATTCATTAGTTCTAATAATTTGCCATCATGATCTTGCTCTGCTTCACTATCTGTGTCCCCACAACCAACCACAAGGATGTCATCAGCTATTGGTTCAATACCACTGAGTCCAGCCAATAGTTCATGTTGTTTACGTTGATACACCTCTGGTGCAACTGATACTCCAAAAGGCAACTTGAGCCATCTTTTTCTGCCCCAGGGAGTCCAGAAGGTTGTCATGTAGCTACTTGCATTATCCAACTTACATTGTAAAAATGCATCGCGGGCATCAACAAGCGTGAACAGACGTGCCTTAGGCAGCTTGTACAAAACATCCTCGAGAGTTGGCATGATGTAGTGAGATCGCCTCAGTGCCTGATTCAAGAATTTGGGATCTATGCATATTCTTAACTTCTCAGGCTTCTTTACAATCACCATGTTACTTATCCAATCAGTTGGTTCAGTCACTGTTGCTAAATGTCCATCAGCCTCATACTGGTCAAGCTGCGCCTTAACTGCCTGTTTTATGGCCACTGGCACATTGCGCGGTGCACATTGTACTGGAGGGACACTCATGTCAAGGTCAAAATGAACTTCCCCTGGTACAGATTCTACTGGCCCAGTAAAAACATCACTGAATTCCTTTAATAGCAAATGTTTTGTCAAGGGCCCTTTGAATTGATTGTCTATCACGTTGAGCTCTGCGGGTATAGAGAAATGCATCAGCCCTAGACGCTCACAGGTTGAGCCGGATAACAGTGGCTTTTGGCAGGCTTCCACAATGTCAAACTCTAGCTTGTGTGTCCTTCCACGTATGACACATTCTGTCCTGAAGAGTCCTAGAGATTTCATAAGCTCACCTGAGTATAACTTTAGTCTGGTGTCACTTTGCAGTAGACGTACTTCTGGTGCTAACATCATTTTGTCTCTCAAACACATTACATCACATGTTGCTCCTGAATCGAGCTGGCAGGATTGGGGCTTTTTATTTAAGTTAAAGTGACAAACCATTTCTTTCCTCTGGCTTGCACAGTGCCGATCAATTCACTACTGTATATCACTTCAGCTGAGTGTGGCTCTTCCTCATATGCAGATGTGTTCTCAATGGTGTGTAACTTTCCTAGTGATGGCTGTCTTTTACTTGACAAACAAACATTAGCAAAGTGATTTGTTCTTCCACAAGACCTACAAGACTTCCCATAAGCTGGACATTGCTCTTTAATTCTTTGATGCACAGTCCCACAATATTTGCATGCAGTAGGGTTTGCAGTATTTGTGCTAAACTGGCGGCGTTGTTGCTGCGGTTTGCTTATGTGTTGTCGCTGCATTGCAATGTTTATGCTGTCGGTCTGCTGTCTGTCCTGTTCCATAACTTTTAGACGTCTGTCAGTGAGCTCTGCTGTACGGCATGTTTCAATGGCTGTGTTTAAAGTTAAGTCATGTTCTCTTAGTAGACGCCTGCGTGTGCTCTCACTAGCTACACCAAGAACAATTTTGTCCCTTATTAATTCATCTCTTAGTGTACCATATTCACAAGTTGCTGCCTTTTCTCTCAAGCGTGTAACAAAGTTATCAAGAGATTCTCCCTCTTCTTGTTTGCAGCATCCAAACATATACCTTTCATATATAACATTTTTAGCAGGTTTAAAATAAGCTTCCAGTGCATCTAAAATGGCTGTAACATTCTCTTTCTGCTCTGCTGTGAGGGTCAGATTATGCTTATACACATGCCTGCATTCACTGCCCATGACCCTTCTCAGAGTTGCTGCCTGCACTGCTGCAGATTTCTCATTCAACCCTGTAGCCAGGGAATAATCTTCAAACTCAGCTCTGAAAGTTTCCCAATTGCTGCTGCAATCCCCACTGATTCTCATTTCCTCTGGGGGAGGTATGCAATTCATGGCAGTCATATTGTCTTTAAGTCTCTAAGCTCTCAAATATCAGGAAAAAAAAACAAAAAACGTTTTAGGCTGTAACTCACAAAGCTGTGCTGTATCTTAAAGCTGCTGTTCTCCAAACAAGAGGCTCAGTCCTGATTTTAGTTACTTCTGACACCATGTTTCATGTATAGAAATAAAGACACTACAAGCTGTTAGTGTGAGGAATCATATTGAACTAAATAACTACATCCAGGTCAGAGGTAGGAACAGGAAACAGGAAGTATAAGGCAATGCAATATTACCATAAACAAACAGAGTCACATTATTTGCATAATAACTCCATAACAGTGTGTGTGCATGTGTGCCGGGAGGGAGGGAGTGTGTGTGTGTATGTGTGTGTGCAGGGAGGGAGGGAGCGTGTGTGTATGTTTGTGTACAGGGAGGGAGTGTGTGTGTGTGCAGGGAGGAAGTGTATGTGTGTGCAGGGAGGGAGGGTGAGTGTGTGTGCAGGGAGGAAGTGTGTGTGTGCAGGGAGGGAGGGTGTGTGTGTGTGCAGGGAGGGAAGGAGCGTGTGGGTATGTGTGTGTGCAGGGAGGGAGTGTGTGTATGTGTGTGTGTGCAGGGAGGGAGGGAGTGTGTGTGCGCGCAGGGAGGGAGGGAGTGTGCGCGCAGGGAGGGAGGGGGTGTGTGTGTGTGCGTGCAGGGAGGGAAGGAGCGTGTGTGTATGTGTGTGTGCAGGGAGGGAGTGTGTGTATGTGTGTGTGTGCAGGGAGGGAGGGAGTGTGTGCGCGCAGGGAGGGAGGGAGTGTGTGTGTGTGCAGAGAGGAAAGGAGTGTATGTGTGTGTGAAGGGAGGGAGTGTGTGTGTCAAATGGGCTGCACTTTGGACGCCCCTGGTCTAGTTCCACAAGTACAAATTAGTCATATAATCAAACTAGTTTAAAATAACATGTATATAAAGATTGCTTGTGGTATTACCTTTTATTTATTTTTTGGTTATATTGAGAGTCTGCAATTCCTGACCAAACCCACGCACCTTGATGTTAATTACATGATCATCATGGTTGGTTACTTAATTGGTTACGCAAGTTTGGTGCCGCTTGGGTCAAGGAGGAGTGAGGACCAGCATTCATCTGTCCTACTCCTCCCTCCCCACCGCAAAATGGGTGGCGGACACTGCAAGGACCAGTCATGGACACCAGTGTCCGTGTACGGACACCTTGCCTATCCCTGGGAGTGTGTGTGTATGTGTGTGTGCAGGGAGGGAGGGAGTGTGTGTGTATGTGTGTCTGCAGGGAGGGAAGGAGCATGTGTGTATGTGTGTGTGCAGGGAGGGAGTGTGTGTGTGCAGGGAGGGAGGGAGCGTGTGTGTATGTATGTGTGCAGGGAGGGAGTGTGTGTGTGTATGTGTGTGTGCAGGGAGGGAGGGAGTGTGTGTGTGCAGGGAGGGAAGGAGCGTGTGTGTATGTGTGTGTGCAGGGAGGGAGTGTGTGTGTGTGCAGGGAGGGAGTGTGTGTGTATGTGTGTGTGCAGGGAGGGAGGGAGTGTGTGTGCAGGGAGGGAAGGAGTGTGTGTGTGTGCTAGGAGGGAGTGTGTGTGCGCGCATGTGTGGGAGAGATAAAGAGTGTGTGTTTGTGTGTGGGAGGGAATGTGTGTGTAGGGAGGGAAGGAGCGTATGTGTGTGTGCTGGGAGGTAGTGTGTGTGCATGTGTGGGAAGGATGAAGAGTGTGCGTTTGTGTGTGTGTGTGGGAGGGAGTGTGTGTGTGTGCTGGGAGGGAATGTGTGTGTGGGAGGGTGTGTGTGTATGTGTGGGAGGGAGTGTATGTGCAACGGGGAGGGAGTGAGTGTGTGCATGTGTGTGTGCAAGGAGGGAAGCAGCGTGCGTGTGTGCATGTCACTGGGAGGGAGTGTGTGTGCAGGGAGGGAGTGTGTGTGCAGGGAGGAAGGGAGTGTGTGTATGTGTGTGTGCAGGTAGGGAAGGAGTGTGTGTGCTGGGAGGGAGTGTGACTGTGTGTGCATGTGTGGGAGGGAGTAAGAGTGTGTGTTTGTGGGAGGGAGTAAGAGTGTGTGTGCATGTGTGTGTGAAGGCAGGAAGGGAGTGTGTGTATGTGTGTGTGCAGGGGGGGAGTGTGTGTGTGTGTGTGTGCTGGGAGGGAGTGTGTGTGCAGGGAGGGAGTGTGTGTATGTGTGTGTGCGTAGGGAGGGAGGGAGGTAGTGTGTATGTATGTGTGTGTGTGCAGGGAGGGAGTGTGTGTATGTGTGTGTGCAGGGAGGGAGGGAGTGTGTATGTGTGTGTGCAGGGAGGGAGGGATTGTGTGTGTATGTGTGTGTGCAGGGAGGGAGGGAGTGTGTGTGTGTATTATGTGTGTGTGCAAGGAGGGAGGGAGTGTGTGTGTATGTGTGTGCAGCATACCCCCCAACTGTCCCGATTTTCACGGGACAGTCCCAATTTTAGGGGTCTGTCCCGCTGTCCCAGGTTGCTAGGCATCTGTCCCGCATTGCCCAATGCATTTAAAAAAAAATATATATGTTTTTTTAATTCTATTGTGCACATACTCAGAAGCAGCTGGCTTTTCTCTCCCAAGGTTATATACCTGTTAGATTCCTTGTGGAAAAGTAATGGTGTGTGGGTTAAGCAGTAGTAGGCAGGCTGTATACCCTCTGACCTCAGGTAATGGTGACCTCTAACCCCTGGTAGTGATGACGTCTAACTCCTGGTGATAATACTAGCATGCCTTCAGTTTCATACAATGAGCAGTGCTAACACCAGGGTAACGAACAGTGGCAGCCTCAGACTGCCAGCTAATGTGCTTGCCAACCCCAGGACCCCATACAATGAGTTACAGATACCCATATATGATGTAGTGCGTGTGTCTATCTGTATATATAAGTGTGTATGTGTGTGTATCTGCATGTCTAAGTGTAAGCTGTGTAGTGTGTGTGTGTATCTGTATGTATAAGTGTGTGTGTATCTGCATGCATAAGTGTATGCTGTGTAGTGTGTGTGTCTGCATGTATAAGTGTAAGCTATGAAGTGTGTGTATCTGCATGTATAAGTGTATACTATGTAGTGTGTGTGTATCTGCATGTGTAAGTGTATACTATGTAGTGTGTGTGTATATCTGCATGTATAAGTGTAAGCTATGTAGTGTGTGTGTATCTGCATGTATAAGTGTATGCTATGTAGTGTGTGTGTGTGTCTGTATGTGTAAGTGTATGCTATGTAGTGTGTGTGTGTCTGTATGTGTAAGTGTATGCTATGTAGTATGTGTGTGTATGTATCTGTATGTATAAGTGTAAGCTATGTAGTGTGTGTGTATCTGCATGTATAAGTGTATGCTATGTAGTGTGTGTGTCTGTAGTGTAAGTGTATGCTATGTAGTGTGTGTGTGTCTGTATGTGTAAGTGTATGCTATGTAGTGTGTGTGTGTGTATGTATAAGTGTATGCTATGTAGTGTGTGTGTATCTGCCTGTATAAGTGTATGATATGTAGTGTGTATCTGCATGTGTAAGTGTATGCTATGTAGTGTGTGTGTATCTGCATGTGTAAGTGTATGCTATGTAGTGTGTGTGTATCTGCATGTATAAGTGTATGATATGTAGTGTGTGTCTGCATTTGTGTGTATGTGCGTATGTAAGCTATGTACTGTGTTACTGTGCATTTTTGCTAACTTTAAAGGCCAGAATCTAGAATATTAATGAGGAAAGCAGAGAGCAGTTTTAAAGAATCTATTATTAAATGTCCAATTAAGATAAAAATATTTAGCACTGTCTCTGCAAAGGTTAATTAAATACAGAGCTCACATAGCTATACCAGTGGTTTGAGCTTGTGTTTGATTTGCTGCCTAAGAGTATTAAAAGATATGACTTTAGAATTGTATTTATATTACTTTAGTCTTATGATTTTTTTAAGTCCCGCCCCCGCCTACCACATTCAAAAAATTATTTTGCCGCGGGGGGGGGGGGGGGGGGTCCCTCTTTTGAATTTTGAAATGTTGTGAGGTATGGTGCAGTGAGGGAGTGTGCATGTGTGCTGGGAGGGAGTGTGTGTGTATGTGTGTGTGCAGGGAAGGAAGGTGTGTGTGTGCTGGGAGGGAGTGTGCATTTGTGCAGGGAGGGAGTGTGTGTGTATGTGTGTGTGCAGGGAAGGAAGGAGTGTGTGTGCTGGGAGGGAGTGTGTGTGCATGTGTGGGAGGAAGGAAGAGTGTGTGTTTGTGTGTGTGTGCAGGGAGGGAAGGAGTATGTATATGTGTGTGTGTGTGTGTGTGTGTGTGTGTGTGCTGGGAGGGAGTGTGACTGTGTGTGCATGTGTGGGAGGGAGGAAGAGTGTGTGTGTGTGTGTGCTGGGAGGGAGTGTGTGTATGTGTGTGTGCGCAGGGAGGGAGGGAGGTAGTGTGTATGTATGTGTGTGTGTGCAGGGAGGGAGTGTGTGTATGTGTGTGTGCAGGGAGGGAGGGAGTGTGTATGTGTGTGTGCAGGAAGGGAGGGAGTGTGTGGGCAGGGAGGGAGGGAGTGTGTGTGTGTATTATGTGTGTGTGCAAGGAGGGAGGGAGTGTGTGTGTATGTGTGTGCAGCATACCCCCCAACTGTCCCGATTTTCGCGGGACAGTCCCAATTTTAGGGGTCTGTCCCGCTGTCCCAGGTTGCTAGGCATCTGTCCCGCATTGCCCAATGCATTTAAAAAAAAATATATAGGTTTTTTTAATTCTATTGTGCACATACTCAGAAGCAGCTGGCTTTTCTCTCCCAAGGTTATATACCTGTTAGATTCCTTGTGGAAAAGTAATGGTGTGTGGGTTAAGCAGTAGTAGGCAGGCTGTATACCCTCTGACCTCAGGTAATGGTGACCTCTAACCCCTGGTAGTGATGACGTCTAACTCCTGGTGATAATACTAGCATGCCTTCAGTTTCATACAATGAGCAGTGCTAACACCAGGGTAACGGACATTGGCAGCCTCAGACTGCCAGCTAATGTGCTTGCCAACCCCAGGACCCCATACAATGAGTTACAGATACCCATATATGATGTAGTGCGTGTGTCTATCTGTATATATAAGTGTGTATGTGTGTGTATCTGCATGTCTAAGTGTAAGCTGTGTAGTGTGTGTGTGTATCTGTATGTATAAGTGTGTGTGTATCTGCATGCATAAGTGTATGCTGTGTAGTGTGTGTGTCTGCATGTATAAGTGTAAGCTATGAAGTGTGTGTATCTGCATGTATAAGTGTATACTATGTAGTGTGTGTGTATCTGCATGTGTAAGTGTATACTATGTAGTGTGTGTGTATATCTGCATGTATAAGTGTAAGCTATGTAGTGTGTGTGTATCTGCATGTATAAGTGTATGCTATGTAGTGTGTGTGTGTGTCTGTATATGTAAGTGTATGCTATGTAGTGTGTGTGTGTCTGTATGTGTAAGTGTATGCTATGTAGTATGTGTGTATGTATCTGTATGTATAAGTGTAAGCTATGTAGTGTGTGTGTATCTGCATGTATAAGTGTATGCTATGTAGTGTGTGTGTCTGTAGTGTAAGTGTATGCTATGTAGTGTGTGTGTGTCTGTATGTGTAAGTGTATGCTATGTAGTGTGTGTGTGTATGTATCTGTATGTATAAGTGTATGCTATGTAGTGTGTGTGTATCTGCCTGTATAAGTGTATGATATGTAGTGTGTATCTGCATGTGTAAGTGTATGCTATGTAGTGTGTGTGTATCTGCATGTGTAAGTGTATGCTATGTAGTGTGTGTGTATCTGCATGTATAAGTGTATGATATGTAGTGTGTGTCTGCATTTGTGTGTATGTGCGTATGTAAGCTATGTACTGTGTTACTGTGCATTTTTGCTAACTTTAAAGGCCAGAATCTAGAATATTAATGAGGAAAGCAGAGAGCAGTTTTAAAGAATCTATTATTAAATGTCCAATTAAGATAAAAATATTTAGCACTGTCTCTGCAAAGGTTAATTAAATACAGAGCTCACATAGCTATACCAGTGGTTTGAGCTTGTGTTAAAAGATATGACTTTAGAATTGTATTTATATTACTTTAGTCTTATGATTTTTTTAAGTCCCGCCCCCGCCTACCACATTCAAAAAATTATTTTGCCGCGGGGGGGTCCCTCTTTTGAATTTTGAAATGTTGTGAGGTATGGTGCAGGGAGGGAGTGTGTGTGTATGTGTGTGTGCAGGGAAGGAAGGAGTGTTTGTGCTGGGAGGGAGTGTGCATTTGTGCAGGGAGGGAGTGTGTGTGTATGTGTGTGTGCAGGGAAGGAAGGAGTGTGTGTGCTAGGAGGGAGTGTGTGTGCATGTGTGGGAGGAAGGAAGAGTGTGTGTGTGCAGGGAGGGAAGGAGTATGTATATGTGTGTGTGTGTGTGTGTGTGTGTGTGCTGGGAGGGAGTGTGACTGTGTGTGCATGTGTGGGAGGGAGGAAGAGTGTGTGTGTGTGGGAGGGAGGGAAGTAGGTGTGTATCATTGAGTATGTGGACAATGCTCTGCCTGTGAAAGCATTCTTTGTATGTGAAGGGCCTCCAAGTTGCATATTCATGCTCTTATTTTATCACAGAACTCTATGCAAATGTATCATTGACCAATATATGCAAAACATAATTTATGTAAGAATTTACCTGATAAATTCATTTCTTTCATAATGGCAAGAGTCCATGAGCTAGTGACGTATGGGATATACAATCCTACCAGGAGGGGCAAAGTTTCCCAAACCTCAAAATGCCTATAAATACACCCCTCACCACACCCACAATTCAGTTTAATGAATAGCCAAGAAGTGGGGTGATAAAGAAAGGAGTAAAAAGCATCAACAAAGGAATTTGGAAATAATTGTGCTTTATACAAAAATATCATAACCACCATAAAAAGGGTGGACCTCATGGACTCTTGCCAATATGAAAGAAATGAATTTATCAGGTAAATTCTTACATAAATTATGTTTTCTTTCATGTAATTGGCAAGAGTCCATGAGCTAGTGACGTATGGGATATCAATACCCAAGATGTGGAACTCCACTCAAGAGTCACTAGAGAGGGAGGGATACAAATAAATAACAGCCATTTTCCGCTGAAAAAATAATCCACAACCCAAAATAAAAGTTATTTTCATAATGAAAAGAAAAACTTAAACCTCAACAGAAGAATCAAACTGAAAAAGCTGCCTGAAGAACCTTTCTACCAAAGACTGCTTCTGAAGAAGCAAATACATCAAAATGGTAGAATTTAGTAAATGTATGCAAAGAGGACCAAGTTGCTGCTTAGCAAATCTGATCAACTGAAGCTTCATTCTTAAAAGCCCACGAAGTGGACACTGATCTAGTAGAATGAGCTGTAATTCTCTGAGGCGGGGCCTGACCCGACTCCAAATAAGCTTGATGAATAAAAAGCTTTAACCAAGAAGCCAAGGAAATAGCAGAGGCCTTCTGACCTTTTCTAGGACCAGAAAATATAACAAATAGACTAGAAGTCTTCCTGAAATCTTTAGGAGCCTCAACATAATATTTCAAAGCTCTCACCACATCCAAAGAATGTAAGGATCTTTCCAAAGAATTCATAGGATTAGGACACAAGGAAGGGACAGCAATTTCTCTACTAATATTGTTAGAATTCACAACTTTAGGTAAAAATTTAAATGAAGTCCGCAAAACCGCCTTATCCTGATGAAAAATCAGAAAAGGAGATTCACAAGAAAGAACAGATAGCTAAGAAACTCTTCTAGCAGAAGATATGGCCAAAAGGAACAACACTTTCCAAGAAAGTAGTTTAATGTCCAAATAATGCATAGGCTCAAACGGAGGAGCCTGCAATGCCTTCAAAACCAAATTAAGACTCCAAGGAGGAGAAATTGATTTGAGGGGCTTAATACGAACTAAAGCCTGTACAAAACAGTGAATATCAGGAAGTTTAGCAATCGTTCTGTGAAATAAAACTGAAAGAGCAGAGATTTGTCCCTTCAAGGAACTTGCAGACAAACCCTTATCCAAACCATCCTGAAGAAACTGTAAAATTCTAGGAATTCTAAAAGAATGCCAATAGAATTTATGAAAAGAACACCATGAAATGTAGGTCTTCCAAACTTGATAATAAATCTTTCTAGAAACAGATTTATGAGCTTGTAAAATAGTATTAATCACTGATAGCAATAGAGTCTTGGGAGCGCCTCAAAGTGGGCAGAGGATATTATGTCGCAAAGGTTAGTGTTCAACAAATTTATTATACAGACAGTGGATGATCTTATATTGACAAGTTAAAATTGGTTAAACAATGTCACATATAGTACCACATGGGAAAAAAATTACATAAAATTAATTAAAAACATGGATCCATGTTCCTTATACAATATGTTTAAAAGCCCTTATACAATATGTTGTTTAAAAGCCCTTGTGAGGGGAATAATAAAACAAAACAAACAAATCAAATGTTATAAAAGCAAGCAGATCAAATGTATATAAGCAGTCTAAATGGGTCCT
Source organism: Bombina bombina (assembly GCF_027579735.1). Classification (NCBI taxonomy): domain Eukaryota; kingdom Metazoa; phylum Chordata; class Amphibia; order Anura; family Bombinatoridae; genus Bombina; species Bombina bombina. The sequence goes on from NC_069499.1 coordinate 1,495,994,134, forward strand.
ATTTTGGCCAGTCAGATATAATATTCTGATTATTTCAGACGTTGGTGTTCCTAGTCTTCAAAAGTTATAGAGCCTGGGTAAAAGTCTCTTCTGTGAAATAAAGTGGCTGTGTAACAAGGTCCAAAAAAAGTGATAATAGTGTCAGTAGTGATGTCAAACTCATTAAAAAGTTAAAAATTAAAAATTAAAAATCATGATGAAAATGCCAAGTCGATAAAAGTGTGATGAAAAAATTGTGATAAAAAAGTGTAGATAGGATAATAAAAAAATAGTTCCAATTTCAATTTCCTTAAAAATTAATCCTGTGTTAGTGTATAGTTGATATTTCCTTAAAAATTAATCCTGTGTTGGTGTGTGGTTGATGTTTATCCAAAAATAGATGTGCAAAAAAACCCATAAATTCCCAGTATCCCTGTGGAAAACAAAGATAGAAAAATAGTGCAATATTGCTTACAATAACTTACATATAAAATTGAAATAAGGCTTACCATACAATAGCCAATGCGTTTCGGCCCTTCCCTGGGCCTTTCTCAAGACTGTAGTAATTTAAAAGTATTAATAACTGAGTCAGAGAAACCTCTATGACTTAGTACTAAGCGTTCAATTTCCATACCTTCAAATTTAATGATTTAAGATACTGATGGAAAAATGGACCTTGAGACAGTAGGTCCGGCCTTAACGGAAGTGGCCAAGGTTGGCAACTGGACATCCGAACAAGATCCGCATACCAAAACCTGTGTGGCCATGCTGGAGTCACCAGCAACACAAACGATTGTTCCATGATGATTTTGGATATCACTCTTGGAAGAAGAACTAGAGGCGGAAAAATGTAAGCAGGATGATAACATCAACACATCCAGACAGGTATCTGGGAAGTTTCTTGTTTAGATGAGAGGCCATGAGATCTATCTCTGGAAAACCCCACATCTGAACAATCTGAGAAAACACATCTGGATGGAGATACCACTCCCCTGGATATAAAGTCTGACGGCTGAGATAATCCGCCTCCCAATTGTCTATACCTGGGATATGCACCGCATAGATTAGACAGGAGTTGGATTCCGCCCAAGCAAGTATCTGAGATACTTCTTTCATAGCTTGGGGACTGTGAGTCCCACCCTGATGACTGACATATGCCACAGTTGTGATATTGTCTGTCTGAAAGCAAATGAATGGTTCTCTCTTCAACAGAGGCCAAAACTGAAGAGCTCTGAGAATTGCACGGAGTTCTAAAATATTGATTGGTAATCTCGCCTCTTGAGATTTCCAAACCCCTTGTGCTGTCAGAGATCCCCAAACAGCCCCCCAACCTGAAATACTTGAGTCTGTAGTGATCACAGTCCAGGTTGGCCAAACAAAGGAAGCCCCTTGAACTAAACGCTGGTGATTTAACCACCACGTCAGAGAGTGTCGAACATTAGGACTTAATGATATTATCTGTGATATCTTTGTATAATCCCTGCACCATTGATTCAGCATAAAAAGCTGGAGAGGTCTCATGTGAAAACGAGCAAAAGGAATCGCGTCCGATGCTGCAGTCATGAGACCTAAAACTTCCATGCACATAGCCACTGAAAGGAACCAATTTCAAACTTCTCTTGTCTGTTAGAGACAGAGTCATGGACACTGAATCTATCTGGAAACCTAAAAAGGTGACCCTTGTCTGAGGAATCAATAAACTTTTTGGTAAATTGATCCTCCTAGTTGATTTGTGTGAGATTCTGCAGAACGTAAAGACTGAGCTAGTACCAAGATATCGTCCAAATAAGGAAATACCGCAATACCCTGCTCTCTGATTACACAGAATAGGGCACCTAGAAGCTTTGAAAAGATTCTTGGAGCTGTTGCTAGGCCAAATGGAAGAGCAACAAATTGGTAATGCTTGTCTAGAAAAGAGAATCTCAGGAACTGATAATGTTCTGGATGAATCGGAATATGAAGGTATGCATCCTGCAAGTCTATTGTAGACATATAATGTCCTTGCTGAACAAAAGGCAGAATAGTTCTTATAGTCACCATCTTGAAAGTTGGTACTCTTACATAACGATTCAAAATTTTCAGATCCAGAACTGGTCTGAATAAATATTCCTTCTTTTGGAAATTGAATAGATTTGAATAAAACCCCAGACCTTGTTCCTGAAAAGGAACCGGCATGATTACCCCTGAAGACTCCAGGTCTGAAACACGCTTCAGGAAAGCCTGAGCTATTACTGGATTCGCTTGGATACGTGAGAGAAAACATCTTCTCACAGGAGGTCTTACTCTGAATCTTATTCGATACCCTTGAGAGACAATACTCTGAATCCATTGATTTTGGACAGAATTTATCCAAAAATCCTTGAAAAACCTTAATCTGCCCCCTACCAGCTGAGCTGGAATGAGGGCCGCACCTTCATGCGGACTTAGGGGCTGACTTTGGTTTTTTAAAAGGCTTGGGTTTATTCCAATTTGAGGAAGGCTTCCAATTGGAAACAGATTCCTTAAGGGAAGGATTAGATTTTTGTTTCTTATTTTGACGAAAGGAACGAAAACGGTTAGAAGCCTTAGATTTACCCTTAGGTTTTTTATCCTGAGGCAGAAAAAAACCCTTTCCTCCAGTAACAGTTGAAATAATAGAATCCAACTGAGAACCAAATAAATTATTACCTTGGAAAGAAAGAGATAATAATCTAGACTTAGATGTCATATCAGCATTCCAAGATTTAAGCCATAACGCTCTTCTAGCTAAAATAGCTAAAGACATGGATCTAACATCAATTTTGATAATATCAAAAATGGTATCACAAATAAAATTATTAGCATGTTGCATTAAGCGAACAATGCTAGATATGTCAGAATCCAATTCTTGTTGCGCTAAATTCTCCAACCAAAAAGTTGATGCAGCCGCAACATCAGCCAAAGAAATTGCAGGCCTGAGAAGATGACCTGAATATAAATAGGCTTTCCTTAGATAGGATTCAGGTTTCCTATCTAAAGGATCTTTAAAAGAAGTACTATCTTCCATAGGAATAATGGTACGTTTAGCAAGAGTAGAAATAGCCCCATTAACTTTGGGGATCTTTTCCCAAAACTCTATAGAAATTGCTGGTAAAGGATACAATTTTTTAAACCTTGAAGAAGGAATAAAAGGAGTACCTGCCTTATTCCATTCCTTAGAAATCATATCAGAAATAACATCAGGAATAGGAAAAACCTCTGGAGTAACCACAGGAGGTTTAAAAACAGCATTTAAATGTTTACTAGTCTTAATGTCAAGAGGACTAGCTTCCTCAATATCCAAAGTAATTAACACTTCTTTTAACAAAGAACGAATATACTCTATTTTAAACAAATAAGTAGATTTGTCAGTGTCAATATCTGAGGAGGGATCTTCTAAATCAGATAGATCCTCATCACAGGAGGATAAATTATTATGTTGTCGGTCATTTGAAATTTCATCAACTTTATGAGAAGTTTTAAAAGACCTTTTACGTTTATTAGAAGGCGGAAATGCAGACAAAGCCTTCTGAATAGAATCAGTAACAAATTCTTTAAAATTCATAGATATATCATGTACATTAGAAGTTGAAGGAACTGCAACTGGCAATGTACTATTACTGATGGATACATTCTCTGCATGTAAAAGTTTATCATGACAACAGATACTTCTGAGGCAGGATCAGATTGAGACATCTTGCAAAATGTAAAAGAAAAAACAACATATAAAGCAAAATGATCAATTTCCTTATATGACAGTTTCAGGAATGGGAAAAAATGCAAACAACATAGTCCTCTGACATAAAAAAAGGCAAGAGGCAAACAGCAATGGGGTATAAAACTAATGAAAAATTTGGCGCCAAGTATGACGCACAACGTAACTGAAAATTTTTTGGCGCCAACAATATCCGGAAATGACACACTTGCGTCACTAACGACGCAACCGTGTGTAAGGCTTCCGCATCAACTACGATGCCGGAAATGACGAACTTGCGTCAACGGACGTACTTTTCGCACCAAAAAATTCTCGCACCAAGAATGACGCAATAAAGTCTAGCATTTGGCGCACCCGCGGGCCTAATGCTGCCCGCAATTTGTAAGCAAAAAGTAGTCAATTTGAAAAAAAGACTAAATCTCAGGTAAGAAAAAAAAAATATTTCTTAATATGTTTATTTCCCAAATATGAAACTGACAGTCTGCACAAGGAAATACATGAACCTGACTCATGGCAAATATAAGTACAATACATATATTTAGAACTTTATATAAATGCATAAAGTGCCAGACCATAGCTGGGGTGTCTTAAGTAATAAAAAACATAGGCCTAGATTTGGAGTTCGGCGGTAGCCGTCAAAACCAGCGTTAGAGGCTCCTAACGCTGGTTTTGGCCGCCCGCTGGTATTTGGAGTCAGTGATTAAAGGGTCTAACGCTCACTTTTCAGCCACGACTTTTCCATACCGCAGATCCCCCTACGCCATTTGCGTAGCCTATATTTTCAATGGGATCTTTCTAACGCCGGTATTTAGAGTCGTTTCTGAAGTGAGCGTTAGAGCTCTAACGACAATATTCCAGCCGCCTGAAAATAGCAGGAGTTAAGAGCTTTCTGGCTAACGCCGGTTTATAAAGCTCTTAACTACTGTACCCTAAAGTACACTAACACCCATAAACTACCTATGTACCCCTAAACCGAGCTCCCCCCACATCGCCGCCACTCGATTAAAATTTTTAACCCCTAATCTGCCGACCGCCACCTACGTTATACTTATGTACCCCTAATCTGCTGCCCCTAACCCCGCCGACCCCTGTATTATATTTATTAACCCCTAACCTGCCCCCCACAACATCGCCGCCAGCTACTTAAAATAATTAACCCCTAATCTTCCGACCGCAAAGCGCCGCCACCTACGTTATCCCTATGTACCCCTAATCTGCTGCCCCTAACACCGCCGACCCCTATATTATATTTATTAACCCCTAATCTGCCCCCCTCAACGTCGCCGACACCTGCCTACACTTATTAACCCCTAATCTGCCGAGCGGACCTGAGCGCTACTATAATAAAGTTATTAACCCCTAATCCGCCTCACTAACCCTATAATAAATAGTATTAACCCCTAATCTGCCCTCCCTAACATCGCCGACAGCTACCTTCAATTATTAACCCCTAATCTGCCGAGCGGACCTCACCGCTATTCTAATAAATGTATTAACCCCTAAAGCTAAGTCTAACCCTAACACTAACACCCCCCTAACTTAAATATAATTTACATCTAACGAAATAAATTAACTCTTATTAAATAAATTATTCCTATTTAAAGCTAAATACTTACCTGTAAAATAAATCCTAATATAGCTACAATATAAATTATAATTATATTATAGCTATTTTAGGATTAATATTTATTTTACAGGCAACTTTGTAATTATTTTAACCAGGTACAATAGCTATTAAATAGTTAAGAACTATTTAATAGTTACCTAGTTAAAATAATAACAAATTTACCTGTAAAATAAATCCTAACCTAAGTTATAATTAAACCTAACACTACCCTATCAATAAAATAATTAAATAAACTACCTACAATTACCTACAATTAACCTAACACTACACTATCAATAAATTAATTAAACACAATTGCTACAAATAAATACAATTAAATAAACTATCTAAAGTACAAAAAATAAAAAAGAACTAAGTTACAAAAAATAAAAAAATATTTACAAACATAAGAAAAATATTACAACAATTTTAAACTAATTACACCTACTCTAAGCCTCCTAATAAAATAACAAAGCCCCCCAAAATAAAAAATTCCCTACCCTATTCTAAATTAAATAAGTTACAAGCTCTTTTACCTTACCAGCCCTGAACAGGGCCCTTTGCGGGGCATGCCCCAAGAATTTCAGCTCTTTTGCCTGTAAAAGAATAAATACAATACCCCCCCCCCCAACATTACAACCCACCACCCACATACCCCTAATCTAACCCAAACCCCCCTTAAATAAACCTAACACTAAGCCCCTGAAGATCTTCCTACCTTGTCTTCACCATCCAGGCATCACCGATCCGTCCTGGCTCCAACATCTTCATCCAACCCAAGCGGGGGTTGGCGATCCATAATCCGGTGCTGAAGAGGTCCAGAAGAGGCTCCAAAGTCTTCCTCCTATCCGGCAAGAAGAGGACATCCGGACCGGCAAACATCTTCTCCAAGCGGCATCTTCGATCTTCTTCCATCCGGAGCGAAGCGGCAGGATCCTGAAGACCTCCAGCGCGGAACATCCATCCGGACCGACGACTGAACGACGAATGACTGTTCCTTTAAGGGACGTCATCCAAGATGGCGTCCCTTGAATTCCGATTGGCTGATAGGATTCTATCAGCCAATCGGAATTAAGGTAGGAATTTTCTGATTGGCTGATGGAATCAGCCAATCAGAATCTAGTTCAATCCGATTGGCCGATCCAATCAGCCAATCAGATTGAGCTCGCATTCTATTGGCTGATCGGAACAGCCAATAGAATTTTTTATTTTGGGGGGCTTTGTTATTTTATTAGGAGGCTTAGAGTAGGTGTAATTAGTTTAAAATTGTTGTAATATTTTTCTTATGTTTGTAAATATTTTTTTATTTTTTGTAACTTAGTTCTTTTTTATTTTTTGTACTTTAGATAGTTTATTTAATTGTATTTATTTGTAGCAATTGTGTTTAATTAATTTATTGATAGTGTAGTGTTAGGTTAATTGTAGGTAATTGTAGGTAGTTTATTTAATTATTTTATTGATAGGGTAGTGTTAAGTTTAATTATATCTTAGGTTAGGATTTATTTTACAGGTAAATTTGTTATTATTTTAACTAGGTAACTATTAAATAGTTATTAACTATTTAATAGATATTGTACCTGGTTAAAATAATTACAAAGTTGCCTGTAAAATAAATATTAATCCTAAAATAGCTATAATATAATTATAATTTATATTGTAGCTATATTAGGGTTTATTTTACAGGTAAGTATTTAGCTTTAAATATCAATAAGTTATTTAATAAGAGTTAATTTATTTCGTTAGATGTAAATTATATTTAAGTTAGGGGGGTGTTAGTGTTAGGGTTAGACTTAGCTTTATGGGTTAATACATTTATTAGAATAGCGGTGAGGTCCGCTCGGCAGATTAGGGGTTAATAATTGAAGGTAGCTGTCGGCGATGTTAGGGAGGGCAGATTAGGGGTTAATACTATTTATGATAGGGTTAGTGAGGCGGATTAGGGGTTAATAACTTTATTATAGTAGCGCTCAGGTCCGCTCGGCAGATTAGGGGTTAATAAGTGTAGGCAGGTGTCGGCGACGTTGAGGGGGGCAGATTAGGGGTTAATAAATATAATATAGGGGTCGGCGATGTTAGGGCAGCAGATTAGGGGTACATAGGGAGAACGTAGGTTGCGGCGGTTTACGGAGCGGCAGATTAGGGGTTAAAAAAAATATGCAGGGGTCAGCGATAGCGGGGGCGGCAGATTAGGGGTTAATAAGTGTAAGGTTAGGGGTGTTTAGACTCGGGGTACATGTTAGAGTGTTAGGTGCAGACGTAGGAAGTGTTTCCCCATAGGAAACAATGGGGCTGCGTTAGGAGCTGAACGCTGCTTTTTTGCAGGTGTTAGGTTTTTTTTCAGCTCAAACAGCCCCATTGTTTCCTATGGGAGAATTGTGCACGAGCACGTTTTTGAGGCCGGCCGCGTCCGTAAGCAACTCTGGTATCGAGAGTTGCATTTGCGGTAAAAATGCTCTACGCTCCTTTTTTGGAGCCTAACGCAGCATTTGTTTGAACTCTCGATACCAGAGTTAATTTTATGGTGCGGCCAGAAAAAAGCCCTTTTACCGCCAAACTCCAAATCTAGGCCATACTTACCAAAAAAGACACCCATCCACATATAGCAGATAGCCAAACCAGTACTGAAACAGTTATCAGTAGAGGTAATGGTATATAAGAGTATATCGTCGATTTGAAAAGGGAGGTAGGAGATGAATCTCTACGACCGATAACAGAGAACCTATGAAATAGACCCCCGTTAGGAAAATCATTGCATTCAATAGGTGATACTCTCTTCACGTCCCTCTGATATTCGCTGTACTCTGAGAGGAATCGGACTTCAAAAAAGCTGAGAAGCGCATGTCAACGTAGAAATCTTAGCACAAACTTACTTCACCACCTCCATAGGAGGCAAAGTTTGTAAAACTGAATTGTGGGTTTGGTGAGGGGTGTATTTATAGGCATTTTGAGGTTTGGGAAACTCCTGGTAGGATTGTATATCCCAAACATCACTAGCTCATGGACTCTTGCCAATTACATGAAAGAAACATAGTTTATTGCATAGATATATTAGGACACATATATGAGACGTCTTAGATCATCAAGAGGTTTGCATAGAAAATTGTTAAGTTAAAGGGTGGAATTGAACACTAATCTCCAAGTTCTAAGGCAAAATGGATCTTTAATTGCTATTTTAGGCCTTTGATATCCTTTAAAGAGCTTTAAAGCTGGCTTGGAGCTCTGGTCCATGTGAGTATTCTAAGGTGCCACATGGAATTTAACCGTCACATTACAGAGTAACAGTATGCGCAATGTTTTTGTTTTCTCTTCTCTTTGAGGGAATTTTGGATGAATAGTGTTCACATTCCAAACACAACAGCATTATTAGGACTTTATTCAAATGAAGTATCGTTCCCAACTATACACTTGTATCACAATTTGTTTCTTTATTTCACTATTTGATTTGCGTGTATTATTTATTCACTTTTGATGTCACTAATTTTTGTTTGATTAAAGTCTCTGTTTATGTTAAAGGTACATTCTACTCCAGAATTTGTATTGCTTAAAAAAATAGATAATCGCTTTTGTTACCCATTCCCCAGTTTTGCATAACCAACACTGTTATATTAATATACTTTTTACCTGTGTGATTACCTTGCATCTAAGCCTCTGCTGACAGCCCTCTTATTTCAGTTCTTTTGACAGACTTGCATTTTATCCAATCAGTGCCCTCTCATAAGTAACGGCACGGGCATGAGCACAATGTTATCTATATTAACACGTGAACTAACACCCTCTAGCTGTGAAAAACTGTCAAATGCATTGAGATAAGGGGTGGTCTTCAAGGGCTTAGAAAATAGCATATGAGCCTACCTAGGTTTAGCTTTCAACTAAGAATATCAAGAGAACAAAACAAATTTGATGATAAAAGTGAATTGGAAAGTTGTTTAACATGACATGCCCTATCTGAATCATGAAGACTGTCCCTTTAATTAAAACGACTAAGCATTGGTCTTACAGAAGTATTATTCTTAGAATCACATTGTCTTTGTGCCAGAAGCCGTATAACTTTCTTTAAGTTAATATTTAAAGCACTCAAATTCTTGAGACAGCAATGAAATGTCCTGTTTTTAAAATTTAAACAGATACAAAACTTATAATTGAAATGTACATGAATGGATTTCAGTTTTGAATAGATTCATTTTTGCAGCAATACACATTTATTTGTAAAACAACAAAAACCCTTCTAGTAAAAGCCATAGCTGCTTAATATACTGCACCTGCTCAGAGAACTGGCTCAATAATGGCGCAAATTTGTTCATTGTCAAAACATACTCCATGCTGCACAGTAAAAGCTATCACTGAAACAGCTTTTTGCTAGCAGTATTTTTGATCACACATGTATATTGTATACAGCAAAAATGCTTCTATTCAAAATTGAAGCACGCTCATATACATTTCAAATTTGAGTTTTATGTCCCTTTAAAGGTTTTTACATGACTACTCTAAACTGCTTCTAACATACATACCTGAGAGAATCAATCTATTTATCCATGTATCTATCTACCTTCCTACCTATCTAGAGACAAAGGGGTAGATTTATCATAGTGAGAGCAGTTCTTGTGAATTGCTGGTGCAATGCCGTCCCCTGCAGATTCGTGGCCAATCGGCCGCTAGCAGGGGGTGTCAATCAACCCGATCGTATTCTAAAGGCTTGCGCGGCAACAGGGACATCAAGCACCATACGGAGCTTGATAAATCGACCCCAAAGGGCCAGATTACAAGTGGAGCGCTAAATATTGCTTACATGCAAACGATCTAAGTGCTCGACTTAATAAAACCAGCGCACAACAATGTTCGCTGGTATAACAAGTTAATCGCAATGCGAACACGAGATCGTGTTTGCATTGCTAGGAAGCATTGCGCTGTTGTTTTTTTCTAACACCTCACTCCCAACAACTTTAATGCCCCAAAACTGCCTAGTGTAGTTTTTTTTAATAAAAAAATGCAACATTTTATTTTAAATAAAAAACTATAATGTCCACTATTTTGAGGGCATTTGGGGCACTTTTAGAAAATTAACCAGGGATCTAATCTCTGGTTAATTTTCAGAGCACTAATTGCTGCCAACCGCGAGTTTGCGGTAGCAATGACCAGTCACTTGTAATGGTTGGTTAATTATTGCAAATTTGCCTGTTTGCGGGAGCGCAATAATTTAGCGATCCACTTGTAATCTATACATATAATCATTAGACGTGCATTCGACCTTCGTTTACATAAAAGAAAGGCGAATATAGTTGAAGGTCACAGAATTCAACTCTTTTCTGATATAATTGTGTAATAGCGCAACACACAAACATCTAGATTTGCACAGATTTTTGTGTGTTTCGCTATTAAACAAAAATATCCGGCTCAGAAAAGAGTTGTATAAATGAGTGCTCATGTCTAATAATGTCGTCTATTTTATTATTTATTTTTACCCATTACCAATTTTTCAAACTTTTTGGACCCAGTTCCCAAAAATACACTGACACGTTGAGACATTGTTTGACATACACCAGCTTATCCCAACAAAATAAATGATAACTTTTTTTAAAGCAGGAGCAGTTTAAATACACACAGGTTTACCTGTAAACCAGATAAGGGTGTTTTTGTTTAAATCTTGATCAACCTCTGATCTAATTATGCCAACAAGATTATCCATCTCTTGTAGGGTGTCCTCATATGGCCCTCTAGGGACGAATGTGCGATTAGGTAGAGGAACGTGCATGTGGGCAAGTGCCAAGTATAGGAAAAATGGCCGCCCATGTCCTCTACAATAAATAAAGTAAAATATGTTACTATTCAAAACACAGACCTTGTGAATATTTACATAAACTGTATATGGTTTAGGAACTAAAAAGGGACAGTAAACACCTTGTAATTACAAAACATTTGTGTTGTGTTACTATAGAGTACCATATCAGCAAAGTGCAAATTGTTTAAAAACAAATTAACATCTTGATAGCTGCAATTGTTTTTCAATAATCAAACTCCACCCAAAACAGTTAGCCAGCGTCATAATGTTAGTACAAAGTACACTGTTTTGTAGTTAAGCCAGATATGTTTAACCTTGAGAAGTCTGCAGGGTGTATTTCAAGTTCTGAAATCCACATTTTTTAGAAAAGGGGACAAAATAAATAATGACCGTACATTGCAATTTTATTCCCACATAAAACATTTTATATAAAAAAATCTCAAGGTATTTACAGTCCCTTTTTAAAAGAAAGTAAAAAAACAGCCCTGTTCTAATTAAAAACTGTTATGACGTAGATCCTGCAAGGAAGATATTTTGTTACACTGAATAACTGATATCATATTAAATATATACCATAACAAAGCGTGCAATGAGTAAATCAGCTTCCACCAATGATTACATTTACCAGATGTTATTGGTTAACCCTTAATGTAGAGAAACAAAACACCTAATTACACCATTCTAAAGAAACATGAAAGACAAAATGTTTCTTTTATGATTCAGAAAGACCAAAATATTTGAAAGAACTTAACAATTTAATTCTTTTATCAAATTTGCTTTATTCTCTTATTATCCTTTTGTGTAGAAGCAGCATTTCACTACTGGGAGCTAGCTGAACACACCAGGAGAGACAAACAGCTGTAGATATACAAACAAGTAGATATGATTGTGCATGGGTGAAAAAGTATGCAATATTTCAAAGGTTTGGTTCAGCTGAATTTAATCTATACAGGCATTCAGTTTGGATGAATATTTGATTCAGATTCATTACCATTAATTCTAATGGGAACAACTAATATAGACAAATAATATTAAAGGGACATGAAACCCAACTTTTTTCTTTCATGATTCAGATATAACACACAATTATAAACAACTTTCTAATTTACTTCTATTATCTAATTTGCTTCATTCTCTTGATATCCTTTGCTGGAAAGCATATCTAGATAGGCTCAGTAGCTGCTGATTGGTGGCTGCACATAGATCTGTTGTGTGATTGGCTCACCTTTGTGCATTGCTATTTCTTCAACAAAGGATATCTAAAGAATGAAGCAAATTTTATAATAGAAGTAAATTGGAATGTTGTTTATATTTGCATTCTCTTTCTGAATCATGAACGAAAAAACAAAATGTATGCTTACCTGATAAATTTATTTCTCTTGTGATGTATCGAGTCCACAGATTCATCCTTACTTGTGGGATATTCTCCTTCCCTACAGGAAGTGGCAAAGAGAGTACCCACAGCAGAGCTGTCTATATAGCTCCTCCCTTAGCTCTACCCCCCAGTCATTCGACCGAAGGCTAGGAAGAAAAAGGAGAAACTATAGGGTGCAGTGGTGACTGAAAGTTTTAAAATAAAAATATATATGCCTGTCTTAAAAAACAGGGCGGGCCGTGGACTCGATACATCACAAGAGAAATAAATTTATCAGGTAAGCATAAATTATGTTTTCTCTTGTAAGATGTATCGAGTCCACGGATTCATCCTTACTTGTGGGATACCAATACCAAAGATTTAGGACACGGATGAAGGGAAGGACAAGACAGGGACCTTACACGGAAGGCACCACTGCTTGTAGAACCTTTCTCCCAAAAATAGCCTCCGAAGAAGCAAAAGTATCGAATTTGTAAAATTTGGAAAAAGTATGAAGCGAAGACCAAGTCGCCGCCTTACAAATCTGTTCAATAGAAGCCTCATTTTTAAAAGCCCATGTGGAAGCCACAGCTCTAGTAGAATGAGCAGTAATTCTTTCAGGAGGCTGCTGTCCAGCAGTCTCATAGGCCAAACGGATGATGCTTTTCAGCCAAAAGGAAAGAGAGGTAGCCGTAGCCCTTTGACCTCTCCGTTTACCAGAATAAACAACAAACAATGAAGATGTTTGACGGAAATCTTTAGTTGCTTGTAAGTAGAACTTTAAAGCATGAACCACATCAAGATTGTGTAACAGACGTTCCTTCTTTGATGAAGGATTAGGACACAGAGAAGGAACAACAATCTCTTGATTGATATTCTTATTAGAAACAACCTTAGGAAGAAACCCAGGTTTGGTATGCAAAACCACCTTATCTGCATGGAAAACAAGGTAAGGGGAATCACATTGTAAAGCAGATAGCTCAGAAACTCTTCGAGCCGAAGAGATAGCTACTAAAAACAAAACTTTCCAAGATAGAAGCTTAATATCTATGGAATGCATAGGTTCAAACGGAACCCCTTGAAGAACTTTAAGGACTAAGTTTAGGCTCCAAGGCGGAGCAACAGGCTTAAATACAGGCTTAATTCTGACCAAAGCCTGACGTTTGTGTAGTAGAATAGACAAAGCAGATATTTGCCCTTTTAGGGAACTAGCTGATAATCCCTTCTCCAAACCTTCTTGGAGAAAAGACAATATTCTAGGAATCCTAATCTTACTCCACGAGTAACCTTTGGATTCACACCAATAAAGATATTTGCGCCAAATCTTATGATAGATCTTCCTGGTGACAGGCTTTCTAGCCTGAATCAGGGTATCAATGACCGACTCAGAGAAACCAAGCTTTGATAGAATCAGGCGTTCAATCTCCAAGCAGTCAGACGCAGAGAAATTAGATTTGGATGCGTGAACGGACCTTGGATTAGCCTCATTGGCAGAGTCCACGGTGGAACCGAGGACATGTCCACTAGGTCTGCATACCAAGTCCTGCGTGGCCACGCAGGTGCTATCAGAATCACCGAAGCTCTCTCCTGCTTGATTCTGGCAACCAGATGTGGGAAGAGGGGAAATCGTGGAAATACATAGGCCAGATTGAAGGACCAAGGCACTGCTAGAGCATCTATCAGTACCGCCTTGGGATCCCGGGACCTGGACCCGTAACAAGGATGTTTGGCATTCTGACGTGACGCCATCAGATTCAATTCCGGTGTGCCCCATAGCTGAATCAGCTGGGCAAATACCTCCGGATGGAGTTCCCACTCCCCCAGTTCTCTACTCCTGGGATGTGGATTGCTGAGAGATGGCAAGAGTGATCCTCTGCCCATCGGATTATTTTGGTTACCTCCATCATCGCTAGAGAACTCCTTGTTCCTCCTTGATGATTGATATAAGCTACAGTCATGATGTTGTCCGACTGAAACCTGATGAATTTGGCCGCAGCAAGCTGAGGCCACGCCTGGAGTGCATTGAATATCACTCTCAGTTCTAGAATGTTTATCGGAAGAAGAGATTCCTCCCGAGACCATAAGCCCTGTGCTTTCAGGGAGTTCCAGACTGCACCCCAGCCTAGCAGGCTGGCATCTGTCGTTACAATGAGCCACTCTGGCCTGCGGAAGTACATTCCCTGAGACAGGTGGTCCTGAGACAACCACCAAAGAAGAAGAGAATCTCTGGTCTCCTGGTCCAGATGCAGTTGAGGAGATAAATCTGCATAATCCCCATTCCACTGTTTGAGCATGCATAGTTGCAGTGGTCTGAGGTGTTGGCGGGCAAAAGGAACTATGTCAATTGCCGCTACCATGAGTCCTATTACCTCCATACACTGAGCCACTGATGGCCGAGGAATGGAATGAAGAGCTCGGCAAGTGGTTAAGAGTGTTGATTTTCTGACCTCCGTCAGAAATATTTTCATTTCTACCGAATCTTTCAGAGTCCCTAGAAAGGAAACTCTTGTAAGAGGGAAGAGAGAACTCTTTTTTATGTTCACCTTCCACCCGTGAGATCTCAGAAAAGCCAACACGATGTCCGTGTGAGACTTGGCTAGCTGGAAAGTCGACGCCTGAATTAAGATGTCGTCTAGATGATTTCTGTGAATAGGGATGTGTAGATACGCATCCTTTAAGTCCACGGTAGTCATATATTGACCCTCCTGGATCAGAGGTAGAATAGTCGGAATAGTCTCCATCTTGAATGATGGAACTTTGAGGAACTTGTTTAGAATTTTGAGATCCAAGATTGGTCTGAAAGTTCCCTCTTTTTTGGGAACCATAAACAGGTTTGAGTAAAACCCTAGCCCCTGTTCCTGTTTTGGGACTGGGCGGATCACCCCCATGGTATGTAGGTCTTCTACACAGCGTAAGAACGCCTCTCTCTTTGTCTGGTTTACAGACAATCGAGAAATGTGAAATCTCCCCCTTGGAAGGGAGTTTTTGTGTCCCAGGGATATCTTCTGGAATTCAATTTCTAAAGCCCAGGGATCGTGAACATCTCTTGCCCAAGCCTGAGAGAAGAGAGAGAGTCTGCCCCCTACTAGATCCGGTCCCGGATCGGGGGCTACCCCTTCATGCTGTCTTAGAGGCAGCTGCAGGCTTCTTGGCCTGTTTACCCTTGTTCCAAGCCTGGTTAGGTCTCCAGACTGACTTGGATTGGGCAAAATTCCCCTCTTGCTTTGCAGCAGAGGAAGCTGAAGCGGGACCACTCTTAAAGTTCCGAAAGGAACGAAAATTATTTTTCCTCCAGTGATGTCTGAAATAATCTCTTTCAGTTCAGGCCTGAATAGGGTCTTTCCTTTGAAAGGGATGTTCAAAAGTTTAGATTTAGATGATACATCAGCAGACCAGGACTTAAGCCATAATGCCCTGTGTGCTAAAATGGCAAAACCTGAATTCTTTGCCGCTAATTTAGCCAGTTGAAATGCGGCATCTGTAATAAAAGATTTAGCCTACTTAAGGGCTTTAATTCTGTCAATAATCTCCTCTAATGGAGTCTCCATCTGAAGAGCCTCTTCTAGAGCCTCAAACCAGAAAGCAGCTGCAGTATTTACAGGAACAATGCACGCAATAGGTTGGAGAGAAAAACACTGATGAACAAAAATTTTCTTCAGGAGACCCTCTAATTTTTTATCCATAGGATCTTTGAAAGCACAACTGTCTTCGATAGGTATAGTTGTACGCTTAGACAGAGTAGAAATAGCTCCCTCCACCTTAGGAACTGTCTGCCACGAGTCCCGCATGGTGTCAGATATGGGAAACATTTTCTTAAAAACAGGAGGGGGAGTGAACGGAATACCTGGTCTATCCCACTCCTAGTAATAATATTCATAATCCTCTTAGGGACTGGAAAAACATCAGAGTAAACAGGAACCTCTAAGTATTTATCCATTTTACACAATTTCTCCGGAACCACTATAGGGTCACAATCATCTAGAGTCGCTAATACCTCCTTGAGCAATAAGCGGAGGTGTTCAAGCTTAAATTTAAAAGCCGTCATATCAGAATCTGTCTGAGGAAGCGTCTTTCCTGAATCAGAAATGTCTCCCTCAGATAACAAATCCCTCACCCCTACTTCAGAGCATTGTGAGGGCATATCAGATACGGCTACTAAAGTGTCAGACGGCTCAGCATTTTTGCTAAACCCAGAGCTGTCCCGCTTTCCTTGGCAGTTTAGATAAAACCTCAGTGAGGGTTGTATTCATAACTGTGGCCATGTCTTGTAAAGTAAAAGAAATTGACGCACTAGAGGTACTTAGCATCACTTGTGCGGGCGTTACTGGTTGTGACACTTGGGGAGAGCTAGATGGCGAACCCTCATTTACTTCTGACTGAGAATCATCTATTGCTCTATTTTTAAGTGCTAATATATGTTCTTTATAGTTTATAGACATATCAGTACAATTGGGTCACATTCTAAGAGGGGGTTGCACAATGGCTTCCAAACATATTGAACAAGGATTTTCCTTGGTGTCAGACATGTTAAACAGGCTAGTAATGTAACAAGCAAGCTTGGAAAACACTGTAATCAAAGTAAATCACACTTAGAATTAAAACGGTACTGTGCCTTTAAGAAAAAAAGCTGCACAAATTCTGCAAAACAGTATAAAAAAAGCAGTAAACTTAACGAAATTACAGTAGCATCATAAAGCCTTAGTAACTTTGCACAGCTATGCATATAAACAATTAACCCCTTAATGGCAAAACCGGATTGAAAAAATGTCAAAACCGGTAAAAAGGACTTTCAGCACCTTGCCACAACTCTGCTGTGGCTCCTACCTGCCCTTCAGAACGATTTGTGGGGAAAAAAACTTCTTTTACAGCACTCAAACACAGCAGGAACCTCTGGAGAAGCAGTTAGATGTCTCTGAGAAAAAGAAACTGCACAACTGAGGCGCTAAAATAGGCCCCTCCCACCTCACTCGATGTTTTGAGGCCTATCAGAAAAACACCAGAGTGTCTCTTAATTAACCATGTGTCTCTTAATTAACCCCAAAACAAGCCACAATGACCCCTTTAGCCCCTTCAAAAAAACGTTATAATTGCATCATTTACTGAATAAACAAAAACGTTTTTTCCTAACAGTGTCACCAGTAACTAATGAGCCCTTCATGTAAGCTGAAATTCCTATCCAAGTGTCTGAATACAGCTTACCCTTCCCTCATGGGAATATCGCCAGCCTTTTCTAGAATTAACACAGTCTGTCTAGAAAAATATAGATGAACATACCTCATATGCAGCTTAGTATGCAAACCATTCCCCCAACTGAAGTTTTCCTGTACTCTTCAGCCCTTGTGAGAACAGCAGTGGATCTTAGTTACAAAATGCTAAGATCATCATCCTCCTTGCAGAAATCTTCATCCCTTTTCTGCCAGAGAGTAAATAGTACACACCGGTACCATTTAAAATAACAAACTTTTGCTTGAGAAATGAAAAACTAAAATTTTTGTCACCACACTCGCTCTGCCCTTCCTAGTACTTAGAGTAGACAAAGAGGATGACTGGGGGGTGGAGCTAAGGGAGGAGCTATATAGACAGCTCTGCTGTGGGTGCTCTCTTTGCCACATCCTGTAGGGAAGGAGAATATCCCACAAGTAAGGATGAATCCGTGGACTCGATACATCTTACAAGAGAAATTTGGGGTTTAATGTCCCTTTAACAAAAATCTTACATTCTAGGATTCAAATTACTAATCCTACTCCAGAATTTTGATGGTTTAAAAAGATAGATAATCCCTTTATTACCCATTCCCCAGTTTTGTATAACCAACACGGTTATATTAATATACTTTTTACCTCTGTGATTACCTTATATTTAATCGTCTGCAGAATGCTCCCTCATTTAAGTTCTTTTGACAGACTTGCATTTTAGTCAATCAGTGCTAACTCCTAGGTACATCACGGGAGTGAGCACAATGTTTTCTATATGGCACACATGAACTAGTGCTGTCTAGTTGTGAAAAACTGTCAAAATCCACTGAGATAAGAGGTTGTCTGCAAGGGCTTAGAAATTAGCATATGAGCCTACCAAAGTTTAGCTTTCAACAAAGAATACCAAAAGAACAAAGCAAATTTGATGATAAAAGTAAATGGGAAAGTTGTTTAAAATGTTTCAATGTTAAAAGAACATGCAACTCCTGTTTGATTAAAATCCAGCGTTTAGTGCCAGACCGGCTGTCACTAACATCAGTCATTAGTTATATTATAGCAGGATTGGACAGTGGATGATGGACAAATGAATGGTAAGACCCCCTGTACATCATTACACATACAAAGGCATCATTCATTTTTTGTCCGATTCATTCAATAAAGTATTCAGCCGTTCATTCCTCAAACTAATCAACGAATCAGCAAAATTCAAACAAATTTGCATACTTCCGAATTCCAAGTGCACATCTCTACAAAATAAGGGGCAGTTTTAGTGAATGCTTTAATGAAAATTTAGTATTTCCACTTTTTTTACCACAATACTCAATACAATGTAGCAACAATGTGAAAGTTCCATAGATTTCTTCATTTTAATTAAGAATAATGGGAATTTGTGGTTTGTATAGATATAATAATATCAATTGGTAAAAGACCGAGGGGTTATGTGAAATCGTATGAAAGACAATGAAAACATCATTACTGAATATATTTGAAATGCAGATCAATTTTTTTTTTTTATCAACTGCAGAAAACCAGGTAAGTGAACAATGATTTGCTTGTGCATTATGTTAAAGTTATGGTAAACCCAAGACTATAACAAACGCTAGTATTTAGCGTCACTAAAAATAAACATCAGTTTCTGCCAGACTTTATTCTGATGGGGGCGGGGCCTGGTCGTGCAGGAACATGGACGAAAAACGCTAAGGCTCCGGAGCTCCTCTTCTCCAAAGCCCTGACTAAATTATAGCTAGCGCAAAAAAATGGGTTTAAGATGCTAGCCATTACCCCTAGCAAATCAACAAACTGGAGGACTGAAGCGGGATTTATTCTATAAAAGAAACTGGCCACTACCTTAATAAGTAAGCCCAGCTAAACGGTGGATTACGCGGCCTATCTCTGATCGAGAACCGGCTAAACTCACTGCCACTTGCCGTTGTGGAGGAGACCCCAGGTGCCCGCTCTTCCTTGCAGTGACGGGCTTTGGGCCTGTGTGCTGTGGCATGAGGGCTGCGTCCTCGGCAAAGGACTGGGTGATGCGGGAGAGGTTGAAGCCGTGAAACGGAGGTATCTCTCCAAGGAAAAAAGAAATAGCTGAAAGCAAATGTCCTAGTGCATGGGACTACTACTCGATCCTAAACGGGACAACGAAAAGCTGTGAGCTCGAAGGAAACCACGACTCAACATCTGGTAAGAACCTTTGAAGTTAACAGAAGTGAGAGATCCCAAGTTTTGCGTTGCGGCTTGTAACGCTGAAAATATGGAATTTTCAGAGTTAAAACAGCACCGCAGCCATTACAAGTCTTATCGGTATAGGTGTACCACACACCTTTTAGCCTGTACCACAACATCAGTCACGCACACGTAAAAATGACGTATTTTCATGGGATTCCCATAGCGCTGCTATTACGAGTTTTGCGGTGAGGCTAAAAAGTGAGCGTTACAGCCTAAAACCACAAGATCCGTAACGCCATCTAAAGTCAGTAGTTATGAGTTTAAGTTACAAAGCTGTAGCATAAAACTCATAACTAGTGGTAATAAACACTCAAATTATTTAAAAATGTAAAACCATTGCGGTTAATGAAAGAATATATGTCTTTCAATATAGCACAATACAACAGGTGTGACCAAATATGCAAAAAATATAAACTTGGATATTTACAAACACATTAGCGTTGATTTAAATAATGTTTTAAAAAAACTTTAGCACTTGATCACTTTTTTATCATTAAATAGGTAGCCACATAATGAATTAATAACATGAACATGTATATTTATACATCGTTTTTTATATTAGGATATTTTTTTATATTAGGATATTGTTAACCTCAATTATTGTTATAGATATAAAAGACTTTTTGTTCTTGATTACTTTTAGGGAGTTTAAATGATATTTGTTTTTAATGTACCTTTAATATATGTCTTCACATTAATTTTAGATTACATTCATTTCTTCTCCTTGGGTGATCTTTAGCCCCATTTGAATTTATAATTTTAATATAAAACATGTATAAAAGCAGTTTGTTTTAACGAAATAGGCAATTCTCTATTATTTTGGAAGTTTTTTAACACAGTCTCTAGCGTTTTTACTGTATGTACTATTAAGGTTTTTTCATAGTAATTTTCAAATGTTTAACATAAATCATTTTAGGTAAATATGTGATGAAATATAAGAATATTTTCTAAAGGAATAACCTTTTAAAGCATTTACAATTTTTTTTTATTAAATTAACTTTTCAATTGACCAATTTCAAAAAGAATGAAAATCAGGCAAACAGGAAACGGATTAGACTATAAAAAGGCAGTATAGGATCCGGATTAAACATCTTGATAAAGGTCATTCAGTGGCTGAAACGCGTAGATGTATGTATAATTCTGGATCACTTTCAACTGAAGGACGGCAATTAATATACCAGAGCGCTCTGTGTTTGCTTTTTTGAATCTCCCGCATCAGGATTGCCAGTGAGTGGAACTCCTCAGCTAATTACGTCACACGCCAAAGGTTTTCAGTCGACAGAGAGGAGAGACCGCTACGAGCAGGACCGGGACGCCAGAACAGGTGATTCAGGTTCCCGGTCGAGACTTTTGAAGTAAGTCTGTCCGGAAGGCTGGTCTTCAGCTCAAAGGTAAAAAAGGAAGAAACTCAATTACATTTGATACTTGGTATCGTTATATTAACCCACTGTTATTTGATAACTTTGACTTTAAAAACACTTCAAACCATTGACTGCCTTTGAATGCTAACAAATGTCCGTTCCATCCTGAATAATAGACAGAGAAACTCTACAGGATTATTATCCTCTTCTTTAACAGACTTTTTTGCCTATTTGGTCACACCTGTTGTATTCTGCTATATTGAAAGACATATATTCATATATTCATTAACCGCAATGGTTTTACATTTTTAAATAATTTGAGTGTTTATTGCTAATTTACCACCGGTGGTTCTGCATTGTTAATTTTTTCATGTGTATATATATATATTAATTTTTCTTATTGATTTATTTATTAAATATCTTTATTATATAGAGGCATTTGTTATTCATTATAATCAATTATATAGGGATGTGTATTTTTATCAATTGATTTATTATTTTCCTTAAGGCTATTCCCCATATATACCTAGCTCTTTTTAGCGCCACATCTATATATCTTTTTACTGTTATTTTATGAATTGCTTTCAGAGTGCATTTCTAATTTGATGTGTGCTGGTATATAATTAGGTGTAAAGAAGTTTATACGACTCTTTTTGTGCATAAAACTCATAACTAAACTGTTACAAAGTATACTAACACCCATAAACTACCTATTAACCCCTAAACCGAGGCCCTCCCGCATCGCAAACACTATAATAAATGTATTAACCCCTAATCTGCTGCTCCCGATATCGCAGCCACTAAAAAAATGTATTAATCCCTACTCCGCCGCTCCCTGTCACCCCTATACTAAAGTTATTAACCCCTAAACCACCGCCCTCCCGCATCAAAAACAATATTTTAATATTAACCCCTAATCTGCCGTCCGCCCACACCGCCGCTATAACACCGCAAGCCCCCCACGAAAATATACTAAAATAAACTATTAACCCCTAAACCGAAAGCCCCCCACAACGAAATAAACTAATTTAAAATAGTAACCCTTAAACCTAACGGCCACCAAATTTTAGATAAAAATTACAATTTCCCTAGCTTAAATTAAAACTTACCTGTCAAATTAAAAAAAAAAATTTTAAACTATCAATTAAACTATTATAATTATTAAACTAAAATTAAACTAACTACCAATTAAATAAAACTAAACTACCAATAAAAAATCCTAACACTACTCTAAAAATTACAAAAAGTATCTAATTACAAAAAACCTAACTAAATTACAAAATAAAAACCCCACTAAATTACTAAAAATAACAAACAAATTATCAAAAATAAAAAAGAATTATACCTAATCTAATAGCCCTATCAAAATAAAAAAGCCCACCCAAAATAAAAAAAAACCCTAGCCTACAATAAACTACCAATGGCCCTTAAAAAAGCCTTTTGTTGGGCATTGCCCCAAAGATATCAGCTCTTTTACCTGTAAAATAAATACAAACACCCCCCAACAGTAAAACCCACCACCCCCACAACCAACCCCCCAAATAAAAACACTAACTCAAACCCTAACTAAAATAACCTAAGCTAACCATTGCCCAGTAAAGGGCATTTGTATGGGCATTACCCTTAAAAGGGCATTTAGCTCTTTCACTGCCCAGACCCTAAACAAAAAAAAAACACCCAAAAAACCCTTAAAAAACCTAACACTAACCCCAAGACGATCCACTTACAGTTGTTGAAGTCCCGCTTGAAGGATCCATCTAGCCGGCAAAGTCCTCATCCAGTGTTAATAACCATTTACTAACTAGTCTACCTAGTTAAAATAAATACAAACTTACCTGTGAAATAAAAATAAAAATAAAATCTAAGCTAGCTACAATGTAACTATTAGTTATATTGTAGCTAGCTTAGGTTTTATTTCACAGGTAAGTATGTATTTAGTTTTAAATAGGAATTATTTAGTTAATAATTGTAAATTTAATTTAGATCTAATTTAATTATGTTAAAGTTAGGGGGTTAGGGTTACGTTAGGGTTACATTAGGGTTAGGTTTAGGGGTTAATATAGTTTCATTTAGCTTGTTGCGATGTGGGGGGCTGGCGGTTTAGGGGTTAATAAATGTAGTATAGTGGCGGCGATATCGGGAGCGGCAGATTAGGGGTTAATAACTGTAGGCAGGTGTCAGTGATGTCAGGGGAGATTAGATTAGGGGTGTTTAGACTCTGGGTTTATGTTAGGGTGTTAGGTTTAAACAGTATTTTAATTTCCCCATAGACATCAATGGGGCTGCGTTACGGAACTTTTGTTTTTTTGCCGGCTCTCCCCATTGATGTCTATGGGGAAATCGTGCACGAGCACGTCTCAGCAGCGCTCTGATTGTGTGCGGTATGGAGCTCAACGCAACCATATCACGCGCAAAAGGCGTATGTTTGAGAACTTGTAATATAGAAAATTAAATAACGTAACTTTTGTTGTGTTCGTTTATTTCTCTATAGAGCTCAAAACTCGTAATCTAGCTGATAGTTTAATAAATGGATAACTATGGAAGTTTTTTCATTTAACATTGGAAGGCCATGTTTTTTCCAGGATATTTAAATATTAAACTGATGAACTATGCTTACGAGTTACTGAAAAACCTCCTTGTGTTGTGCGTTATGGTGCGTTCAGCTCCATACCGCACAAAAGCCAAGTGTTAGAAAAAAACTAACACCTGTGATCGCGGAATGGCAAATCGCCGTAACGCAACCCCATTGATGTCTATGGTGAAAGAAAGTTATGTTTAAACCTTACACCCTAACATAAACCCCAAGAATAAACACCCCTAATCTACCGCCCCAACATCGCCGACATTAAATAAAGTTATTAACCCCTAATTCCCGCTCCCCAAAGCTAAATAAACCTATTAACCCCTAAACTGCCGCCCCCCACATTGCTACTACTATAATAAAACTATTAACCCCTTAAACCACCACCCTGACATCGCCGACACCCTAAATAAAGTTATTAATCCCCAATCCGCCACTCCCTGACATCGCTGAAACGAAATAAAGTGATTAACCCCTAATCCGCCGCTCCCCGACATTGCCAACACTAAATAAACCTATTAACCCCTAAACCAACGGCCCCCCACATCGCAACTAATAAATAAACCTATTAACCCCTAAACCGCTGCCCCCTGACAATACTGACACCTAAATAAAGTTATTAACCCCTAATCCATCACTCCCGACATCACTGACGCTAAATAAAGTGATAAACCCCTAATCCGCCGCTCCCCGACATCACGGACACTAAATAAACCTATTAACCCATAAACCGCCGGACCCCCACATCTCAAAACACTAAATTAAACTATTAACCCCTAAACCTAACACCCCCTAACTTTAAATTAAAAGTTACAATATAACTATCTTTAAATAAATAAAAAATTAACTGTGAAATAAAAAAAAACTAACATTAAACTATAAATTAACCTAACATTACTATTCTAAAAAAAACAAAAAAACTACCAATTAAAAAACATAAATTACAAATTTAAATAAACCTAATACTACGGAAAAAAAATCTAACATTACAAAAAATAATAAACACGTAAAATACGAAAAATAAAAAACTCTAAGATTACAAAAAATAATAAACAAAATTTTCAAAAATAAAAACAATTAAACCTATTCTAATAGCCCTATAAAAATAAAAAAGGCCCCCAAAGTAAAAACACCCCCTAACCTACAATAAACTACAAATAACCCTTAAAATGGCCTTTTGTAGGGCATTGCCCTAAGTTAAACAGCTCTTTTACATTATAAGTCCCCCCTAAAAGTAAAAAAAAAACCCACCCAACCAACCCCCCAAAATAAAAAACCTAAATCTAAAAACATCCTAATTCAGCTCTTTTACAGTGCCCATCCCTAATCTAAAAAAAAAAAAACACCCCAAAAAAAACAACTAACACTAACTCACGGTTCCTGAAGTCCAGACATCCGTCTTCATCCAGACGGAGAGAAGTCTTCATCCAGGCGGCGACATCCTCATCCATCACAGGGTCATCTTCTTTCTTCATCCTGGTGTCGCGGAGCTGTAAAGACGCGGAGCATCGTCGCCAGTGGTGTGGACATCTAGCATGAAGGATCCTCCTCATATGATCACCGCCGTACACCTTGCATTCCTATTGGCTGACATTTTCAAATCAGTCAATAGTATGAGAGATGCTGGGATGGACACTGTAAAAGAGCTGAATGCTCTTTTAAGGACAGTAAAAGAGCTGAATGCCATTACAAATGCCCCTTTAGAGGCAATGGGTAGCTTAGGTTTTATTTAGAATTAGTTTTTTATTTTGGGGGGTTGGTTGGGTGAAGGGTTTACTGTTAGGGGGACTTTGTAATTTTTTGTCAGTAAAAGAGCTGTTTAACTTAGGTTAATGGCCTACAATAGGCTCTTTTAAGGGCTATTAGTAGCTTATTGTAGGTTAGGGGGTGTTTTTATTTGGGGTGGCTTTTTTATTTTTATAGGGCTATTAGATTTGGTGTAATTGTTTTTATTTTTGATAATTTCTTTTTTTTTGTAATCTTAGAGTTTTTTTATTTTTCGTAATTTTTGTGTTTATTATTTTTTTGTAATGTTAGATACATTTTTTTGTAGTATTAGGTTTTTTTAAATTTGTAATTTAGATTTTTAATTTTTTCGTAGTGTTAGTTTTTTTAATCATTTAAGTTTTTTAATTAGTAGTTTTTTAAATTTTATTATAATAGTTATGTTAGGTTAATTTATAGTTTAATCTTAGTTTTTTTATTTCACACGTACGTTTTTATTTATTTTAAGATAGTTATATTGTAACTTTTAGGGGGGGTGTTAGGTTTAGGGGTAATAGTTTAATTTAGTGTTTTGTGATGTGGGGGGCCGGCGGTTTAGGAGTTAATAGGTTTAGTTTATTAGTTGCGATGTGGGGGGCTGGCGGTTTAGGGGTTAATAGCTTTATTTAGTGGCGGCGATCTCGGGGAGCGGTGGATTAGGGTGGCAGTTTAGTGTTTAGTAGGTAGTTTATGGGTGTTATCGTGTTTGTATACTGGTCTCAGATTGCGGAATGGATTGTGTCGGTATAGGCTGTAACACAAGCATTTTAGCCGGACCACACAACCTGTAATATGGCGCTATGGAAAATCCTGCACTCAAACGTAATTTTTTGAGTGTGGAATGGAGGGTTGCGTTAAGGCTAAAATGCTTGCGTTACAGCCTATACCGCTTTACCGGCCATTCCACGCGCAATGGCCATTTTTTTAGCGGTATAGCCGTACCGCAAAACTTGTAATCTAGGTGTAAATAAATAAATACCCGAAAGGCTAAAAAACTGGAATAAGAAAATAAATATATAGAATTGTAAGAGGACATACACATTAAACCGCCTCAACAAATGGGGATAAAAGATACATCTATATAGAAATAAAAATTAAAAAAAGAGGACATAAAATATCACTGGAAAACACTTTTTGGAGTGGGCTGAATAACTATTCTGGATAAGGTTAGGATATGTGACCTAAAGAATCTGGGCTTAAAATCAAAATCCTTTCTCCAAACACCTTGGCAGTGCCACCTTTTTTCTATATCTACTGTGATTTATGTACATGATTATTTTGTCTTTAAAATCACATTTCATTGCTAAAATATCTATAAAAGTTTATTCTGCTTAAAAAAAAAAAAAAACTTTCTTGTGGCTGTGAATCCTGGGAGCATCTGAAGGCCAAAAGATTTCAGGCACCCTTTTTTTCTCATTGTACAGGGGATGCTTGCTTGACGGTCGGTGCCACGCACTTATATGGTATAAGCACTTTGGAAGTGGTAACTGTATCTATATAATTTGCTCCTGCAGACACAATTCCTGTAGTGATATCCGTATATGCTTACTTTGCTTGTGAAGCTAATCACTTCTGATGTGATCTATATGCATAAGTAATCTGTCCCTGGACAAGCAATAACTATTCACCGTGATATCTGTATAAGGTTGTTTTAAACCAGGAACTTATCTACAGTGATATTGGTGTAGGTATATATTGCCTCTGAGAAGAAAAAAAATTGGAATACTAGTCAAAAAAGACAAGATTTGAATTTAACCTTGAACCATTTCTTAGAAAGCTCAACATACAACGCTCCTCCAATTCTACATCATGTATCACCAAATCAAATAAACTATTAAAAAATCTTAATTGTTTAGATGCGTGGAGAACAATTCACCCATTAACTAGACACTACACTTTTTACTATTTCCCACACAAAGTATATACAAGAATAGACTATATTTTTTCAGATATTACAAGCATTAGCTTGTTTAGATCAGCTCACATAACCCCAATAACTTGGTCAGATCATGCAGGAGTACATTGTTCATTCACATTGCCTTCTAAACCACATAAAGATTATGGGGCTGAATTATCAAGGGCCAAACGGCCCCTGATCCCCCTGTTTCCGTGCTGTCGGCATTCAGCGATGTCTGACGGACATGATCCGCTGAGCGGATCATGTCGGACAGACACTTAATAAATTGGCCCCTATATCTGGAAATTGGAGGATAGTTTATTAACTGACCCATTACTACTGGAAAAACTACAAGAAAGAATAGTAGAATATTTTCAAAACAACCTATCAATAGATATCTCTTGTCAAAACAACTGGGAAGCACACAAGAGCATAATTAGAGGGCAATTAATAGCTTATAAGGCTCATCTGAATAAGTTAATAATCTTATAAATGAAATTGCATATATAGAACTACTTAATAAACAAAACTCGAAAGATGAGGAAAAATTACAAATATTACAAATTAAACGCTTTGAATTAGCTTTTATTTTAAGCAAAGAGCAGAACCGGCTCTCCTTGGGGTCGATCCGATAAAAATCGTCGCCCGCAAAAGCCGGCGACGCCAATAATTGCGCGGATTTGGTATCCTATATACGGCGTAAGCTAGAAGTTACGCGCGTATATTTCTGCCGTCGCCTGCAGTTTTTTGGGCCATAGGCAGGTATACCAAACCCGCGCAGTTTGGTATCCAATATGCAGCGTAAGGACTTACGTGGCGAAAATGGAGAAAACTTACTCCATTTTCACCTCGCCACAAAAAGCAGCCGTAAGAAGCCTTACGCTGACTATTGGAGCCCCGTAACTCCCTAAACTAACTAGAAAATAAACCTAACACCTAACGCATGCGCAATGTCTATCTCCCTGTCAACCGCGATCTGCTAAAATAAACCTAACACCTAACGCATGCGCAATGTCTATCTCCCTGTCAACCGCGATCCCCCCCCCCCCCGAAATCCCTAATAAAGTTATTACCCCCCTAAACCGCCGCTCCCGGACCCCGCCGCCATCTACATAAACTAACCCCCTACTGTGAGCCTCTAAAACCGCCGCCATCTACCTTATCTATCCCCTAATCTGACCCCTTACACCGCCGCCACCTATATAAAAATTATTAACCCCTAATCTAATCCCCCTATACCGCCGCCAGCTATATTAATATTATTAACCCCTAATGTAAGCCCCTTACACCGCCGCCATCTCTATTAAAATGATTAACCCCTAATTTAATCTACCTACCCCGCCGCCAGCTATATTATCTATATTAACCCTAAGTATATTATAGTTAATATAGTTATTACATTATATATATTAACTATATTAACCCTAATTATATTAGGGTTAATATAGTTACTATAGTATTTATATTAACTATATTAACTCTATCTAACACTAACACCCCTAACTATATTTATATTAAATTAATCTAATTAATTTATAAACTAAAATATTCCTATTTAAATCTAAATACTTACCTATAAAATAAACCCTAAGATAGCTACAATATAATTAATAATTACATTGTAGCTATGTTAGGGTTAATATTTATTTTACAGGTAAATTGTTAATTATTTTAACTAGGTATAATAGCTATTAAATAGTTATTACCTATTTAATAGCTACCTAGTTAAAATAATTACCCAATTACCTGTAAAATAAATCCTAACCTAAGTTATAAATACACCTACACTATCAATAAATTAAATAAAGTACAAACATCTATCTAAAAATACAATTAAATTAACTAAACTAAATTACAAAAAAAAACAAACACTAAATTACAAAAAATAAAAAAAAGATTACAAGATTTTTAAGCTAATTACACCTATTCTAAGCCCCCTAATAAAATAATAAACCCCCAAAATAAAAAAAATTCCCTGCCCTATTCTAAATTAAACATATTTCAAAGCTCTTTACCTTACCAGCCCTTAAAAGGGCCTTTTGTGGGGCATGCCCCAAAGAATTCAGCTCTTTTTGCATTCAACAAATACAATCCCCCCCCCCCCATTACAACCCACCACCCACATACCCCTATTCTAAACCCACCCAAACCCCCCTTAAAAAAGCCTAACACTACCCCCCTGAAGATCTCCCTACCTTGTTTTCACCACACCGGGCCGAACTCCTGATCCGATCCGGGCGATGTCGTCCTCCAAGCGGCAAAGAAGAATTCTTCCTCCGGCGATGTCATCCTCCAAGCGGCAAAGAAGAATTCTTCCCTCCGGCGACGTCTTCCTCCAAGCGGCAGCAAAGTCTTCATTCTTCCGGCGGCATCTTCAATCTTCTTTCTTCGCTCCGCCGCCGCGGAGCATCCATCCCGGCCGACTGCTAAACTTGGAATGAGGTACCTTTAAATGACGTCATCCAAGATGGCGTCCGCCGAATTCCGATTGGCTGATAGGATTCTATCAGCCAATCGGAATTAAGTTAAAAAAATCTGATTGGCTGATTGAATCAGCCAATCAGATTCAAGTTCAATCCGATTGGCTGATCTAATCAGCCAATCAGATTGAGCTCGCATTCTATTGGCTGATCGGAACAGCCAATAGAATGCGAGCTCAATCTGATTGGCTGATTGGATCAGCCAATCGGATTGAACTTGAATCTGATTGGCTGATTCAATCAGCCAATCAGATTTTTTTAACTTAATTCCGATTGGCTGATAGAATCCTATCAGCCAATCGGAATTCAGCGGACGCCATCTTGGATGACGTCATTTAAAGGTACCTCATTCCAAGTTTAGCAGTCGGCCGGGATGGATGCTCCGTGGCGGCGGAGCGAAGAAAGAAGATTGAAGATGCCGCCGGAAGAATGAAGACTTTGCTGCCGCTTGGAGGAAGACGTCGCCGGAGGAAGAATTCTTCTTTGCCGCTTGGAGGATGACATCGCCGGAGGAAGAATTCTTCTTTGCCGCTTGGAGGACGACATCGCCCGGATCGGATCAGGAGTTCGGCCCGGGGTGTGGTGAAGACAAGGTAGGGAGATCTTCAGGGGGGTAGTGTTATGCTTTTTTAAGGGGGGTTTGGGTGGGTTTTAGAATAGGGGTATGTGGGTGGTGGGTTGTAATGGGGGGGGGGGATTGTATTTGTTGAATGCAAAAGAGCTGAATTCTTTGGGGCATGCCCCACAAAAGGCCCTTTTAAGGGCTGGTAAGGTAAAGAGCTTTGAAATATGTTTAATTTAGAATAGGGCAGGGAATTTTTTTTATTTTGGGGGTTTATTATTTTATTAGGGGGCTTAGAATAGGTGTAATTAGCTTAAAAATCTTGTAATCTTTTTTTTATTTTTTGTAATTTAGTGTTTGTTTTTTTTTGTAATTTAGTTTAGTTAATTTAATTGTATTTTTAGATAGATGTTTGTACTTTATTTAATTTATTGATAGTGTAGGTGTATTTATAACTTAGGTTAGGATTTATTTTACAGGTAATTGGGTAATTATTTTAACTAGGTAGATATTAAATAGTTAATAACTATTTAATATCTATTATACCTAGTTAAAATAATTAACAATTTACCTGTAAAATAAATATTAACCCTAACATAGCTACAATGTAATTATTAATTATATTGTAGCTATCTTAGGGTTTATTTTATAGGTAAGTATTTAGATTTAAATAGGAATATTTTAGTTTATAAATGAATTAGATTAATTTAATATAAATTTAGTTAGGGTTAGATAGAGTTAATATAGTTAATATAAATACTATAGTAACTATATTAACCCTAATATAATTAGGGTTAATATAGTTAATATATATAATGTAATACCTATATTAACTATAATATACTTAGGGTTAACATAGATAATATAGCTGGCGGCGGGGTAGGTAGATTAAATTAGGGGTTAATCATTTTAATAGAGATGGCGGCGGTGTAAGGGGCTTACATTGGGGGTTAATAATTTTAATATAGATGGCGGCGGTGTTAAGGGCTCACTTTAGGGGGTTATAGATATAATATAGCTGGCGGCGGGGTACGGGAGCGGCGGTTTAGGGGTTAATAACTTTATTAGGTTGCGGCGGGGTAAAGGAGCGGCGGTTTAGGGGTTAATAGCTTTTTTATTGTTAGGCTAGTGAGGGGGGATAGCGGATAGAGGGTTAGACAGTGCGGGCTATGTTAGGGAGGCGTGTTAGACAGTGCGGGCTATGTTAGGGAGGCGTGTTAGACAGTGCGGGCTATGTTAGGGAGGCGTGTTAGACAGTGCGGGTGTTTTAGACTTTAGTCAGGTTTTATAGGCGCCGGCAGATTCTAACGTGGCGCAAGTCACTGGCGACGCCAGAAATTTGTACTTACGCAGATTTCTGGACATCGCTGGTTTGTGAGACTTACGGCACGTTAGCATCTGACGGCGACCTATATGGGATGGCTCGAGTTGCGAGCTGAAACTGCGGGCGACGCCGGTTCCCTCGCTTGCGCCGCAAACTGCGATCGATATCGGATCGCGCCCCTTATATTTTAAGCAGCAGGCTTCTTACATAGAATTTAATAAACCAGGTCATTCATTAGCACAATATATAAAAAGAAAATTAAGATCCTCTTATATTCTTCATCTTAAAGAAAAAAATGGAGGCTCACATCAGTCATTTCAAACTATAGCAGAAGTGTTTCAGGAATATTATTCCAAATATTTAAACAACATTCCAATTTTTAATTAACCTCTCTAAATCGGAAAAATTTTATGTTAATTTAGACCCTGATACAGCAAAAAAAGCAAAAGATTTGACATCATTTAGTTGGAACCCGATAGCCCTTAAATATCTAGGTATTCACCTCACTACGTCCAGTGATATTTTATTTAAACAGAACTATGGGAAAGATTAAAGAAGATATAATAAGAGATTTATCCAATTGAAAATCTAAAAAATTATCCTGGTTAGGGCGTCCAAATTTAATTAAAATGAACATACTTCCAAGAATTCTGTATATCCTTCAAACTTTACCAATCCCACTACCAGACAAATTCCTATATACATTACAACAGGCATTAAGTGATTTTACTTGGAATAAAAGACACCCTAGAATAAATAAAATAATTATGACCATACCCAAAACACAAGGAGGCCTACCTGATCAGACCAAGTACAGATACGCAATATTTCTCCAGCGTATTATAGACTGGAATGCCCATGCACAATTTAAATGATGGGTAACCTTATAACATAATATTTTTCAATCTACAAACCTTAGCAACTTCTGTTGAACCAATAAAAAAGCAAAATATCAGATATTCACCAGAAACCTAATACTATTAGAAACGTTTAAGATATGGGACGAAGTAATGATGCATTATCAGCATCTTACTTCTAGACCATCACCTTTTACATCCCTGTTATCAAATAATGAGTTAAAAATATGTTTATGTCCCACACCCCAACCAGTTAGTACTCATTTATCTGATTTCCCAATTTTTGGCTTATGGGCAATGAACAAATAAAATCACAGGAAACTTTAATTCAACAAGGTTTTTCTTGTTTTAATAACTGATTCACTTATAGAAAAGTATATGAGTATATAAAGAGGCACCCTCAGACCAGATATATGATCAGACTACTTAGGAAATTTGAACAGTTATGTGTTAGACCCCTCCAATACGTCATACATTGTCACTTGTCTATAAAATGCTCATAACTCCATTACCAGGATACACTCTTTCATATATATATCATATATAATCCAGCAGTATAACTGTTCATGGGTAAACCAATAGAATGGTCAGACAAGCAGAGTTCAGCAATGGTAAGGCAATCCAGTACTTTAGGGGTTAAGCAAGCAGAGAGGTCAGACAAGCAGAGTTCAGTAACGTTAGCAATCCAGCACTTTAGGGGTTAAGCAAGCAGAGTGGTCAGACAAGCAGAGTTCAGTAACGATAAGGCAGTTCAGTAATAGTAAGTAACACAGCACCCAGGAGCACACTCAGAAACACGTATACTTGGGCATAGGTGAGAGGGACTGAGGCACTTACATAGGAAGTCTTTTCGCTACATGAGGAATTCGGACCGGCCTCAGAGAGGGTGTGCGATGATGACGTCACCACTAGTGCCAGAAGCTACCGCAGCACCCATGGCAACGGACAGTGCAGCGGTATGAAGGAGCAGTGTGACATATCCAGTCTGACAAAGGGCACATATTTCCACATTTTAAACACACCGTCACTTTAACCACCTTTAAATGTGAATCAGCTGCTGTACGTATAATTACTATTTATATGTCATAAATAAGGAGCTGTGTCTCTATTTTTATTTTTGTATACTTTTTAATAATAACAATAAAGCTGATTTAAAAAATAAATAAAATAAACATCAGTTTCTGTCATCACTTCCTAAAAAAAGGGTGCTAAACTCGCCCTATCGGTGCAGTAAGTCAGCGCCTCCGGCCACCCACGGCACAGCGCTCTTCTCCAATGATGTGACGTTTCCACCTCTAAACCAATAGCCATGCATATCAACTGCCATCCTAGCACGGCAAGAGGTGGAGATGTCACCTCATTGGAGAAAAGCACTGCCTGTGGGCGGCCAGAGGCTCGCTGAGTTAGCGATATACTTGCTGCACAGTTTAGCACCTTTTTTTAGTGATGACAGAAACGAATGTTTATTTTTAGTGATGGTAGATCTTAGCATTTGTTATAAGCTTGGATTTAACATCACTTTAATTAATCTAGCAGTGTACAAAATTACAATTAGCTGTTTCAACGGCACTATCTCTGGCAACAAATTGTGGTTCCATACCAGGGAAAAACAAGTCATGTTGTGAAATGACTGTACAAGACATATTGCATAAGATAACTTTCTCCTTTATTTAAGGGACATTGAAGTAAAAATAACAAGCCCCAATTAAACATGCTAAAAACATTAAAGGGACATTAAACACTTTGAGATGGTAATATTAAAACATAATTTATGTAAGAACTTACATGATAAATTCATTTCATAGTGGCAAGAGTCCATGAGCTAGTGATGTATGGGATATACATTCCTATCAGGAGGGGGCAAAGGTTGCCAAACCTCAAATGCCTATAAATACACCTCCCAACTCCCTCATACCTCAGTTTAACGTATAGCCAAGTAGTGAGGTGTAAAAAAACAAACAAACAAACAGTAAAAAGCATTAAAAAGGGGAAATGGAAACTTAATGTGCTTTATACAAAAAATCATAACCACAAAAAATAGGGTGGGTCTCATGGACTCTAGCCACTATGAAAGAAATTAATTTATCAGGTAAGTTCTTACATAAATTATGTTTTCTTTTATCTAAGTGGCAAGAGTCCATGAGCTAGTGACGTATGGGATATAATACCCAAGATGTGGAAGTCCACAAGTCACTAGAGAAGGAGGGATAAAAAAAAACCAAGTTATTTCCGCTGAGAAATTAAAACCCAAAAAATAATTAAGTTTTCTTAAAAAAATTCAAAAAAACTCAAATCATAGGCACTAGAATCAAACTGAGACAGCTGCCTGAAAAACCTTTCTACCAAAGGCTGCTACCAAAGAAGCAAACACATCAAAATGGTAAAATTAAATAAATGAGTGCAAAGAAGACCAAGTTACTGCTTTGCAAATTTAATCAACTGAAGCTTCATTCTTGAAAACCCAAGATATGGCGACTGATCTAGTAGAATGAGCTGTAATACACTGAAGCGGAGACTGCCCCGCCTTCAAATAAGCCTTGTGCATCTAAAACTTTAACCAAGATGCCAAAGAAATGGCAAAGGCTTTCTGACCCTTTCTGGAACCAGAAAAAATAACAAATATACTAGAAGTCTTTCTGAAATCTATAGTAGCCTCTGTTTTGAAAGATCTTACCAAATCCAAAGAATGAAAAGACCTTTTAGAAGTATTCTTAGGATTAGGACACAAGGAAGAAACAATAATCTCCATATAGATATGGTTAGAATTTACAACTTAAAGCAAAACATTAAAAACAAAGTCCGCAAAATAGCTTATCTTGATGGAAAATCAGATAAGGAGACTCACAATAGAGAGCAGACAATTCAGAAAACTCTTCTAGCAGAAGAGATAGCCAAAAGAAATAAAACACTTTCTAAGAAAGTAGATAAAAATCCAAAGAATGCATAGGCTCAAAAGAAGAGCCTGCAAAACCTTAAAAACCAAATTGAGACTCCAAGAAGGAGAAATAGATTTAAAAACAGGCTTGATACGAATCAAAACCTGAACAAAACAGTGAATATCAGGAAGCTTAGCAATCTTTCTATGAAATAAGACAGAAAGCGCAGAAATTGTCCTTTTATCCAAACTATCCTGAAGAAACTGTAAAATCCTAGGAATTCAAAAGAATGCCAAGAATAATTATGAGTGGAACACCATGAAATATAGGTTTTCCAAACCCTATGATAAATCTTCCTTGAAACAGACTTACGAGCCTGTATCATAGAATGAATTACTGAATCAGAGAAACCTCTATGACTTAAGAACTAAGCGTCTAATTTCCATGCCTTCAAATTCAGAGATTTGAAATCCTGATGGAAAAATGGGCCTTGAGACAGATGGTCTGGTCTTATATAAAATGACCAATGTCCGCATACCAAAACCAGAGAGGCCATGCTGGTGCTATCAGAAACACATAAAGTTGTTCCAATATGATCTTGAAGATCACCCTTGGAAGAAGAACCAGAGGCGGAAAAATATAAGCAGATTGACAAAACCAAAGAACTGATAGAGCATCCATCATTTCTGCCTGAGGATCACTGGACCTGGAAAGGAATCTGAAGTCTCTTTTTCAGAGGCCAACATATCTATTTCTAGAAGACCC
The DNA here is from genome assembly GCF_027579735.1 of Bombina bombina. Lineage (NCBI taxonomy): Eukaryota > Metazoa > Chordata > Amphibia > Anura > Bombinatoridae > Bombina > Bombina bombina. Next base: position 1,496,030,452 of record NC_069499.1, read on the forward strand.
CACATCTATACAAGTTGAAAAAACACATCTGGAAAAGGAGACCACTCCCCTGGATGTACAGAATGACGGCTGAGATAATTCGCTTCCCAAATGTCTACACCTGAGATATGAATCGCAGAGTCTTGACAAGAGTTGGATTCCGCCCAAGAAAATATCAGAGATACTTCTTTCATTACTAAAGGACTGCGAGTCCCCCATTGATGATTGACATATGCCATTGTTGTGATATTGTCTGTTTGAAAATGAATATAAAGTTCTCTCTTCAATAGAGGTCAAGCCTGAAGAGCTCTAAAAATAGCAGAGATCTAAAATAATGATTGGTAACCTCGCCTCTTGATGATTCCAAACCCCTTGTGTTGTCAGAAATCCCAAGACAGCTCCCCAACCTGTAAGACTTGCATCTGTTGAGATCACAGTCCAGGAAGGACGAACAAAGGAGGCCCCTTGAACAATAAGGTGATGGTTTAAACACCAAAAACTGAGAGAGTTAAGTGTTGGGATTTAAGTATATCAACTGTGATATCTGAATATAATCCCTGCACCACAGGGGCAACATGCAAAGCTGTAGAGGTCTCATATGAAAATGAGAAAAGAAGATTGGGTCCAATGCTGCAACCATGAAACCTAAAACTTCCATGCACATAGCCACTGAATAGACTGAAGATTTAGACAAGCTAAGACCAACTTCATTTGTCTCTCGTCTGTAAGAGAAAAAATCATGGACACTGAATATATCTGGAAACCTAAGAATGCAACCTATGTCTAAAGAATAAAGAAACTCTTTGGTAAATTGATCCTCAAACCATGTCTAGAAGAAACAACATTTAGTTTGTTTGTGTGAGATTCTGCTAAATAAAAAATTGAGCTAGTACCAAAATATCGTCCAAAATCCCACAATACCTTGATCTCTGATTACAGAAAGAAGAGCACCGAGAACCTTTTAGAAAATTCTTGGTGCAGTTGCTAGACCAAAAGGAAGAGTGACAAAATGGTAATGTTTGTCTAAAAAAAGAGAATCTCAGAAAACGATAGTGGTCTGGATGAATCAAAATGTGAAGATAAGCATCCTGTAAGTCTATTGTGGACATAAAATGACCTTACTGAACAAAAAAGCAGAATAGTCCTTATAGTCACCATCTTAAAAGTTGGGGACTCTTACAAATCTATCACAATTTTCAGATCCAGGATTGGTCTGAAAAAATCATCCTTCTCTGGGACAATGAATAGATTTGAATAGAAACCCAATCCCTGTTCCTGCAGAGGAACTGGTGCACCCCTGAAAACTCTAAGTCTAAAACACACTTCAGAAAATGAATCTTCCCATGGAAGGTCTTATTCTAAAAAACCTATTCAAAACCCTTGAGAAACAATATTCTATTGATTTTGGACTGAATTTGTCCAAATGTCTTGAAATAACTTAATCTGCCCCTCACCAGCAAAACTGGATTGAGGGCCGCACCTTCATGCAGACATAGGAGCCGGATTTGGTTCCTTATATGGCTTGGATTTATTCCAATTCGGAGATGGTCTCCAAATAGAGCCAGCGGCCTTAGACGAATGAGAGGTTTTCAGTTCTCAATACAGGCGAGAGGAACGAAAACAATTGAGAACTTTACATTTACCCTTAAATTTCTTGTCTAGGACCAAAAAAACTCCCTTACCCCCAGTTATAGAGGAACCAAACAAATTATTTCTCTGAAAAGATAGAAATAAGAATTTTGATTAGGACACTATGTAAATATTTCAAGATTTAAGCCATAAAGCTATTCAAGTCAGAATAGCTAAAAATATAGATTTGACATTACATTTAAATGACATCAAATATAGCAACATAAATAAAAAGATTGTATGTTGAAATAAAAGAAACATTTTATATACTTAAGGATCTAATAACTGCTGCGCTAAACTGTCCAACTAGAAAGTTGAAGCAGCAGCAACCTCAGCCATAGAAATAGCCGGTCTAAGAATATAACCAGTATGAAAATATGCTCTTTTAAGGAAATAATAGTACATTCCCAAAATTCTAAACTAGCCATAAGTAAATGATACAACTTCTTAAACCTAGAAGAAGGAAATAAAAGGTACCAGGTTAAGGCCATTCTTTAACAATCATATTACCAATAGCACCTGGAATAAGAAAAAAACTTCAGGAGCAACCTCAGAAGTCTTAAACACAGAATAAACAATACTTCCTTAATAGAGAACAAATATGTTCAATAGTAAAAAAAGAAAGAAGATTTGTCAATTTCTGTCTCAGATGCAGGATCCTCTGAGTTAGAGGAACCCTCATCAGTAGAGAATACTTCAGTATACTTTCGGTCAGTACAAAATTCATTAAATCTATAACTAGATTCCTTAATACCTAAAGTAAACAATACTTCCTCAATAGAGAACAAATATGTTCAATTGTAAAAAAAGAAAGAAGATTTGTCAATTTCTGTCTCTGATGCAGGATCCCCTGAGTTAGAGGAACCCTCATCAGTAGAAAATACTTCAGTATCATTTCGGTCAGTACAAAATTCATTAAATCTATGACAAGTTTGGAAAAACCTTTTACGTTTATTTGAAGACAAAATAGCAGTCATAGCCTTCTTATGGCTGCAGAAATAACATTTTTCATTTCTGCAGGAATATCAGGTACATTAAACTGAGAAAAAATAACAGTATATGTATTTGTACTCATAGAAACATTATCAACATGTAATAAACAAGTGCCACATAATTGAGCTGAAGAAATAAAATCAGCTTATTTACAATAGCACACTTAGCTTTGGTAGAATTGTGTTCAGGTAGATTAGTTCCTATAGTAACATCAGAGGCAGGATCTGTTTGAGACATCTTGCAAAATGTAACAAAAAAAAAAAATAACATTAAAACAAAATATCCAATTTCCTCAAAATAACAGTTTCAGGAATAGGAAAGAAATGCTTATGATAAAATTCTATACAAAGGAAAAAATCAAAAGCAAACATCATAGCCCTCTAAAAACAAATGAGACCAGCGAGTAAAAGAGAGAGAGAGAGACTAAATTTAGCAAATTTTTGGCGCCACAAATTATGCAAACAAAGATGACACAAATGTAGAGGAAAAAGACCCAACTCGCTCCCAAAAAATTTGCGTCAACAATGATGCAGGAAATGACACGACTTGCGTCACAACAGGCGCGACTTTGCAGCAAAAATTTTCGCACAATAAAAAGAAGCATTTTGCGTCATCGCGAGCCAAATTTGGACACGGAAAATTTAGAAAAACAGACTCCAAGTTACAACTAACTGGAATCCCAGGTAAGGAAAAAATACCTATAAACATAATCTCCATGCTGAAACTGTTAGATTGCAAAGGGAAATATACACAGACCTGACTAAAGGCAAATATATGCAATATATATTAAAAACGTTATAATATAAAGTGCCAAACATAGCTAAGAGTGTCTTAAAAAATGATATATACTTACCAGAAAACACCCATCCACATATAGCAGACAGCCAAACCAGTACTGAAACATATCAGCAGAGGTAATGATAGAGGAGTATAATGTCGATCTGTAAAGGGAGGCAGCAGATGAATCCCTGCGACCAATTTACAGAGAGCCCTAGAATAGATTTTCCCATAGGTGAAAACATGGTGTCATCAGGCAATAACTCCCTTCACCTCCCTCAGACAAACACTGTACTTTGAGAGGAACTGGATTTTGAAATGTTTAGAAGCGCCTTTCACAGAAGAAATCAAGCACATCATGCTTCACCACCTTCCAAGGAGGCTTACGGCTAGATTTAGAGTTTGCGTTAGCCGTCAAAACCAGCGTTAGAGGCTCCTAACACTGGTTTTGGCCTACTGCTGGTATTTAGAGTCAGTCAGGAAAGGGTCTAACGCTCACTTTGCAGCCGCGACTTTTCCATACCGCAGATCCCCCTACGCCATTTGCGTATCCTATCTTTTCAATGGGATCTTTCTAACGCCGGTATTTAGAGTCTTGGCTGAAGTGAGCGTTAGAAATCTAACGACAAAACTCCAGCCGCAGAAAAAAGTCAGGAGTTAAGAGCTTTCTGGGCTAACGCCGGTTTATAAAGCTCCTAACTACTGTGCTCTAATGTACACTAACACCCATAAACTACCTATGTACCCCTAAACCGAGGCCCCCCCACATCGCCGCCACTCTATTAAAGTTTTTTAACCCCTAATCTGCCGACCGCACACCGCCGCAACCTTCGTTATCCCTATGTACCCCTAATCTGCTGCCCCTAACACCGCCGACCCCTATATTATATTTATTAACCCCTAATCTGCCGCCACCAACGTCGCTGCTACCTACCTACACTTATTAACCCCTAATCTGCCGACCGGACCTCGCCGCTACTCTAATAAATGTATTAACCCCTAAACCGCCTCACTCCAGCCTCAATAACCCTATAATAAATATTATTAACCCCTAATCTGCCCTCCCTAACATCGCCGACACCTAACTTCAAGTATTAACCCCTAATCTGCCGACCGGACCTCGTCGCTATTATAATAAATGTATTAACCCTTAAAGCTAAGTCTAACCCTAACACTAACACCCCCCTAAGTTAAATATAATTTAAATCTAACGAATTATTTATTATATAATTTAAATCTAATGAATTATTTATTAAATAAATTATTCCTATTTAAAGCTAAATACTTACCTGTAAAATAAACCCTAATATAGCTACAATATAACTAATAGTTACATTGTAGCTATTTTAGGATTAATATTTATTTTACAGGCAACTTTTTATTTATTTTAACCAGGTACAATAGCTATTAAATAGTTAAGAACTATTTAATAGCTACCTAGTTAAAATAATTACAAAATTACCTGTAAAATAAATCCTAACCTAAGTTACAATTAAACCTAACACTACACTATCAATAAATTAATTAAATAAAATACCTACAAATAAATAAACTAACTAAAGTATAAAAAATAAAAAAAGCTTAGTTACAAAAAATAAAAAAATTAATTACAAATATAATAAAAATATTACAACAATTTTAAGCTAATTACACCTACTCTAAGCCCCCTAATAAAATAACAAAGCCCCCCAAAATAAAAAAATGCCCTACCCTATTCTAAAATTAAAATAGAAAAGCTCTTTTACCTTACCAGCCCTTAAAAGGGCTTTTTGCGGGGCATGCCCCAAAGAATTCAGCTCTTTTGCCTGTAAAAAAACATACAATACCCCCCCAACATTACAACCCACCACCAGGGGCGGACTGACAGGTCGGGCAAATCGGCCCTGGACCGAGGGCCCTGCCTCTAAGAGGGGCCCCATGCCATGTATCATACTGCAGCAGGATTTAAAAAAAATAATAATAATTTTAAATGTAATAAATAAAAAACTTGATGGCTTGATTTTGTACTGGTGGGAGGGGGGGGGGATCTCACGTGTCACTGTGTCAGATGATTAATACCCCTACCCAATAAACCCTGTGGCTCCTGCTCAGCTCAACAGAGCTCCACCCGCCCACACGCCGGCCATGCGCACACAATTTTAACTGCACTGAAGCAGTACAGTGTGTGTGGCCACGTGTGGTGAAGGAGCTGAAGCCAGAGGAGGACTAAGTCAGACGAGGTCGCAAAAGAAGAAGCCACCCGCCGGAGGTAACGGTAAGTCGCCTGGGAGGCCCAGCCCACACTCTCAGTCATTCATGTATCATGTATGTTTGCTTTGTCCGGCTGAATGAATCAGAGTTAGAACAGGAGGGCTGGCTGGAGCAGCCGGCAGCTAAGCAGATAAAATTCAGGGAAACCGGACCGGTAGGAGAGGAGGAGTGAGAGCAAAGCAGCAAACGGCTGACTGTATCTCTTATTGGGGAGAGGGAGTTATCTATGTGAGCTAATCTTTATTTTGCAGATTACAAGATTACAAAACTAAGGCAGTTACGCAAATTTGATGATAGTGAGAGAGATGCGTTTACTGCAGAGGCCAGTATGTGAGTAAACTACTTTGTTAACAAAGTAGTTTACTCACATACTGGCCTCTGATTATTTGCAGGTACAGAGATTTCTAATAAGCAGCTCTCCTAAATGATCATCAACACTACAGTAAACTCATCTCTCTCACTAGCATCAAATCTGCGTAACTGGCTTAGATTTAAGTCATTGTGAACCTTGTAATCTGCAAAATATGTGATCTAACACAGCCCTGGTAAACACAGTCACTTCTTCACCCTTGACCCTTGAATTTCCTAAAAAAAACAAAACTCTGTAACATGCTGAAAACAATTTAACTCCCTGGCTCCCAGAAAGGACTGCAGTTTATTCCTAATCCTAAACAGTGTATTGCAGCCCTTTTTGGTAGCCATGGGGTTAAATTGTGAATCAGTGTTATCCTATGAATGCTGCAGGGCAGGAGGTCATGAGGGAGAAGATGCTCTCCGGTTTAAATTTACAACTACTGCACGGCACTTGAAGCAGCAACTATGTGATAGAGGTCAGTCAGTCTGTGAGTTAGTTGCTAGAAGTTCTTATGCTCTAACAAAATACAAAAAATACTGTATGTACTGTGGCACAAAGAAGGGTTAAGATTATGAATACACTTCCACTGTTATGTACATTTAAATGAGCTAGAATGGACCTCCAGTTTAGAAAAAGTCCCAAGAGTATTTAAAAAAAAAAATATATATATATATATATATATATATATATATATATATATATATATATTACCATGCATGTCCCTGCATATATATGTGTATGTCTGTCTATATCTGTGTGTGTGTGCATCTCTGCATGTATGTGTGTGTGTATCTCTGTGCATGTATGTATGTGTCAGTGTGTGCATCTCTGCATGTATGTGTGTGTGTATCTCTGTGCATGTATGTATGTATGTGTCAGTGTGTGCATCTCTGCATGTATGTGTGTGTGTATCTCTGTGCATGTATGTATGTATGTGTTTGTGTGTGCGCATCTCTGCATGTATGTATGTATGTATGTGTCAGTGTGTGCATCTCTGCATGTATGTGTGTGTGTATATCTGTGCATGTATGTATGTGTTAGTGTGTGCATCTCTGCATGTATGTGTGTGTATCTCTGTGCATGTATGTACTGTATGTCCTGTAGCACAAAGAAGGGTTAAGATTATGAATACACTTCTACTGTTATGGACATTTAAATGAGCTGGAATGGACCTCCAGTTTAGAAAAATATGTATGTGTGTGTGTATCTCTGTGCATGTATGTATGTATGTGTTTGTGTGTGCATCTCTGCATGTATGTATGTGTATCTGTGATTCTGTGCATGTATCTCCCTCCCTTCCTCTCTCCCTCCCTCCCTTCCTCTCTCCCTTCCTCTCTCCCTCCCTCCCTTCCTCTCTCCCTCCCTCCCTTCCTCTCTCCCTTCCTCTCTCCCTTCCTCTCTCCCTCCCTCCCTCTCTCTCTCCCTCCCTCCCTCCTTCTCTCCCTCCCTCTCTCTCTCTCTCCCTCCCTCTCTCCCTCCCTCTCTCCCTCCCCCTCCCTCCTTCCTCTCTCCCTCCCTCCCTTTCTCCCTCCCTCCCTCCCTTTCTCCCTCCCTCTCTCTCTCCTTCTCCCTCTCTCCCTCCCTCCCTCTATTCCTCCCTCTCTCCCTTCCTCCCTCTCTCCCTTCCTCCCTCTCTCCCTTTCTCTCTCTCTCCCTCCCTTTCCCCCTCTCTCCCTCCCTTTCTCTCTCCCTCCCTCCCTCTCTCCCTCCCTCCCTTCCTCTCTCCCTCCTTCCCTTCCTCTCTCCCTCCTTCCCTTCCTCTCTCCCTCCTTCCCTTCCTCTCTCCCTCCTTCTCTTCCTCTCTCCCTCCTTCCCTTCCTCTCTCCCTCCTTCCCTTCCTCTCTCCCTCCTTCCCTTCCTCTCTCCCTCCTTCCCTTCCTCTCTCCCTCCTTCCCTTCCTCTCTCCCTCCCTCTCCCTTCCTTCCTCTCCCTCCCTCCCTTCCTCTCTCCCTCCTTCCCTTCCTCCCTCTCCCTCTCTCTCCATCCCTCCCCCTCCCTCTCTCTCTCTCCCTCTTTCTCCCTTCCTCTCTCTCCTTCCCTCCCTCCCTCTGTCTCTCCCTTCCTTCCCCTGTCTCTCCCTCCCTCTGCATCTCCCTCCCTTCCTCTGTCTCTCCCTCCCTTCCTCTGCCTCTGTCTCTCCCTCCCTTTCTCTGTCTCTCTCTCCTTCCCTTCCTCTGTCTCTCTCCCTTCTTCTGTCTCTCTCTCCCTCCCTTCTTCTGTCTCTCCCTCCCTTCTTCTGTCTCTCCCTCCTTTCCCTCCTTCACTTGCACATTTACAATATTTAGTTCTTATTAAAAATATTTAAGGGAATTTTTTTTGTCTCTTTATATGGCAATTAAAAACATGATGGGGAGGGGCAATGGATGTGGGAGAGGCATAGGAGATGGGAGGGGCAATAGGGTAGAGGAAAAAGTATTTAGATGGAGCAAAGAGGAGGTGGGGGGCCCTCCAACACTTTTGCCCGGGGGCCCTGGTTGGTCTCAGTCCGCCCCTGCCCACCACCCACATACCCCTAATCTAACCCAAACCCCCCTTAAATAAACCTAACACTAAGCCCCTGAAGATCTTCCTACCTTGTCTTCACCATGCCAGGTATCACCGATCGTTCCAGGCTCCGAAGTCTTCATCCAAGCCCAAGCGGGAATAGAATCCTATCAGCCAATCGGAATTCGAGGGACGCCATCTTGGATGACGTCATTTAAAGGAACCTTCATTTGGACTTAGGACGTCGGAAGAAGAGGATGGATCCGCGCTGGAGGTCTTCAAGATGGAGCCGCTCGTCATCGGATGAAGATAGAAGATGCCGCTTGGATGAAGATGGTTGCCGGTCCGGATCTCCTCTTCTTCCCGGATAGGATGAAGACTTTGGAGCCTCTTCTGGACTTCTTCTTGCCGCTTGATAGAAGACTTCAGCCGGATGATGGATCTCCAGCCCCCGCTTGGGCTTGGATGAAGACTTCGGAGCCTGGAACGATCAGTGATACCTGGCATGGTGAAAACAAGGTAGGAAGATCTTCAGGGGCTTAGTGTTCGGTTTATTTAAGGGGGGTTTGGGTTAGATTAGGGGTATGTGGGTGGTGGGTTGTAATGTTGGGGGGGTATTGTATGTTTTTTTTTAAAGGCAAAAGAGCTGAATTCTTTGGGGCATGCCCCTCAAAAAGCCTTTAAGGGCTGGTAAGGTAAAAGAGCTTTTCTATTTTAATTTTAGAATAGGGTAGGGCATTTTTTTTATTTTGGGGGGCTTTGTTATTTTATTAGGGGGCTTAGAGTAGGTGTAATTAGCTTCAAATTGTTGTAATATTTTTATTATGTTTGTAATTAATTTTTTTATTTTTTGTAACTTAGCTTTTTTTATTTTTTGTACTTTAGTTAGTTTATTTAATTGTATTTATTTGTAGGTATTTCATGTAATTAATTTTTTTTTTTAAAGATTTTTTATTGATGAATAAATGTGTACAACATAAAACCAAAAGGTCAACAACATTGATTACAAATTGGGTCTATACCTGCTAGTTATACATAGTGTGGTAATTACTATCAGATATATACAATTTTTTCATTATGTCCATTCTTTACTAATGTTATCTTATCCTTTTATAGTCAGGTATATGTTTTAGAAAAATAAATGATATCTAAGTCAACCCTTCAGTTTACCATTGAATATATTGAGAAAGTAAGAAGAAGGAAAGAAAGAGGGGTTGTAGAAAGGTAAAGAGGGAGTAGGGAACATGGGGAAGGGAGGGAGGTCCGGGTGATTTTATTTGATAATCCAGCTCAGTTGTCTAATTAGGCGTGGGGTCCAGCTCTGCTATTATATTCAGGCTCCATTCCATAGGTCTAAAATTCCTTGGTGGAATTGTATATTGTTTGTGGTTAGGTAGTGTAGGCGTTCTAACTGTATTTTCTCTTGTTAAGTGTATCCAGTCCACGGATCATCCATTACTTATGGGATATATTCTCCTTCCCAACAGGAAGTTGCAAGAGTCCACCCACAGCAAAGCTGCCATATAGCTCCTCCCCTAACTGCCATTACCAGTCATTCTCTTGCAAGTCTCAACATAGATAGGAGGTCGTGAGAGTCTGTGGTTTTTTATACTTAGTTTATTTCTTCAATCAAAAGTTTGTTATTTTTAAATGGCACCGGAGTGTGCTGTTTATCTCAGGCAGTATTTGGAAGAAGAATCTGCCTGCGTTTTTTCTATGATCTTAGCAGACGTAACTAAGATCCAGTTGCTGTTCTCACACATTCTGAGGAGTAAGGTACTTCAGAGGGGGAATGGCGTGCAGGTTTTCCTGCAAATAAGGTATGTGCAGTAAAATATTTTTCTAATAAATGGAATTGACTAAGAAAATACTGCTGATACCGAAGTAATGTAAGTACAGCCTTTAAATGCAGTGAAAGCGACTGGTACCAGGCTGATTGATAGAGATATATGCTAAGGTATGTGCAGTAATATATTTTTCTAAGGAATGGAATTGACTAAGAAAATACTGCTGATACCGAAGTAATGTAAGTAAAGCCTTAAATGCAGTGATAGCGACTGGATCAGGCTTATTAATAGACATACATACTCTTATAAGAATGTGTTTTAAAACGTTTGCTGGCATGTTTAATCGTTTTTTAACATATGTTTGGTGATAAAACTTATTGGGGCCTAATTTTTCCACATGGCTGGCTTAAATTTTGCATGGAAACAGTTATAGGGAAGGTAATCCACAGCTCAGCTGTGGCAGTTTTGTTGTGTCTGTTTAAAAAAAATGTCGTTTTTTTTTTTTTATCTGTTTTTTGCATTAAGGGGTTAATCATCCATTTGCAAGTGGGTGCAATGCTCTGTTAACTTATTACATGTACTGTAAAAATTTTGTTTGATTTACTGCCTTTTTTCACTGTTTTTCAAATTTTGACAAAATTTGTTTCTCTTAAAGGCACAGTAACGTTTGTTATATTTGCTTGTTAACTTGATTTAAAGTGTTTTCCAAGCTTACTAGTCTCTTTATTAGTTCTAACATGTCTAACATAGAGGAGGCTCTGTGTTTATTATGTTTAAAGCCATGGTGGAACCCCATTTTAGAATGTGTACCAGATGTACTGATTTCATGTTAAACAATAAAGATCATTTTTTGTATTTAAAAACATTATCACCAGAGGATTCTGTCGAGGGGGAAGTTATGCCGACTAACTCTCCCCACGTGTCAGACCCTTTGACTCCCGCTTTAGGGACTCACGCTCAAATGGCGCCAAGTACATCAAGGGCACCCATAGCGTTTATTTTACCAGAGGATTCTGTCGAGGGGGAAGTTATGCCGACTAACTCTCCCCACGTGTCAGACCCTTTGACTCCCGCTCCAGGGACTCACGCTCAAGTGGCGCCAAGTATATCAATGGCGCCCATAGCGTTTATTTTACAAGACATGGCAAAGGTTGTGTATAATACACTGGCAGCAGTATTAGTCAGACTACCTGAAATTAAAGGAAAGCAAAACAGCTCTGGGGGTAGATACAGAGCATACAGACGCTTTAAGAACCATGTCTGATACTACCTCACAATATGCTTAGTCTGTGGGTGATATTTGTGACTCAGGGAAGATGATTTAACCTGATTCTGATATTTCTACATTTAAAATTTATGCTTGAGAACCTCCACTTGTTGCTCAGGGAGGCTTTAGCTGCTCTGAATGAATGTGTATAATCGCAGTGCCAGAGAAATTGTGTAGACTGGATAAATAATATGCAGTGCCGGTGTGTACTTATGTTTTTCCAATACCTAAAGAGGTTTACTAACATTTTTCATAAGGAATGGGATAGACCAGGTGTGCCGTTCTCTTCCCCTCCTATTTTTTAGAAGAATGTTTTCTAATAGTTGCCACCACACGGGACTTATGGCAGACAGTTCCTAAGGTGGAGAGAAGAGTTTCTACTCTAGCTAAGCGTACCACTACCTCTGGCGAGGACTGTTGTGCTTTTTTAGATCCAATGGATAAAAAATGTTTATTCAACAAGGTTTTATCCTGCAGCCCCTTGCACGCATTGCTCCTGTCACTGCTGCTGCGGCGTTCTGGTTTGAGTCTCTTGATGAGGCTTTACAGGCTCCATTGGATGAATATATTTGACAAGCTTAGAGCACTTAAGCTAGCCAATTCCTTTGTTTTCTGATGCCTTTGTTCCTTTGACTAGACTAACGGCTAAGAATTCTGTTTTTTACTATACTGGCGCGCAGAGCGCTATGGCTTATATCATGGTCAGCTGTCGTGACTTTAATAAATAAGCTACTTAACTTCCCTTCAAGGGGCAGACCCTATTCAGGCCTAGTTTGAAGGAGATTATTACTTATATCACTGGAGGAAAAGATCATGCCCTTCCTCAGGACAGGTCCAAATCAAGGGACAAAAAAGGCCTAATTTTCGTGCCTTTCGAAAATTCAAGGCAGGTGTGGCATCAACTTCCTCTAAGGCAAAATAAGAGGGAACTTTTGCTCAGTCCAAGGCGGTCTGGAGACAACCGGACCTGGAACAAAGATAAGCAGGTCAAGGAGCCTGCTGCTGCCTCTAAAACAGCATGAGGAACGGACCCCTATCTGGTAACGGATCCTATAGGGGGCAGACTTCATTCTTTGCCCAGGCGTGGGCAAGAGATGCCCAGGATCCCTGGGCATTGGAAATTATACCCCAGAGATATCTTCTGGATTTCAAAGCTTTCCCCCCCAAAAAAGGGGAGTTTTTGCCTTTCACATTTATCTGCAAACCAGATAAAGAAAGAGACATTCTTGCATTGTGTACGTGACCCATTCAGTTCCAATAGAGGAACAGGGACACAGTTTTCCTCAAATCGGTTTGTGGTTCCCAAGGAAAGGAAACCTTCAGACCTATTTTGGATCTAAAAGATCTTAAACAAATTCTTTAGAATTCTATCATTTAAGATGGAAACTATTCGTACCATCTTAACTATGATCCAGGAGAGTCAATAGAGGACTACAATGGATTTGAAGGATGCTTATCCTCACATTACGATGCATAAAGATCACCATCGGTTTTTCAGGTTTGCCTTTCTAGACAGGCATTACCAGTTTGTAGCTCTTTCCTTTGGGTTAACTACAGCCCCTAGAATCTTTATGGAGGTTCTGGGGTCACTTTGGCGGTCCTTAGGCCGCGGGGCATAGAAGTGGCCCCTTATTTAGACGACATCCTGATACAGGCGTCAAACATCCAAGTTGCCAAGTCTCATACGGACGTAGTACTGGCATTTCTGAGATCGCATGGGTGGAAAGTGAACAAGGAAAGAGTTCTCTATCCCCAATATCAAGGGTTTCCCTCCTAGGGATTCTGATAGATTTTGTAGAAATTAAAATTTACCTGACGGAGTCCAGGTTGTCAAAGTTTCTAAATTTCTGCCGTGTTCTTCATTCCATCCGCGCCCTTTGGTGGCTCAGTACATGAATGTAATCGGCTTAATGGTAGCGGCAAGGGACATAGTACCGTTTGCACGCCTACATTTCAGACCACTGCAACTATGCATGCTCAGCCAGAGGAACGGGGATTACACAGATTTGTTCTCCTGTTAAATCCGGACCAAGAAACCAGAGATTCTCTTCTCTGGTGACTATCTCGGGTCCATCTGTCCAAGGGTATGACCTTCCGCAGGTCAGATGGGACAATTGTTACAACAGATGCCAGCCTTTTAGGTTGGGATACAGTCTGGAACTCCCTGAAGGCTCAGGGATAGTGGACTCAGGAGGAGACCCTCCTTCTAATGAATATTCTGGAACTGGGAGCGATATTCCATGCTCTTCAGACTTGGCCTCAGTTAGCAACTCTGAGGTACATCATATTTCAGTCGGACAATATCACGACTGTGGCTTACATCAACCATCAAGGGGGAACAGAAGTTCCCTAGCAATGTTAGAAGTCTTAAAATAATTCACTGGACAGAGACTCACTCTTGTCTAAAAGCTATCCCTATCCCAGGTGTTGAGATCTGGGAGGCGGATTTTCTAAGTCGTCAGACTTTTCATCCGGGGGAGTGGGAATTCCCTCCGGAGGGGTTTGCACAAGATCAAGCAGGAGAGTGCTTTGGTGCTTTTGACAGCGCCTGCGTGGCCACGCAGGACCTGGTATGCAGATCTGGTGGACATGTCATCCTTTCCACCACGGTCTCTGCTTCTGAGACAGGACCCTCTACCTCAGGGTCTTTTCAACCATCTAAATATAACTAATCTGAGATGGACTGTCTGGAGACAGAACGCTTGATGTTATCAAAGCATGGCTTCTCCGAGTCAGTAATTGATACCTTAATACAGGCATAAAAGCCTGTCTCTAGGAAAATTTAACATAAGATATAGTGTAAATATCTTATTGTTATGAATCCAAGGGTTACTCATGGAGTAAAGTCTGGATTCCCAGGATATTATCTTTTCTCCAAGATGATTTTGAGAAAAGGGTTGTCAGCTAGTTCTTTAAAAGGACAGATTTCTACTCTGTCTATTCTTTTGCACAAGCGTCTGGCAGGTATTCTAGACGTTCAGGCATTTGGTCAGGCTTTGGTTAGAACCAAGCCTGTGGTTAAAAATGTTGCTCCGCCATGGAGCTTAAAGCTGGTTCTTAAGGTTCTTCAAGGAGTTCCATTTGAACCTTTTCATTCCATAGATATCAAACTTCTATCTTGGAAAGTTCCTTTTTGGTAGCTATTTCCTCGGCTTATAGAGTCTCCGAGTTATCTGCGTTGCAATGTGATTCTCCTTATCTGGTTCTCCGTACGGATAAGGTAGTCCTGTGTACCAACCTGGGTTTTTACCTAAGGTGGTATCTAACAAGAATATCACTCAAGAGATTGTTGTTCCATTCTTGTATCCTAATCCTTCTTCAAAGAAGGAACGTCTATTACACAATTTGGACGTGGTTCATGTTTTAAAGTTTTACTTACAAGCTACTACAGATTTTCATCAAACATTCACCTTGTTTGTTGTCTATTCTGGACAGAGGGAGAGGTCAAAGGACTTCAGCAACCTCTCTGTCTTTTTGGTTAAAAAGCATAATTCATTTAGCTTATGAGACTGCTGGACAGCAGCCTCCTGAAGGGATTACAGCTCATTCTACTAGAGCTGTGGTTTTCACTTGGGCCTTTTTTAAATGTGGCTTCTGTTGAACAGATTACAAGACGGAGTCTTGGTCTGCGTTTCATACTTTTTCAAATTTAACAAATTTGATACCTTGCTTCTTCGGAGGCTATTTTTGGGAGAAAGGGTTTTTTACAGGCAGTGGTAACTTCCGTTTAAGTACCTGCCTTGTCCCTCCCATCATCCGTGTACTTTAGCTTTGGTATTGGTATCCCATAAGTAATGGATGATCCGTGGACTGGATACACTTAACAAGAGAAAACATAATTTATGCTTACCTGATAAATTTATTTCTCTTGTAGTGTATCCAGTCCACGGCCCGCCCTGTCACTTTAAGGCAGGTAATTTTTCCATTAAACTACAGTCACCACTGCACCCTATGGTTTTCCTTTCTCTGCATGTTTTCGGTCGAATGACTGGTAATGGCAGTTAGGGGAGGAGCTATATGGCAGCTTTGCTGTGGGTGGACTCTTGCAACTTCCTGTTGGGAAGGAGAATATATCCCATAAGTAATGGATGATCCGTGGACTGGATACACTACAAGAGAAATAAATTTATCAGGTAAGCATAAATTATGTTATTTCTGTGGTCTGAGTATGCCATTCCCGTATTGTCGGTGGGGCATTAGATTTCCATTTTTTTGGTATGAGTTTTTTAGCACTGTTTATCATGATAAGAAATATACTTTTGTGTAATTTGTTTTGGAGTTTCGGAATCTGAAGAAACAAGAGATGTTGAAAGTTGGGTGCTATGTCTAAGCCTAGTACAGATGATGTAGATCTAAAGACTGATCTCCAATATTCCGTTATGCAGGGACACTCCCACCATATGTGTTGTATTGTACCCTCCTGACCACATGCTCTCCAGCACCGGTCGCTTATCTGGGAGTTAGTTTTGTGCAATCTATAGGGTGTCAGGTACCACCTGCTAATGAACTTTATGTGCATCTCTTGTATTATGGCCGAAGCCGAGGCAGTGGCCGCTATTCTGAATGATTTAATCCATGTTGAGTCATCTCCAGGAATGTATAATTCAGCATTCCATGATCTTACATAATTCGGTAATGTTTTATCACTCGGCAGTAGTAAGATTTTGTATATTAGTGAGATTGTATGTCTAGGTGGGTTGTCTTGTGTACATAGTTTTTCAAATGTGGTGAGCTCTCTTTGCATGTTTGACTTTTGTCTGTGTGTAGATATATAGTGAATTAATTGCGTTCGAGCTAGCCAGGAAGGGAATATTTTCACGTCCCACTGTTGTAACTTGTCTAATGGTGCTATTGTCCCATTCTCTATTGCAAAGTATAATGTACCTTCTCTAAGTCTGTATGAGGGCTTATGTATTGTAATAGGGTTACCCAATGGAAGATCTGTGTTTTCTCTTATTGGCAGCATCGGCCCCACTCTGGTTGTTATATGTGGATTGGTAGCTATCGTCCTGTCCCATTCTTTAAATATTTCCATTATGTTAGGGTATTGGTGAAGTATATCTGGGCGCTTTCTGGGTTCTGTCCATGCTAGTGATGCTGAGTTACCTCTCCCCATAATGTGGTTGTCAATGTGTACCCAGTCCTTTTGACCTGTATTGTGGCTCCATTCTAGTATCTGCTGTAAAAAGATGGCTCTTCTATATAATGTCAAATTCGGTACCCCCAAGCCCCCCCGTTCCTTTGGCAGGTACATAGTTTGTCTTTGTACCCTGCTTCTATTCCCGCCCCATATGAAGTTATCTATTGTTTTTTGTAGTTGTCGTAGGAATTGGTTAGGTATAGGGATCGGCAGTGTCTGAAAAAGGTAAAGCAGTCTGGGTAGAATGTTCATCTTAATTATACCTATTCTGCCTAGCCATGACAGGGGTTTACAGTTCCATGAACATAGATCATCTGAAATTTCTTTTTTAAGTTGTGTATAATTATATTTGAACAGTGAACTAGAATTAGCTGTTAAGTAAACCCCTAGGTATTTTATTTTCTCTGAAGCTATTGTTAGACCGTACTCAGTGGCCAGTTGATGTGTCAAGTTTGGAGGGGAGGTGATATTAAGTAATTCCGATTTGGAGATGTTCAAATGGAAATTAGAGAAGTGACCATAGGTTCGTAATTCATGTAATTAATTTATTGATAGTGTAGTGTTAGATTTAATTGTAGGTATTTTATTTAATTAATTTATTGATAGTGTAGTGTTAGGTTTAATTGTAACTTAGGTTAGGATTTATTTTACAGGTAATTTTGTAATTATTTTAACTAGGTAGCTATTAAATAGTTATTAACTATTTAATAGCTATTGTACCTGGTTAAAATAAATACAAAGTTGCCTGTAAAATAAATATTAATCCTAAAATAGCTACAATATAATTATAATTTATATTGTAGCTATATTAGGGTTTATTTTACAGGTAAGTATTTAGCTTTAAATAGGAATAAGTTATTTAATAAGAGTTAATTTATTTTGTTAGATTTAAATTATATTTAATTTAGGGGGGTGTTAGTGTTAGGGTTAGACTTAGCTTTAGGGGTTAATACATTTATTAGAGTAGCGGTGAGGTCCGGTCGGCAGATTAGGGGTTAATTATTGTAGGTAGCTGGCGGCGACGTTGTGGGGGGCAGATTAGGGGTTAATAAATATAATATAGGGGTCAGCGGTGTTAGGGGCAGCAGATTAGGGGTACATAGGTATAAAGTAGGTTGCGGCGGTGTACGGAGCGGCAGATTAGGGGTTAAAAAAATATGCAGGGGTCAGCGATAGCGGGGGCGGCAGATTAGGGGTTAATAAGTGTAAGGTTAGGGGTGTTTAGACTTGGGGTACATGTTAGGGTGTTAGGTGCAGACTTAGGAAGTGTTTCCCATAGGAAACAATGGGGCTGCGTTAAGAGCTGAACGCTGCTTTTTTGCAGGTGTTAGGTTTTTTTCAGCTCAAACTGCCCCATTGTTTTCTATGGGGGAATCGCGCACGAGCACGTTTTTGAAGCTGGCCGCGTCCGTAAGCACCGTTGGTATTGAGAGTTGCAGTGGCGGTAAATATGCTATACGCTCCCTTTTTGGAGCCTAACGCAGCCCTTCTGTGAACTCTAAATACCAGCGGTATTTAAAAGGTGCGGGAGAAAAAAAGCCAGCGTTAGCTACGCGGGTCGTTACCGACAAAACTCTAAATCTAGCCGAAAGTTTGTAAAACTGAGGTATGAGTGAGGTGGGAGGTGTATTTATAGGCATTTGAGGTTTGGGAAACTTTGCCCCCACCTGGTAGGAATGTATATCCCATACGTCACTAGCTCATGGACTCTTGCCACTTACATGAAAGAATTGATAAATTATAAATAAAACGCCATTCTGAAATTGTGAGCATTTCAGTTCCTGTTACAAATGGAAGCGCAGAACACAGTTGTATTCCACGCGGCCATTGGCTGCAAACTCTAGTAACCTATTTATAACTGTCCCTAATTGGTTACAGCAGAGAAGGTAACCTTACAACATGGCAGCTCCCATTGTTTTATAGACACTAAAAATTTACACTTATATTGTCAATATTTAAACAACTAATGAAACTTAAAAATTACATCTACATCTTATCCTCTGACTTCTTTTTTTCTTTGAATGCTTCGTTCTATCTAGCATTTATTTAGTGTTTAATTTCCCTTTAAAGGGATAGGAAAGTCAACATAAAGCTTGCATGATTCAGACAGAGCATGTCATTTTAAGATATTTTTACATTTACTTCTATTATCAAATTTACATTGTTCACTTGGTGTCTTATTGAAAAGAATAAGTAAAGAGCCTAAACTCCTGGGAGCTGACTACACATAGCTCTAGCCATTGACTCAATAGATGTGCTCAGCTTGCTCTTAGTCGTGCATTCCCGCTCTGGAGCTAACTTTACCTATGTGTTTAATCCCTTTTTAAAACACAGTTCTATACAAGCAATAGTGCAATAATACTATGCTCTTTTGTATCAGAACATTTTCTTTTTGCCCGTTTAAAACTGATAATGGACCGCTGTATAGGTTGTAGATTTACTGAACTAGAAAAACCTGATAAAGATTTGCTGCACTTGCTTTGCTGTTCATAAGCATTTTTCATTTTGATTTCAGGATGAAAATGATGTAATTTCAATTAGTGTAAAGGTTTGCATTTGTATAATGAAAGTCTAAAGGGCAATGATTTCACAATATGTGTGCTTGGGGCAAAGATGCAATTAAGCGTTGTCACATAACTGGTTGGTTTAAACTAGTTTCAGATTGTTTTCCTGTGTGTCAAGAGTATAATTAAGCATGTTGTTAGACTTGAGCCAGACACACAAACGTTGCTTTCTTAAAACTGGGTTGAGAAACTAGTACTTTGTAGGAAAAAAAAAAAAAAAAAAAAATATATATATATATATATATATATATATAAAGTACAGTTTGGAAAAGACACACAGGTCTACATTTATTAATAGTAATAGACATAATAGTCAACACTTAGAATATATAGCCCCATTGTTCTACCAGTCACACGGGCACCCAGGACTTCCTGCTAAGAGTTATCACGTGTGTGTGAAGTGGAGAAGATTTCTTACTGGAGTGAGTGATGCTAGATCTGAAGTAGTAAAGAACAGATATGTTAATTCAACTTTTCCCTACTAGTTATGTATCTCAGACAACATTTAATCTGTATCACAAAAGAACATCTAAATAAATAGCAAAAACTAATAATGATACAATCTTCCTGATTGGAAGTTTGAAGATTTAATGCTGCTCTTCCCCTAATATGTCACATAAAAGTACAGCTCCAAAATTACTGCATCCCATACCCATAAACTCTTAATTTATACCAGAAGGTTTTACCTTTTTTTTTTTCTGTAGGAAATAATTTCTACTAAAACCAAGAATATCCTGCTTTTATCATTTCAGTAACAACTTTAACATTTCTGCCAAATTTTATTTATTTGTTATAATATTTTTCCTATTTTTAACCATACAGCTATTATTTTTTTTATATAGCTCTGCAAAATTTTGTAGGGCTGGGTACAAAAATAGGGGTATACAATGACAAAGATTTGTGGTAAGAAACAAAGGCATAATAACAAACTAAACAAAGCAAGTTATTACTAGGGATTGGCGAATGTGACTAAATTGAAATTCAAATGGTAGGACGAATATTCCTTTGAAGATTCTTTTTACACAATTGAATATCGATAAGAATGAAAAATTCTTTAAAATTCAAAATCAAATGTTATTTTCAAATTTGAATGTTATTTTCAAATTCAAACATTGCTTTCAAATGTTGCTTTTGAATTCAAATGTTCATAATAGTTCAAATATACACGTTTAAATTTCAAATGTGTATATTCAATATATTGTGAACATTCAAAATCAAAATGGATTTGCATTATTTCAAATTAGCTTTTATATTCAAATAAATATTACAGAATGGAATTAAAATAAGAATACCAATATTCAAAATTCGAATGTTTGATAAACATTTAAAATTCGATTCGAATGGACGACTGTATAAAAATGTGTTTTAAATTTCGAATGTTGTGAAATATTCGCCCATCCCTAGTTATTACAGGAAGAGGATGGCCCTGATCAAAAGAGGATGTAGACATAAGGTTTGTGGTAGCTTGCCCAGTGGATTATAGTTGCAGCCGAACAGTTCAAGATTTATTTTGGTTTGGATGAAAACAGAGGATATATGGTAAGCTTCTATAAATAGGTGGGTTTTCAAAGAGCACCTTAAGCTATACAAGGTTGGGGACAGTCTGATGGAGCAGAGTAGAGTTCCAGAGGACAGGAGCAGTGAGTGAGAAATCCTGGAGGCAAATAATGGAAGGAGAAAAAATAGCAGTGGAGAGTCATAGGTCAGAGGTTTATCAAAGACAGCATTCAGGGAGTATGTAGAGAGCAGTGAGGAAATATACGGCTAGATTTAGAGTTTTGTCGGTAAGGACCCGCGTAGCTAACGCCGGCTTTTTTCTGGCCGCACCATAAAAATAACTCTGGTATTGAGAGTCCACAGAATGGCTGCGTTAGGCTCCAAAAAAGGAGCGTAGAGCATATTTAACGCAGCTTCAACTCTCGATACCAGAGTTGCTTACGGACGCGGCCAGCCTCAAAAACGTGCTCGTGCACGATTCTCCCATAGAAAACAATGGGGCTGTTTGAGCTGAAAAAAAACCTTACACCTGCAAAAAAGCTGCGTTCAGCTCCTAACGCAGCCCCATTGTTTGCTATGGGGAAACACTTCCTACGTCTGCACCTAACACTCTAACATGTACCCCGAGTCTAAACACCCCTAACCTTACACTTATTAACCCCTATTCTGCCGCCCCCGCTATCGCTGACCCCTGCATATTATTTTTAACCCCTAATCTGCCGCTCCGTAAACCGCCGCTACTTACATTATACTTATGTACCCCTAATCTGCTGCCCCTAACACCGCCGACCCCTATATTATATTTATTAACCCCTAATCTGCCCCCCACAACGTCGCCTCCACCTGCCTACACTTATTAACCCCTAATCTGCCGAGCGGACCGCACCGCTATCATAATAAAGTTATTAACCCCTAATCCGCCTCACTAACCCTATAATAAATAGTATTAACCCCTAATCTGCCCTCCTTAACATCGCCGACACCTAACTTCAATTATCAACCCCTAATCTGCCGACCGGAGCTCACCGCTATTCTAATAAATGTATTAACCCCTAAAGCTAAGTCTAACCCTAACACTAACACCCCCCTAACTTAAATATAATTTAAATCTAACGAAATTAATTAACTCTTAATAAATAAATTATTCCTATTTAAAGCTAAATACTTACCTGTAAAATAAATCCTAATATAGCTACAATATAAATTATAATTATATTATAGCTATTTTAGGATTAATATTTATTTTACAGGTAACTTTGTATTTATTTTAACCAGGTACAATAGCTATTAAATAGTTAAGAACTATTTAATAGCTAAAATAGTTAAAATAATTACAAAATTACCTGTAAAACAAATCCTAACCTAAGTTACAATTAAACCTAACACTACACTATCAATAAATTAATTAAATAAAATACCTATAATTATCTACAATTAAACCTAACACTACACTATCAATAAATAAATTAAATACAATATCTACAAATAACTACAATGAAATAAACTATCTAAAGTACAAAAAATAAAAAAGAACTAAGTTACAAAAAATAAAAAAATATTTACAAACATAAGAAAAATATTACAACAATTTTAAACAAATTACACCTACTCTAAGCCTCCTAATAAAATAACAAAGCCCCCCAAAATAAAAAAATGCCCTACCCTATTCTAAATTACTAAAGTTCAAAGCTCTTTTACCTTACCAGCCCTGAACAGGGCCCTTTGCGGGGCATGCCCCAAGAAGTTCAGCTCTTTTGCCTGTAAAAAAAAAACATACAATACCCCCCCCAACATTACAACCCACCACCCACATACCCCTAATCTAACCCAAACCCCCCTTAAATAAACCTAACACTAAGCCCCTGAAGATCTTCCTACCTTATCTTCACCATACCAGGTTCACTGATCGATCCAGAAGAGCTCCTCCGATGTCCTGATCCAAGCCCAAGCGGGGGGCTGAAGAGGTCCATGATCCGGCTGAAGTCTTCATCCAAGCGGGACAGAAGAGGTCTTCCATCTGATTGAAGTCTTCATCCAAGCGGGATCTTCTATCGTCATCCATCCGGAGCGGAGCGGCAGGATCCTGAAGACCTCCGACGCGGAACATCCATCCTGGCCGACGAATGACGGTTCCTTTAAATGACGTCATCCAAGATGGCGTCCCTCGAATTCCGATTGGCTGATAGGATTCTATCAGCCAATCGGAATTAAGGTAGGAATATTCTGATTGGCTGATGGAATCAGCCAATCAGAATCAAGTTCAATCCGATTGGCTGATCCAATCAGCCAATCAGATTGAGCTCGCATTCTATTGGCTGTTCCGATCAGCCAATATGATGCGAGCTCAATCTGATTGGCTGATTGGATCAGCCAATCGGATTGATCTTGATTCTGATTGGCTGATTCCATCAGCCAATCAGAATATTCCTACCTTAATTCCGATTGGCTGATAGAATCCTATCAGCTAATCGGAATTCGAGGGACGCCATCTTGGATGACGTCATTTAAAGGAACCGTCATTCATCGTTCAGTCGTCTTCAGGATCCTGCCGCTCCGCTCCGGATGGATGAAGATAGAAGATCCCGCTTGGATGAAGACTTCAATCGGATGGAAGACCTCTTCTGCCCCGCTTGGATGAAGACTTCAGCCGGATCATGGACCTCTTCAGCCCCCTGCTTGGGCTTGGATCAGGACATCGGAGGAGCTCTTCTGGATCGATCGGTGAACCTGGTATGGTGAAGATAAGGTAGGAAGATCTTCAGGGGCTTAGTGTTAGGTTTATTTAAGGGGGGTTTGGGTTAGATTAGGGGTATGTGGGTGGTGGGTTGTAATGTTGGGGGGGGGGGTATTGTATGTTTTTTTTTACAGGCAAAAGAGCTGAACTTCTTGGGGCATGCCCCGCAAAGGGCCCTGTTCAGGGCTGGTAAGGTAAAAGAGCTTTGAACTTTAGTAATTTAGAATAGGGTAGGGTATTTTTTTATTTTGGGGGGCTTTGTTATTTTATTAGGGGGCTTAGAGTAGGTGTAATTAGTTTAAAATTGTTGTAATATTTTTCTTATGTTTGTAAATATTTTTTTATTTTTTGTAACTTAGTTCTTTGTTATTTTTTGTACTTTAGATAGTTTATTTCATTGTAGTTATTTGTAGGTATTGTATTTAATTTATTTATTGATAGTGTAGTGTTAGGTTTAATTGTAGATAATTGTAGGTATTTTATTTAATTAATTTATTGATAGTGTAGTGTTAGGTTTAATTGTAACTTAGGTTAGGATTTATTTTACAGGTAATTTTGTAATTAATTTAACTATTTTAGCTATTAAATAGTTCTTAACTATTTAATAGCTATTGTACCTGGTTAAAATAAATACAAAGTTACCTGTAAAATAAATATTAATCCTAAAATAGCTATAATATAATTATAATTTATATTGTAGCTATATTAGGATTTATTTTACAGGTAAGTATTTAGCTTTAAATAGGAATAATTTATTTAATAAGAGTTAATTAATTTCGTTAGATTAAAATTATATTTAATTTAGGGGGTGTTAGTGTTAGGGTTAGACTTAGCTTTAGGGGTTAATACATTTATTATAATAGCGGTGAACTCCGGTCGGCAGATTAGGGGTTAATAATTGAAGTTAGGTGTTGGCGATGTTAGGGAGGGCAGATTAGGGGTTAATACTATTTATTATAGGGTTAGTGAGGCGGATTAGGGGTTAATAACTTTATAATAATAGCGGTGCGGTCCGCTCGGCAGATTAGGGGTTAATAAGTGTAGGCAGGTGGAGGCGACGTTGAGGGGGGCAGATTAGGGGTTAATAAATATAATATAGGGGTCGGCGGTGTTAGGGGCAGCAGATTAGGGGTACATAAGTATAACGTAGGTGGCGGTGCTTTGCGGTCGGCAGATTAGGGGTTAATTATTGTAGGTAGCTGGCTGCGACGTTGTGGGGGGCAGGTTAGGGGTTAATAAATACAATATAGGGGTCGGCGGTGTTAGGGGCAGCAGATTAGGGGTACATAAGTATAACGTAGGTGGCGGTCGGCAGATTAGGGGTTAAAAAAATTTAATCGAGTGGCGGCGATGTGGGGGGACCTCGGTTTAGGGGTACATAGGTAGTTTATGGGTGTTAGTGTACTTTAGAGTACAGTAGTTAAGAGCTTTATGAACCGGCGTTAGCCCAGAAAGCTCTTAACTACTGACTTTTTTCTGCGGCTGGAGTTTTGTCGTTAGAATTCTAACGCTCACTTCAGACACGACTCTAAATACCGGAGTTAGAAAAATCCCATTGAAAAGATAGGATACGCAATTTACGTAAGGGGATCTGCGGTATGGAAAAGTCGCGGCTGAAAAGTGAGCGTTAGACCCTTTTTTTAATGACTCCAAATACCGGAGGTAGCCTAAAACCAGCGTTAGG
This sequence comes from Bombina bombina, assembly GCF_027579735.1. Taxonomy (NCBI): domain Eukaryota; kingdom Metazoa; phylum Chordata; class Amphibia; order Anura; family Bombinatoridae; genus Bombina; species Bombina bombina. Next base: position 1,496,055,592 of record NC_069499.1, read on the forward strand.
AGCCTCTAACTCTGGTTTTCACGGCTAACGCCCAACTCTAAATCTAGGCCTTAGTTAGGAGTGAGGCTGTTGAGTGCTTTATAGGTTAGAACTTAGAGTGATGTGAGGGTTATTTATAACTTTAAAAAGTATTATAACCGATAATAATAATAATAATATTTAATTCAAACAGTTATATTGATTAGCCTTAGTTTGCTAACTGTTGAATTAGGGAGTGTTAGGCAATAATATGTAAGACTTTTTACAAAAATGCAATAGAAGTTGCACAAAAACATAATTTATGTAAGAACTTACCTGATAAATTAATTTATTTCATATTGGCAAGAGTCCATGAGCTAGTGACGTATGGGATATACAATCCTACCAGGGGGGGCAAAGTTTCCCAAACCTCAAAATGCCTATAAATACACCCCTCACCACACCCACAATTGAGTTTAACAAATAGCCAAATAGTGGGGTGATAAAGAAAGGAGTAAAAATCATTAACAAAGGAATTTGGAAATAATTGTGCTTTATACAAAAAATCATAACTACGATAAAAAGGGTGGGTCTCATGGACTATTGCCAATATGAAAGAAATGAATTTATTAGGTAAGTTCTTACAAAAATTATGTTTTCTTTCATGTAATTGGCAAGAGTCCATGAGCTAGTGATGTATAGGATAGTAAAACCCAAGATGTGGTACTCCACAGAAGAGTAACTAGAGAGGGAGGGCTAAAAATAAAAACAGCCATTTTCCGCTGAAAAAATTAAATCCACATACAAAAAAATAAGTTTTTCTCATAATTGAAAAGAAAAAACTGAAAACATAAGCAGAGGAATCAAACTGAAACAGCTGCCTGAAGAACTTTTCTACCAAAAACTGCTTCCGAAGAGGCAAATACATCAAAATGGTCGAATTTAGTAAATGTATGCAAAGAAGACCAAGTTGCTGCTTTGCAAATCTGATCAACTGAAGCTTCATTCTTAAAAGCCCACAAAGTGGAAACTGATCTAGTAGAATGAACTGTGATTCTCTGAGGCGGGGCCTGACCCGACTCCAAATAAGCCTGATGAATCAAAAGCTTTAACCAGGATGCCAAGGAAATGGCAGAAGCTTACTGACATTTCCTAGGACCAGAAAAGACAACAAATAGACTAGAAGTCTACCTGAAATCTTTAGTAGCTTCAACAAAATATTTCAAATCTCTTAAAACATCCAGAGAATGTAAGGATCTCTCCAAAGAATTCTTAGGATTAGGACACAAAGAGGGAACAACAATTTCCCTATTAATGTTGTTAGAATTCACAACTTTAGGCAAGAACTTAAATGAAGTCCGCAAAACTACTTTATCCTGATGGAAAATCAGAAAAGGAGACTCACAAGAAAGAGCAGATAATTTGGAAACTCTTATAGCAGAAGAGATAGCCAAAAGGAACAACACTTTCCAAGAAAGTAGTTTAATATCCAAAGAATGCATAGGCTCAAACGGATGAGCCTGTAAAGCCTTCAAAACCAAATTAAGACTCCAAGGAGGAGAGATTGATTTAATGACAGGCTTGATACAGACCAAAGCCTGCACAAAACAGTGAATATCAGAAGCTTAGCAATCTTTCTGTGAAATAAAACAGAAAGAGCAGAGATTTGTCCCTTCAAGGAACTTGCAGACAAACTCTTATCCAAACCATCCTGAAGAAACTGTAAAATTCTAGGAATTCTAAAAGAATGCCAGGAGAATTTATGAGAACACCATGAAATATAAGTCTTCCAAACTCAATAATAAATCTTCCTAGAAACAGATTTACGGGCCTGTAACATAGTATCAATCACTGAATCAGAGAAACCTCTATGACTAAGCACTAAGTGTTCAATTTCCATACCTTCAAATTTAATGATTTGAGATCCTGATGGAAAAACGCTCCTTGAGACAGAAGGTCTGGTCTTAAAGGAAGTGGCCAAGGTTGGCAACTGGACATCCGAACAAGATCCGCATACCAGAACCTGTGAGGCCATGCTGGTGCTACCAGAAACACAAACGACTGTTCCATGATGATCTTGGAGATCACTCTTTGAAGCAGAACTAGAGGCGGAAAGATATAAGCAGGTTGGTAAAACCAAGGAACTGCTAATGCATCCACCGACTCCGCATAAGGATCACTGGACCTGGACAAGTACCTGGGAAGTTTCCTGTTTAGATGGGAAGCCATCAGATCTATTTCTGGATGACCCCACATCTGAACAATCTGAAAAAACACATCTGGATGGAGAGACCACTCCCCCGGATGTAAAGTCTGACGGCTGAGATAATCCGCTTCCCAATTGTCTACACCTGGAATATGTACCGCAGAAATTAGACAAGAGCTGGATTCCGCCCAAGCAAGTATCCGAGATACTTCTTTCATAGCTAGGGGACGGTGAGTCCCACCCTGATGATTGACATATGCCACAGTTGTGATATTGTCTGTCTGAAAACAAATGAATGGTTCTCTTTTCAACAGAGGCCAAGCCTGAAGAGCCCTGAAAATAGCACGGAGTTCTAAAATATTGATTGGTAACCTCGCCTCAGAGATCCCCCGACAGCTTCCCAACCTGAAAGACTTACATCTGTTGTGATTACAGTCCAGGTTGGACAAACAAAAGAGGCCCCTTGAACTAACCACCAAGTTAGAGAGAGTCGAACATAGGGATTTAAGGATATTAATTGTGATACCCTTGTATAATCCCTGCACCATTGATTCAGCATACAAAGCTGAAGAGGTCTCATATAAAAATGAGCAAAGGGGATCGCGTCCGATGCTGCAGTCATGAGACCTAAAACTTCCATGCACATAGCCACTGAAGGGAATGATTGAGACTGAAGGTTTCAACAAGCTGAAACCAATTTTATTCGTCTCTTGTCTGTTAGAGACAAAGTCATTGACACTGAATCTATCTGGAAACCTAAAATGGTGACCCTCGTCTGAGGAATCAAGGAACTTTTTGGTAAATTGATCCTACAACCATGTTTTTGAAGAAACAATACTAGTTGATTCATGTGAGATTCGGCAGAATGTAAAGACTGAGCTAGTACCAAGATATCGTCCAAATAAGGAAACACCGCAATACCCTGTTCTCTGATTACAGAGAGTAGGGCACCGAGAACCTTTGAAAAAATTCTTGGAGCTGTCATTAGGCCAAATGATATAGAACTGGTAGGAACTGGATTTGCTGGGACGTGTGAGAGAAAAAATCTTCTCACAGGAGGTGTTACTCTGAAACCTATTTGATACCCTTGAGAGACAATAATCGGAATCCATTGATTTTGGACAGAATCTGCCCAAATGTTTTGGAAAATTTGAATCTGCCCCCCCCCCCACTGAGCTGAGCTGGACTGGAATGAGGGCCGCACCTTCATGCGGACTTGGGGGCTGGCTTTGGTTTCTTAAAAGGCTTGGATTTATTCCAACTTGAAGAAGGTTTCCAATTGGAACCAGATTCTTTGGGGGAAGGATTGGCTTTCTGTTACTTATTCTGTCAAAAAGAACGATTCGAAGTTTTAGATTTACCCTTAGATCTTTTATCCTGAGGTAAAAACTCCCTTCCCCCCAGTGACAGTTTAAATAATTGAATCCAACTGAGAACCAAATAAATTGTTACTTTCGAAAGAAAGAGATAGTAATCTAGACTTAGATACCATGTCGGCATTCCAATATTTAAGCCACAGAGCTCTTCTAGCTAAAATAGCTAAAGACATAGCTTTAACATCAATATTGATGATATCAAAAATAGCATCACAGATAAAATGATTAGCATGTTGAAGCAAGCGAACAATGCTAGACAAATTAGAATCTGTTTCCTGTTGCGCTAAGCTTTCCAACCAAAAGGTTGATGCAGCTGCAACATCAGCCATGGATACAGCAGGCCTAAGAATGTAGCCAGAAAATAAATAAACTTTCCTTAGATAGGATTCATGTTTCCTATCTAAAGGGTCCTTAAAAGAAGTACTATCTTCCATAGGAATAGTAGTACGTGTGTCAAGAGTAGAAATAGCCCAATCAACTTTGGGGATTTTTTTCCCAAAATTTCAATCTAGCTGCTGGCATACATTTTTTTAAACCTAGAAGAAGTAATAAAAGAAGTACCAGACCTATTCTATTAATTTCAAATCATATCAGAAATAGCATCAGGAACTGGAAAAAAAAACTCTGGAGTAACCACAGGAGGTTTTTAAACAGAATTTAACCGTTTACTAGTTTTAGTATCAAGAGGACTAGTTTCCTCAATATCCAAAGTAATCAACACCTCTTTTAACAAAGAACGAATACACTCCATCTTAAAGAGATAAGTAGATGTGTCAGTGTCAATATCTGAGGTAGGATATTCTGAATCAGATAGATCCTCATCAGAGGAGGATAATTCAGTATGTTGTTTGTCATATGAAATTTCATCAACCTTTTTTTTTAAATTTTTTTTTTTTATTTTTTTTTATTTTATATTTTTATTGAGGTTGTGCGAGAACAATACAACTTAGATTCAACAACACATCAGTAAAACAAACATAGATGTCAAATTTCAATTTAACAATTTCCATATTTATTGAAAGATAAGATTCTCAATATGAAGTATCCTATTAAAAAAAAAAAAAACAGAAAACTGGAACCTCGTTTTCTTAATTAGCAGTGTGAATGATCATATTTAAACCAATGAACTCGGATTAGTTTAGCAATTGACATGTTAAGTATTAACACAAATGAAAATACAGTTCTACTATGTAGGTAATGTGGTAAGATAGATAAATATAGGTAGGTAGGTTGCGGCATGGACAAGAGAAGCCGAGTGGTTAGACCTCCTGAATTAGGAGGTTCATTATGGGGGTGGGGGGGGAGGTGGGAAATTGAATGCGATGGATAGGGTATGTAGCTAAGGAGGCATTTAAATTGTAGAATATCACAGGCAGGGCAGGTAAACCTCAAGTAATGGCTCATCAAACATTTTAGGTGAATATCAAGACTAGTAACCTGGAGTCTGATGGGAAATTTCTAACAATACTAATGGTATATTATGGATTTTAGATTTGGTATTACCTTAGTAGACAATCAGGACCTCTATGGATTTAATTATGAGTATGAGAACTTAATAAACAGCCTGTGCTGTTGCATTGAGAGAAGGAGCTGATTAAACGCTGGGCTGATGTCAAACTTGGCATATTGAGGCATAAGATCTGAACTTAGAGATTGGGCACTAGACATGCAGCTCAGTTAAGATAATGCGGGTACGGAAATTATAAATAATACTAGTAGTGTAGGTCCAAAAAATAAAAGCGTTACTTATATACATTGAATTACCTAACGGTGTAAAACTATGTCTGAAACTATGGAGCTATGTATTTATAAAATATGAATATCCCGCTACCCCGGCCGCTGGTAGCAAGATGTCGTGTTTAGAAATTATAGTTGAACTCCAAATATATGAAGGAAGTATAATAAGCTGCAGACATATAGGTGTTATAAGATGAAGTGCTTAAATGCTATTTATATAACAATGGGTATAAATAATCAGAGAGGGACCTGTAAGTATAAAGTAGTATCTATACATGATAACTAGAGAGGTGATAGTCTGGCCCCGTTCAAATATACATCAATCATATAATACAGCAGACCCCAAGTAGTTGGCTTTATAGCACATTAGGCAACACCTGAGCAATATATTCAACTTGTAGTGAGCTGCTACTTTGTAATGAGGTAATTCAACTTTGATGGACATAACTGGATTAGAAGCCTATAAATGGACTGGTATAACAGCGAACTAAATTTCTGTTATGGGTAGGTGATTTCTCTATAGTGTATGATATCTAGTAACAAAGAAATAGAATGGCGTATAGCATGTAAGGTGCAGCTTTAAGTGAAATGACATCAGCATAAATATAATTATCACACCTCAGTGGTAAAGTGGCTCTAGAAATAACCTATGGGGGATTTCAGTGCATATTGTAGAGTAAGGGTTAACAAATTGCATATAGGCATAAAGATATAACCACTTAAAATAGTGAAGAGAAGATGAGTAATAAACAGTTCCATCGAGCAAGACCATATTAATGCAGGATATAACTTATATATGAATAGCCATTAAGGCCTAGATTTGGAGTTTGGCGTTAGCCGTGAAAACCAGCGTTAGAGGCTCCTAACGCTGGTTTTAGGCTAACTCCGGTATTTGGAGTCACTCAAAATAGGGTCTAACGCTCACTTTTCAGCCGCGACTTTTCCATACCGCAGATCCCCTTACGTAAATTGCGTATCCTATCTTTTCAATGGGATCTTTCTAACTCCGGTATTTAGAGTCGTGGCTGAATCAGCCAATCAGATTGAGCTCACATTCTATTGGCTGATCGGAAAAGCCAATAGAATGCGAGCTCAATCTGATTGGCTGATTGGATCAGCCAATCGGATTGAACTTGATTCTGATTGGCTGATTCCATCAGCCAATCAGAATATTCCTACCTTAATTCCGATTGGCTGATAGAATCCTATCAGCCAATCGGAATTCGAGGGACGCCATCTTGGATGACGTCCCTTAAAGGAACCGTCATTCGGCTAGTAGGCGTCGGGAGAAGAGGATGTTCCACGTCGGAGGTCTGCAAGATGGATCCGGAAGAAAGAAGATTGAAGATGCCGTTGATAGAAGACTTCATCCGGATCATGGACCTCTTCAGCTCCCGCTTGGATGAAGACTTCATCCGGATCATGGACCTCTTCAGCTCCCGCTTGGATGAAGACTTCAGTCGGATCATGGACCTCTTCAGCCCCCCGCTTGGGCTTGGATCAGACCATCGGAGGAGCTCTTCAGGACAGATCGGTGAACCTGGTATGGTGAAGATAAGGTAGGAAGATCTTCAGGGGCTTAGTGTTAGGTTTATTTAAGGGGGGTTTGGGTTAGATTAGGGGTATGTGGGTGGTGGGTTGTAATGTTGGGGGGGGGGGGTATTGTATGTTTTTTTTTTTACAGGCAAAAGAGCTGAACTTCTTGGGGCATGCCCCGCAAAGGGCCCTGTTCAGGGCTGGTAAGGTAAAAGAGCTTTGAACTTTAGTAATTTAGAATAGGGTAGGGCATTTTTTTGGGGGGGTCTTTGTTATTTTATTAGGGGGCTTAGAGTAGGTGTAATTAGTTTAAAATTGTTGTAATATTTTTCTTATGTTTGTAAATATTTTTTTATTTTTTGTAACAGTTCTTTTTTATTTTTTGTACTTTAGCTAGTATATTTAATTGTATTTATTTGTAGGAATTGTATTTAATTAATTTATTGATAGTGTAGTGTTAGGTTAATTGTAGGTAATTGTAGGTAGTTTATTTAATTAATTTAATGATAGTATAGTGTTAGGTTTAATTGTAACTTAGGTTAGGATTTATTTTACAGGTAATTTTGTAATTATTTTAACTAGGTAGCTATTAAATAGTTCTTAACTATTTAATAGCTATTGTACCTGGTTAAAATAATTACAAAGTTGCCTGTCAAATAAATATTAATCCTAAAATAGCTATAATATAATTATAATTTATATTGTAGCTATATTAGGATTTATTTTACAGGTAAGTATTTATCTTTAAATAGGAATAATTTATTTAATAAGAGATAATTAATTTCGTTAGATGTAAATTATATTTAACTTAGGGGGGTGTTAGTGTTAGGGTTAGACTTAGCTTTAGGGGTTAATACATTTATTAGAATAGCGGTGAGCTCCAGTCGGCAGATTAGGGGTTAACAATTGAAGTTAGGTGTCAGCGATGTTAGGGAGGGCAGATTAGGGGTTAGTACTATTTATTATAGGGTTAGTGAGGCGGATTAGGGGTTAATAACTTTATTATAGTAGCGCTCAGGTCCGGTCGGCAGATTAGGGGTTAATAAGTGTAGGCAGGTGGAGGCGACGTTGTGGGGGGCAGATTAGGGGTTAATAAATATAATATAGGGGTCGGCGATGTTAGGGCAGCAGATTAGGGGTACATAGGGATAATGTAAGTAGCGGCGGTTTACGAAGCGGCAGATTAGGGGTTAATAATAATATGCAGGGGTCAGCGATAGCGGGGGGGGCGGCAGATTAGGGGTTAATAAGTGTAAGGTTAGGGGTGTTTAGACTCGGGGTACATGTTAGAGTGTTAGGTGCAGGCGTAGGAAGTGTTTCCGCATAGCAAACAATGGGGCTGCGTTAGGAGCTGAACGCGGCTTTTTTGCAGGTGTTAGTTTTTTTTTCAGCTCAAACAGCCCCATTGTTTTCTATGGGAGAATCGTGCACGAGCACGTTTTTGAGGCTGGCCGCTTGCGTAAGCAACTCTGGTATCGAGAGTTGAAGCTGCGTTAAATATGCTCTACGCTCCTTTTTTGGAGCCTAACGCAGCCTTTATGTGGACTCTCAATACCAGAGTTATTTTTATGGTGCGGCCAGAAAAAAGCCGGCGTTAGCTACGCGGGTCTTTACCGACAAAACTCCAAATCTAGGCCTAAGTTTCTACATAAATACTAACAGGAGGTGGTAAGAGACATATGAACCATATAAGTGAGTGGTATAACTAATAGGTTCTCAACCCTTCAGTGTGAATTAGTAAGCAAACAAATTACATCAGCAATTTTTGTGCGAGATCTCCACTTACCACCCCTTATATATATAAAACAATTATTGCATATACTTTCAAACATTTTGCCGGTACACTGTAAAACAAATAAACAAAATCAGCAGCTAAAGAAAAACAACAACAGAACAGTATGTTTGATATTTTGTTATAGAATGTTCTGCAACCGCCAAGGCCGATTTAACCAATACCAGATCTAGAGGCTGAATGGAAAGTCATCAAATGTCCGGTCATTTGGATACAATTTAGCTGGCCACCCGCTACTGGCCCCATCCAGCCCTTGCATAGCTTTTGGGATACCGGAGCGTTGTATGGCGCCTGTCCCCTGTAGGGTTGCGCAAGTGTCATACCAGCCGGACCAGCCGTCGCCGGTCGGGTCAACATATGCAGGTGAGCCATAACAGTTTTAGGAGCAGGTGCCATGGTCTTAAGTTTTACCTTCTGTGTTGCGACTGAAGATATAGGATCCAGCCCTCCATTTCTTTCAGCAGGGGCCGACTCCTGTACAAGCTGATCAGACCCCAGACAGGTTGCACCTCGATCTTTATTGGTAGGAAGTCTAAGTCCTGTAGCGTCAGTATGGTCTCTCTGCCTGAGATCTGATTGAGCGGGTAGCTGGACATCTCTGAAGTCGCTCCCATGGAGCGCCGTGTGCAGGGCCTCTTCAAATGTAGCGTGGTGCTTCGCCAGCATGTGGGCTAATTCTGTGATAACGCCCCGGACAGTCATCTGAGGGGCCATATTGTTAGTAATCTGTTCCTTTGGGTCGATATCTGTTATGTCGCTGACTCCGTTCCTTTGCCCACGTGGAAATATTAAAAGGCTGGAACTTCTCTGCATGTAGCTTCTGTTAGGGGCTTTCTTCCACCGTACACATATGCTTGGTTAGGTAGCTTCAGTGTTTCTTTTAGAGTAACCGGTTTAGTGTCAGATCCTCTGCTGGTGACATTATATTGAAGACAGCATTTTGAGCCAAGAATCTTAGCAAAGGGAAGGTACGATAGCCCAGGCCTGTAGGTAGAGTGATGGCTCTTGCCGCATGGCGTTGTTGAGAGGTGTAAAACGGCTAAGCATTCCCAAAGTAAGGTATCTCTGTATCCCTTAGTGTCTTTAAAGGTCTTTGAGTGTAGTTGTGGAGATTTAGATCTTTTATTGATGAATTAGCTCAGGATTTTATGAGGAGCTCCACAAAAACACGTCTGGATGCCTCAATAGCTGGCTCCGCCCCCTTATGAGAAGTTTTAAAATATCTTTTACGTTTATTAGAAGGCGGAATAGCAGAAAAAGCCTTCTGAATCGCATCAGTAATAAAATCTTTTATATTCACAGGAATATCATGTATATTAGATGTTGAAGGAACAACAGGCATTGTACTAGCACTGATGGATACATTCTCTGCATGTAAAAGCTTATCATGACAACTGTTACATACTACAGCTGAAGATATAATCTCCACTAATTTACAACAGATACACTTAGCTTTGGTAGAACTGTTATCAAGCAGCAGGGTTCCAACAGTGGTTTCTGAGACAGGATCAGATTGAGACATCTTGCAAATGTAAGAGAAAAAAAAACACATAAAGCAAAATGATCAATTTCCTTATATGGCAGTTTCAGGAATGGGAAAAAAATGCAAACAGCATTGCCCTCTAAGCATAAAAAAGGCAAGAGGCACATATGAAGTGGGGTTTAAATAATGAAATTATTTGGCGCCAAAAATGACGCACAGTGCAAAATGAAATTTTTTGGCGCTAACAACATCCGGAAATGACGCAACTCGCGTCATGGCAGACGCAACCTTGTGCAAGGAAACCTGGCGTCAACTAAGATGCCAGGAAATTATGAATTTGCGTCACTGAACGTACCTTTGCGCCAAAAAAATTCTCGCGCCAAGATTGACGCAATAAATATCAGCATTTTGCGACCTCGCGAGCCTAATTTTGCCCGTTAAAATTAATGAAGAAGCAGTCAATTTGAAGAAAAGACTATACCCCAGGTAAGAAAAAATAACTTCCTAAATATGTTTCCCAATTTTGAAACTGATAGCATGCAAAAGGAAATATACATAAACCTGACTCATGGCAAATATAAGTACAATACATATATTTAAAACTTTATATTAATACATAAAGTGCCAAACCATAGCTGACAGTGTCTTAAGTAATGAAAACATACTTACCAAAAGACACCCATCCACATATAGCAGATAGCCAAACCAGTGCTAAAACAGTATCAGTAAAGGTCTCCAGAAAAAAAGAGGACAGAAGCGCCACATGGCCCAATATTGTAGAAAATATTTTGAAATTGTAAGGATGTGAGGGTTGCACTCACATGATATATGACACCCCTAGTGGTGTAGACAAAACAATCTGGGGTCAATAGCAGTCACCCAAAAGACTGACCTCCATTTAAGCCTGATGAAACAGCCACTGGTGGCTGAGAAACGCGATGCTACAATTTTTAACTTTTTAAATAAAGTAAGTTATTTTACTTACCATTTGCTGCCTGTTTTTGCTATACCATCTACATTTTAAATCTGCTTTTGGACCATTGAGAGTTCCTGGATGCCAGTGATTAAGTCTACTGGGTGACCATATTGACCCCAGTTTGCCCCTGTAGCACCAAGGGAGGTGCTCCATCAAATGTGAGTGCATTTCATATATTATATTATTATCCATTTGCATCAGCAATAATAGGCCATATAGGCACCCCTTTATGCTTTGTATTGTACTCCACAGATCACTACATATCCACCGGAGGTCAGTCTTTTGGGTGACTGCTATTGAACCCAGATTTTTTCCGTCTACACCACTAGGGGTGTCATATCTCATGTGAGTGCAACCATCACTTCCTTACAATTTCAAAATATTTTCTACAATATTGGGCCATGTGGCGCTTCTATCTTCTTTTTTCTGCAGATTACTGACCCTGGGTCGTGGCCTTGATAGCTGCCTGATTGTGCCCATCTATCTATCCACATTGATACCATCTACATGTAATTTAAGGACTCTTTTTCTTTTTTTCTCTTTTAGATTTTAACTTGTAGAATATATGTTATATTTTAATCAATCATAGATGCTGTTTTCATTGATATGATATTACCACTGTGTATATTGACATATTATTGTCACTAATATTTCACTGTTAATATTATCACAAATACCATTGCACTTAATAAGGGCACCCCCTATTACTATTCTTTCATCAGTAGAGGTAATGGAATATGAGAGTATATTGTCGATCTGAAAAGGGAGGTAGGAGATGAATCTCTACGATCGATAACGGAGAACCTTTGAAAAGATTTCCCGTGAGGAAAACCAAAGAATCAAATAGGTGATACTCTCTTCACATCCCTCTGATAAACACTGTACTCTGAGAGGAATCAGGCTTCAAAATGCTGAGAAGCGCATATCAACGTAGAAAATTAAGCACAAACTTACTTCACCACCTCCATAGGGAGGCAAAGTTTGTAAAACTAAATTGTGGGTGTGGTGAGCGGTGTATTTATAGACATTTATGGTTTAGGAAACTTTGCCCCTCCTGGTAGGATTGCATATCCCATACGTCACTAGCTCACGGACTCTTGCCAATTACATGAAAGAGATTGCCTTACACAATTTGTATGTCAAGGGAGAAAAAGGTTTCAAAAGGGAGTCATTTTAACCATACATACAAAATAACTTTATTGGAAACATAAAAACCAGTCAAACTGTACACACACACATGCACACACACCACTTAAAAAAATCGCTGAAATTTAGGGTGAAATTAGGAAAATAGCCAAGATAGGTTGTAAAATATATTAGACTAGAAAATATCAACTAAGGTATTGCTGTATTGCTGTACAACCTATTTTGGCTATTTTCCTAATTTCACCCTAAGTTTAAGCTATTTTTAAAGTGGGGTGTGCGCGCATGTGTGTGTATACCATTTGGCTGGTTTTTATATTTCTAATAAAGGTATTTAATATACATGGTTAATATAACTCTCACATCTCTCTAAGTTCAATTTAGTTAACTAAGTATTCCTTGAGGGTAAACAAACACTAATCATGAATATCCAACAAGATTTACTCCTATGCCAACAAAAAAGGATCCAAGAATTAAACCAATTATTTTATAATACTAATACTGATAATACTCAGATTACAGAAGAAGAACTCAACATTACATTATGTAAATTACATCAAACATTATTTAAACAAACCAAACGTTGGTGGTAAGAGGCATAATTCCGAGAGGTCTTAGAATTAAAGTATTCCCAGCTTTCACGCTAAATAATGAAGATTTGGTTAAAAAATGGAAAATCATTCTAACTGAATGCTCCTTAAAATAGATTCAAGTACTTATCCAACATGACACTTTAGAAATAAACAAATTGAACATAGAAATTAAAGAACAAAATGAACTTTTAAAAAAATTTGAAGAAAAATTTACGCTTAGATTACGAGTTTTGTCGGTAAAGACCTGCGGTGCTAACGAGCCTTTTTTTCCAGTGCACACTTTAAACAACGCTGGTATTACAAGTTTTCTGAATGGCTGCGTTAGCCTCAGAAAAGTGAGCGTTGAGCAAATTTAGCGCCATTTCTACCTGTAATACCAGCGTTGATTACGGTAGCAGTAAGCTGGCAAACCGCGCTCGTGCACGATTTCCCCATAGGAAACAATGGGGCTGAGGTGGCTGGAAAAAAACCTAACATCTGCTAAAAAGCAGCGTTCAGCTCCTAACGCAGCCCCATTGTTTCCTATGGGAAAATACTTTTAATGTCTACACCTAACACCCTAACATGAACCCTGAGTCTAAACACCCCTAATCTTACACTTATTAACCCCTAATCTGCCGCCCCCGACATTGTCGCCACCTGCATTATACTATTAACCCCTAATCTGCCGCTCCGGACACCGCCGCCACCTACATTATACCTATGAACCCCTAATCTGCTGCCCCTAACATCGCTGACACCTATATTATATTTATTAACCCCTAAAGTTAGAATGCGAGGTCAATTCTATTGGCTGATCCAATCAGCCAATCGGATTGAACTTCAATCCGATTGGCTGATTAAATCAACCAATCAGATTTTTCCTACCTTAATTCCGATTGGCTATCAGCCAATCAGAATTCGAGGGATGCCATCTTGGATGACGTCATTTAAAGGAACCTTCATTCTGCATTAGGACTTCGATTGAAGAGAATGGCTCCACGTCGGCTGGATAGAAGATGGCTCTGCTCCGCTCCGGAAGGATGAAGATAGAAGATGCCACCTGGATGAAGCCTTCTGCCGGTCTGGATGTCCTCTTCTGCCCGGATAGGATGAAGACTTCTGCCGGTCCGGGTTTCCTCTTCTGCCCCATCGGTGCCCGGCTGGGTGAACACGGCTCAAGGAAGGGTGATCTTCAATGGGGTAGTGTTAGGTTTTTTTAAGGGGGGATCGGGTGGGTTTTAGAGTAGGGGTGTGTGGGTGGTGGGTTGTTGGGGGGGTATTGTATTTGTTTTTTTTACAGGTAAAAGAGCCTATTACTTTGGGGCAATGCCCCGCAAAAAGCCCTTTTAAGGGCTGGTAAAAGAGCTGATTACTTTGTAATGTAGTTTAGGATAGGGAATTTTATTATTTTGGGCGGCTTTTTTATTTTATTAGGGGGATTAAATTAGGTGTAATTAGATTAAACTTCTTGTAATATTTTTTTATTTTTTGTAATTTAGTGTTTGTTTTTTGTACTATAGTTTAGTTTATTTAATTGTATTTTATTTTAGATAATTGTAGTTAATTTATTTAATTTATTGATAGTGTAGTGTTAGGTGTATTTGTAACTTAGGTTAGGATTTATTTTACAGGTAATTTTGTAATTATTTTAACTAAGTAGCTATTAATTAGTTATTAACTATTTAATAGCTATTGTACCTAGTTAAAATAAATACAAAGTTGCCTGTAAAATAAATATAAATCCTTAAAATAGCTATACAATGTAACTATTAGTTATATTGTAGCTATATTAGGGTTTATTTTATAGGTAAGTATTTAGTTTTAAATAGGATTAATTTATTTAATTATATTAATTTTATTTAGATTTATTTAAATTATATTTAACTTAGGGGGGTGTTAGGGTTAGGCTTAGACTTAGGTTTAGGGGTTAATAACTTTATTATAGTAGCGGAGACGTTGGGGACAGGAGATTAGGGGTTAATAATTGTAGGTAGGTGGTGGCGATGTTAGGGACGGCAGATTAGGGGTTAATAAAATTTATTATAGTGTTTGCGAGGCGGGAGTGCGGCGGTTTAGGGGTTAATACATTTATTATAGTGGCGGCGATGTCCGATCGGCAGATTAGGGGTTACATTTTTTTATTTTAGTGTTTGCGATGTGGGGGGGGGCCTCGGTTTAGGGGTTAATAGCTAGTTTATGGGTGTTAGTGTACTTTTTAGCACTGTAGTTAAGAGCTTTATGTTACGGTGTTAGCCCATAAAACTCTTAACTACTCACTTTTAAATGCGGTAGGAGTCTTGGAGGTAGAGGCTGTACCGCTCACTTCTTCCAAGACTTGTAATACCAGCGTTAGGCAAATCCCATTAAAAAGATAGGATACGCAATTGACGTAAGGGGATTTGCGGTATGGAAAAGTCGTGGAAGAAAAGTGAGCGGTAGACCCTTTCCTGCCTGACTTGTAATACCAGCGGGCGTTAAAAAGCAGCGTTAGGACCCCTTAACGCTGCTTTTTAAAGCTAACGCAGAACTCGTAATCTAGCCGTTAATTTCTTAGACAAATATCAAACATACCAGAAAGAACTTGATAGATTAGAAAGTGAGTTGATATAGATAAAGAAACAAAAACTCCAAAGAGATATAGATGATTTCAAACATCAGAGAGTCTATAAGTGGAGATATCAGACATCAACAAGACACAGATATAATAGGCACCTTATAAGAGAAGAAAGGAGTGGCACAGATAGTGAGACAGATCTCTCAGATAATGAAAATCCAAACACACAAAGTAATGTAGATTCATCAAATAGTACATTACAAATAACATCTAATGCAAGCCCTTCAACAATTGTGACATTGGGGTGTCTTTTTTTAGCGTTCAGCCAAAGACAACAACAAGCCTCAAATATAATATCAGCCCCACCAATAATAAATCTTTCACAACACACTTTAACACCTGAACATGAGAAAGTACTTTCTAAGGGCCTGACTTTCTGTCCCACTAATGTACTCAACAAATTTGAAATAACTAAAGACAAACATCTATATACACACAAGTTATTGTTACAAAAAGTGTATGCTAATAAAAATGATACAACTTGAACTAAGGAAGATCTTGAAGCACTAAAAGACTTAGAGGAATTATTAGGTGAAAGTGATGTAGATCCCCAGCATCAAAACTGGAAAAAGAACATAAAATCCAAATCTACCTACACTCCCTCACTATCCATATCCCTTCAAATGAAAGTTTTTTCCAAAATTGTCTCTAGTCAAATAGAAAAACTACCAATCTACAATGCAAGTTATAATCTCAAATACTCTGAGAAAATTGCATTGAATGAAATCAAGTCCTGGTCAGACATCATAATAAAGCAATCGGACAAAGGTGGTAACATAGTACTGTACTATGGTCTAAGGAAGAATATGTAAGAGAAGCTATGACACAGCTGACACAGACTTTTACAGAAGACTTCTACTGAATCCATATTCAGGTTACACAGAACAATACAATAAACGTATAATGGAAACTTGGCAAAACAAAATTACTACTACAGGGGAAAAGAATTTCCTTTCTCAAAAAATCCAAAATCTGTTACAATGTATTTTTTGCCTAACGTACACAAAAAATTCAGTAAACCTCCAGGAAGACTGATAGTGTCAGGAAATAATAATCTAAAAGAAGCAGTTAGCAAGTATGTGGATCAGAGATTAAGGGAATACCTTACCACCATGCCACCCTACGTAAGAGATACCATGGAGGTTCTACACATGTTACAGAAAACACATGGCTCATAACAGCCAATGTAGAATCTGTTTATACCAGCATCAGACACAATGATGGCATAATGGCAGTTAGAAATTTCCTAACTATGAATCAACAAAATAATGAAATACACAATGAGTTCATTATCACACTATTGCAATATGTACTTGCACAAAATGTATTCACATTTAAGGATTGTTTTTACTTATAGGTACAGGGTACCATAATGGGCACAGCTTTTATTTTTGGGTTACTGGGAACATCACAATGTTTTAACAGCTGGCATGGAGGAATTTACAAACTTTGTACCTTTATGGTTAAGGTACATTGATGATGTGTTTTTCCTGTGAGAAGGCATGCGAGAACACCTTGAAAGATTTCTAGTAAGCTTAAACCAAAATAATCTTATCATCAAACTAACGCATCAGGCAGAATTACAACAAATAAACTTTCTGGATCTAATAATATGTAAAAATGAAGATGCTAGTGTAAGCACCACTGTGTTTAGAAAAGAAACAGCAACCAATACCTTATTGCACAATACTAGTGCACATCTTAAAAGCACCTAGAAGGCTATACCATATGGTGAATTTCTCATACTTAGAAGAAATTGCTCTAGCTATTTAATCTTCAAAGAGAAGAGCAACACACTTACTAAGAGATTATTAAAGACAGGATAGAGCAAAAGAAGCATCAAAACAGGCTACATTTAAAGCATTCAAGATGGAAAGAGAAAAATTACTCCAGCCAAAAGAAAAATCAATAAAATCCATGAATGCTCCCAGATTAATAACTAGATATAATCCCCAAATGCATCATGTTATAAACATACTCAACAAAAACTAGCATATTCTTCAAACTGATCCTGTCTTGGAACAAGTAATATGCGATAAGGTAACCATTGGTTACAAGAGACCTTGCAATCTAAAAGATCAGTTGGTGATAAGTTACTACATACATATTCCGAGAAAAACAGATAGAGATCTTGGCATATACCCATGTCGTACTTGTTCATTCTGCCCACAAGTACAAAAGGTGAAAGAGATAGTGGACAAAAATGGAACAAAACACAAATTACAACATCACTTTACCTGCAAATCAACTGGAGTTATTTATGCCTTGCACTGCCTGTGCAAAAAAACTATATTGGAATGACGACCAGGGAAGTATGGGTCTGAGTCTTGGACAATATTTAAAATCCAGTTAAAGACGTCAAAAGAGATATAAAAATAACCAGTGTTGCAAAGCATTTCTTATTAAACCATCAAAGTCAATACAAACAACTACAACTCATGGTTGTACAGAAAATCTCCTTGGGGATAAGAGGAGGAGATTTTAAAAAGTCATTATTAAAAGCTGAATGCAGCTGGATATACTTACTAAACACATTACAACCTAAAGGCCTAAATTAATACAATGACTATAATGCATATTTATGAATAACAATACCCCTTTAACAACTACTATGTAATATCTGAATTTAAATTGCTGGATTTTTACTTTTTCCTTTTTTTCTCACTTCCGCACACTTTAGCATCATATGTATTTTCACCATTGCACATTTTAGCACTCCACTCACTTCACACTTCCAATTTTCATTTTCCAATAATTAGCAATTTTTATATCACAGGTTTGATTTACAGTAATACTATCAGTATTCATTTACTATTTATTTCACAAGAATACACATTCATTCACAAACTTATTAAATCTAAGATGAATTTTAAATTCTGAGATTATTTCTCTCTTTTTAATTATTCTTGAATTATTTCACTTTACACTTGAACCACAAGGACATCACATTTGTTGTAAAAATAATAATTTTAGTTTCACTGACATAAATAGATAAAATAATGTCTGCAATTTACAATTTAGTCACTTACTTTTTCATCAAACAGCAACAGACAATAGACAAGACATTCAACACACATTCCCAATGGACAGCAATCAATTTATATGCATGAATTATGTGTTATAATTATAAAATATATTTGCAAAGAAAGGTATTTCCCTTTGCATCAATAAAAGTTCAGTTAATAACATAAGCTTTTCTAGGCGATCGGTTGACAATAAAACATCATTATCATAAAATAATATGATATACTCAAAGAGGTTTTTTCTCAACATCATACCTATTTTTACAATCAAGTCACAATAATGTAACTATAATAATACAAAATAATAAAGATTTGTATATACAATATGTTCTTAAGGTCATAATTAAGATATATGACAAGTTCATTCAAAACTTGTGCGTGTCCTAATATGAATGACAGCCTGTTCCCTATTGGCTGAACAATTCCAATACATAGTAAACGTAAACAATGAGAAGATCAGAGTAACTCTTTAATTGCTATAAGTATGAGGTGAAACATAAACCTAACCACATAAAGCGAACAGCAAGATACATTTTTTTTTTTAAAATATATTTTTTATTGAGGTTTCAAAAGTATACATAAGTTGAGGAAACAACAACTCAATTCCAAAAGGTCAGTGGTGCAATAAAACAAAACAAGAAATGACATCTCCATTAGCAAACAATAAAGATCAATAACATAAATAGCATATTGGCATATAGTCATATGAAGGTTTAGATTTCAATCTCCAGCCCAAGGTAGATCTGGCTGATAAGTTATGTTATGTGAGCATATTTTAACAAGGTGACTATGAAAAACATGTTTCATTAAATAGAGTTGAAGTAAGAGTGACCTCAGTTTTTGATATAGATTAGAAGATGGTAGCTAAGGCTCGTGTTTACAACAAGCTCAGCTAGTGCGCAAGTTAAAAAGAGTAAGGAGTTACAACGGGCAAAAGCCGCTCGGAAAAGGGTGGGGGAATATTCCTATTATATAAGCTGGACTTTTAAGGATATGTTATTAAGGATAGGGGTTGCATCCAAGGGTAAGTAGTGGGGAGAGATATGTAAATGAAATCTGCCAAACAAATGGCCCAAAAGGAGTATATGAGGATGACTATATAATGAGCAAGGACGCTATTCATCAAGAGTATAGTAACCGATGGGAGCTGTGACAGATACTAAGTCATGTAGGGTAGGAGAGGGGAGGGAGGTAGTGTAATAACTGGTGAAATTAAGAGGATAGCTCCTCAATGTTTAAGGGAAGGAATGGGACCTAGTAGGCATAAGAAGTCAGATGGGGACTATAAGTGATGTTTAGCTATATAGGATAGAACAGTTAAGGATGGCCAATCATAATGTACTACGGTATTGGCTGTTCACTCTTACCCTTCACCCAGAGAAAACAAGAAAGGCTAAGTTTGGAAGCAACCGTTCTATCCGGCTCAGCATGAGGCCGGGGGGGAGAGATGGTAAAAAAGTGAGATGAGCCGCAGCCTGAGGTCCCCGCTGTTTATGATCATCTGCATTGTGAAGATGAAGTAAAAATAGGATCATTTAGGATCAGTCCTCTTCTCCAGCCAGGATAGAGCTAATTTATTAGTATTATGTTTCTGTAAATGTAGAATAAATGTCCAAAAGTTCCAAGTCATACTGGAGCTGTTAAGAAGCAAGTCTGGACATGGCTGCGGCTTGGACACGCCCCCAGCAAGATACATTTAAGAAGCAAAATAAATTAACATTGTTTTATTAGTATTCAATACTTGTAACAATTTACCAGTTCTCCATATGTTTTGCGCAAGATGATAGGTCAAAAGCTTTCAACTGGACAACCACTTCAACCCATGAATACTTTTAATTCTATATATTGGATCCAATACAGGCTAGAAGGTGGGGATAACCTTGGTATAAAAAGCCCCAATTCCGTCTGGCGCGTACCCCTCAGAGGAAGCGTTATGTGAAACGCGCGTCAGGGGCACTCTCATGAGAGAACGGATTTTCTTTCTTTTTTTATGCTGCTTACTTAGGTGTTTATTATGTAACCGGTGGCCTTAATACTCATTTCGGTATTTCATCAGATAGATTAAAATTAAGTAGCCGAGCCTTAGACGAGCACTGATATTTTTGTGGCTAATGCTGTAACTATTCTCTCCATATATTCAAAGAGATTGTTTTCAATAAGCACAATATCTTCCTAAATTAATATTGTCATTCAATACAGCAATACCTTAGTTGATATTTACTAGTCTGATACAATTTACAACCTATTTTGGCTATTTTGCTAATTTCACCCTAAATTTAAGCTATTGTTAAAGTGGTGTGTGTGCATTTGTGTGTACCGTTTGGCAGGTTTTTACATTATAAAATAGGACTGTGCGCTAGGCTAATATACCAAACTCCTCAATAGTCCTAATAACCCTCAGATTGGGATGGATAGAAATAAAAAATAAACAGAAAGTAAGTGGGAGCTCTACAATAGCTGAAGGTAGATCACTAAATAAATTTCAAGAGATAGCCCAAATCTAAACAATAAAATAAAATCATCAACAATTTATTCTCAAGTAATGTGTCATACAATATAAATACATGAATAAAAGAATGAATAAAATCTAAAATCGGACGTCTTCGATCTAACAAAAATATAGGACGATATACAAATGTGATAAGCAGTCTGCAGCAGTATTGTGCCACAAGAACTCTCACTGATATATTTAGTGGGGGATAATATACCCCAATGTCCAGATCCGTTTAGAAACGTTACCAGAAAGGTGTCAGTATAAAGTCAGTTTTCGTGTGACAATTTAGACCGGTCTAGCACACTGATTCCAGTAACCAGGTAGACCGCAATAATGTAAGCAGTTATACTTTCAGAGTTGTGAAAGAAAGAGATAGTTCATACTCCAGCCACAGAGTGTATGAAAGTATCTTAATATATTGGTGATTGATCCGGGAGCTTACCAACCTCTCTTAGCGTATAAATCTCCTCTTTGAATAACAGGAATATGTGTCTTCTACACCTGTTAGAGATCTCTGCGGTCAGAGGTTGAATTCTTTCTTTCTCCCAACTCAAAGTCGTTCTCAGGGAAGTAAAAGTTGATGCGATCATCCGCTCTTTATGTGATCATCCGCTCTTAATGCAAACAGCATGCAGGATGACAAATATAAGGTGTCCTTTACCTTCACTTAGAATTAGATCTCACAGGTGTTAAAGGTGATGAGATCCACCTCTCTTAATGCAATCATTCCCTCTCAATGCAAACAGCATGCACGATGGCAGATACAGAGTATCTTTTCTTAGAGTCTCACATGGTGTTTGTAGAACTCCAGCCCTCAGGTGCGAGTCAGTAACAGGTTAAAATAATGCAAGTCAGTAACAGGATAAAATAATTGCAGGAAATTCACACTTAGAAGTACTTCACTGCTCCAAAATAGTCCAAAAAAAACTGCTCCTTACATCAATGCATTTCTCCCTGCATGAGGGCTTTTTCAAGATGATTTCCAGCAGTCTCAAGCACCTTTATGTACCATTCAGGTGTGCCTGATTGGTCAAGCGGTTACAGTCCCTTTTTTTCCTTCTTTAAAGGTGATATCTGTAGTTACTCATATATTTATGTAAAAGTTATAGAAAATATATAGGTCTTTTTCTGTTGTTGTTTACCCAGCTGTTTTCTAGGTTCTGACCCCCTAGGGTTCTTGATGTGCCCGGTTTATAATGTTTTCGGTTTTGTTCATTAAATGGTGTAAATCTATTGTTAACTGGCAGTTTCCATTCATTATTACCTTTTCAAAAATCCCTTTCTCTTTCAGAAGACCTTTAGAGGATCAAGGGGGATTGAAGCAAACGAAGCAAAAAGGTGGAGATAGAAAATAAGACTAATGGAGTCTTTAATATAAGTAAGACAGTATTAAAGGAAGAGGAAGCAAACGTTCTTAGTCTAGGTCTCTCTTTTGCGCCCACTACAAGGCTCAACAAATTCAACACTCACATGTATGTAAAAAAAATTGTGAGAAATCTAACATTAAAACGATTCTTCATGAAGCATCCCCTAGATAGAACAATTAATAATCAAAAGAATGACACCTTCACACACACTAAATTTAAAGAGAAATCATCTTTTAACCCCACATTTGCCAAAGAGACTAACATAGAAGCCTTAGAGATGATGGTACTGAAAAATCTAAGGACAAGCAAACAATCCAAATAAAATAGGAACAATATGACTAAAAAAGATAGACTAATTCTAGAACAATTATAGAAAAACACAAATGTGACTATAAAACCAGCCGACAAGGGAGGCATGATAGTCATCATGGACACCGCCTATTATGAAAAGGAAGCACTATGACTTCATAATGATAATAGAACATACAAGAAACTAGACTTTAACCCTACAAATATGTATGTGACAAGACTTAAAGGTATACTAAAGCCAATTTTTTTCTTTCATGATTCGGATAGAGCATGCAATTTTTAAGCAACTATCTAATTTACTCCTATTATCAATTTTTCTCCGTTCTCTTGGCATCTTTATTTGAGAAGCAGGAATGAAAGTTTAGGAGCCGGCCCATTTTAGGTTCAGCACTTGGGTAGCGCTTGCTGATTGGTGGCTAATAATGTAGTAATTATTATTATTATCGGTTATTTGTAAAGCGCCAACAGATTCCGCAGCGCTAATTTTGGGGCATTGTCCTTGAACCTGTCCCAATATGTAGATAATTTCCTACAAAAGTATGTCAAAACCCTAAATTCATATTTAAGAGACTCCACCCAAATCCTTAATATTCTGGACAGTATTAAATGGGAAGACAATCTAACTTTAGTAAACTGCGTTGTGACATCACTCTTTACTATAATTGACCATAAAATTGGTATAGAGGCAGTAGGGAATTTCCTTCAAAAAGATTCTCATATTAAACAGGAACAAAAAAAGTTCCTACTCAACAGTATAAAGTTTATTCTTGAGCACAATTATTTTGTGTTTAACGATAAGTTTTATTTACAGACCAAAGGTACAGCAATGGGCACAAGGTTTGCACCAAGCTATGCAAACTTGTTTATGGGCTACAGGAAAGAAAATTTCTTCCAGGAAGGTAGCTATGGTGTAAACCTCATGCTATAAAAGATACATAGATGACATTTTTAATTATTTGGAGAGGCAATGAAAGTGAACTGCTAAATCTCTTTACCAATATGAATTCAAATAACAAGGGGCTAAAATTCACGTACAATTATAGTCAAGACTCTATAGTGTCTCTAGATCTAGAAATAATGGTATGTAACAAAAACATTGAAACCAAGACCCATTTCAAACAAGAGGATTCAAATAGTTGCATCCACGCCAACAGCTGCCATCTAGAACAATGGAAAAATAATATCCCTGTGGGTCAGTGCCTGATGATTAGAAATACATTTTCTAGAATGCTGGATTTTGATAACCAGATAGAAACACTAATAGAGAAGTTCAAAGAGAGAGGATACGAAGATGAGATTGTATCTAAAGCGGTTAAGAAAGCTAGGGACACAGATAGAAAGACCTTACTTTCGTATAAACAGAAAATAGAGAACAAAGTTGAAAGTGATGTAATAAATGTCCCTTTCATTACTGAGTACAGCTCAGTTCATGGTTTGATCAGAAAAATAATAAAAAAACACTGGCACCCCCTGAAAGCAGATCCCATTATAGGAGAAAATCTAGTACCAGTCCCCAAACTTATAGTTAGAAAGGCAAAAAAATGTTAGGTTCCTTCTAGCACCTAGTGATATAAGAAAGAAAATGAAAAAACAAGAAAAAATTGACCATGATCTTTTTGGTAAAAAAAAGTGTCCAGCTACTACCCCTGTTATTCTTGCAAAGCTTGTCAACATAGTAATAAAAAAAGAACTTTAAAAATACCACCAACAGGGGAGGAATTTATAATTAAAGATTTAATCAGATGCTCAAGTAAAGGTGTAATTTATGCATTACAATGTACCTGTAATTTAATTTACTTAGGTGAAACTAAGAGGAAGCTTAGAGATAGAATCAGAGAACATCTTCTGAGTATAGAAAAAAAAAACAAGTATGATACACAACTGTATAAACATTTTAAAGAAGTCCATGGAGGCAGAACTTGTGATATGAAATACTGGGGTCTCTGTATTGTGAAACCACATTGGAGAGGGGGTAATATAGAGAAAAGGTTACTCCTGAAAGAGGCTGAAATCATCTTTAAAATCAATACTCTGTACCCGAAAAGGATTAAGCTCAGAGATTTATATATCCCCTTTACTTTTAGATTAGTGACCGAGTTTAAATTGTGTTTAATTACATTTTAGATACATTCTGTGTACATAGTCCTAATATAATAATTCTATCTTAAGAAAGTGAGGGATTTTTCCCTTTCATTTCCATGATTACCCCTTTTAAGTGTATTTATTAATCATATCTTTTTGTTCCTGTAACTTATTTATTTGATATGTTGTGCTTTTTACTTGTATATATGTACAATATGGTTATAATATGTATAAATCAGTCTGCAGTTATATATATTTTCTATAACTTTTACATAAATATATGAGTAACTACAGATATCACCTTTAAAGAAGGAAAAAAAAGGACTGTAACCGCTTGACCAATCAGGCACACCTGAATGGTACATAAAGGTGCTTGAGACTGCTGGAAATCATCTTGAAAAAGCCCTCATGCAGGGAGAAACACATTGATGTAAGGAGCAGTCTTTTTTGGATTATTTTGGAGCAGTGAAGTACATCTAAGTGTGAATTTCCCGCAATTATTTTATCCTGTTACTGACTTTTACATGCATCTGAGAACCAGAGTTCTACAAACATCTGTGAGACTCTAAGAAAGAAAAGACACTCTGAATCTGACATCCTGCATGCTGTTTGCATTAAGAGGGGATGGTTGAATTAAGAGAGGAGGATCACATCACCTTTAACACCTGTGAGATCTAATTCTAAGCGAAGGTAAAGGACAACTTATATTTGTCATCCTGCATGCTGTTTGCATTAAGAGCAGATGATCGCATAAAGAGTGGAGGGTCGCATCAACTTTTAATTCCCTGAGAATGACTTTGAGTTGGGAGTAAGAAAGAATTCAACCTCTGATCCCAAAGATTTCTGACGGGTGTAGAAGACACATATTGCTGTTATTCACAGAGGAGATTCATATGCTGAGATGCGGATAAGCTCCCGGATCAATCACCAATATATTAAGGTACTATCATACACTCCGTGGCTGGAGTATGAACTCTTTCTTTCACAACTCCGAAAGTATAACCGCTTACATTGTTGCGTCTACCTGGTTACTGGAATCAGTGTTCTAGACCGGTCTAAATTGTCACACGAAAACTGACTTTATACTGACACCTTTCTGGTAACGTTTCTAAACGGATCTAGACATTGGAGTATATATTATCCCCCACTCAATATATCAGTGAGTGTTTTCGTTGCACAATACTGCTGCAGACTGCTTATCACATTTGTATATCGTCCAATATTTTTGTTAGATCGGAGACGTCCGATTTTATATTTTATTCATTCTTTTATTCATTTATTTATATTTTATGACACATTACATAAGAATAAATTGTTGATGATTTTATTTTATTGTCTAGATTTGGGCTATCTCTTGAAATTTATTTAGTGATCTACCTTAAGCTATTGTAGCGCTCCCACTTACTTTCTGTTTATTTTTGGTTATATTCCCAATAAAGTTATTTTGTATGCATAGCTAATATGACCTCCCTTTTGATACCTTTTCCCTTGACGTACAAATTGAGTAAGGCAATACTTCTTTTGTGCAACTTCTATTGCTTTATAAGTCAGGGTTAATATTTTGAATTGCATTCTAAAGTGTATGGAGAGCCAGAGTATGAACTAGCAGTGCAGAGCGGATGATGTGGGTAAGAAATGTAGGTGGTTGAGTCTAGCTGAAGCATTCATGATAGATTAGAGAGAGAATATGTGGAATTTGGAAAGATCAATTAGGAGTAGGTTGCAGTTGTCAATACGTGATAACATGAGGAAATGATTTTGTATTTTGTAGTTTCTTTGGTAAGGAAAGGGTGAATTCTGTAAATAATGCGTAGGTGTGCATGGCAGGATTTGGTAAGCACTTGTATATGTGTAGTGAAAGATCGGAGTTCAGAGTCAAAGTTCAGAGGAAATTGCAGAGACAGCTGGTAATCTGGTTAAGTAAAGAGGGAGAGATATCAGGAAAGGTACTGGATATAAGAAGGATATAGGTTTTTCAAGTGAGGATGTATAGATAGGAAAAAAACAAGGAACCCAAAACAGAGCCTTGTGGTTCCCATGCTGAAAGAGGCAAAGGCTCAGAAGATATGCCGTTAAAGGAAACTCTAAACAAGCAAGTTGAGAGATAGGATGCGAACCAGGACGGGGCTGTGTATTGGATGCAAAAAGAAAGTAGAATTTTTAAGAGGTAGGAATGGCGAACTGTGTCAAAAGCAGCACATAGATCCAGAAAAAATAGTATGGTGTAGTGGCTTTTAGTAGCTGATAGTAGATAATTTGTTATTTTAGTGAGAGCAGTTTCTGTTATGTGTTTAGGGTGGAAACCAAATAGGAGGGGATGAAGTAAACCATTATTTGAGAGAAATTGTGTCAGATTATTATAGACTAACCGTTCAAATAGTTTAGGAGCAAAGGGAATTAAGGAGACTGGACGATAGGTGGGGTCAAGCAAAGGCTTTTTTTAGGATTGGTGTAATTAATGTATGCTTGATTGTATTAGGAAATATGCCAGTGGTGAGAGACTGGCTAAAAAGATGAGTTAGGGCAGGGATTAAAGAGGCAGAGGGCAGAAGTAATAGAGTTCCATTAAAGGGATATGAAACCCCAAATGTTTCCTTGATTATTCAGATGTGATTTTAAACAACTTTGTAATTTACTTCTATTCTCATTTTTTCTTCATTTTCTTGGCATCTTGGACATAAGCCCAGCAGAGTGCACATTTCTGGAGCACTACACGGCAGCAGTTTGCAAGAATCTTGTCCATTTGAAAGAGCACTAGATGGCAGCACTATTTCCTGACATGTAGTGTTCTTGACATCTACCCAGGTATCTATTTAACAAGAATATCATGGGAACAAATCAAATTTGATAAAAGAAGTAAATTGGAAACTTTTGTTTAAAATTGTATGGTCTGTTTGAATCACAAAAGAACACTTTTGGGTTTCATATCCCTTTTATACAAGGGGTGGGTAGAAAGGTTTTGTTAAGGGTTGAAAACCCTGGAGTGGATGAATGAGTTGACACAAGGAGGCCGAATGATCAAGCCGTCAACTGTGCTGCATTCGCTGGGACTAATACGCTCGTCTAACATCGCCTAACATCATGGCCGCGGACCAATTAGCCAATAGGATCCAATCAGGCAATAGGATTGAGCTAGCATGCTATTGGCTGATTGGAATAGCCAATAGAATGCAAGCTCAATCCTATTGGCTGATTGGATCAGCCAATAGGATGAAAGCTCAATCCTATTGGCTGATTGCAACAGCCAATAGGATTCTCCCCCTTTAATTCCTATTGGCTGATAGAATTCTATTAGCCAATCGGAATGTAAGGGGCGCCATCTTGGATGACGTACCTTAAAGGGAAACTTAATTCGGAAGAAGAGGATGCTCCGCACAGGATGTCTTGAAGATGGAGCCGCTCCGCTCCGCGCCGGATGGATGAAGATAGAAGATGCAGTCTGAATGAAGACTTCTGCCCGCTTGGATTAAGACTTCGGCCCACTTGGATGAAGACTTCTGATGGCTTCGCTGAGGACTTCTGCCTCTTGGATGAGGATGGATGTCCGGTCTTCGAAAACTGTAAGTGCATCGTCGGTGGTTAGTGTTAGTTTTTTTTTTAAGGGTTTATTGGGTGGGTTTTATTTTCAGATTTAGATTTTTAGTTCAAATAAGATTTTTAGTTGAAATATTTGTTTTTTGTTTTTTTTCCGCAGAAAACATAATATATCAAACAATAACATGTTATACATTGTGTATATTATCTTAGTCCTTTGTCTTGGTTAGGAATTGTAGCATCCCAGGATATGTTGTACTATATTATTAAACAGGAGTTAAAGAGCAAAACCTGGAGACACCCAGGAGCGGAATAGTCCTTAGGAAGAAGTTCATAATTGGATTCAACATTGTCCTTAAGTTAAGGTATTATCTCTTCCCTTGTTCTATAGGACCTTTGATTTCAAGACTTGATGAGTTGTTGTAGTGAAGATTTTTAAGAGTACAAATAACTACATGGTGAAATGCAAACTGCCATTAAAACATAAATGATTAACTTGATAACACTTATATAGACTGGTTACAATTGTAGAAGTCTGTTTCAAATAAGATTTTTAAAGGGATATGAATACCTATATTTCTTCAGATACAAAGTTATGCTCCTCCAGAGATCTGTTATAGAGAGTCCTACCACATTGTATATGCATGAATATGTCTATCTATAACAGGATACAGATAAATGCTAAAAAATAGGAGAAAGCCTTAGTGGGGCTAGATAGCCAAAATGGACTAACACCAGGTGGATACCATAAGGAGCAATGCCAAATATGCCGGTTCAGACATCAAGAGATGCACTAGGAAACTAGTAGTATACACATTCAGATCTTCACTTGTGTACCAAAAGTCTGACATGTAGACTCAAAGAATTAGCCCACCGCTAACCACAACCACTCGCTCTGCTACTAGCACTGCTGGGAGGCAAATCAACCAATAACCCAGCCCTGTGTACTTAAAAGCAGGAATCAGCGTGTAGTGTAAGCTAGGCTAAGTCCAGTGAAGAACAAGTATCAGTGTAGACTGAGTGCATCAAATCTTCACTTACCCGGCTTCAGGCAATTCACGGACTCCTAGATGCGGTCTGATAGCCAGCAGCTCTAAACGTAGCGTAGATGTGAGGAAGGGACTCCGATCTCTCTACTTCCAAGCGCTTTCATGGAACCTACTGCCACATGACATCCAGTCGACAAATAGAAACCAGCTCCCATCCAAAACCTGACGTCATCAGCTCATCGTATTTAAAAGTAAGAAATTCCCAAAGGCAATAAGAGGCTTCAATAATGGAGTGGATACCCCACTATCCACAATGCATAATCAAAGCAAAACAAAAGTTCCAGCAGAAGCTTTAGTACAAAAGTTGCAAAGTTTCTTTTTTTAATCATCATAGTAAAAAAATCACAGGAAACATGTGAGTAATCCCATGGCCACAAAAAGTCTCACCGGTTTCGATCTTATAGACCGTAATCATAGACTATTTTAGTTTTACTATGATGATTAAATAATGAAACTGTGCAACTTTTAGCCTGAGGCTTCTGCTGGAACTTTTGTTTTGCTTTGACAGACAGTGACGTGCAGTAATAGGAGGCAGGGCCTCCCCTGTCCAATCAGGGAAAAAAAGATTTAAAAATATTTATTAAAAATAAAAAAAAGTGTTTTTATTTTCATTATTTTTTTTTAGCCATGCCCACCCCCGCACCAAGGGGTAACACCCCACCTCCAGATGGCGATTTTACACACAGTCAGTCACATCATTATTATTTTATTTGACTGCGCAGTGCGCTTGCGCAGCAGCCAAATTCAGTTAGTACATCCATTGTTGCGCAATTAGGAGGCAGTGAGCCGGTCCGCTGCCCTCCAATAATTGCGCAACATGGATCTAAATTACAGTCCTCTGTTTAGTTGAAGCTGCGCCACCCACTAGTGACTCGCCGGGCCCTCATAGTAGCTCCAATGGAGGCGGTTCTCAAAAGGGTTCAGTGTCCCTTTAAGGATGTATGTAGCTATAGCATAGTGAAAGGTAGATAAAGATGGAGGAGACAATAATAAATATGATTTTATAAGGACTAGTAAGCTACTTTTTTTCCCACCCCTGTTTGTGTTTAAAAACTTTGAGGAAAGGGATAAATATTTTCTACATCAGAACGACTGGCAATAACTGCAATTTCTTACTTGTCTTGGACTAGAGGGAATATTCAGTTCTATACTATGCTTATGTACCTGTGAGTAAATACTACTCTATAAGGGGTCTCACTTCTCCTGCGCTCCCCATCCTCTTTTGTCTGGTTGAGAGCAAAAGTAGTGGAGTTTGAGGAGTTGTCGTCAGGGGTGAGTTTTTTCCCCCACCATCAACCTTGAATATCACCAGCCACCACTGGAACTCTATTTCCTAAACTTTCAGTTGCTTTATATTATGACAAAATCACACATAGACATATACTGGGCACTAATCCAATCAATGTAGGTTCCTTTGCAAAGTGCATTGAGTGGGTTGTTTGCAGAATTTTGGAGTTTAAATCCATTTAAAATGGTTTGTCAACCTGAAGATAACTCATTTATTTTGCAAGGAGATAATTCAATACCAGAATACATGTTGGGCACTTTCTCAAAGGTTTTTTCTTTGTTACCATACAAAATTCTATTATTTTATTACTAGTCGATAAGCCTGCCCAGAGGGCAGTTTAATTATTTTTTAAACTACAGATGTAGAAACAACGTATTTTGTAACTCTTCTTTTATATAAAAATTTAAGCTACAGGTGTAGCAATACTATAATTTTAATGGACTACTATCTTAAATATATCAAAAATATTTTCTATATAATAAACTACAGATATAGCCACACTCTAATTAGACAAACTACTGTCCTAAACAAAAGTTTCTTCTCTTTAAATTATATCTACTTTAAGTATATTTCTTTATATACATAACCCCTAAACCGCAAAACCCCTACATTGCAATAAACCTATTTACCCTATTAACCCCTAAACCGCAAAACCCCTACATCGCAATAAATCTATTTACTCTATTAACCCCTAAACCACAAACCCCTACATCACAATAAATCTATTTAACTTATTAACCCTTTAAAATGCCAAAACCCACAACGCAAATAACTATTTAAATAACTAAGTACAGTACACTAACACCCCCTAAACTAACACCACCTAACCTAACACCCCCTAACCTAACAACCCTAACCCAACACCCCATAAAATAAACCCATTACCTAAACTAATACATTCTAAAGTTACAAAAAAAAAGTTTACAAAAAATAAAAAAAGCTAACATTAGAGAAAATAAAAAAATCAAATTACCAAATTTATCAAAATTAAACCTAATCCCTATGAAAATAAAAAAGACCCCCCCAAAATAAAAACACCCCCTACTCTAAGAATAAAGTACCAGTAGCCCTTAAAAGGGCTTTTTGCAGGGCATTGCCCCAAGATAATCAGCTCTTTTTCAAGAAAATACACAAAGCCCTCCCTAACAGTAACCCCCCCACCCACCAAACCCCCCCAAATAAAATAACCTAACACTAAAAAACCTAAACTACCCATTGCCCTGAAAATGGCATTTGTTTGGGCATTGCCCTTAAAAGGGCATTTAGCTCTTTTTCTGCCCATCCCTAATCTAAATAAAACAAATCCCCCCAAAAAACCTTTCAAAAATCCTAATCCCCCAGGTTGGTACTCACCGTTCCTGAAGTTCGGCGGAGAAGGTCCTGTTCCAGGCGGTGAAGTTTTCTTCCAAGCGCAACCTCTTCTTCTTCCAGGAACATCCTGCGCGGAGCGGTGCTGAAGACTGCAGAGCTGAAGACCGGCGACCCTGGAACTGAAGACCGGCGACCACGGAGCCATGGAGCATGGAGGATCCTCTTCGTAGATCTCCGCCG
Organism: Bombina bombina; assembly: GCF_027579735.1. Lineage (NCBI taxonomy): Eukaryota > Metazoa > Chordata > Amphibia > Anura > Bombinatoridae > Bombina > Bombina bombina. The sequence continues at coordinate 1,496,087,685 of NC_069499.1, forward strand.
TACACTGAATAGTGAATTCAAGGTACGCGATTAAAGATGGCGCCCCTTGAATTCCTATTGGCTGATTTGATTCTTCCAATTCAAATTAGCCAATAGGATGAAAGCTACTCAAATCCTATTGGCTATTTAAATTAGCCAATAGCATGAGAGCAAGTGAAATTCTATTGGCTGATTTGAATAGCCAATAAAATTTCACTTGCTCTCATCCTATTGGCTAATTTAATTTAATAGGATTTGAGTAGCTTTCATCCTATTGGCTGATTTGAATTGGAAAAATCAAATCAGCCAATAGGAATTCAAGGGACGCCATCTTTAATCGCGTACCTTGAATTCACTATTCAGTGTACGGCGGAGATCGTACGAAGAGGATCCTCCACGCTCCATGGTCGCCGGTTTTCAGTTCCAGGGTCGCCGGTCTTCAGCTCCGCAGAACTTCAGGAACCGTGAGTACCAACCTAGGGGTTAGACTTAGGATTTTTTAAGGGTTTTTTGGGGAGATTTGTTTTATTTAGATTAGGGATGGGCAGAAAAAGAGCTAAATGCCCTTTTCAGGGCAATGGGTAGTTTAGTTTTTTTAGTGTTAGGTTATTTTATTTGGGGGGGCTTGGTGGGTGGGGGGTTTTTACTGTTAGGTGGGACTTTGTATATTTTTTGTAAAAGAGCTGATTATCTTGGGGCAATGCCCTGCAAAAAGCCCTTTTAAAGGCTACTGGTAGTTTAGTATTAGAGTAGGGGGTGTTTTTATTTTGGGGGATCTTTTTTATTTTCATAGGGATTAGGTTTAATTTTGTTAAATTTGGTAATTTGATTTTTTATTTTCTGTAATGTTAGCTTTTTTATTTTTTGTAAACTGTACTTGGGTTTATTTAATGGGGTGTTAGGTTAGTGGTTGTTAGGTTAGTGGTTGTTAGATTAGGGGTTGTTAGGTTAGGGGGTGTTAGGTTAGGGGGTGTTAGGTTAGTGTACTGTACTTAGTTATTTAAATAGCTATTTGCGTTGTGGGTTTTGGCGGTTTAAAGGGTTAATAAGTTAAATAGGTTTATTGCGATGTAGGGGTTTTGCGGTTTAGGGGTTAATAGGGTAAATAGGTTTATTGCGATGTGGGGGTTTGCAGTTTAGGGGTTAATAGGGTAAATAGGGTTATTGCAATGTAGGGGTTTAGGGGTTAATAGGGTAAATAGGTTTATTGCGATGTAGGGGTTTTGCGGTTTAAGGGTTAATAGGGTAAATAGGTTTATTGCGATGTAGGGGGTTAGGGGTTAATAGAGTAAATAGGTTTATTGCGATGTGGGGGGTTTGCGGTTTAAAAGTTAATACTTCGTGTAGGATTTTTTTTTTTTTATATTTCGCTGCATCCCGGTGGATTGCGAAAGTGGCAAAGTGGTGAAAGAATCCACCAAAGGTGGATTCTTTCACCACTCTGCCATTTTCGGAATTCAAGTGAATCCAGGTGAATACTTTTGTCCTCACGCTGCCAACATTCCATTGAGGATGTGTGCGCAACTGCCGACGGCGACGGACATTACAAACGCAATTATAGTATTGATTGCACTATTGATTGAACAGAACTATGTTCTTAAAGGGACACTTAAGTCAAAATCAATTTGTATGATTCAGAAAGAGCATGCAGTTTTAAAACACTTTCCAATTCACTTCCATTATCAAATTTTGCACAGTCTTCTTTTTTTTTTTTTAAACAACAAATGCAAGAGGTGTTTAATGTTCTTTTATAGAGACATGGTTGTGATGCATTAGTCTATTATTCTTAATTTATCACTTACATTTATTTAGTACACACTACAGTGTTTTTAATGTTAAATAATTGCAATCATATCCACCCAGTGTAAACTGGACCCCTCACTCTAGCCTGTTAAAAAAAAAAGTGTTCTTCATTGGCAAACCAATGCCATTAGAAGATAATGAAGACCTACTGGCTATACACTTCACGTCCTACAGCAATAAATAGCTTGGAGGTTATGTTTCTAGAAGTACTGTCCCATTTCAAAACAACCTTTTTTACTGTATATACTTAAAAAAAAACTTGGTTTCCTCCTATTTACTGTACAAAAAAAATGCTTAATTAAAACATAATTTATGTAAAGATTCCCAAACCCCAAGAGCTCGACAAAACCCCTCCTACCCTCACTGGTACCTCGGTCTATCGTATAGCCAAGCATAATGAGGTAGGGAAAAGCAATAAGAGCAATAAAAAGAGCAGGGGAAAAAAGATGTAGAACCCTATGTAGAAAAAACATAGGGTTGGGTCTCGTGGACTCTCACCACCATGAAAGAAATTAATTTATAAGGTAAGCATAAACTATATTTTCTTTCATACAGGTGGTGAGAGTCTATGATCCTTTACTTCAGGGAACTAATACCCAAGCTGTGGAGTCCATGAGTAATGAGACATAAAGGGTGGGATTTTTTACTGAAAAACTGAATCCACAACCATACAAAAACCCAAATAGGGCATTTAAAATTGAAACACTCAGGCAAAAATAAATTAAGCTGAAACAACTACCTGAAGGACCTTTCTACCAAAGGCTGCCTATGAAGAAGCAAAAACATCAGAATGGTAGAATTTATAAAAATAATGCAGAAGACTAAGTAGCTGCCTTGCAAATTAGGTCAACTGAAGCCTCATTCTTAAAAGCCCAAGAAGTGGCTACTGACCTAGTAGAATGAGCAGTTATCTGTTTCAGTGGAGGCTGACTGACCTGCCTCCAACTAAGCCATATTAATCAAAAGTTTCAACCTAGAGCCCAAATAAACATAGGAAACCTTATGTCCGTTCCTAGAACCAGAAAAGTTAACAAACTAGAAGTTTGTCTGAAATCCTTAGTGGCATCAATGTAATATTTAAATGCTTTAGCTCTAACAACAACCATATTATGCAAAAATCTCTCTGAAACATTCTTGTGATTAGGACACAAAGAAGGGACAACAATTTCCCTACTGATATTGACACAACTTTAGGCAAGAAATCAAACTTACTCCTTAAGACTGTCTAACCTGATGAAAGATAAGATAAGGGGCATCACAAGAAAGAGCAGATCATTTGGAAACTCTTCTAGAAGAAGAGATAGCTAAAATGAACAAAACTTTCAAAGAAAGAATCTTAATATCCACTTTATGCATATGTTCAAAAGGAGTTGGCTGCAAAACCTTTAATACCAAATTAAAGTGCCATAAAACATGTTGAGATATGTGCATATCATAAAAAGGCTAATTAAGTAAAAATAGTTTGCATTAAAAACAATGTTTAAACATTTCTGGCAAGTATTTTAAACTAATTTTCAAAAATAATTAGTTACATAGCCATGTTGTCTGGAGAGGTCTGATCCACCCCCTTATTAGTGTTTAGCATCAGAAACACAGGCATTGTATGCTTCTAGGCATGCTCCAGCAGATAACGAGTATTAAAGTCTTGCATTATACCAAAGCAAAGGTGGATATAGGTGCAACCATAAAAGGAATTGTGTGGAGGGAGTTAGAGCAGTAAAATTCGGAAGCTTAAAAGAAAGGGTTAATGGCGAGGCCCTGCAGTATAAATACATATTATTATATTTTGTCTTATTGTTTTATGTCCCTTTAAGGTTTCAAGGAGGACAGGAATTGACTTCTGCCCATAAGAGAATTTGAGACACTTCCCTCATGGCTAGGGATTTGTACGTTCCCCCCTGATGATTGACATAAGCCACTGCTATGACATTATCTGATTTAAAATTGAGATGAGATTGCATTTTCAACAAAGGCCACGTTTGAAGAGCCATGAAAATAGCATGGAGTTCTAGAAAAATTATTAGCAACCTTGGCTCCCGAGGGGCTTAAACCCCTTGTGTTCTCAGAGACCCCCAAACAGCTACCCAACCTGAAAGACTTGCATCTGTAGTGAACGCAGTCCAGGTCGGATGAGCAAAAGAAGCCCCTGAATAATGATCCAGAAAAATCTTTTGGGATAGCTGAGTATGATACCTGTACCACTGACAAAGCATACAAAGCTGAAGAGGACTCGTGAAATCGGGCAAAATCTGAAGCTGCAACCATGAGACCCAGTATTTTCATACAAAATGCAACAGAGGGAAAAAAGACGGACTGAAGGTTCAGAGAGGCTGACACCAGTTTTTGCCTTTTCTGATCTGTTAGAGAAAGGCAAACAGAAAGAGAAGCAGTCTGCCAGGAACAAACAACAGCTCAGTAGCTTGTTATATGGCCCAATTGCCAGCTTTGTTTAGCCTAATTGTGCTTTTCACAGAAACTTTTGTGAAATATATCAGTCTGATCCTGGCTAACAAGGTCAATCCAGCTCCGAAATACCAGGCAATTCTACTCTGAACAAGAGAAATGCAAACCCAGACAATTTTTCCGACCTCCTTTGGGCCTCTTCCGTGATCAAAGCACATTAAGCAAGAAGTGCACGTCTGGTTTCCCCATCACCCATAGGGAGACTTTCCCCAGGGTCATAATACAAATACATACAGGAAGAGAAGCAGTCTGCCAGGTATGAACAACAGCTCAGTGGCTTGTTCTATGGTTCGGTTATCACCTGGGAGTAGCTTATTTTAGCCCAATGGTGCTTTCCTGAAGTCTATCGGTTTGATCCTGCCTAATAAGGTCAGAACCCAAAATACCAGACAATTCTCCTCTGAACAAGAGAAATGGCAACCACAGACAATCGTTTAGTCCTCCTATGGTCCTCTTCAGTGAGGTGCAGCCTTAGCCCTCTAAGCACATTGGGCAAGGAGTCCACGTCTGGTTTCCCCCATCACCCTTAGGGAGACTTTCCCCAGGGTCATAATACAAATACATAGAAACAGTTTGCCAGGAATGAACAATAGCCCAGTGGTTTGTTCTATGGCCTGGTTACCACCTGGGAGTAGCTTTTTTTAGCCCAAGTGTGCTTTTCACAGAAGAAAGACTCCTGGAGACTAAATCTATTTGAAACCAAGAAAAGTAACCCTTGTCTGAGGCACTAAAGAACTCTTTGGAATATGTATCCTCCAACCATGCTGTTAAAGAAACGACAACAGTCTGTTGGTGTGAGATTCTGCTAAATGAAAAGATGGAGCTTGAGCCAAGATATCGTCCAGGTAAGGAAACACTTCAATTGGGCACCCAGAACCTTTGTGAAAATTCTTGGAGCTGTAGCCAGAAAAAACGGTAGAGAAACAAACTGAAAATGTTTGTCTAGAATGGCAAATGTCAGAAACTGGCAATGTTCCCTGTGAATTGGAACATGAAGATAAGCATTCTTTAAATCCATTGAAGACACAAACTGACCTTGCTAGGAAAAAAGTAGAATTGTCCAAATAGTTTCCATCTTGAAAGTAGGAATTCTGACAAAAGTGTCCAGAGCTTTCAGATCCAGAACTGTTCTGAAAGTATCTTCCTTCTTTGGAACAATAAAAAGATTTGAATAAAACCCCATCCCCTGTTCCCCTGTTCCCCTGTTCCTGCATAGGAATTGGAACAATCACTCCCATAGTTTCCAGATCTGAAACTGACTGGAAAAAGGCTTGGTTCTTTAAGGGATTGCAAGGAACATTGGATAAAAATAAACTTTATCTGGGAGGCCTTGTTCTAAATCATATTCGATAACCCTGGGAAACTATATTCAGAAAGGTATCTGGAACAGACTGAAACTAAGCCTCCTAGAAAAGGCATAACCTGCCCCCTACCAGAGCCACTGGATTGTGAGCAGCACCTTCATGCAGACTTGGAAGTAGGAGTGAATTTTTTGGCTTACTTAGACCTAATCCTATTTGAACTAGGCCTCCAGACTGAGTCAGAGGTACTTCTGAGAGGATTCAACTTTATGTTCCTTGCTTTGACAAAAGGAATAAAAAAAGATTGGAAGCTTTAGATTTCCCCTTGGACTTCTTGTCTTGAGGAAGAAAAGCCCCATTACCTCCATTAACATTAAAAATTATAGAATCCAAATCACAACCAAACAATTTCTTTCCTTGAAAAGAAAGACAACAATTTTTGTTTAGACACCATATCAGCAGACCATAATTTAAGCCATAAAGCTCTTATAGAAAGGACTGCCAAGGACATGCTTTTGACATTAATTTTAATAATATCAAATACAGCATCACAAATAAAGGAATTCGCACTCTAAAGTAAACACAAAAGAAAGACTAGATAACCAGTAATAAGAAGCAGCAGCTACATAAGCAATAGAGATAGCAGGCCTAAACAAATACCCTGCTTGCAGAAAGGCCCTTCTAAGAAAGAAGTCTAACTTCCTATCTAAAGGGTCCTTAAAAGAAGTGTTGTCTTCCAAAGGGATAGTATGCTTAGCAAGAGTGGAAATGACACCCTCTACCTTTGGGTAAGTTTCCCACAATTCAATATTAGAGGCAGGTAAAGGATATAACTTCTTAAACCTAACAGAAGGATTTAAATAATTACCTGGCTTAGACCATTCCCTAGAAACTAACTCAGGGACAGTATCTGGAATAGGAAAAACCTCAGTGGTTTTAGCAACAGTTTGAAAAACTGAATCTAAACAGTTAGAAGACTTATTCTCAGAACCCTTAGAGTGTTTAACCCCTAAAGTAAGTAAAACCACTTTCAAAAGAGAATATGTTAAATTTTAAATAAAAAAAAGAGGATGTTTCAGGTCCAACATCAGAAGAGGATTCCTCAACAGTATTCCTGGCCTCAGGATACATGGCACTATTAGGATGTAAATTCTGAACTGACCTTTTACACTTATTTGAAGGCGGGAGAGCTGTCAACACTTCAGAAACTGCAAATTTGATTACATTTTTCATACCTAGAGCCAAATTGACAGAACTCCCCTGCAAAGAACACACAGAAGGAACAGTAATACCATCGAAGCAGTATTAGGAAGATTTTAATGCATTAACATAATTAAACAGGTGCCACATAAATAAGCAGGAGGAGATAAATCAGCTTTTTTACAATAGATACATTTAGCAAAAGGTAGGAAGGTGTTCAGGGGACAAGGAGTAATGGATCATGGACTCTCCCCACCAGTATGAAAGAAAATACAGGTAGCCCTAGTTTACGCTGGGGTTAGGTTCTAGAAGAAATGGTTGTAAATCGAAACCATTGTAAATTGAAACCCAGTTTATAATGTAAGTCAATGGGAAGTGAGGGTGTTAGGTTCCAGGTCCCTCTCAAATTGGCATAAGTAACACCTAATACATTATTTTTAAAGCTTTGAAATGAAGACTTTAAATGCTAAACAGCATTATAAACCTAATAAAATAATCACACAACACAGACTTTACTTGCATTTTTCTGCAAACAGTTCTTTCTATGCATTCCAATGTGGACTGATTTATAGACAGAAAGATCTTGTTCCTTTGCAAGCTGCTCGATAGCTCAGGTCTAGTTCAACTGATTAATTTCAGCTTGCTTGGCTTGCATATCTTTGCCGCAACACAAGCGGACAGCTCCACCTACTGGCTATTTTAATCAATGCACTGCTTCTCAATGAAAAATGACTGAAAAAAAAGGTTGTTATTCTGAAACGGTGAAAATTGAACCGTTGTAAAACCGAGGGCCACCTGTATACTACAGGAGACTGTTGTAATGAAAGCAAATACCTCACTTGTACATTGTCCTTTAAAAGGGGCAGCACATTATGAAAGCGTGTATACATTATTTGTTTATTCAACACCAGTTAAAGGGACATAAACCCTGTTTTTTCATGTTTTAGAATGAGCATGCAATTTTAAACAACTTCTTTTGTCACTTTTGCTTCATTCTCTTGGTATCCTTTGTTTAAGGAGCAGCAATATACTACTGGGAGCTAGCTGAACACTTTTGATAAGCCAATGACAGAAGGAATATAAGTGCAGCTACCAATCAGCAGCTAGCTACCAGTAGTGCATTACTACTCTTTAGCCTACCTAGGTATGCTTTTCAACAACGGATACCAAGGGAACAAAGCAAATTAGATAGACGTAAACTGAAAGGTTGTTTAACAGTGCATGCATTTTCTGAATTATGAAAAAAAATTGTGGGTTTTATGTCCCTTTAATCTCTGAGCCTATCTAGATATGCTTTTCAGCAAAGGATATCAAGAGAATGAAGCAAATTAGATAACAGAAGTAAATGAGAAAGTTGTTTAAAATTGCATGCCCTTTCTAAATCATGAAAGAAAAAAAAATGTGTTTCATGCCCCTTTAAATAAAAGTGATAGCACACAAAGTAAGACAAATGTTTTTTCATTGGTATATATACTTTCTCACACATTTTCTAAAGTTCAAGATGACTATTTGGGACTGGAACATTTCAAAAATGTCAGCCAACTTGAAAGAAATTTGCTATTAACTTGTGAAAAATATCATAAAAGGTTGAAAATCTAAAGTACATCTTGAAGGCAGGAATATGGTTTCTGTATTAAAGGGACAGCTAACACCTTGAGATTTGTATATAAACTATTTAGCTATGCATTGTGAAACAACTTTGCATTATACTTTTATTATTTATTTTGCCAACTATTCATATATTTTAGCTCTAAAAATTTAGCAATTTTTAATACTCAGAACTTGAAAATTCACCTGCTGACTTCTCAAGGCTATAACTCTGCTACATATCTGTCCCTAATTGGCCTTAACTAATAACAACTATAAATACATTTTATATTAACTTTATGACTGTGGCTAGCTTGGTAGCTTTGTTTTGAAAATGTTCAGACTTGGCTGATCTCATTCTATAGCAACAAAACAGAAATGTTTTGTAATTAAAAGATGTTTACTGTCCCTTTAATGATTATCTGACTCTGCTCTTTATGACTCAGTATTTATCTATTTAGAAAATATTCAGTGGAATAAACTGCTGAAAATGCAGCATCTGATCCAAGAACTAAATAGTTATATTTAGCAGGCAAATAAAACCTTCCTGTTTGCTGCCCTTCAGCAGGGTCGGGGGGGAGGACATATCAGGACAGTGAATTTCTGAGAACCGTAAATAGCAGTTCCTTCTTACGCACTTGCAAAAGTTCTCTGAAATTCAGATTATTAAATTGCTAATTTAATAATCCACGTTTATTATTAAAACAAAACAAACCATAAATCTTGATGACGCCAAACTACAGAGCAGTTACATCATAATTATTTGTTTGTAATAGTTATAATTACTTTACTGTACCAAATATTAGAAATTCACATGGATGCATTTTTCTCTATAGATGATATTAACAAAGGACTTACCTTGCACTTTTAATAAACTGGGCGGCCTTTTGTGCATATCTCAGTGGCAAAACGCTCAGGTTGACTGGCTGTTCCATTATCACTGTGTTTTCCATCAAAGGCAGTGCTATATCTGTGTAACATCCTTTATCATACCTACACACAAAAAATATAAAGACAACATTGCTATAGCTTAAAGGGATACTAAAGCCAACTTTTAAGAGTCAGATAGAGCATGCAATTTTAAAGCGACTCTCTAATTTACTCCTATTATCAATTTTTCTTTGCTCTCTTGGTATCTTTATTTGAAAAGCAGAAATGTAAGCTTAGAAGCCATCCCATTTTAGGTTCAGCACCTGCGTAGCGCTTGCTGATTGGTAGCTAAATGTACCCACCATTCAGCAAACGCAATCCAGGGTGCTGAACCAAAAATCGGCTGGCTCCTAAGCTTTCATTCCTGCTTTTTAAGACAACAAAGAAACATTGATAATAGAAGTAAATTAGAAAGTTGCTTAACATTGCATGTTCTATCCGAATCATAAAAGAAAAAAAAATGGGTTTAGTATCCCTTTAATGATTTGTCATATTGACGACATATTACATGTATACTAAATTCCAGAATCTAAAAAGATTGCAAAGAAAGCCTTGAGCTCAATAACGTGCAAATTAAACATTCAGAGAATCGATGTCAGATAGGCAAAGATCAAAATGGTTGGAATATCCTACAGTTAGAGTTAGGAAGACAATAAGGAATGCCAAGGAGACTACTAAGCACATTAGTGAGCAAGAGGTAAGAGGTAACTTGCAGAAATGCTCCTTTTCAGAAAGGGCTGTTGAGTCATGAACTAGACTAATCAGAACGATGTTAATAACAGGGTATGTATATTGACAATGAGGATTATGGTTATCATCATCATCATCATCATTTATTAGTATAGCACCAACATATTGTGCAGAACTACAAACGTAGGTATAATACACAAAAATAGCAAGAGTTGCCAACTGCTGCACCTTACATGAAGGTGAGCTACAGGGCAGCTGGGCTTATGCACTTACATGCTAATGGGGTGCAAGAGGAGCTGATAAAAGAAGGAACGGGGGTAAGAAAAGGTTAGTATAAAACTGGGGAATGGGTAATAAAGGGATTATCTATCTTTTTAAACAATAACAAAGTACACTGTCCCTTTAATTTCAAATACACTCTCCCTGTCATTCTGTAAAATGTGGCCATGATGTTGTATATTAATAATAAATCTTTATACCTTTTGGGTGTCTTGGATGCTAATGGACAAGACGGACATGTTGGAATGTTATATCCAGGATCATCTGTGCATCCCATGTCATTACTATAAGGGATCCCATAGTAGTAATCAAAACCTGAGAAATGAAAAGCAAGTTTAAATTAAAAAGCTCATACACAAATAATCACTGGCATATATTGGTATAGAGAGTGTGATGAGAGCAGAATGTGATGTCACTAGTTTGGGGGTGGGGCTTAGGTCCGGTAGTCTGTGTAGCAGTTAGTACAATCAACCTGAATAGATGTATGTTTTCATGCTCTGTAATAAAATAGAGCTGTACCATCATTGCTGTGTCCTGCATATGTCCTGCATCTCATGACATGGTGTCAGAAGTTCTGGCCTGCGCTTCTTTTCCTAATCGATGACAATGTCAAAGTTTACCCCACCTGAGCCTTTTGACTTCTCTCAGCCTGCAGCTTGGCCCACATGGCGTCAGCGGTTTCAGTGCTTCAGGATTGTTTACAAGCTGGACAAGGAGAGTGGTGATGTACAAGTTAATTCTCTTTTATACTCTATGGGGAAAGATGTGGAGCCGGTGTTCAATGCTTTTACTTTCCAAGAAGGGGAATAATTTAACTTTGATATAGTTATGGATAAACTCAGTGCCCACTTTGTGCCCAAAAGAAATGTGATTCATGAGTGAGCTTGTTTTCACAAACGTAATCAGCGTGTGGGAGAATCTGTGGAGTCATTTGTGCGCAGCCTGTATGAACTAGCTGAATTCTGTGAGTTTGGTGTTGCTAAAGAAGAGCAAATCAGAGACAGAATAGTTATTGGAATTGCAGATGCTGAAGTCTCACTGAAGCTGCAGTTAGAGCCTGATTTAACATTAGATGGGGCTATTAGGATGGCCCGCCAGAGTGAACTGGTGAAAAAGCAAAGTGCTGATCTGAGGTCTGAGAGTATTGTGGATGAAGTGCAACAGTCCAGGAAAACTGCTAGTGAAAGGCACAGTGTGAGCGGTAGATCTAAAATAATGGATAGACCTAGAAGTGGATGGGCGCAGCATGCCCGATGCACACGGTGCTACCGTGCCCATGATCAGAGTGTTATATGCCCGGCCAGAGATAAAAGATGCAGAAAATGTAACAGAATGGGCCATTTTGAAGTGGTGTGTAAAACTGAATACATTAAGGAGATGCAGGTGGACAGTGACCAAAAGGGTCAGGAAGTTTCTTTTGTGGGGTCTGTTGTGGAAGGGCCAAGCTCAGAGGAAGATTGGAAGGTTACTTTTACTGTAATGGGAGACAAAGTTGATTTTAAGATTGACACAGGAGCAGATATCACTGTAATGTCTTTTGCTGCATTTATGAAACTGCCTCGACAGCCCCAGCTGGCGAAGGTTACTACAAATGTCCATAGTCCCGGTGACCGCATTGATTGTGCGGGGAAATTTCTTGCCAGCTGTGAGTACAAGCAAAGAAAATTCACCATGTGGGTGCATGTGATTCGAGGCCAGTGTGTTAGCAATTTATTGAGCAGAAAAGCAGCCTGTGATTTGGGCCTCGTGGCCAGAGTAAATGAGATCTCCGAAGATATATTTGGCGAATTGGGCCTACTGAATTGCAAGCCAGTTCGTATAGCACTTAAAAGTGACGCAGTCCCATACAGTATTTCTACTCCCCGTAGAATTCTGTTCCCGCTCATGCCTCAAGTGGAGAAGGAGCTTATGCGCATGAAGTCTATGGGGGTTATTGAAGAGGTTGAAGCAACTGACTGGTGTGCCCCCATTGTTCCGGTTGCAAAGAAAAATGGAAAGGTGCGCATCTGTGTGGACCTGAAAAGGTTGAATGAGGCAGTGAAGAGAGAGAGATTTGTGCTGCCGACATTAGAAGACATAGCTCCAAAGTTGGCTGGGGCGAAGTTCTTTTCTACATTAGACCCTTCTAGCGGCTTTTGGCAGATCCCCCTGGATCCAAAGTGCCGCAAACTGACTACCTTTATCACACCGGTAGGTCGGTTTTGCTTCTGCAGACTCCCCTTCGGGATATCCTCTGCCCCAGAAATTTTTCAAAGGGAAATGAGTTCTCTCCTAAGTGACCACATGGGCACGGCAGTCGTCATGGACGACATTCTGGTGTATGGGTCTACAGCGGAGGAGCATGATCAGCGTTTAAGTTGTGTGCTGCAGGCTATCAAAGAGTCTGGGCTGAAGTTAAATAAAGAGAAATGCCATTTTAGGAAAACTGAATTATGTTACTTTGGGCATATCATCAATGGGGATGGCATCAAGCCAGACCCCGAGAAAATTTGTGCTATTGAACAGATGAAAAGTCCTTCTGATGTACATGAGCTGAGACAGATATTGGGCCTTGTAAATTATGTGGGCAAGTTTCTTCCAGATTTATCAACAGTTCTACACCCTATCACAGAGTTGCTAAAGAAAGACGTTGCCTGGGTCTGGGGACCTTCACAAGAAAAAGCTTTTATGCAGGCCAAGTCCCTGCTGGGGTCTGCCCCAGTGCTGGGGTTCTACGACCCTTCCAAAAAGACTGTGGTTAGTGCTGATGCAAGCAGTTATGGGTTGGGGGCTGCTCTCCTGCAGTTAAATGAAAATAAACTACAGCCCATCGCCTACTGTTCCCTCACACTGACGGCTGCGGAGTCAAAATACGCTCAAATTGAGAAAGAGTGCCTGGCTGCAGTTTGGGCCTGTGAGTGCTTTCAGCGTTATCTAGTGGGTTTGGAGAAATTTAGTCTGGAGACTGACCACAAACCGCTAGTCCCTCTAATCCACTCTTATGATATCGACAAAACACCCTTAAGATGCCAGAGACTTTTAATGAGACTGCTCAGGTTCAATGTTCAGGCAGTGCATGTGCCGGGGAAACAACTGGTTATGGCGGATACACTATCCAGGCTCCCGCTGGCTGCTGCTGAAGAATCCTCCACTGAATCTAATGTGAAAGTGTATGTTGATTCAGTTCTGGCCTCTAAGTCCATTTCTTCAAGGAAACTGGAGGAGATAAAGAAAGAGACATATTTGGACACAGATCTGCAAGAGGTTATAAAGTACATAAAAGAAGGCTGGCCCGAGAGCCGGGCAGCCTGGATGTCTTTAAGTTCTTACCAGCTAGAGAGGTTGCAGGATTCATGATGGCCACTTAGGCATTACAAAGTGCAGAGAAAGGGCAGCTACAGCTGTGTGGTGGCCTGGGATCAGCTCCGACATTGCAAATCATGTGTCTAAATGTGCCTTTTGCCGGGAACGCCGGCCTAATCAGAGAAGGGAGCCCTTGATTTCTACTCCGCTGCCTGCGGGGCCGTGGCAGAAAATAGATGCTGATTTGTGTGAACTGCACGGGAAAAAGTTCCTTGTTGTGATCGACTACTATTCTAGGTATTTGGAAATTGCACCTCTGAATGATATCACAAGTCAAGCTGTTATCATTCGTCTGAAGAGCTTGTTTGCCCGGTGGGGCATTCCAATGGAGCTGGTGAGTGATAATGGTATGCAGTTCGCTTCTACAGAGTTCAGTGCTTTCAGCAGGGAATATGACTTTGTACATTCCACGTCAAGTCCACATTATCCGCAGGCCAACGGAATGGCTGAAAGGGCAGTTCAAACAACAAAATTCATTCTAAAGCAATCTGAGCCGTATCTAGCCCTCTTGTCATACAGGGCGACGCCCATTCAAGCCACTGGGTTTAGCCCGGCACAGCTGATGCTAGGACACCAGATTCGCACCACTTTACCCTCAGTGGGTGTCTTCAAGCCGCCTGGCCCTGTTCCTCGGGACGAAGTCCTTAGGAGGGATGAAGAGGCCAAAAAGGGTTATCGTTTCTTCTACGACAGGAGACATTCTGTCAGGCCCTTACAGGAACTGAATGCGGGGCAAAGTGTCAGAATTAAACTGGATGATGAGAAGAAATGGAAGACGCCTGCTACGGTAATTGGACGCTCTCCAGAACCAAGGTCTTATACAGTCCTTACTGATGGAGGGACGGTTACACGCCGTAACCGAAGACATCTTCAGCCTGTACCTGAGAGTCTGGAACTGGATGCCTCAGTACCACCGCCGGTGGGATCCCCTGTTCTAAGAGAGGTGCCTTCCCCTCAGCAAGATCACAGCGGGGATATATCTTTGCCTCCAGCGGACTCTTATTCACCATCTTCTGTATCAGAGGACAGTTCATGCAAAGTTACATCAAGAGGAAGAGTGGTGAAACTTCCGGCCCGATATAGGGACTGACTTTAGCTAGAACAGTGACCGGAAGTATGGGCAGAATAATCCCATGGTCACTGTGGACTAGGGTAGTCTACCCCGATGTCCAAGTCAGGATGTAATCTATGTGTTTATATTTTCTGAACCTATTTGTTTATATATTGTTCGAAAAAAATGTTGTTGTATACTCTGTTCGTATACCTTGCTATTTGTTATATTCAAATGTATGCTTGGCCTTTGAAAAAGGGGAAGATGTGATGAGAGCAGGATGTGATGTCACTAGTTTGGGGGCGGGGCTTAGGTCCGGTAGTCTGTGTCACAGTTAGTTAGTACAATCAACCTGAATAGATGTATGTTTTCATGCTCTGTAATAAAATAGAGTTATACCATCATTACTGTGTCCTGCATGTGTCCTGCATCTCATGACAGAGAGTAAATACAGCTGAGAGCTAGATCCTGTGCAAACATCTATTTGTACTAGTGAGCCCCAGCATAGAAGCAGCACAACTGCTATCAATGTCCAGAGGTTTAGTGGCTCAGCTACCAAGGAATAGCAGCAGCGATTACCCTCTATAGGAACTGCTAGAACATAATAGCGAGCATAGTCTATGACTGTCACTATTATGTATGCCAGCCCATAATGCTCACACAGACACATTTTAGCAGCAACTAAAAGTAAATAGACCACTGCATATAACTGTGCAACAATCAAAAAGAAAACATCCTCCACATTTAATTATCCCACAATAAAGTAAAAATGTAATTTTCTTTCATCACAAAAAACTCGGTTGCTACTTAGGCCTTTAAATTAGTAATAATAATAGTGAATTATGGAGTTTAATCAGATTGGGAAAATCAAGCCACTTTGAGATATTTGCTGCCACTTTTTTTTTTTTTTAAGATAACTTTATAGAGAACTTCAGAGAATCAAGCTTAAAGTTTGTCCAAGCCAATAATTAAGGCTTGGCAAGTACATTAGGAGCAAACTGTACCTCCCTGCATCTGTTCTTCTGTTAAATAAAGGTCTGCAAGTGCTTCTTCCCACCTCTGCTATTCACTAAACTGTGTATCTGTTAATAAAAAACTGTTGCTAGGCACTACACATGAAATAAAAAGGAAAATAACTCTTCTATAGGGCCAGGTTATGAGTGGCATGCTATTGTCTGCGTGCAAGCGATATTAAGTTTTCACATTCGTTTGCGTGCTAAAAGTTAAATTGTGCTCGTATTACAAGTTGAAAGTAAATGCAAACGCGGGAGCACAATCATGATCTATGCTAGAATGATTACCGCAACCTCAGAGCTGTTTCGTGAAACTAAAAAGTGTCACAAAACATATAAAAAATTAAATTACAAAGTGCACTTACACTCATAATAACGCTATCTAATAAAAATTATTTTACAACCCCAATTCCGAAAAAGTTAGGAAATGCAAAAAAACTAACAAAAAGAGTAATTTGAAAATCTAATTCACCCTGTACTATATTGAAAACACATTATTAACACATTATTTGATGTTTTACTTTCTGAATTTAATGTATTTTTCTAAATATACACTCATTTCAAATCTGCAACACACTCCAAAAAAGTTGGGACAGTCGACTGTTTACCACTGTGTAACATCACCTTTTTCTTTTTTTTTTAATAACACTTACTAAGCATTTGGGCACTGAAGACACCAGTTGCTTTAGTTTAGCAAGCTGACTTTTCCCCCATTCATCCATTATGAATGTCTTCAGCTGCACAACTGTACGGGGGCCACACATTCTCAATCAGAAACAGGTCAGGACTGCAGGCAGGCCATGCTAGCAACCGCACTCTCTGCTTACATAACCATGCACTTGTAATCCGGGCAGAATGTGGTTTGGGGCTGTCCTGCTGGAAAATGCAGGGACGTCCCTGGAAAAGACGACATCTGGATGTCAGCATTTGTTACTCCAAAATGTATACATATCTTTCTGCTTTAATGGTGCCTTTACAGATGTGCAAGTTACCCTTGGCATGGGCACTGACACCCCCCCATACCATGACAGACGCTGGCTTTTGGACTTGACGCTGATAACAGCTTGGATGGTCCTTTTCCTCTTTGGGCCAGAGAACACGACGGCTGTTTTTTCCAAAAACGATTTGAAATGTTGACTCATCGGACCACAAAAAATGATTCCATTGTGCTACTGTCAATCTCAGATAAGACAGAGCCCAGAGAAGCCTTGACTTGCCCCTGTGGACGCAGCGGCGAATGGTGTTGACTGACAAAGTTTTACTAAAGTATTCCCGAGCACATGTCAGGCTATCCATTACAGACTCATGACGGTTTTTAAGACAGTGATGTCTAAGCGATCAGAGATCACAGGCATTCAGAAGTGGTTTTAGGCCTTGCCCTTTACACACCGAGATTTGACCAGATTCCTTGAATCTTTTAATTATATTGTGCACTGAAAAAGGTTAAATGCCCAAAATCCTACCAATTTGTCTTTGGGGAATGTTGTTCTCAAAGTGTTGGATTATTCGCTGACGCATCTGTTGGCAGATTAGCGAGCATCGACCCATCCTTTCTCTTGAAGGACTGGGCCTTTTTTGGATTCTCCTTATATAATATGATTACATGATTGCCTCACCTGTTTCACATCACCTTCTTATTTCTATTTGTCGCATCGCTAATAGTCCTAAATTACCCCTGTCCCAACTTTTGTGAAACGTGTTCAAGTCATCGGATTTGAAATTAGTGTATATTTCAAATTCACAAAGTAAAACATCAAATAATGTGTTTTTAATATAGTATATGGTGAATTTAATTTTCAAATTACTTTTTTTTTTTTTGCATTTTCTATACTGTCCCAACTTTTTTGGAATTGGGGTTGTAAAAAAAATTGCACAAAAAAGTTAAAGGCTCAAAGATATGAGATCTCAGGTGTTAGAAAAAAAAGGCAGACAAAGGGCTTTAACATAGACATACATACGTATACATGTCTAAAATGTATATATATATATATATATATATATATATATATATATATATATAAATAACACAGAAAATATCAGCGCTTGCAGTATGGATATCAGTTACCACACAATTATTTCAGTGTAACCTATTTGACATATAGCTGTATGTTAGTAACAGATTAAAAAATAAATAATATAAATGTCCAAATTATTAGACCAATGATTGTTTTAGGTTGACACTGTCCTCTTCTCTATAAAATGGTTAAATGTACCACAAAAGAGTCACTCTTTATATTGATGAGGTGGAATCAGGTTCTCTTGCAGCCTTTCTCCAAAAACAAAGTACCAAGTATCCCCAGGGAAGTCTTAGTAGAATCTGAAGTAGGTAGAAGAAGGGAGGGGTGCACAGAAAGACCAGATCCTAGTGCAGTATATTATGGCAGTTTTGTATAACACACACGCTTATATACAGGTGGGCACTCACTTGATATAACCTCAATCCATATGAGGTAAGATTCTGGCGTGGGGGCTCTGTATAGCCTGAGGTTGATGCTGGAGTTGTTACCCTCTATTCAGCATAAAAGTCCACTTCCCCTTTAAGACAGGTATTTGAAGACAGATGTTTCTCTCTCTTCTTCTGTTCAAAAAGACTTGTCCGCCTCTCCTGGATCCCCTTTCTGTGTAATGTCAGATTTTGCAGGGGTATGGGAGGTGGGGGGGGGGGGCGCGCTAACTGCAGGCTTCTGGGAAACTCCACCCACTGGAGAATGCGAGACACCTCTTTCATTGCCAAGGAACTCCAAGTTCCTCCCAGGTGATTGATGTAGGCCACCAAGGTGATGTTGTCCGACTGAAATCTGATAAATCGGACCAAAATTAGGTGAGGCCAAGCTATTAAAGCATAGAAAATTACTCTCAAATCCAAGATGTTTATTTGAAGAGATGACTCCTCTGGGGTCCACAAACCCTGTGTCTTTAAGAAACCCTAAACTGTTCCCCAGCCTAACAGGCTGGCGTCCGTGGTCACAATCACCCAGGAAGGCCTCAGGAAGCACATGCCTCGAGACAGATGGTCCTGTGAAATCCACCATGAGAGTGAGACTCTTGTTGGGGAATCCAAATGTATCTTCTGCGAGATATCTGAGTGGTCCCTGTTCCATTGAATGAGCATGCATAGCTGCAGAGGTCTCAGATGGAACTGAGCAAAAGGAATTATGTCCATGGAGGCAACCATCAGTCCAATCACCTACATGCATTGAGCCACAGATGGACGAATAGCAGACTGAAGAGACAGACAAGATACCTGAAGCTTGGATTTTCTCACATCCGTCAGAAAATTCTTCATGGACAGGGAATCTATGGTTGTTCCCAAGAAACAAACTCTTCTATCTGGAACAAGGGAACTTTTTCCCAGATTTACTTTCCACCCTTAGGAATGTAAAATAGACAACAACATCTCGGTATGAGATCTTGCTAGATGAAAATATGGCACTTGAACTAGAATGTCGTCTAGATAAGACGCCACAGCAAAAACCTGGGACCTCACCACTGCCTGAAGAGCCCCCAGAAAAAAAATTCTGGGAGCTGTAGCAAGACCAAAAGGAAGGGCACCAAACTGGAAATGTTTGTCCTGGAAGGCAAACCTTAGATACTGGTAACAATCCCTGTGAATAGGAACATGAAGATACGCGTCCTTCAGCTATATGGTCATCATGAACTGACCCTATTGGACCAAAATAAGAATAGAACGGATGGTCTCCATCTTGAAGAAACTCTGAGGAATTGATTGAGACACTTTAGGTCCAGAATGGGATGAAAAGTCCCCTCCTTCTTGGGAACTACAAATAGATTTGAATAGAATCCTATACCCTGTTCCTCTAGAGGAACTGGAACAATCACTCCCAGGGATGATAGGTCCTTTATGCAGTTTAGAAAGGCCTCTCTCTTTATCTGGTTTGCAGATAACCTTGACAGGTGGAACCTGCCCCTTGGAAGACAAGATTTGAATCCTATTCTGTAACCGTGGGATACTATATTTATGGTCCAAGGATCTGGAACATTGCGTATTTATAGCCTGCTGAAAAAAAGAAAGCCGATTTAAAATCAACTAAAGGCTTCTTAGCTTGCTTCCCCCTATTCCAAGGCTGAATGGACCTCCAAGAAGACTTGGATTGATCCGACTTGGAAGAGGAAGAGGAAGACTTCTGTCCCTTAAAGTTATGAAAGGAACGAAAACTCAAATTCTGGCGACCCTTAGGTCTATTCATTTTATCCTGAGGTAGGAAAGAACCCTTTCCACCTGTAATGTCAGAAATAATTTCTGCCAGACCTGGTCCAAACAAGGTTTTACCCTTATAAGGCAGAGATAAAAGCTTGGACTTGGATGTAACATCTGCAGACCAATATTTTAACCAGAGAGCTCTGCGAGCTAAAACAGTAAAACCAGAAATCTTAGCACCCAACCTAAGAACTTGCATGTTGCCATCACAAATAAAGGTATTGGCTAGCTTGAGAGTATTGATCCTGTCTTGGATCTCCTCTATAGTAGTCTCTTCTAGGATAAGATGAGATAAATCATGGCACCAATAAGATGCTGCCCCCGCAACTGTAGCAATACTAGCAACAGGTTGCCACTGTAATCCCTGATGAATGTACATCTTCTTCAAAAAAGCCTCAAGCTTCTTATCCATGGGATCATTGAAAGAACAACTATCTTCAATAGGAATAGTATTTCTCTTAGCCAGAATAGAGATAGCTCCCTCTACCTTAGGCACCATGCGCCACGAGTCACGAATAGAGTCCGCAACAGGAAAAATCTTTTTAAAAACAGGGGACAGGGAAAAAGGAATCCATGGTTTATCCCATTCCTGATTTATAATATCTGCCATATGGTCTGGAACTGGAAATACTTCCACAGATAAGACTACATCATATACCCTATTAAGCTTACTAGACCTCTTTGGATTCTCCACAACAGATTCAGATTCTTTTAAAGTAGCAAGAACCTCCTTCAAAAGAACTCAAAGGTATTCTAACTTAAATCTGAAATGAATCCCCTCTGAATCTGCAGAATTTGTCACTCCAGTATCGGAATCTGGCAATTCCCCCTCAGAAGCCACTGAAGAATCATCCTCATCAGATAATTGAGACAAACTGACTAACGCAGCTTTAGCGGAGTCAGCCTTACTAACATCAATATGTTTAGACTTACGCTTACCGCAAACCTTTGTAAAAGCTGATAAAGCTGCAGAAGCAGCAGAAGTAATCTGTGCAGCGAAATCGACAGGTAAAAAAACACCCCCAGGAGGTTGAGAGGAACCGAAGGGCACTGCATGTGAAGCTTGAGGGGAAAGCTGAGGCGTAGCTAGGATAACACTATCCTGAGAGACAGGAGGCTCAGGGAGAGGCACCTTATCTTTAAACTTTAAAGTTTTATTTAGACATGAAGAGCAAAACTGTACAGGAGGAATTATCTTAGCCTCCAAACACAATAAGCATTTTTTTTTTTTTTTTTTTTATTTAGTATAACAATATATATAAACATGTTAAATATGTTCAATAAGTTTCTGTACATCACGACAAAAAGGAAAACAATACAAAAAAGACAGAGGAAAACAACAGACAAAAAAGTGTACTAGCATCAGTTACATGCTATATCTATATATGCGTGTTAATTTAACCCTCCTGTATTATCCCTTTAAGCAAAACCAACAAACAACAAATAAATAAAAAAAACACACAAACAAACAGAAAAAAAAAACAAAAACACACAAACAAACAGAAAAAAAAAAATATATATATTTTTTCCTTTAAAACCTTCTCCAAGTCCACCCGTGTCCCTCCTTCCCGCTCAGCCAAACACCAGGCCTAACTTAGCTTAATATTTACAATTTGTTCTATTCGCTGTATGAAATCACTGCCCTGAGAGCAGACATAAACCTTCCAGATATTACAGAACCTTTCCCCTGAGTTCCCTCCTATTTTAATGTCGTAGGCCGCTTTCATTACTGCATCAAGAAGTAATTTCCTTGCTTCCGTTATTGACGGAACTTTAGCCATAATCCAATATCTAAAGATAAGTGTTCTAATAATTGTTACTGCAACCACCAGAAAATTAGTATTTCTATCCCATGAAGAATGGGGTCTAAGAAAAAAAATAGATTCCTTAGTTAAATAAATTTTCCTTTTGAACATAGTGAAGAAAAGAAACTTTACTTTCTTCCAAAACTGGTTTAACTTCGGACAATTCCATATTAAGTGGATTAAGTCTGGGTCGGCCAAGTGGCATTTAGAACAACAATTAAGCACGTTTTTATTCCATTTTGCCACTCTACGTGGAATAAAATAGTCTCTATGTAATAGTCTGAATTGAATTTCTCTATGGTAGGATGAAGGAAATAGTTTTTGGGTGGTGATTACACTTTTCAGTAATGTTTTTTCCAGGTTAAGAGAGTCAACCATTGGTGTCCAATGAGATACCAGGTCTGTTAATGTGGATTTTTCATCTAAAGATAACAATAGTTTGTATATAAAAGATAGCAGACCCTTTCTAACTTTAGCAACATCAATTAAAGGGTGTTTTTTCCATAGATGAGGAGCTAACCTAGTCAGTTTAAAGATATAACCTTTAACTTGTAGGAAATAAAACATATGTTTCTTTTGTGCTTCAGGGAATTTTTCCTGAAACCATTCGAATGTACACACCTTATTTGTGTTGTAATTATAGAAATCGTTGACTACTAGTGGTCTCTCTGTTGACCATTTCTTAAAGATATCAGATTTACCTAGAGGGAAATGAGGGTTACCTCTTATCGGCATCCACTTTGAGATATTTTGACTCGCACCAATACTGGTAGATAGATTTCTCCATACTTTTATTATATCTCTGTACAAGGGGTGTGACAAAAAGCTCATACCCAGCTCTCTATTTGTAGCGCATAGAATATAATTTAAGGATAACGGCGAGCAAGCTTGATTTTCTATTGATTCTTCAGAGTATAAGAAAGACCTTGTTAGCCAATCGAGAGGGAAGCGTAAAATAGCCGCTTGGTTATATCGTTCTAAGTTGGGGAGCGCCAATCCCCCTTTGTTATAGGGTTGATATAACTTAGATAATTTCAACCTTGGTTTTCTCCCACTCCATAAAAACAACCTTAATGATTGGTTGAAAAGATTTAAATCGTTTCCACTTATCAAAAAAGGGAGCATCCTTAGCGTATATAAAATCTTAGGGATGATAAACATCTTAAAGATGGAAATCTTTCCCATCAGCGATACCGGAAGTGAAGCCCACGATTTTAATTTGTTTCTGCTATCCCCTAATATTGTATCAAAATTGTCCTTATACCAGTCTGCTGTATTAGCTGAAATTTTTAAGCCCAGATATTCCAACGTTTTAGTTTCTATAAATTGAAAAGTTTGTACTTCCCCAGGGTTCTGTTTAAGCCACAAGATTTTTGACTTTGAGAGGTTTGTTCTGTAACCCGAAACCTCACCATACTGTTCAAGCAGCCCCATAATCGCACTAATTTGTTTCTTTGGTTCGGCGACAAATAACAGAAGATCATCTGCGAACAAGGCGGTTTTAAGTTTTGTTTGTCCTATGCTAATTCCGAACAGTAGATCTCTCAGTTTAATAGCCAGAGGTTCCATTATAAGATCGAATAATAGTGGTGACATCGGACAGCCCTGACGGGTGCCTCTTGTCAAGATAAAAGAATCCGTCATTGAGTCATTGATCAAAATAGAAGCCTTAACATCTCTATAGATCTTGTCAATGAACTCCTTAAAGTGTCCCCTAAAGCCAAATCTCTCCAAAACTTGGATCAGGAAGGGCCACTCTACCCTATCGAAGGCCTTCTCTGCATCCAAGGATAGCAGGAAGGCCTCCGGCAGGGCAGAACGATCCCCCCATAATGACATATTACCTGTAAAATTTTCCTTATATTCATCTCCGATGCTCTTCCTATAACAAACCCTGCCTGGTCTTGATGAATAATCGCCGGCATTAGAGGTTTCATCCTCTCCGCCATGATTTTCATCAGGATTTTATAATCTAATCCCAATAATGAGATAGGTCTGTACGAAATCATATCTGTAGGATCCTTATTGGCTTTTGGAATCAAAATAATGTTAGCCCTCTTGAAGTTCTCGGAGATCTTAGAGTCTGTTACAAAATATTCATTGTATAGCTCGTGGAGAACTGGCCCTATCTCCGCTCGCAGTAATTGATAAAGCTCAATAGGTAGACAATCCGGGCCTGGAGCTTTCCCTCTCGCCATTGAGCCAATGATTTTATAAATCTCATTTTCTGTTATTGGCTGATTCAGAAAATCGCAGCTTTCTGATGTAATTGTAGGCAAGCAAATCCCCTCCAGGAATTTATTAATAGTATCTGCATCCGGGCGTTGGGATGAGTAAAGATCAGAATAGAAAGCGTGGAAAAGATGTGATAATAAGCATTTTTCAAATGAATCAACTTCAGTATTAGTGTCCATAATTGCGTATCAGTTCCTAACAATTAACAAAACAAATTAAATGCCAAATTAAGTTTATTTATATGAAGCAATAAAACATAAATAAGCACTTAAAACCTTCAGTTCTGCTGATGCCTTACCCCTCCAGAAGTTGCTATCCCACTAGCACAGAAAACCAGACACACCCGGTAGAAAAAAACCACCTCCTTGTTACGGGAACAGCCCAAATCCACTTGCTACTACGATCTGAACAGAGAAGCCGAAAACCGGAAGTGGCGAGGAACAGTCACGTGACAGCAATAAAAAAACTTTTTTTTAAATTGCACCATAGCTGAATCAGCTGGGCAAATACCTCCGGATGGAGTTCCCACTCCCCCAGATGAAAAGTCTAACGACTTAGGAAATCCGCCTCCCAGTTCTCTACTCCTGGGATGTGGATTGCTGAGAGATGGCAAGAGTGATCCTCTGCCCATCAGATTATTTTGGTTACCTCCATCATCGCTAGAGAACTCCTTGTTCCTCCTTGATGATTGATATAAGCTACAGTCGTGATGTTGTCCGACTGAAACCTGATGAATTTGGCCGCAGCAAGCTGAGGCCATGCCTGAAGCGCATTGAATATCGCTTTCAGTTCTAGAATATTTATCGGGAGAAGAGATTCCTCCCGAGACCATAAACCCTGTGCTTTCAGGGAGTTCCAGACTGCATCCCAGCCTAGCAGGCTGGTATCTGTCGTTACAATGAGCCACTCTGGCCTGCGGAAACACATTCCCTGAGACAGGTGGTCCTGAGACAACCACCAGAGAAGAGAATCTCTGGTCTCCTGGTCTAGATGCAGTTGAGGAAACAAATCTGCATAATCCCCATTCCACTGTTTGAGCATGCATAGATGTAGTGGTCTGAGGTGTAGGCGGGCAAAAGGAACTATGTCCATTGCCGCTACCATGAGTCCGATTACCTCCATATACTGAGCCACTGATAGCTGAGGAATGGAATGAATAGCTCGGCAAGTGGTTAAGAGCTTTGATTGTCTGACCGCCATCAGAAATATTTTCATTTCTACCGAGTCTTTCTACCGAGTCCCTAGGAAGGAAACTCTTATAAGAGAGAAGAGATAACTCTTTTTTATGTTCACCGTCCACCCGTGAGATCTCAGAAAAGCCAACACAATGTCCGTATGAGACTTGGATAGCTGGAAAGTTGACGCCTGAAATAAGATGTCATCTAGATAAGGTGCCACTGCTATTCCCCGTGGTCGTAGAACCGCCAGAAGGGAGCCTAGCACCCTTGTGAAAATTCTGTGAATAGGGATGTGTAGATACGCATCTTTTAAGTCCACGGTGGTCATATATTGACCCTCCTGGATCAGAGGTAGAATAGACCGAATAGTCCATCTTGAATGATGGAACTTTGAGGAACTTGTTTAGAATGTTGAGATCCAAGATTGATTTGAAAGTTCCCTCTTTTTTGGATACCACAAACAGGTTTGAGTAAAAACCTAGCCCCTGTTCCTCTTTTGGGACTGGGCGGATCACCCCCATGGTATGTAGGTCTTCTACACAGCGTAAGAACGCCTCTCTCTTTGTCTGTTTACAGACAATCGAGAAATGTGAAAAGTCCCCCTTGGAAGAGAGCCTTTGAATTCCAGAAAATATCCCTGGGACACAATTTCTAAAACCCAGGGATCGTGAACATCTCTTGCCCAAGCCTGAGCAAAGAGAGAGAGTCTGCCCCCTACTAGATCCGGTCCTGGATCGGGGGCTACCCCTTCATGCTGTCTTAGAGACAGCTGCAGGCTTCTTGGCCTGTTTACCCTTGTTCCAAGCCTGGTTAGGTCTCCAGACTGACTTGGATTGGGCAAAATTCCCCTCTTGCTTTGCAGCAGAGGAAGCTGAAGTGGGACCACTCTTGAAATTCCAAAAGGAACGAAAATTATTTTGTTTGGTCCTCATCTTATTTGATCTATCCTGAGGGAGGGCATGACCTTTCCCTCCAGTGATGTCTGAAATAATCTCTTTCAGTTCAGGCCCGAATAGGGTCTTTCCTTTGAAAGGGATGTTCAAAAGTTTAGTTTTAGATGACACATCAGCAGACCAGGATTTAAGCCATAATGCCCTGCGTGCTAAAATGGCAAAACCTGTAATAAAAGAATTAGCCAATTTAAGGGCCTTAATTCTGTCCAAAATTTCTTCTAATGGAGTCTCCATCTGAAGAGCCTCTTCTAGAGCCTCAAACCAGAAAGCAGCTGCAGTAGTTGCAGGAACAATGCACGAAATAGGTTGAAGAAGAAAACCTTGATGAACAAAAATTTTCTTCAGGAGACCCTCTAATTTTTTATCCACAGGATCTTTGAAAGCACAACTGACTTCAATAGGTATAGTTGTACGCTTAGCTAGAGTAGAAATAGCTCCCTCCACCTTAGGAACTGTCTGCCACGAGTCCCGCATGGTGTCAGATATGGGAAACATTTTCTCTTAGGGACTGGAAAAAAACATCAGTGTAAACAGGAACCTCTAAGTATTTATCCATTTTACACAATTTCTCTGGGACCACTATAGGGTCACAATCATCTATAGCCGCTAATACCTCCCTGAGCAATAAGCGGAGGTGTTCAAGCTTAAATTTAAAGGCCGTCATATCAGAATCTGTCTGAGGAAGCGTCTTTCCTGAATCAGAAATTTCTCCCTCAGATAACAAATCCCTCACCCCTACCTCAGAGCATTGTGAGGGCATATCAGATACGGCTACTAAAGCGTCAGACTGCTCAGCATTTTTCCTTAACCCAGAGCTGTCCCGCCTTAATTGAAAACCAGGCAGTCAGGATAAAACCTCTGTGAGGGTTGTATTCATAACTGTGGCCATGTCTTGTAAAATAAATGAATTTGACGCACTAGAGGTACTTGGCGTCACTTGTGCGGGAGTTACTGGTTGTGACACTTGGGGAGAGCTAGATGCTAAACCCTCATTTACTTCTGACTGAGAATCATCTATTGCTCTATTTTTAAGTGCTAATATATGTTCTTTATAGTTTATAGACATATCAGTACAATTGGGACACATTCTAAGAGGGGTACCACAATGGCTTCCAAACATATTGAACAAGGATTTTCCTTGGTGTCAGACATGTTAAACAGGCTAGTAATGTAACAAGCAAGCTTGGAAAACACTGTAATCAAAGTAAATAACACTTAGAAATAAAACGGTACTGTGCCTTTAAGAGAAAAAAAGCTGCACAAATTCTGCAAAACAGTGTAAAAAAGCAGTAAACATAACAAAATTTTTACAGTAGCATCATAAAGCCTTAGTAACTTTGCACAGCTATGCAAATAAACAATTAACCCCTTAATGGCAAAACCGGATTGAAAAAACATCAAAACCAGTAAAAAAAGACTTTCAGCACTTTGCCACAACTCTGCTGTGGCTCCTACCTGCCCTTCAGAACAATTTGTGGGGGGAAAAACTTCTTTTACAGCCCTCAAACACAGCAGGAACCTCTGGAGAAGCAGTTAGATGTCTCTGAGGAAAAGAAACTGCGCAACTGAGGCCCGAAAATAGGCCCCTCCCACCTCACTCAATGTTTTGAGGCCTAACAGACAAACACTAGAGTGTCTCTAAATTAACCATGTGGGTTAGAAAACTCAAAAACAAGCCACAATGACCCCTTTAGTCCCTTCAAAAAACGTTATAATTGCATCATTCACTGAATAAACAAAAACGTTTTTACCAAACAGTGTCACCAGTAACTAATGAGCCCTTCATGCAAGCTGAAATTCCTATCCAAGTGTCTGAATACAGCTTACCCTTCCCTCATGGGGATATTGCCAGCCTTTTCTAGAAATAACATAGTCTGTCTAGAAAAAAATAGACTGAACATACCTTAATGCAGTTTAGCCTGCAAACTGTTCCCCCAACTGAAGTTTTCCTGTACTCTTCGGCCCTTGTGAGAACAGCAGTGGATCTTAGTTACAAAATGCTAAGATCATCATCCTCCTTGCAGAAATCTTCATCTCTTTTCTGCCAGAGAGTAAATAGTACACACCGGTACCATTTAAAAATAACAAACTTTTGCTTGAGAAAATAAAAACCTAACATTTTTGTCACCACACTCCTCTTTGCCCTTCCTAGCAGTTAAGCAGGCAGAGAGAATGACTGGGGGGTGGAGCTAAGGGGGGAGCTATATAGGCAGCTCTGCTGTGGGTGCTCTCTCTGCCACTTCCTGTAGGGGAGGAGAATATCCCACAAGTAAGGATGAATCCGTGGACTCGATACATCTTACAAGAGAAATATTCATATTTTCATGTTGGGTTAGCGTACTTGAGAATATGCAATCGTGTTTTCACGTGAATAGGGTTTTAGTTTTTTTTTTTCTACGAGGAATAGGTTACTTTTAACTTGTAATACTAGCTCTACCCAACCTGCAAAAAAATTTACTTCTAGTGCAGTTAGCGCGAGAGCGAAAACGCTAAATAGCGCTCCACTCGTAATCTGGCCCATAATGTACAAATACATTTGCATTTATTGCCATAAAAGTTGGTATTAATATGAATTAATAGTTATATATACAGTAGTACATGAAATATTGTGAATGTTATCTTCAGTATCATACTGGTCCTAAAACATTAAAAAATAATTAATGTACACAAATAGCTTTGCATTAACAATCAGATATCAAGATACTTAAAGATTTCAAATTACTTAAATGGTTATTACATAATTTCTTTAATTTATCAAAGACAAATATAAATGTGACTCCATAGCATATGTCAGAAAAAGCTGATACTAACCACGGAAATTGGGATGGAATTTGCCATGGTGTCCCAGATGCCATTTCCCTGTGTATAATAGAATACAATGACAAACTCAATTTAGTTAATAATATTCTATACTGTATAAAGAAAAGCATTAATGCATTAGAGAATAACAATTTATGATACATGATCTTTAAGTATCAGATAATACAAAAAGCTGAGAAAGTTGTACATAGGTTGCACTGAGACATCAAATTTTCTACCTATTATTCCAGTTCTGTAGCCCGATTGCTGTAAAACTTCAGCCAGGGTGGTTTCATTCAGAGGAAGTCCTCCTATTGAAGTGACAGCAAAGTTGTGAGTGACTCCATTGCGAATTCCAAGCCTTCCTGTGAGTAGTGACGCTCGAGACGGAGAGCAGACAGAAGCAGCAGAATGGAAATCAACAAATCTACAGAAAACAAATATTTACATCAAATTAAACCTTTCATAGCAAACATCATTTCTTGTATTCCTCATTTAAAAGTTTTGTATTTAAAATTTATAATCAAACCTTTGGGTTAATTTTTAAAACCTTGTGTTACCTGCAAATTGCATTTCTTTGAATTAAAATTATTATTATCAGTTACTTGTAGAGTGCTAACAGATTCTGCAGCGCTATAAACAAAGGTATGATATGCAAGGTAACATTTATAAGGAACAAGTGATGATCTAAAAACAGCTTGAAGGCTTACATGCTAAGGGGTTCAAGGGGATAACAAAGAAGGAGATGAAATGAGGTTGGAAAGGTTAGCGTATATTTTGTATGCATCCCTGAAAAGAAGAGTCTTTAAGGAGCGTTAGAAACTTTCAAAAGTAAAGAAGAGGATGGTCATATGTGGAGCAAGGCAGATAGTTCCACAAAATAGTGACAAGTCTAGAGAAGTCCTGTAGATGGAAATATAAGGGGGTAAGAAGACAGGAGGAGGTCATGAGTAGAGCGAAGCAGACGGGAGCGAGATTATCTGAAGACAAGGTCTGAGATATGAGGAGGAGTAGTGCCATAGAGGGCCTTTAATATCAGAGCCAGAATTTTGCGTTTCATTCTGGAGGCTATAGGAAGCCAGTGAACTGATTGGCAAAGAGGTGCAGCAGAAGAAGAGCGATTTGTAAGGAAGATCAGCCTGGCAGAGGCATTCATTATGGATTGTAAAGGAGATAGACAGCAACTAGAGAGAACAGAGAGGATGCAATAGTCAAGGAAGGAAATAATGAGAGAATAGATTAAGATCTTAGTTGTATCTTGTGTGAGGAAGTAGCGAGTTTTGGAGATGCTTTTAAGGTGGAAACGGCAGGAGTTGGCCAAAGATTGGATGTGAAGAGTGAAAGAGATATCTGAGTCAAGTGTGACCCCAAGTCATCCAGAGTGTGAGGTTGGGGTAATGATGCTATTATCAACAATTATAGAAAGATGGGCGGGTGAAGATTTAGGAAGAAGGGAGGAAAGTAAGGAGCTCTGTATTGTAAATAGTTAGCTTAAGGTAATGAGAGGACATCTAAGATGAAATATGAGAAAGAGAGGTCTTTTGCAGAAAGGTAGATTTGGGTGTCATCAGCATAAAAATTATATTGAAACCCGTGGGACTTTATTAAGGAACCTATTGATGATATTTAGATTGAGAAGAGAAGGGGGCCAAGCACAGAGCTTGTGGTACCCAACAGAAAGTGGTAGAGGGGCAGAGGATGCATCAGAGAAGGCTATACTAAAGGTACGGTTAGACAGGTAAGAGGAGAACCACCAGAGGGCTGTGTCGCAAACGCCAAAGGAATGGAGGGTTTGGAGCAAAAGAGGGTGGTCAAAAGTATCAAAGGCTGCAGACAGATCAAGAAGGATTAACAGAGAGAAGTGGCCTTTTGATTTTGCTGTAAGTATGTCAGTAGTAACCTTAACAATTGCTGTTTCTATGGAGTGTTGGGGCTGAATCCAGATTACAGTGGGTCAAGGAGGGATATTAATGTGAGAAAATGTGATAAATGTGTATATATTAGCTTTTAAGAAGTTTGGAAGCAAGGGAGAGTAGGGAAAAAGGGTGGTTGCTGGAAAGAAGGTTGGATAGAGAGAAGGTTTGACTAGTGCATGTTTAAGAGATTAGAGAAATATACCGGTGCTGAGGGAGAGGTTGAAAATATGTGTGATAGGGGTAAGGGTAGGAGATAGGGAGGGGAGTAGCTATAGGGAGGGGAGTAGCTATGAGGGGATGGGATAGAGGGAACAAGTATTGAGGTGAGAGGACGATATAGAGGGCAGAAACTTCTTCCTCAGTAAAAGAACTGAATTTGTGGGTTTTGGATGATTTTGAGCTGTTGTTGGGGTTGGAGACTGGTAGTATGTTGAGAGATTATTTTGTTTTTTATGGAATCAATTTTGTTGTTGAAGTGGCTGGCAAAATCTTGAGCAAAAGAGAAGTTGTAGTAGGAGGTGGGGTTGGGCAGAAATGCTTGTGCACATTTGTGGCCAATCGGCCGCTAGCCGGAGGTGTCAATCATCCTGATCGTATCTGATCGGGATAATTGCAGTCCGCCACCTCAGAGACTGCTGCTTCTTAAATCCTGTTTCCGGCAAGCCAGAAGGCTCGCATGGAATTAACAACATTCGCTGCTTGATAAATGTACCCCATAGCCTTGTACACTGAAAGACTGGCTGCCAGTTCTTAAAGGGATAGTCAACACTAGAATTTTTGTTGTTTAAAAAAAATAGATAATCCCTTTATTACCAATTCCTCAGTTTTGCATAACCAACACAGTTATATAAATACACGTTTTACCTCTGTAATTACCTTGTATCTAAGCCTCTGCAGACTGCCCCCTTATTTCAGTTCTTTTGACAGACTTGCATTTTATCCAATCAGTGCTCACTCCTAGGAGCTTCACGTGCATGAGCTCAATGTTATCTATATGAAACACATGAACTAACGCCTTCTAGTGGTGAAAAATTGTCAAAATGCTTTCAGATTAGAGGCGGCCTTCAAGATCTAAGAAATTAGCATATGAACCTCCTAGGTTAGCTTTCAACTAAGAATACCAAGAGAACAAAGCAAAATTGGTGATAAAAGTAAATTGGAAAGTTGTTTAAAATTACTTGACTGTCCCTTTAAGATGGTGGTAACCAAGGGAAAGGATGGAAAAGAGCGGTTTAGGAGGGATCAGGTAATCATCAGGGAGGTGGGAGGGTAATCCCTACACTACAACAAATATTTTTCTTTACAGCTAACTGTAAAGGCAATTTCAGATTTGTGCTGAGCAGCAGCAATTAGCAGCCTTCTATTTACCAAAAATGGAGTGATAGCAAAAAATCCAAAAAATCTCTGGTACTTTGGGTAAGTTTTTCTCTGAAATTCCCAGTAGCGTAGGGGTTAAGGGGACACTAAACAGTTTGTAATTACAAGACGTATCTCTTGTCCTAATATAGGATAACATATCAGACAAGCCTAAACATTTTTAAAACAAATTAGTATCTTGTTTTCTGCAATAGTTTCTCCATAACCAAACTCCACTCACCACCTGCCTTATTTGGAAAAGTCAATCAACCATTAGTCTGCCGAGAATAAGGCTAGCCACAGTCATTATGTTAGTATAAAG
Organism: Bombina bombina; assembly: GCF_027579735.1. NCBI lineage: Eukaryota > Metazoa > Chordata > Amphibia > Anura > Bombinatoridae > Bombina > Bombina bombina. Next base: position 1,496,120,106 of record NC_069499.1, read on the forward strand.
TAATTTAGTTGTTATCTGCTAGAACTAGTTAAAGGGACAGTCTACACTAAAATTGTTATTGTTTGAAAAAGATAGATAACGCCTTTACTACCCATTCCCCAGCTTTGAACAACCAACATTGTTATATTAATATACTTTATAACATTTAAACCTCTAAATATCTGCCTGTTTCTAAGCCATTATAGACAGCCTCGTAATCACATGCTTTTTTATTAGCTTTTCACAACAGGAGACTGCTAGTTCATGTGGGACATATAGATAACATTGTATTAATGCCCAAGGAGTTATTTAAGATTTAGCACAACACAATACTAAATGCAAGTCAATAGATAATAAATAAAAAAAAGTAATGTGATCAGGGGGCTGACAGAAGATGTTTAGATACAAGATAATCACAGAGGTATAAAACTATATTAATATAACTGTGTTGGTTATGCAAAACAGGAGATTGGGTCATAAAGGGATTATCTATCTTTTAAAACAATAAAAATCCTATTGTAGACTGTCCCTTTAAGGAAAATATGTAGCAGGGTTAGCTTCCACATCTCCAGCTTTGAGATTTTCTGAACTAAATTACATGAACAGGGGACAAAATAAATAATGGAAGTATAATGAAAAGTTGTTTTACTACTCAAAAGTAAACATTTTATATTAAAATCTCAAGGTGTTTATCCTCCATTTACATTAAAGGGATAGAAAGGCACAATTGAAATGTGCATAGGTGCATTTAAATTTAAAATAGAAGCACTTTTGCAATATACTTCCATTAGCAAAAATGCTTCTAGAAAAGTAATTACTGTTTTTCAGTGGCATACGCACATATCCTGTGAAGGCTCTGTGCACCCGTATTCAAAACCATGCCTGTTCAAAGAGCTGGCAGTGGTCTGTATTGCCTCTGTAAAGACATAAATTGTGTTATTTAAGCCACTGCTGACTCTCTGATAAGGTGCAGTGTTTGAATGCTGGTGCACAGGGCCTTACAGCATATGTGCGTATGCTCCTGAAAAACTGTAATAGCTTTTAACAGGATAGTCCACAATTTTTATTGTTTAACTAAATAGATAATCCCTTTATTACCCATTCCCCAGTTAGGCATAACCAATATGGTTATATTAATATACATTTTATCTCTGTGATTACCTTGTACCCAAGCATCTACAGAATGCCCCTTTACTTCAGTGCTTTTGACAGACTTACATTTTAGCCAATCAGTGCTGACTCATAAGTAACTCCACGGGAGTGAGCACAATGTTATCTATGTGGCACACGTGAACTAATGCCCTCTAGCTGTGAGAAACTGTCAAAATTCACAAGATAAGAGGCCGACTTCAAAGGCTTATAAAGTAGCATACAAGCTTACTTAGGCTTAGCTTTCAACAAAGCATAATTACATAAAACATAATTTATGTAAGAACTTACCTGATAAATTCATTTCTTTCATATTGGCAAGAGTCCATGAGCTAGTGACTTATGGGATATACAATCCTACCAGGAGGGGCAAAGTTTCCCAAACCTCAAAATGCCTATAAATACACCCTTCACCACACCCACAATTCAATTTAACGAATAGCCAAGTAGTGGGGTGATAAAGAAAGGAGTAAAAAGCATCAACAAAGGAATTTGGAAATAATTGTGCTTTATACAAAAAATCATAACCACCATAAAAAGGGTGGGCCTCATGGACTCTTGCCAATATGAAAGAAATGAATTCATCAGGTAAGTTCTTACATAAATTATGTTTTCTTTCATGTAATTGGCAAGAGTCCATGAGCTAGTGATGTATGGGATAGTAATACCCAAGATGTGGAACTCCACAGAAGAGTCACTAGAGAGGGAGGGATAAAATAATAACAGCAATTTTCCGCTGAAAAAAATTAATCCACAACCCAAAATATAAATTTAATCTCATAATGAAAAGAAAAAACTTAAACATAAGCAGAGGAATCAAACTGATACAGCTGCCTGAAAAACTGCTTCTGAAGAAGCAAATACATAAAATGGTAGAATTTAGTAAATATATGCAAAGAAGACCAAGTTGCTGCTTTGCAAATCTGATCAACTGAAGCTTCATTCTTAAAAACCCACGAAGTGGAGACTGATCTAGTAGAATGAGCTGTAATTCTCTGAGGCGCAGCCTGACCCGACTCCAAATAAGCCTGATGAATCAAAAGTTTTAACCAAGATGCCAAGGAAATGGCAGAAGTCTTCTGACCTTTCCAAGAACCAGAAAAGATAACAAATAGACAAGAAGTCTTCCTGAAATCTTTAGTAGCTTCAAGAAATTAGACAGGAGCTGGATTCCACCCAAGCAAGTATCCGAGATACTTCTTTCATAGCTTGGGGACTGTGAGACTCACCCTGATGATTTACATATGCCACAGTTGTGATATTGTCTGTCTGAAAACAAATGAACGGTTCTCTCTTCAACAGAGGCCAAACCTGAAGAGCCCTGAAAATAGCACAGAGTTCTAAAACATTGATTGGTAACCTCGCCTCTTGAGATTCCAAACCCCTTGTGCTGTCAGAGACCCCCAGACAGCTTCTCAACCTGAAAGACTTGCATCTGTTGTGATCACAGTCCAGGTTGGACAAACAAAAGTGGCCCCTTGAACTATACAATGGTGATCTAACCACCAAATCAGAGAGAGTCGAACATTGGGATTTAAGGATATTAATTGTGATATCTTTGTATAATCCCTGCACCATTGGTTCAGCATACAAAGCTGGAGAGTTCTCATATGAAAATGAGCAAAAAGGTGAAAAGGTGATTGCGTCTGATGCTGCAGTCATGAGACCTAAAACTTCCATGCACATAGCTACTGAAAGGAATGATTGAGACTGAAGGTTCAGACAAGCTGAAACCAATTTTAATCGCCTCTTGTCTGTTAGAGACAGAGTCATGGACACTGAATCTATCTGGAAACCTAAAAAGGTGACCCTTGTCTGAGGAATCAAAGAACCTTTTGGTAAACTGATCCTCCAACTATGTCTTTGAAGAAACAAAACTAGTTGATTTGTGTGAGATTCTGCAGAATGTAAAGACTGAGCTAGTACCAAGATATCGTCCAAATAAGGAAACACCGCAATACCCTGTTCTCTTATTACAGAGAGTAGGGCACGAGAACCTTTGACAAGATTCCTGGAGCTGTCGCTAGGTCAAATGGAAGAGCGACAAATTGGTAATGCTTGTCTAGGAAAGAGAATCTTAGAAACTGATAGTGTTCTGGATGAATCGGAATATGAAGATATGCATCCTGTAAGTCTATTGTGGAAATATAATGCCCGTGCTGAACAAAAGGCAGAATAGTCCTTATAGTCACCATTTTGAAAGTTGGCACTGTTACATAACGTTTCAAAATTTTCAGATCCAGAACTGGCCTGAATGAATTTTCTTTCTTTGGGACAATGAATAGATTTGAATAAAACCCCAGACCCTCTTCCTGAAACGGAACTGGTATGATTACCCCTGAAAACTCCAGGAAACACACTTCAGAAAAGCCTGAGCCTTTACTGGATTTGCTGGGATGCGTGAGAGAAAAAATCTTATCACAGGTGGTCTTACTCTGAATCCTATTCGGTACCCTTGAGAGACAATACTCTGAATCCATTGATTTTGGACAGAATCTGCCCAAATGTTTTGGAAGAATCTTAATCTGCCGCTACCAGCTGAGCTGGAATGAGGGCCGCACCTTCATGCAGACTTGGGGACTGGCTTTGGTTTCTTAAACGGTTTGGATTTACTCCAATTTGAAGAAGGTTTCCAATTGGAATCAGATTCTTTGGGGGAAGGATTAGGTTTCTGTTCCTTATTTTGTCGAAAGGAATGAAAACGGTTAGAAGTTTTAGATTTACCATTAGGTCTTTTATCCTGAGGCAAAAAACTCCCTTCCCCCCAGTGACAGTTGAAATAATCGATTCCAACTGAGAACCAAATAACTTATTACCTTGGAAAGAAAGAGATTGTAATCTAGACTTAAATACCATGTCAGCATTCCAATATTTGAGCCACAAAGCTCTACTAGCTAAAATAAAGACATGGATTTAACATCAATTTTGATAATATCAAAAATGGTATCACAGATAAAATGATTAGCATGTTGAAGCAAGAGAACAATGCTAGACAAATCAGGATCCCTTTCCTGTTGTGCTAAACTTTCCAACCAAAAAGTTGATGCAGCTGCAACATCAGCCATAGAAATGGCAGGCCTGAGAAGATAGCCAGAATATAAATAAGCTTTCCTTAGATACGATTCAAGTTTACTATCTAAAGGGTCTTTAAAAGAAGTACTATCTTCCATAGGAATAGTAGTACGTTTAGCAAGAGTAGAAATAGCCCCATCAACTTTGGGGATCTTTTCCCAAAACTCCAATCTAACTGCTGGCAACCTTGAAGAAGGAATAAAAGTAGTGCCAGGCCTATTCCATTCCTTAGAAATCATATCAGAAATAGCATCTGGAACTGGAAAAACCTCTGGAGTAACCACAGGAGGTTTATAAACAGATTTTAAACGTTTACTAGTTTTAATATCAAGGAGAGTAGTTTCCTCAATATCCAATGTAATCAACACCTCTTAACAAGGAACAAATATACTCCATTTTAAATAAATAAGTAGATTTGTCAGTGTCAATATCTGAGGAAGGATCTTCTGAATCCGATAGATCCTCATCAGAGGAGGATAATTCAGTATGTTGTCGGATTTAAAATTTCATCAACTATATGAGACGTTTTAAAAGACCTTTTATGTTTATTAGAAGGTGGGATGGCAGACAAAGCCTTCTGAATCGCATCAGCAATAAAATCTTTTATATTCACAGGTATATCATATACATTAGATGTTGCAGGAACAACAGGCATTGTACTATTACTGATGGACAAATTCTCTGCATGTAAAAGCTTATCGTGACAACTATTACATACCACAGCTGGAGATATAACCTCCACAAATTTACAACAGATGCACTTAGCTTTGGTAGAACTGTTACCAGGCAGCAGGGATCCAACAGTGGTTTCTGAGACAGGATCAGATTGAGACATCTTGCAAATGTAAGAGAAAAAACAAAATATAAAGCAAAATTATCAATTTCCTTATATGGCAGTTTCAGGAATGGGAAAAAAATGCAAACAGCATAGCCCTCTGACATAGAAAAAGGCAAGAGGCATATAGGAATGGGGTTTTAAATAATGAAATTATTTGGAGCCAAGTATGACGCACAACGCAAACTGAAAAGTTTTTGGCGCTAACAACATCCGGAAATGACACACTCGCGTCATTGTAGACGCAACCTTGTGCAAGGAACTCGGCATCAACTAAGATGCCGGAAAGGACGTACCTTCACGCCAAAAAAATTTTTGCGCCAAGAATGATGCAATAAACTTTGGCATTTTGCGCCCTTGCAAGCCTAATTTTGCCCGCAAAATTTAAATGAGAAAGCAGTCAATTGAAAAAAGACTATACCCCAGGTAAGACAAATATTTTCCTAAATATGTTTTTACCAAATATGAAACTAATAGTCTGCAAAAGGAAATATACATAAACCTGACTCATGGCAAATATAAGTACAATACATATATATAGAACTTTATATTAATGCATAAAGTGCCAAACCATAGCTGAGAGTGTCTTAAGTAATGAAAACATACTTACCGAAAGACACCCATCCACATATAGCAGATAGCCAAACCAGTACTGAAACAGTTATCAGTAGAGGTAATGGAATATGAGAGTATGTCGTCTATCTGAATAAGGGACGTAGGAGATGAATCTCTACGACCGATAACAGAGAACCTATAAAATAGATCTCCGCGAGGAAAACCATTACATTCATTAGATGATACTCCCTTCACATCCCTCTGAAATTCACTGTACTCTGAGAGGAATCGGGCTTCAAGATGCTGAGAAGCGCATATCAACGTAGAAATCTTAGCACAAACTTACTTCAGCACCTCCATAGGAGGCAAAGTTTGTAAAACTGAATTGTGGGTGTGGTGAGGGGTGTATTTATAGGCATTTTGAGGTTTGGGAAACTTTGCCCCTCCTGGTAGGATTGTATATCCCATACGTCAATAGCTCATGGACTCTTGCCAATTACATGAAAGAAAAGTACATTGGAACGTTGTTTAAAATAACATGCCTTCTAATAGATAAAGAAGGAAGGTACCTGATTGTAAAAGGGAAGATTCAGGGAATAGATATGATTTTTGTAATATTTTTGCACCAAATGAGAAACAAGATCCATTTCTACACCGTATCTCCCCCCTACTCACCAACTGGACACATGTCAGAACATTCCTAGCAGGAGACTTTAATACTTCACTTCAACCTAAACACGCTACTATAAGAGACCCCTTAAAAACATTCCAAATACGCAACAATAAGAAAATTAAATCCATCCTAGAAACATTAAAGGGACATAATCTATTAGATACTTGGACTGTTTTATACAGGGATACTTCAGACCACACATTTGATTCAACGACACACAAAAGCTACTCAAAACTTGATCATATACTTTTAAGTCAGATCCTCGTGTCCAATCTGGTCTCCTCCTCCATCCACCCATGTGTATGGTCAGATCACTTGATTATATTAACTACCCTGCAGGGGCTACTATCTGGTAACTCTACCAAACAATGGACATACGACCCATTTCTCTTAAAGGACCCATTAATCAGAGATTCAGTTCTAGAGGACCTAGTCGAATATTGGCAGATAAACCTAGAAACTGCAGACAACCCCATAATAGCTTGGGCCACACATAAGCCCTACATTAGAGGACTACTTATAAAACATAAATCACAACATAACAAACATCTACCAAGATACTCCAACTTCAAAGGGAGGTAGCCCATCTAGAGAAACTTCACCAAATTCAAGTCAAACACCACTTACGATAACCTTCAAAAGCAGCAACAAACTCTAGACTTGATTTTGAACACTAACACCCTTAGAACTAGTCACAGACTAAAGGCAAAATACTTATACGCAAATAAACCTGACAAATTTCTGGCTCACAAACTAAGAGATCACATGAAAGATATTTCTATACCCCAGTTATACAAATCAGATGGCACACTTACATCCCAACCACTGGATATAGTAAATACTTTTGCACAGTAGTATAGTTCCCTATATGATGGTTACAAAGTATCCAAATCCCCTCACATAACAGTTTTTTAAGGAGTCAGGCCTGCCCAAGATCTCCCTCAATGAATTAGATAACCTAAATGCAGATATAACTCAGGAAGTAATTTCAGCAATTAAAGACCTAAAACCAGGAAAGGCATCTGGCCCAGACGGTTTTCCAGGAGAGTACTACAAGCTTTTTAAAAATATCTTGATCCCTCATTTAGTTAAATTGTGTAACTATATACTTAGAGGATATGAAGTACCTCCTGAACTCCTTACAGCCAAAATTGTAGTTATCTCCAAACCTGGAAAAGAGACAAACTACTGTAAAAACTATAGACCAATTTCTTTAATTAATCAAGACCTGAAAATTTTAACAAAAATCCTGGCAAACCGTCTGAAACAGATCTTACCAAAGTTGATCCTCCCAGACCAGGTGGGATTATTAAGAACAGAGAGGCACCGGATAACACTAGAAGAATTGTTGCCCTAATTGAATATCTGCAGGTCACAAAAACGCCTTCTCTGCTTCACTCGATGGATGCAGAGAAGGCATTTGATAGCGTCGATTGGGAAGATATGTACGATGTATTATTTGGAATGGGATTTAATGGACAGTTTATCACAGCCTTACGGGGTATATACTCTACAATAATAGCATATATTAGAACACTAGGGCACCAATCCGCTCGCATACCGATATTAAATGGCACCAGACAGGGCTGCCCACTATCTCACCTGCTGTTTGCAATCTGTATTAAACCCCTCGCATTACATATCAGAAGCAACACGAATATATAAGGAGTAACACTACATAACAATGAATATAAAATCACATTATTTGCCGATGATGTACTGCTGTCACTGACCAAACCACTGACCTCCCTCCCTATTTTATCTCAGGATACAAAGTCAATCTAGAAAAATGTGAAGCAATGTCTCAAGCCCTCCCACCACATACTAAAAAGCTAATAGAAATCATCTTTGAATTTAGATGGGTAGAAAAACAACTACAATACCTAGGAATAAAACTGACAAAATCCTATTCAGAACTTTATAAAGCAAATTATAAACCCCTTCTTAATTCGATGATACGGGATATTATGCAATGGAAAAACATCATTTATTCTTACCTGATAAATTTATTTATATCTTGACACAGTGAGTCCACGGATCATCTTAATTACTGTTGGGAATATCACTCCTGACCAGCAGGAGGAGGCAAAGAGCACCACAGCAAAAGCTGTTAAATACCACTCCCCCTACCCACAATCCCCAGTCATTCGACCAAAGGGAAAGGAGAAAAGAAGTAATCTAAGGTGCAGAGGTGCCTGAAGTTTATAGAAAAGCAAACTGTCTGAAAAACAGGGCGGGCCTTGGACTCACCGTGTCAAGAAATAAATAAATTTATCAGGTAAGAGCAAATTATGTTTTTGTTCTAATGACACAGTGAGTCCACGGATCATCTTAATTACTGTTGGGAACCAATACCCAAGCTAGAGGACACGGATGATAAGGGAGGGACAAGACAGTTAACCTAAATAGAAGGCACCACTGCTTGAAGAACCTTTCTCCCAAAAGAAGCCTCTGCTGAAGCAAAAGTATCAAATTTGTAAAATTTAGAAAAAGTATGCAAAGATGACCAAGTCACAGCCTTGCAAAGCCAAGAAGATGAAAAATCCCTCGTGGAATGAGCCGTGATTCTCTCAGGAGGCTGCTGACCAAGCGAATAACACTCCTCAACCAACAAGAAAGAGAAGTAGCCATAGCTTTCATACCCTAACGCTTCCCAGAAAAGACAACAAATAAAGAAGAAGACAGCCAAAAATCCTTAGTCGCCTGCAAATAATATTTCAATGCACGAACCACATCCAGGTTGTGCAACAAACGCTCCATATGAGAAGAAGGATTAGGACACAAAGAAGGAACAACAATCTCTTGATTAATATTCTTATCAGAAACAACCTTGGGAAGAAAACCCAAGGCAGTAGGCAGAACTACCTTATCAGAGTGAAAAATAAGAAAAGATGATTCATACTTTAAGGCTGAAAGCTCCAAAACTCTTTGAGCCGAAGAAATAGCCACAAGAAACAAAACCTTCCAAGATAACATCTTAATATCCAAAGAATGCATAGGCTCAAACGGAGCCTGTTGAAGGACTCTAAGAACCAAATTAAGACTCCAAGGTGGAGTAGTAGACTTAAACACAGGCCAAATTCTATCCAAGGCCTGACAAAAAGAATGAACATCTGGCACATCTGCCAGGCGCTTGTGCAATAAAATAGGCAAAGCAGAAATTTGACCCTTCAGGGTACTAGCAGATAAACCTTTCTCCAAATCCTCCTGGAGAAAAGACAAAATCCTAGGAATCCTAACTCTACTCCACGAGTAGCCTTTGGATTCACACCAATGCAAATATTTACGCCAAATCTTATAATAAATCTTTCTAGTCACAGGCTTACGAGCTTGAATCATAGTCTCAATGACTAACTCAGAAAAATCACGCTTAGAAAGAATCAAGCTTTCAATCTCCAAGCAGTCAGCTTCAGAGAAACGAGATTTGAATGAAGGAAGGGACCCTGCAGAAGCAGGTCCTTCCTTAATGGAAGACGCCAAGGTGGAAGGGAAGACATCTCCCCCAGATCTGCAAACCAGAATCTGCGAGGCCACGCCGGTCGCCGGAGCAATGAGAATCACTGATGCCCTCTCTTGTTTGACCCGAGCAATGACCCGAGGAAAAAGAGCAAATGGAGGGAACACATATGCCAGACTGAATGTTCAAGGAACTGCCAGAGCATCTATCAGAACAGCCTGAGAATCCTTTGACCTCGACTCGTACCTCGGGAGCTTGGCATTCTGACGAGATGCCATGAGATTCAAATCCGGCTGCCCCCAACTGAGAATCAAGCTGGAAAATACCTCTGGATGAAGTTCCCACTCCCTCGATGAAAAGTATGTCTGCTCTGTCTGAATAATCTTGGCAACCTCTGTCATGGCCAAGGAACTCCGAGTTCCCCCCTGATGATTGATGTAAGCCACTGACGTTATGTTGTCCGACTGAAACCTGATAAACTGGGTTGAAGCTAGCTGAGACCAGTCTAGTAGAGCATTGTTCCAAAACATTTATTGGAAGATCCGACTCCTCCAGAGTCCATAGACCCTGAGCCCATAATGAACCCCAGACAGCCCCCCAGCCCAGCAAACTGGCATCCGTGGTTACAATCTCTCAGGCAGGTCTGTGAAAGCAAGTTCCCTGAGAGAGAAGATCCTGAGACAACCACCATGGAAGAGAATCTCTGGACATCTGATCTAGAACAATCTTTGGAAATAAATCTGCATAATCCCCGTTCCACTGCCTGAGCAAGCATAACTGCAGAGGTCTGAGATGGAACCGAGTAAATGGAATTATGTCCATTACTAAAACCATCAGACCAATAACCTCCATGCACTGAGCCACTGACGGTCGAGAAAGGGACTGAAGAACAAGACACATATTGAAAATCTTTGACTTTCTTGCTTCTGTCAGAAAAAATTTAATCTCTAGAGAATCTATAATGGTCCCCAAAAATACCACTCTTGTAGCCAGAATTAAGGAACTTTTTCCTAAATTCACCTTCCAACCATGGGAGCGCAGAAAAGACAACAACAACTCCGTGTGGGAGTCTGCTAGTTGAAAAGATGGAGCCTGAACTAGAATGTCGTCCAGATAAGGAGCCACTGCAACACCCTTCAATCGAAGCACTGCCAACAATGCTCCCAGGACCTTTGAAAAAATTCTGGGAACTGTTGCCAGACCAAAAGGAAGAGCTACAAAAACTGAAAATGTTTGTCTAGAAATGCAAATCTTAGGAACCTGTGATGATCCCTCTGAATGGGAATATGCAGATACACATCCTTTAGATCCACTGTGGTCATGAACTGACCTTCCTGAACCAAAGGAAGAATGGAACAAATAGTTTCCATGTTGAAACATGGAACCCTGAGAAACTTGTTTACATTCTTGAGATCTAAAATAGGTCTGAAAGTTCCCTCCTTTTTGGGAACGATGAAGAGATTGGAATAAAAACCCAGACCCTATTCCTGAACCAGAGCAGGAACTATCACTCCCATGTCAGAAAGATTCTGAACACAACGTAAGAATGCCTCTCATTTTATCTGGTTTACAGATAACCTGGAGAGAAGAAACCTGCCTCTGGGAGGAAAGTTCTTGATCTCCAATTTGTAACCCTGGGACACGATATCTACCACCCAGGGATCCTGAACATCTCAAACCCAAGCTTGAGCGAAGAAAGAGAGTCTACCCCCCACAAAATCCATTCCCAGATCAGGGGCAGACCCTTCATGCTGATTTTGAGTCAGCAACAGGCTTCCTGGACTGCTTCCCCTTATTCCAAGACTGATTTGACTTCCAAGATGGCTTGGACTGTTCCTGCTTGGAGGAAGAAGAGGAAGATTTACCAGAGAAGTTATGAAAGGAACGAAAATGACTCTACCGACCCTTCTGTTTATTTCTTTTATCCTGAGGAAGAGAATGCCCCTTCCCTCCCATAATATCAGAAATAATCTCAGCCAAACCTGGCTCAAACAAGGTCTTACCCTTGTAAGGAATAGACAAGAGCTTAGACTTAGAGGACACATCCGCAGACCAGGATTTTAACCATAAAGCTCTGCGAGCTAAAATGGCAAAACCAGAAATTTTAGCTCCCAACTTGATGACCTGTAGAGAAGCAATTGCAATAAAGAAATTAGCCAACTTCAAAACCTTGATTCTATCTTGAATTTCTTCAAGAGGAGTATCTTGCTGAATAGAATCAGACAATGCATCAAACCAATATGCCGCCGCACTAGTAACAGTAGCAATACATGCAGCCGGTTGCCATTGATACCCCTGGTGTACATAAATCTTTTTAAGCAAAGCTTCCAACTTCTTATCCATAGGATCTTTAAAGGAGCAGCTGTCCTTAATAGGAATAGTGGTCCTCTTGGTCAGAGTGGAAACTGCTCCCTCCACCTTAGGAACCATCTGCCAAGATTTCTTAATAAAATAAGCAATAGGAAACATCCTCCTAAAAATTGGAGAAGGGATAAAAGGAATCCCAGGCTTCTCCCATTGTCGTGCAATAATATCTGAAACACGATCTGGTATAGGAAAAACTTCCACAGAAGAAGGGACATCAAAAAACGTATTAAGTTTACTAGATTTCTTAGGAATAACCATTACTGACTCCTCAGAATCATCCAAGGTAGCCAAAACCTCCTTGAGTAACAAACGGAGGTGCTCCAGCTTAAACCAAAAGGAAACAACCTCAGGTTCAGAAGAAAGATTTACACTATCAGAATCCGAGATCTCACCCTTAGGAAGTATGTTCCTCCTCAGACTTATGAGAAGAAACAGTAGACACAATTGCAACAGAATCAGAAACCTTATACTTCCTCTTGCGCTTCCCCTGTAACATAGGAAAAACATAATTTATGTAAGAACTTACCTGATAAATTCATTTCTTTCATATTGGCAAGAGTCCATGAGCTAGTGACGTATGGGATATACATTCCTACCAGGAGGGGCAAAGTTTCCCAAACCTCAAAAAGCCTATAAATACACCTATCACCACACCCACAATTCAGTTTAACGAATAGCCAAGAAGTGGGGTGATAAGAAAGGAGCGAAAGCATCAAACAAGGAATTGGAATAATTGTGCTTTATACAAAAAAATCATAACCACCACAAAAAGGGTGGGCCTCATGGACTCTTGCCAATATGTAAGAAATTAATTTATCAGGTAAGTTCTTACATAAATTATGTTTTCTTTCATGTAATTGGCAAGAGTCCATGAGCTAGTGACGTATGGGATAGCAGATACCCAAGATGTGGAACTTCCACGCAAGAGTCACTAGAGAGGGAGGGATAAAATAAAGACAGCCAATTCCGCTGGAAAAATAATCCACAACCCAAATCAAAAAGTTTTAATCTTATAATGAAAAAAAACATAAATTATAAGCAGAAGAATCAAACTGAAACAGCTGCCTGAAGTACTTTTCTATCAAAAACTGCTTCAGAAGAAGAAAAAACATAAAAATTGTAGAATTTAGTAAAAGTATGCAAAGAAGACCAAGTTGCTGCTTTGCAAATCTGATCAACAGAAGCTTAATTCCTAAAATCCCAGGAAGTAGAAACTGACCTAGTAGAATGAGCCGTAATCCTTTGAGGCAGGGATTTACCCGACTTCACATAAGCATGATCAATCAAAGACTTTAACCAAGACGCCAAAGAAATGGCAGAAGCCTTCTGACCTTTCCTAGAACCAGAAAAGATAAATAGACTAGAAGTCTTTCTGAAATCTTTAGTAGCTTCAACACAATATTTCAAAGCTCTTACTACATCCAAAGAATGTAAAGATCTCTCCAGAGAATTCTTAGGATTAGGACACAATGAAGGGACAACAATTTCTCTACTAATGTTGTTAGAATTCACAACTTTAGGCAAAAAAATTAAATGAAGTCCGCAACACCGCCTTATCCTGATGAAAAATCAGAAAAGTAGATTCACAAGAAAGAGCAGATAACTCAGAAACTCTTCTAGCAGAAGAGATGGCCAAAAGGAACAAAACTTTCCAAGAAAGTAATTTAATATCCAGAGAATGCATAGGTTCAAACGGAGGAGCCTGTAAAGCCCTCAGAACCAAATTAAGACTCCAAGGAGGAGAGATTGACTTAATGCCAGGCTTAATATGAACCAAAGCCTGTAAAAAACAATGAATATCAGGATGATTAGCAATCTTTCTGTGAAAAAAAACAGAAAGAGAAGAGATTTGTCCTTTCAAGGAACTTGCAGACAAACCTTTTTCCAAACCATCCTGAAGAAACTGTAAAATTCTAGGAATTCTAAAAGAATGCCAAGAGAATTTATGAGAAGAACACCAAGAAATGTAAGATTTCCAAACTCGGTAATAAATCTTTCTAGACACAGATTTACGAGCCTGTAACATAGTATTAATCACTGAATCAGAGAAACCTCTATGACTAAGTATTAAGCCTTCAATCTCCATACCTTCAAATGTAATTATTTGAGATCCTGATGGAAAAATGGGCCTTGAGATAGAAGGTCTGGCCTAAACGGAAGTGTCCAAGGTTGGCAACTTGCCATCCGAACGAGATCCGCAGTACAAACGAACACTCCATTAGGATTTTGGAAATCACTTTTGGAAGAAGAACTAGAGGCGGAAAGATATAAGCAGGTTGATAATTCCAAGGAAGTGACAACGCGTCCACCGCTTCCGCCTGAGGATCCCTGGATCTGGACAGATATCTGGGAAGTTTCTTGTTTAGATGAGAAGCAGATCAGATCTATTTCTGGAAGTCCCCAGATTTGAACAATCTGAAGAAATACCTCTGGGTGAAGAGACCATTCGCCTGGATGTAACGTCTGGCGACTGAGATAATCCGCTTCCCAATTGTCTATACCTGGGATGTGAACCGCAGAGATTAGACAGGAGCTGGATTCCGCCCATACAAGAATCCGAGATACTTCTTTCATAGCCTGAGGACTGTGAGTCCCACCTTGATGATTGACATACGCCACGGTTGTGACATTGTCTGTCTGAAAACAAATAAACGATTCTCTCTTCAGAAGAGGCCAGAACTGAAGAGCTCTGAAAATCTCACGGAGTTCAAAAATGTTGATTGTAATCTCGCCTCCAGAGATTCCCAAACAGCCTGCGCTGTCAGAGATCCCCATACAGCTCCCCAACCTGAAAGACTTGCATCTGTTGAGATCACAGTCCAGGTTGGACGAACAAAAGAGGCCCCTTGAATTAAACGATGGTGATCCAACCACCAAGTCAGAGAAGATCGAACATTGGGATTTAAGGATATTAATTGTGATATCTTTGTATAATCCCTGCACCATTGGTTCAGCATACAAAGCTGGAGAGGTCTCATGTGAAAACGAGCAAAAGGGATCGTGTCCGATGCAGCAGTCATGAGACCTAGAATATCCATGCAAAAAGCTACCAAAGGGAATGATTGAGACTGAAGGTTTCGACAAGCTGAAACCAATTTCAGACATCTCTTTTCTGTTATAGAGTCATAGACACTGAATCTATTTGGAAACCCAAAAAGGTTACCCTTGTCTAAGGAATCAAGGAACTCTTTGGTAAATTGATCCTCCAACCATGTCTTTGAAGAAACAACACAAGTTGATTCGTATGAGATTCTGCAGAATGTAAAGACTGAGCAAGTACCAAGATATCGTCCAAATAAGGAAATACCGCAATACCCTGTTCTCTGAATACAGAGAGAAGGGCACAGAGAACCTTTGAAAAGATCCTTGGAGCTGTTGCTAGGCCAAAAGGAAGAGCAACAAACTGGTAAAGCTTGTCTAGAAAAGAGAATCTCAGGAACTGATAGTGGTCTGGATGAATTGGAATATGAAGATATGCATCCTGTAAGTCTATTGTAGACATATAATGCCCTTGCTGAACAAAAGGCAGAATAGTCCTTATAGTCACCATTTTGAATATTGGTATCCTTACATAACGATTCAATATTTTTAGATCCAGAACTGGTCTGAAAGAATTCTCCTTCTTTGGTACAATGAACAGATTTGAGTAAAACCCCAGACCCCTTTCCAGATCTGGAACTGGCACAATTACCCCAGCCGACTCCAGGTCTGAAACACATTTCAGAAACGCCTGAGTCTTTACTGGGTTTACTGGAATGCGTGAGAGGAAAAATCTTCTCACAGGCGATCTTACCTTGAAACCTATTCTGTACCCTTGAGAAACAATGTTCTGAATCCAAAGACTTTGAATCAAATTGGTCCAAACATCTTTGAAAAATCGTAACCTGCCCCCTACCAGCTGTGCTGGATTGAGGGCCGCACCTTTAATGCGGATTTGGGAGCTGGTTTTGACTTTCTAAAAGGCTTGGATTTATTCCAGACTGGAGAAGGTTTCCAAACGGAAACTGTTCCTTTAGGGGAAGGGTCAGGCTTCTGTTCCTTATTCTGACGAAAGGAACGAAAACGATTAGCAGCCCTATATTTACCTTTACATTTTTGGTCCTGAGGCAAAAAGGCTCCCTTCCCCCCAGTATCAGTTGAAATTATTGAATCCAACTGAGAACCAAATAATTTATTACCTTGGAAAGAAAGAGAAAGCAACGTTGACTTAGAAGTCATATCTGCATTCCAAGACTTAAGCCATAAAGTTCTTCTAGCTAAAATAGCTAAAGACATATACCTGACATCAATCCTAATGATATCAAAAATGGCATCACAAACAAAGTTATTAGCATGTTGAAGAAGTTTAACAATGCTATAAGCATTATGGTCTGACACTTGTTGCGCTAAAGCCTCCAACCAGAAGGTGGAAGCTGCAGCAACATCAGCCAAAGAAATAGCAGGTCTAAGAAGATTACCTGAACATAAATAAGCATTCCTTAGAAAGGATTCAAGCTTCCTATCTAAAGGATCCTTAAAAGAAGTACTATCTGCCGTAGGAATAGTAGTACGTTTAGCAAGAGTAGAGATAGCCCCATCAACTTTGGGGATTTTTTCCCAAAACTCTAATCTATCAGATGGCAAAGGGTACAATTTCTTAAACCTTGGAGAAGGAGTAAATGAAGTACCCAGGCTATTTCATTCCCTAGAAATGACTTCTGAAATAGCATCAGGAACTGGAAAAACTTCTGGAATAACTACTGAATTTAAACGCTTATTAGTTTTAATATCAAGAGGACTAGACTCCTCCATATCTAATGCAATCAACACTTCTTTAAGTAAAGAACGAATAAACTCCATCTTAAACAAATATGAAGATTTATCAGTGTCAATATCTGAGGCAGAATCTTCTGAACCAGATAGATCCTCATCAGAGATAGATAAGGCAGAATGATGGCGGTCATTTAAAAATTCATCTGAAATATGAGAAGTTTTAAAAGACCTTTTACGTTTACTAGTAGGAGGAATAACAGACAGAGCCTTCCGAGTAGAATTAGAAACAAATTCTCTTAACATTAACAGGAACATCCTGAACATTAGATGTTGAAGGAACAACAACAGGTAATGGATTATTACTAATGGAAATAGTATCCGCGTTAGTTTATCATGACAACTAACACAAACTACAGCCGGAGGAAAAGTTACCAAAAGTTTACAACAAATGCACTTAGCTTTGGTAGAACCAACATCAGGCAGCGTCTTTCTAGAAGTAGATTCTGATCCAGGGTCAGGTAGTGACATCTTGCAATATGTAATAGAAAAAAACAACATATAAAGCAAAATTATCAAAATTCCTTAAATGACAGTTTCAGGAATGGGAAAAAATGCAAAACAAAACAAGCCTCTAGCAACCAGAAGCAACTAAAAAGTGAGACTGAAATAATGTGAAAAAAAAAAAAAAACTGGCGCCAAGTATGACGCCCACATTTTTTGGCGCCAAAAAACATCTGCAACAAACATGCGTCAAAAATGACGCAACCACGTGAAAACTTCCGGCGTCAACTATGACGCCGGAAATGACGATATTCTCGCGCCAAAAAAGTCTCGCGCCAAAAAATTGTAGCATTTTCTGCACCCGTGAGCCTAACAGCCCGCAATTTAGAAGAAAAAAAGTCAATTGAAAAATTTTAAGGTAAGAAAAATATTTTATTCATATGCATTTTCCCAAAAAATGAAACTGACAGTCTGAAAGAAGGAACACTGATTATCCTGAATCATGGCAAATATAAGTTTAAAACATATATTTAGAACTTTACATATAAAGTGCCCAACCATAGCTTTGAGTGTCATGAAAAGAAATAAGACTTACTTACCCTAAGACACTCATCTACATATAGTAGATAGCCAAACCAGTACTGAAACGAGAATCAGTAGAGGTAATGGTATATAAGAGTATATCGTCGATCTGAAAAGGGAGGTAGGAGAAGAAATCTCTACGACCGATAACAGAGAACCTATGAAATAGATCCCCTAGAGGAAGACCATGGTATTCAAATAGGCAATACTCTCTTCACATCCCTCTGACATTCACTGCACTCTGAGAAGAAAACCGGGCTTCAGCCTGCTGCGAAGCGCATATCAACGTAGAAATCTAGCACAAACTTACTTCACCACCTCCATGGGAGGCAAAGTTTGTAAAACTGAATTGTGGGTGTGGTGAGGGGTGTATTTATAGGCATTTTGAGGTTTGGGAAACTTTGCCCCTCCTGGTAGGAATGTATATCCCATACGTCACTAGTTCATGGACTCTTGCCAATTACATGAAAGAAAGCAGACAAAGGGGCATATGTATCAAGCTCCGTATGGAGCTTGATGCCCCGTGTTTCTGGCGAGGCTGCAGGCTTGCCAGAAACAGCAGTTATGAAGCAGCGGTCACAAAGACCGCTGCTCTATAACCTGTCCGCCTGCTCTGAGCAGGCGGACACACATCGCCGGAAATCAACCCGATCGAGTACGATCGGGTTGATTGATACCCCCCTGCTGGCGGCCGATTGGCCGCAAGTCTGCAAGGGGGCGGCGTTGCACCAGCAGCTCTTGTGAGCTGCTTGTGCAATGCTGACTACGGCGAGCATATTGCTCGCCGTATTCAGCGAAGTCTGGCGGACCTGATCCGCACTGTCGGATCAGGTCCGCCAGACTTTGATAACTAGAGGCCAAAGCCTCAGATACTGCCGAGGATATATGGGTAGCCATACCCTGCAAGGAAAAACCAACCTGAGACAAAACACAGGGCACTGCAGAAGATTGGGATGTATGAGGAGAAAGCTGCGGATTAGCTAGAACAGGACATCCAACCTAGACAATGTAGGCTCAGAATCAAAAAGTCTATCCTTGTAATGTAATGTTCTCTCAATACAAGAGGAACAAAAAGGGATAGGAGGCTCAACATTAGTATTTAAACATAGAGAACAAGCAACAACTTGCAGGGCCTCTTGGTCCATCTTATTCCAAAGGAAAAAACCTTAATCAATAAAAAATTCAAATCAGAATTTTAATGAAACAAAAAAACTTTACTGTCCCTTTAAATTTTAAACAGACTTTTTTTTTTTTAAACTAGAAAATCCTTAAATAAACTGCACAATAAATCTTGCAGCAACAATTTTTCACAAAATGAATGCAAAAAGAGACACAAACGTTATAGTCCCTGAAATTCAGACAGAAACTTAAATATAAACAGAGCAACAGCCCCACAAAAAAACAACAGGCAACCTCCACACCTAAGCAAGCTCTGCTGAGATGCCTACCTGACCTCCTTGCTGCCGGAAACTAAGTCAGAAAATGATTTTGACCCCCATACAGTCGCACCGGAGAGAACGCTGAACCACCTCTCAGGAGCTATGCAACAGAGCTGCAACATCCAGGAACAACAGGAAACAGCTAAAAGGGCGCCAAAAACACCCTTGCTATCTCAGATAAGCAAGCCTATTGTGGGCGTGGCCTAACAAACCTCCCGGTAGCCATTAATACACAAATAAAAAACATGTACACCAAAGTGAAAACATAATAAACTGAGCCAAACATCCCCAGTGCCTGTAAAAATGCCATACAATAAACCATTAATCTAGAAGGCTAATTGTATATTTAGACAGAATTAACTGTCAAAGTGCCAAATTCTCCTATATCAAAACAGGGAAAGAAATAGGCACTTACCTCAAAAATCTGTCCGGCAGAAGGACAGCTCACTTGGTATAAGAGGGGCTTCCTACCTCACATGGACCTGTGGAAAAAAGAAAAGGCTGAGTAAACTTACTCAAACTTTCTACCAAGGGCAGCATGAAATTACTTGGGAGGCCCAGTGGGGATTATACCCCACAAGTTCCCAAATGCTTAAAAGCCACCACTTGCTCTACTGAAGAGACTGACATGGACTACAGCTAAATCCCAAAGAAAACCAGAGCAAACTTGCTCTGCTTAACCCCTTAACGACCGAGGACGTGCAGGGTACGTCCTCAAAAAAAAGGCAGTTAACGCCTGAGGACGTACCCTGCACGTCCTCGGTGTGGAAAGCAGCTGGAAGCGATCCTGCTCGTTTCCAGCTGCTTTCCGGTTATTGCAGTGATGCCTCGATATCGAGGCATCCTGCAACAACCATTTTTAGCCATCCGATGCAGAGAGAGCCACTCTGTGGCCCTCTCTGCACCGGACATTAACGGCTAAGTTCGTTGGTGGGTGGGAGCCGGTGTGGGAGGCGGGTGGCGGCCATCGATGGCCCTGGATGATGCGGAGGTGGGCTACACTACAGAAATATTTTAATTTGAAGTGGGGAAAAAGGGGTATATTATTTTTAATTTAGCTAGATCGGTATGGCTGGTGGGATGTTAGTCTGTGGGGGGGAAGCTACACTACAGAAAAAAATTAAAATGAAAATAATAAAACCCTTTTTTTGATGCAAACTGGGTACTGGCAGACAGCTGCCAGTACCCAAGATGGCCCCCAATAAGGCAGAGGGGGGGGGGTTAGAGAGCTGTTTTAGGGGGGATCTGGGAGGTTGGGGGCTAAGAGGGGATCCTACATAGCAGCATATGTAAATATGCTCTCTTTTTTTTTTTAAATATTCAAAGATGCCTTTTATTTTAGTACTGGCAGACTTTCTGCCAGTACTTAAGATGGCGGGGACAATTGTGAGGTGGGGGAGGGAAGGGAGCTGTTTGGGAGGGATCAGGGGGTGTGATGTGTCAGGTGGGAGGCTGATCTCTACACTAAAGCTAAAATTAACCCTGCAAACTCCCTACAAACTACCTAATTAACCCCTTCACTGCTGGGCATAATACACGTGTGGTGCGCAGCAGCATTTAGCGGCCTTCTAATTACCAAAAAGCAACGCCAAAGCCATACATGTCTGCTATTTCTAAAGAAAGGGGATCCCAGAGAAGCATTTACAACCATTTGTGCCATAATTGCACAAGCTGTTTGTAAATAATTTCAGTGAGAAACCTAAAATTGTGAAAAATTTAACGTTTTTTTTAATTTGATCGCATTTGGCGGTGAAATGGTGGCATGAAATATGCCAAAATGGGTCTAGATCAATACTTTGGGATGTCTTCTAAAACAAAATATGTACATGTCAATGGATATTCAGGGATTCCTGAAAGATATCAGTGTTCCAATGTAACTAACGCTAATTTTGAAAAAAAGTGGTTTGGAAATAGCAAAGTGCTACTTGTATTTATTGCCTTATAACTTGCAAAAAAAGCAAAGAACATGTAAACATTGGGTATTTCTAAACTCAGGACAAAATTTAGAAACTATTTAGCATGGGTGTTTTTTGGTGGTTGTAGATGTGTAACATATTTTGGGGGTCAAAGTTAGAAAAAGTGTGTTTTTTTCCATTTTTTCATCATATTTTGTATTTTTTTTTTATAGCAAATTATAAGATATGATGAAAACAATGGTAGATTTTGAAAGTCCATTTAATGGCGAGAAAAATGGTATATAATATGTGTGGGTACAGTAAATGAGTAAGAGGAAAATTACAGCTAAACACAAACACCGCAAAAATGTAAAAATAGCCTTGGTCCCAAACAGACAGAAAATGGAAAAGTGCTGTGGTCATTAAGGGGTTAAAAAATAAACTCTTTATTGAAGAATCAGATACCTAACTTTACCCCTTATTGCAACTGATATAAGCAAAGAGAATGACTGACGATTGTGGGTAGGGGGAGTGGTGTTTAACAGCTTTTGCTGTGGTGCTCTTTGCCTCCTCCTGCTGGTCAGGCGTGATATTCCAAACAGTAATTAAGATGATCTGTGGACTCACTGTGTCATTACAAAGAAAAAAAACTTCTCTTGGTACAATCGTCTTTCCGCAGTCAAAATGACTATCCTCCCACGCTTCCTCTATCTCTTTAGAGCTCTCCCTATAGCAGTAGATGACAAAGATCTTGACGATATTCAAAGATAAATCAATAGTTTCATTAGAGGTAACAAAAAAGCAAGAATTTCCCATACATTATTGACCAAACAGACAACGGGGAGGGGTGGGAGCATCCAAGTTTAGAGACTATTACCGGGCAGCAAGACTTGCACAAATAGCACTGATCCATGAAACTGAGGAGATCAGATGAACCACTTTAGAATCTGACATGGGTGATTTCACCAACAAGGGGGCTATATTATGGACTCACCACACTAAAAGCCCTGACGATAACACACTGGACCACACTGACTAAAACCTTAAAATTACTTCCTTACCATACACAAAACCTGGGAAGGGCTACAGTTGCAGATGTAGTAGAACAGTGGGAAATAGTGACCTTTGTACAACTAATAGATAAACTAGACCCAATAGGCTTACATTGGTACTTGTACCTGCAATTAAACCCAGCTTTTAAAGAATACATCTCAGACACTAAACTGGGAACCCCAAAAACTGTAGAGAAAATTAGTAGATCTAAAACTAGACCCAAAAAAACTATTACCCAATTATGCATCGCAATTAAAGCTGTGACTGATAGTGATAAATCAAACCTGGTAGACAGATGGGAAAGATACTTAAAGGGACAGTCAACACCAGAATTTGTTGTTTTAAAAGATAGATAATCCCTTAATTACCAATTCCCCAGTTTTACATAACCAACACAGTTATAATTATACACGTTTTACCTCTGTAATTACCTTGTATGTAAGCCTCAGCAGACTGCCCCCTTATTTCAGTTCCGTTGACAGACTTGCATTTTGGCCAATCAGAGCTGTCCCCATGGTAAATTCACGTGCATGAGCTCAATGTTATCTATATGAAATATGTGAACTAATGCCCTCTAGTGGTGAAAAACTATCAAAATGCATTTAGATTAGAGGCGGCCTTCAAGGTCTAAGAAATTAGCATATGAACCTCCTAGGTTTAGCTTTCAACTAAGAATACCAAGAGAATAAAGCAAAATTGGTGTTAAAAGTAAATTGGAAAGTTGTTTAAAATTACATGTCCTATTTTGAAACATTAAAGTTTTTTTTGGACTTGACTGTCCCTTTAAGAATAGAATATGACACCAAAAAAAATGAAAGGATATTTTTTTTCAATCACACAGAGGATTACTCAGCGCTGACATAAGGGAAAACACTATTAAAACAACATTCAGATGGTACCTTACACCAGTTATTACCTCCCACACTAAAACCCACAACCCACGGCTTTGCTACAGAGGCTGTGGATTAGAAGGTACATAAAGTATCTCCACATGTGGTGGGAATGCCAAGATATATAGCCAGGACCTGGAATAAATTGTCAAATTTCTTAGGCAGACTATTAGTCGAGCCGATACAATTGACTGCGCCACAGGCATTACTTCATGAAAGGATCCCTAAATATAGGACCCATATAAATAAATTCTTAAGAATCATCTATACAGCTACAAGAATGTGCATTGCAGGATGCTGGAAAGAAAGAGTCCCCACATGGGAGGAAATACTGGTTAGAATAACATTCATCTATAAAATGTCAGAACAAGTAGCTGGGCTACAAAACACCACAGACAACTTTCAAAAGACATGGTTTTATTGGATGCTACATGAAAACAATTGACACAATATTATATAGCCCTAAATAAATAAACGTCCCCACCCCCTTAATGCCTTAAAGGGACACTGAACCCAAATTTTTTCTTTCGGGATTCAGATAGAGCATGACATTGTAAGCCACTTTCTAATTTACTCCTATTATCAAATTTTCTTCATTCTCTTGGTATCTTTATTTGAAATGCAAGAATGTAAGTTTAGATGCCGGACCATTTTTGGTGAACAACCTGGGTTGTCCTTGCTGATTGGTGGATAAATTCATCCACCAATAAAAAAGTGCTGTCCAGAGTTCTGAACGTAAAAAAAAAAGCTTAGATGCCTTCTTTTTCAAATAAATATAGCAAGAGAACAAAGAAAAATTGATAATAGGAGTAAATTATAAAGCTGCTTAAAATTGCATGCTCTATCTGAATCATGAAAGATAAAAAATGAGTTCAGTGTCCCTTTAATGAGGCCTTCAATATAGCAGACAACATATGATTTTTGAACATAAAGATAACCATGAGACTTCAGCAAACATATAACTCCTGAGGAGATGACCTGACCATCCGGCGAGACAAAGTCCTTCCCTTCCCCTATTTTCCTTTCTCTTCTCTTAGTTCTTTTTTCTCCTCTCTTTACTTTTGTTAAATTTGTGTTGACATACGTCACGTTCTAGACATTGACTACAATCATACAACTTATTTTGCTAAGAATTGGAGCTAGATATAACTGATAACCTCTCTCTCCAAGATAAAGAGGTAAGAATGCAATGTTAGCAATAAGACTCCTACTGGCAATGACTTTGTAATGTTCTGTATTCTATTCACCAGTTATTGCAAAATAACACACTTATAACTTAATAAAAATCATTTAAACATAAAATGACATGCCTTATCCAAATCAGGAAAATTTATTTTTTTCTAGACTGTTCCTTTTATAGAAGCATTTTTGCTAATGGAAGTATAATTCAAAAATGCTTCTATTTCCAATTGCACATTTCTATTTTGATCACTTTAAATTTGTTTAAATGAAAAATTAACTCCACTGGTATAATTACCTTATTCCAGCTGAAGCCATCTTATCTAAATAGGGAGTTCTCTGCAGTGCTGCTGGCCAATTTGCTCCAAGGTCTCCCCATCCAATGTCATCAGCTAAAATAACAATGAAGTTTGGCTTTTGAGAGCCCACAATGTCTGAAGTCCAAATAAATATGAAACAGCAAACAGCCAGCACTGTGAACAAAGACTTTATATGCGCCCCAAATAACAGCATCATAGTTGGAGACTTGTAGGGGCTTACCACAGGATAGAAGGGATAAGTTGGTGATCAAACCAAATATCCAGACACCTGAAAAATACATTACAACACAAATTAAAAATGAACCAATCAATTGATTTATAGGTTATATTATCTAGATACTCTAATGCTTAACTCATTTTCAATGCACATGCTTTATCATATATATATACTTCTGCACTCCCAAAATCTATTATTTGCAGGTGTTACATTAATACATGCACAATTCAAAGTTTTCTTATTCATATTGGGCCAAATTACAAGTGGATCGCTGTTACGCGTGAGCGATAAGGGGCTTATCGTGGGTGGTTGCTCTCGTTGGGTTTACCGCTAGTATTACAAGTTAAAAGTAAACGTGATCGCCTGAGCGCAATCGCGATGATTTACGCTAGAATGGTATCCGTGTCCTCAAAGCTCTGGTAAACTGTTTCACGAAACAAAATGTGTCACAAAACACATCAAAAATACATTACAAGGTACTGTTACAAAAACAAGAAAATATAGAGACGCACTAAACAAAAGCTAGAAAAACTTCCATGCTTGTCCACAAGGCCAGTGCCACTCAGTGTGCAATCTCTTTTAGCACATTATGCCTTTCACAGAAAAAAAATATCCTGTAGCAACAAACCCCCAGACGTACGCTTCGGCCTCTCTTGGGCCTCGTCAGTGAGGTGCAGTTGTATCTCTCTAGGGCATTTGTGCAAGGAGTCCACGTCTGGTTTTTTTCTCTGTGAAAGGCATAATTTGCTTAAAGAGACTGCACACTGAGTGGCACTGGCCTTGTGGACAAGCATGGAAGTTTTTCTAGCTTTTGTTCTGTCTCAGTTTAGTGCGTCTCTCTATTTTCTTGTTTTTATGCAAATTACCCGTAGGTCTCCCTCTAAGTAAAAAGGGGAAACCAGACGTGGACTCCTTGCACATATGCCCTATAGAGATGCAACTGCACCTCACTGACGAGGCTCAAGAGAGTTTGAAACGTACGTCTGGGGTTTATTGTTTTCTCTTGTTCAGAGAAGAATTGCCTGGTATTTTGGCGCTGGACTGTCATTGGGCAGGGTCAGACTAACATGCTACAGGATATTTTTTCTCTGTGAAAGACATAATGTGCTAAAAGAGACTGCACCCTGAATGGCACTGGCCTTGTGACCAAGCATGGAAGTTTTTCTAACTTTTGTTCTGTCTCAGTTTAGTGCGTCTCTCTATTTTCTTGTTTTTAAGGTACTGTTACACTCATAATAAAACATCTAATAAACATTATTCAAACAAATATTGCACACAAAAGTTATAAGTGCTCAAAAATATGAGGTGTCAGGTGTTGGAGCTTTAACAAAGATACATATATACACAAGATGGATATGTAGGTATATATATATATATATATATATATATATATGTTTATATGTGTGTGCAGATGTATTTATATATGTATTTATGTAGTTACAGACATATATACACACATATAAACACATAGATACATATGTACACATATGTAGACATATCTATAAGTGCAATGGAGTCCTTTGCAGTTAAGTAGATGAAAACATGTAAAAGCATATTTATGCAATATTCTTATTTTACAAATGTTTTAACTATGTATTTACTGTAAATATTATTTATAAATAGAAATTCCTATATATCTATATATAACTATACCTATATATTATCATGTATATATATATATATATATATATATAGATATAGATATATACTGTACCAAAGTACCATCATATATATACAGGTGGCCCTCGATTTACAACGGTTCAATTTACACCGTTTCAGAATAACAACCTTTTTTTCCCAGTCATGTGACTGCTATTGAAAAGCATTGAGAAGCAGTGCATTTATTAAAATAGCCAGTAGGTGGAGCTGTCCGCTTGTGTTGCAGAAAAGCCAAGCAAGCTGAAATTCATCAGTTTAACCAGACCTGAGCTATCGAGCAGATTTCAAAGGAACAAGATCTTCCTGTCTATAAATCAGTCCAGATTGGAATGCATAGAAAGAACTGTTTGCAGAAAAATGTAAGTGAAGTCTGTGTAGTGTGATTATTTTATTAGGTTTATAATGTTGTTCAGCAGATGTTTTTGTTCATTTAACTTAGTTTAATTATATATTCTGTGTTGTGTAATTATTTTATTAGGTTTATAATGCTGTTTAGCATTTAAAGTCTTCATTTCAAAGCTTTAAAAATAATGTATTAGGTGTTACTTATGACAATTTTGAGAGGGGCCTGGAACCTATCTCCCTCACTTCCCATTGACTTGCATTATAAACTGGGTGTATATATATGTGTGTGTTTGTATATATATGTGTGTGTGTGTGTGTATATATATGTGTGTGTGTGTGTGTGTGTATATATATATGTGTGTGTGTATATATATATGTGTGTGTGTGTGTGTATATATATATGTGTGTGTGTGTGTGTGTGTATATATATGTGTGTGTGTGTATATATATGTGTGTGTGTGTATGTGTGTATATATATGTGTGTGTATATATATATGTGTGTGTGTGTGTGTGTGTATATATATATGTGTGTGTGTGTGTGTGTATATATATGTGTGTGTGTGTATGTGTGTATATATATGTGTGTGTGTGTGTGTGTGTATATATATGTGTGTGTGTGTATATATATGTGTGTGTGTGTATGTGTGTATATATATATATATTTATGAATAAATAGAACATATTCTTCTTGTGAAAAATATTGGAATGTGAAAAATTCATATTTTCATGACGGGTTAGCGCACATGAAAATATGTGATCGAGTTTGTGCGTGAGTAGGGTGCTTTTTTCAACTTTTTGTTTGCTCCATTGACTTCTATGGGTGAATACGTGAACACGCAAGCAATATTCTATGTTCGGGTTTTTGCATTCGTTGGGTTAGCGCACAAGCGAAAACAGTTTACTTTCACCTTTCAATATGAGCACAACCCGACGAGTGCAAAAAGCTTACTTCTAGCGCAGTTAACGCTCGAGCGGGAGAGTTATATAGCACTCTACTTCCACTAATCTGGACCATTATTGGGCCCTTTGAGTCTCTATCATCTCAGTAAGCTCATTTAAAGGGACAGTCAACACCAGAATTTTTGTTGTTTAAAAAGATAGATAATCACTTTAGTACCCATTCCCCAGTTTTGCATAAACAACACATTTATAATAATCACTTTTTACCTCTGTAATTATCTTGTATCTAAGCCTCTGCAAACTGCCCCCTTCTTTCAGTTCTTTTGACAGACTTGCAGTTTAGCCAATCAGTGCTGACTCCTAAGTAACATCACATGCGTGAGCTCAATGTTATCTATATGACACACATGAACTAACACCATCTAGTGGTGAAAAACTGTCAAAATGCATTCAGATTAGAGGCGGCCTTCAAAGTCTAAGAAATTAGCATACGAGCCTACCTAGTTTTAGCTTTTGACTAATAATACCAAGAGAACAAAGCAAAATTGGTGATAAAAGTAAATTGGAAAGTTGTTTAAAATTGCATGCCATATTTGAATCATGAAAGTTTATTTTGGATTTGACTGTCCCTTTAAATATGTTACAGTGCTTTTATCTCCTAGTACTAATTATTGGACAATCCTCTCTGCTTTTCCATATACTGTACTTTAATTTATTGTGCAACAGCTTATTAAAAGCGTATTCGTGTGATGCTATTTATTTTTCATGTGATTTTATGGTTTATGTTTTTTCTTTGTCTTCTATATAATTTGCCATATACATTTGCAGAAGGCCCTTAAGTGGCTTTAGTATGATTTATCCCCTTGTTCAATATAACTTTTACATTTAAAGGTTCAAGAGAGAGGCCTAACTGAAACAGTAAGGGGGAGAAAACTGTTTAAAAATGAGGATTGTTCCATTGTATGTTTATTAATGTTTTGAAAATATGTAATAAACATTTGCTTGGAACATTGTTCTTAATTAATTTATCATATATACAGTATACCAGTTTAGCATGATTGAATCTTGTCTATTCTTTATTTTCTTAAAGGGACACTCAAGTCAAAATGATACTGTCATGATTCAGATAGACAACTTTCCAATTTACTTCCATTGACAAAATGTGAACAGTCTTTTTATATTTACACTTTTTGAGTCACCAGCTCCTACCAAGCATGTGCAAGAATTCACAGAATATACTTATATGCATTTGTCATTGGCTAATAGCTGTCACATGATGCAGTGGGAGTGGAAATAGACATAACTTTGACATTTATCAGAACAAAATCTACTACTCATTAGACGTTTAGACTAAGTACTATATTTTTATAATGCATTTTTGATTATGCAAATCTACTGTATTTACTGGTCCTTTAGCAGATAATTGTCCATTTGTTTTCAGTAAATAGCAATTTCTGAACTTGGACTGTACTGTCAGTGTGGTTTTCCAGTGATCACAATCATAAAATGCTTCTGCCGGTAATGCCCGTGAAGCATGAAATTGTTATGTCCCAAAAACAGGAAATCGTTAATTAATCATTTAATTTCATAATCCGAAAATCAAATGGGCAGGATTAATAAGTAACAAAATGTAAATTTTGTAGGTTTAGTGATAACATCACAAGTTTAATGGTCGGTATGCTAATTTATCCCCTTTAGTAGTGTTAAGTGATGCTAATGTAAGAAATTAACCTGTAAAACTATAGGAATACAAATATGATTCTTTTTGAGGGATTTGAACATGGACATTATGGGTATCGTGGGCATGTGAGTTTGTTGGGTTATTGAGTTTGCTAATTTTCCATTAGTGTAAAAATTATTATTAGCAATTTTATTAACTTTACTTGAGTAAGCAGGTAGTGTTTGTATCTGTTAGTGGCACTGTCATCCAATATGGCGGGGTAATGTCATATTCAAAAACATTTTTTGGTACTCAGTAGCAAGTTGAAAAGTGTTGCCTGGAGTTTATTACAATTTTGAATATGATAAGTGAAAAATGCCCTGTTAATGTGTCGCTAAGTATTGATAATTAGGATTGTGATCAGCCATACAGGACTGGCACATGTTAAGTAAAGGACCAATTTTTACCAAAATGATCATGAAACAAGGGCTGCGGAGAAACAATGAAAATGCCTTATTATTTGTGTTTGAAACAGCTAGGCCTAGATTACAAGTGGAGCACTATCAAAAGGGCAGGGAGCACTATCAACATAACACGGAGCACTATCAATATCACAGCGAGCGCTATCAATATCGTGGGGAGCGCTTGCAATATTGTGGGGCCACTGTTTCTTGTTTTACAAATCAGCAGCTTCTCTGCTTTTTCCTATTTGTCCTCCAAGTGGAACAAATCTTTATGGAACTCCCTGCAGATCTTCACAAGACAAAACCTTTGGGAAAAGCTGGTATTCTGTACAAACAGGATCCAGAAGTGGCGACTAGGAAAGCCCCTCAGACTTCTGGGAGTTGTTTATACCTTCTTCAGAGGTCAAATGCCATCTGTCCACCAGTAATCATTAGGTTCTACAAATGTGAGAGAAAACATAATTTATTCTTACCTGATAAATGTATTTATTTCTTGACACTGTGAGTCCACATATCATCTTAATTACTGTTGGGAATATCACTCCTAACCAGCAGGAGGAGGCAAAGAGCACCACAGCAAAAGCTGTTAAATACCTATCCACCTACCCACAATCCCTAGTCATTAGACCAAAGGGAAAGGAGAAAGGAAGTAATCTAAGGTGCAGAGGTGCCTGAGTTTATAGAAAAGCAAACTGTCTGAAAAACAGGGCAGGCCGTGGACTCACCGTGTCAAGAAATAAATGAATTTATCAGGTAAGAATAAATTATATTTTCTTTCTAATGACACGGTGAGTCCACGGATCATCTTAATTACTGTTGGGAACCAATACCCAAGCTAGAGGACACGGATGATAAGGGAGGGACAAGACAGTTAACCTAAACAGAAGGCAATACTGCTTGAAGAACCTTTCTCCCAAAAGAAGCCTTTGCTGAAGCAAAAGTATCAAATTTGTAAAATTTAGAAAAAGTATGCAAAGATGACCAAGTTGCAGCCTTGCAAAGCTGATCTACAGAAGCTCCATTTTTGAAAGCCCAAGAAGATGAAACAGCCCTCATGGAATGAGCCGTGATTCTCTCAGGAGGCTGCTGACCAGCAGTCTCATATGCCAAGTGAATAACACTCCTCAACCAACAAGAAAGAGAAGTAGCCATAGCTTTCTTACCCTTACGCTTCCCAAAAAAGACAACAAATAAAGAAGAAGACTGGCGAAAATCCTTAGTCGCCTGCAAATAATATTTCAATGCACAAACCACATCCAGGTTGTGCAACAAATGCTCCTTATGAGAAGAAGGATTAGGGCACAAAGAAGGAACAACAATCTCATGATTAATATTCTTATCAGAAACAACCTTGGGAAGAAAACCCAAGGCAGTACGCATAACTACCTTATCAGAGTGAAAAATAAGAAAAGGCAATTCATACTGTAAGGCTGAAAGCTCTGAAACTCTTTGAGCTGAAGAAATAGCCACCAGAAACAAAACCTTCCAAGATAACATCTTAATATCCAAAGAATGCATCGGTTCAAATGGAGCCTGTTGAAGGACTCTAAGAACCAAATTAAGACTCCAAGGTGGAGTAGTAGACTTAAACACAGGTCAAATTCTAACCAAGGCCTGACAAAAAGAATCAAAATCTGGCACATCCGCCAGGTGCTTGTGCAATAAAATAGATAAAGCAGAAATTTGACCCTTCAGGGTATTAGCAGATAAACCTTTCTCCAAACCCTCCTGGAGAAAAGACAAAATCCTAGGAATCCTAACCTTTGGATTCACACCAATACAAATATTTACGCCAAATCTTATAATAAATCTTCCTAATCACAGGCGTACGAGCCTGAATCAGTCTCAATGACTGACTCAGAAAAACCATGCTTAGAAAGAATCAAGAGTTCAATCTCCAAGCAGTCAGCTTCAGAGAAATGAGATTTGGATGAAGGAAGGGATCCTGCAGAAGCAGATCCTTCCTTAATGGAAGACGCCAAGGTGGAAGGGAAGACATCTCCACCAGATCTGCAAACCAGATTCTGCGAGGCAGCACCGGAGCAATGAGAATCACCGATGCCCTCTCTTGTTTGGCCCGAGCAATAACCCCAGGAAGAAGAGCAAACGGAGGGAACACATATGCCAGACTGAAAGTCCAAGGAACTGCCAGAGCATCTATCAGAAGAGCCTGAGGATCCTTTGACCTCGACCCGTACCTCAGGAGCTTGGCATTCTGACGAGATGCCATGAGATCCAACTCTGGCTGCCCCCAACGGAGAATCAAGCTGGAAAATACCTCTGGATGAAGTTCCCACTCCCCCGGATGAAAAGTCTGTCTGCTCAGAAAATCTGCTTCCCAATTGTCCACCCCTGGAATATGGCTAGCAGACAGACAACAGTTGTGAATCTCCGCCCACTGAATAATCTTGGCAACCTCTGTCATGGCCAAGGAACTCCGAGTTCCTCCCTGATGATTGATGTAAGCCACTGACGTTATGTTGTCCGACTGAAACCTGATAAACTGGGTTGAAGCTAGCTGAGGTAGAAGAGCATTGAAAATTGCTCTCAGTTCCAAAACATTTATTGGATGAACCAACTCCTCCTGAGTCCATAGACCTGAGCCCTTAATGAACCCCAGACAGCACCCCAGCCCAGCAAACTGGCATCAGCGGTTACACTCACCCAGGCAGGTCTGCAAAAGCAAGTTCCCTGAGAGAGAAGATCCTGACACAACCAACATGGAAGAGAATCTCTGGACATCTGAACTAGAACAATCTATGGAGATAGATCTGCATAATCCCCGTTCCACTGCCTGAGCAAGCATAACTGCAGAGGTCTGAGATGGAGCAAACAGAATGATGTCCATGACTGAAACCATCAGACCAATAACCTCAATGCACTGAGCCACTGACGGCCGAGGAAGGGACTGAAGAGCAAGACACGTATTGAAAATCTTTTACCTTCTTGTTTCCAATAGTAGTGATATATATATATATATATATATATATATATATATATATATATATATATAGGTAAAAGCCAATATTATACAATATAGCAAGTTCAATAGTAAGAAAATAACCACTGACATGAGTTATAACACAACCTCTGAGACCATAAGCCTAAAGTGTAAATTAATTTATGGTAAACAAGTGTGACTGGAACACATAACAATGAAACCTTGGTTTTTATATTATATATCTAATGATCCCTACCCTGAGATAAAAGGTATTCTATATTCTAATAATGGTAAGATGTAGGGAGTTGGCTTTTGTCTTGCCTCTTTTGGGCCAAAGTGTATGGAGGGGGGGGGATTAAGCGGGCAAGAGCCGCTCGGTATAAGCGGGGGAAATGATGGAGGAGGGGAGCCTTTTAAAATAGCGATATAGTACTCAGGAGTGCCCAAAAATGTTAGATTTGATAATGGTGGTATCCATGATTTGGGGAGTCTTCTAAATAGATTTTTTGTATCGTTCATGATAAAGGGCCAAATAGGGTCTGAGGGAAATCAGGCATACAGCCAATGAAAGTATGTGGGAAAAAACAATAAAATTACAAAATAATGTAACAGTTAAGGGGTATAAATACTTAAGAAACGTGGATATCAATCTTATGCAAGAAAGACATAACCTGATTTATACCTGTATGAGGAAGTTATTGTAGATTTTAACTCATATAAGGGTTGCTATAAGATATTGTGTTAGAGACAAAAAGACCGTAATGAAGACTTAGAAAATGTATATTCTGGTATTGAGCTAGTTGTGGCTCCTTTAAGATGCTAAAGATACCATATCAGTGGGTGAGAAGGCTAGTGATCACTGACATATCTTTGCATACTAAAATGGTATAAAGTTCAGTCTTAACTCAAACATCACACACTAATAACATTATCAATACTGCACCAACATACAGGGCTATAATCGCCCAGCTGAGATCTGGCAGCCATATCAGAAGATATTCAGCTATATCAACTGTACCATATTCAAGGCTTATAGAAGTATACCTAGTTAAAAAATAAATAAATTGCATATTGCATATATTGTTTTCAATCTGAGCAGCTAAGAGAGTGTGGAAGCCTGTTGCAATATTAATAGTTAGGGATAGCTATGAATGAGGAATAAAAAAAAGGCACAACTATGTAATAGGGAAACATTTATAGGAACTATTATCATGTGTTTTATAGTTAGGACTTCTGTTTTACTGTTTGGATATTGAGTTGATATTATATGTTGATGACTCAGGGAGCTCTGTGAATTAGCAAATACACTATGGTATTAGTACTTCCCATGGCAGGTCTCATGTAAGTTAAAACTCTCCATACCTCCTAATTAATAGGTCTGTAAATATAGAACGTATGATAGTGCTGGCTTCTGCCATATGTCCCGCCACCCCTGTCACAGGCAATAGAACCAAGCTATGTGCATAGAACATGACGGTGTCGATAAAGCACTACAAGATTTGGTTGCACTAATATGACCTAGATAGTGGGGTTATGTAGGGAGGAGTTTAGCAAAAGTAATATCTTATTAAGTATCCCTAAAATATTCATATATTAAAACCATTGGGAAGCCAAACCATATGTTGTGTAAGTTGATGAGTATCACATATTGTAGTGTATAATAAAAACTATTTACCTTGAAATCTCACTGTATATTGTACAATAGTACTGGAAATGAATCCATTACAGTTTGTTTCCCAAATTAGTCCCTAAGAGAGAGTGGACCTTGAGATATGTGATCATAGTCAAGGTATAATGACATATACTGTATATTAAATCCAGACATTTGTTGAAACATACTAGCCAAGTAAAGTATTTTACAAAGTTACATATATCTGAAATAATTATAGAGCTGATATGGGCACATAATATTGGGTAATGAGCCTATCTGAAATTGAGTTATAAGGCATATCCTCAGAAATATCTATATTGGGCACAATATATCCTACTTATGCATCAAGTGTGTATAAAACTGCTATGAATCATGAAATTAAACAGGGGAGGCAGGACACTAATAATAAAATAGCAAATAAACTTGTGAGAACAGATAAATAGAAAGGAAGTCCCATAGAATCAATGAATACTGCTGTAGGCCACGGGACCATCAAAAACAAACAATAATCTAAAGTAACGATGAGCCAGTCTCTGTAGTAAATGCAAGAGTGTCCATACTGATGAGTCTGAGGATCCATCTACTAATAAGTTTCATCAGCTCATAGCCTCATAATAAACTATAGTTCACTAACAAAATTAGCCAATGCCAATTTTCCAGCATAGTATGGTCGGAAAGGTTCAGAGAGTTCTCACCCCCAAGACAAGTAGCTGTTCCCATCTTCTTGGGGCCGCCTGAAATCTCACAATCTGTGCAATGTTTGGGAAGCTCAGAACAGCCCACCTCCATACCGGGACTGACTGAGCATCACATGGCGGGAGAACGGACTTAGTTAGGTCAGTGGGAGCCAGGGCTGAACATCTGAGGTGACTGAGGCTCTGAGCATCAGTGAATAGCCCTGTTCCAACCCAAGAGCTGTCGGTAAAGAGATCAAGTTCCAGTGACGAAGCTCTTACAGGATCTGACGATGGCTTTGCTGGTGAGTCTATTAGGTTACCACTAGTGGGAGCTGCTATTAGGGCTACTGGAGGCCCAGCTTCTCGCTGTTGAGGAGTATCTTCCGTGTTAGTGGGAATAGGCTGTATGGGGCTTGATTGTGTGCTTAGCTCCGTTGACTCCGCTATATGGGGCTCAGCACGTCTTTTAACTGCACCGTGCATATCCTCTGAGTATTGAGGTGCATCGCAACTCATATGTGGTGTGTCCCGTATAAGTCCTCTAGTAGCATCCATAACCTCACTTGTTGTTGGCGCATCCTGGTTTCCGTTCATAGTTGCTCTGAGCACCGCTACTAGGTCGCTGTGATGGGCATCCAAAGTGGATATTAAGTTACGCAACATTGAGATAGCTTGCCCCTCCATAGCGTATTATATAGCTGAGTCTCCAATACAAATAACAGAGCGTGGTTGATTTTTAAAATGGCGTTTCACCTCATATAGCCAGCGCAGCAGGCCAGAAAGATTCTTGTGCTGATATGTTATCTAACACTGTGTTTTCAGAGCCATTTAAACATTCGTCCTACTCGTCAGGGCTCAATGAAGATTCAAGCTTAATATAAGGCTCCTTGATGTGCTCAATATAAGAAAATATTTAAACATATATTAAGAGCTCTAGAGAGATGCGTCTCTCTGCTTCGGCAGTTGGCTACGACCCCCCTGTCAGAAAAATTTTCATCTCTAGAGAATCTATAATGGTCCCCAAAAATACCACTCTTGTAGCCAGAATTAAGGAACTTTTTCCTAAATTCACCTTCCAATCGTGGAAATGCAGAAAAGACTACAACAACTCTGTGTGGGAGTTTGCTAGTTGAAAAGATGGAGCCTGAACTAGAATGTCGTCCAGATAAGGAGCCACTGCAACACCCTTCAATCAAAGCACCGCCAACAATGCTCCCAGGACCTTTGAAAAAATTCTGGTAGCTGCTGCCACACCAAGAGGAAGAGCTACAAACTGAAAATGTTTGTCTAGAAATGCAAATCTTAGGAACCTGTGATGATCCCTGTGAATGGGAATATGCAGATACGCATCCTTTAGATCCACTGTGATCATGAACTGACCTTCCTGAGCCAAAGGAAGAATGGAACGAATAGTTTCCATCTTGAAAAACAGAACCCTGAGAAACTTGTTTACACTCCTGAGATCTAAAATAGGTCTGAAAGAGATTGGAATAAAAACCCAGACCCTGTTCCTGATCTGGAACTATCACTCCAATGTCGGAAAGATTCTGAACACAACGTAAGAACCCCTCTCCTTTTATCTGGTTTACAGATAACCTGGAGAGAAGAAACCTGCCTCTGGGAGGAAAATTCTTGAACTCCAGCTTGTAACCCTGGGACAAGATATCTACCACACAGGGATCCTGAACATCTCAAACCCAAGCTTGAGCGAAGAAAGAGAGTCTGCCCCCCACAAGATCCATTCCCAGATCGGGGGCAGACCCTTCATGCTGATTTTGAGTCAGCAACAGGCTTCCTGGACTGCTTCCCCTTATTCCAAGACTGATTTGACTTACAAGATGGCTTGGACTGTTCCTGCTTGGAGGAAGAAGAGGAAGATTTACCAGAAAAGTTGCGAAAGGAACGAAAATTACTCTGCCGACCCTTCTGTTTACTTCTTTTATCCTGAGGAAGAGAATGCCCCTTCCCTCCCATAATATCAGAAATAATCTCAGTTAAACCTGGCCCAAACAAGGTCTTACCCTTGTAAGGAATAGACAAAAGCTTAGACTTAGAGGACACATCCGCAGACCAGGATTTTAACCATAAAGCTCTGCGAGCTAAAATGGCAAAACCAGAAAGTTTAGCTCACAACTTGATGACCTGTAGAGAAGCATCTGCAATAAAGGAATTAGCCAACTTCAAAGCCTTGATTCTATCTTGAATTTCTTCAAGAGGAGTATCTTGCTGATTAGAATCAGACAATGCATCAAACCAATATGCCACCGCATTAGTAACCATAGCAATACATGCAGCTGGTTGCCATTGATACCCCAGGTGAACATAAATCTTTTTAAGAAAAGCTTCCAACTTCTTATCCATAGGATCTTTAAAGGAACAGCTGTCCTCAATAGGAATAGTGGTCCTCTTGGTCAGAGTGGAAACTGCTCCCTCCACCTTAGGAACCATCTGCCAAGATTCCTTAATAGAATCAGCAATAGGAAACATCTTCCTAAAAATTGGAGAAGGGGAAAAAGGAATCCCAGGCTTCTCCCATTCTCGTGCAATAATATCTGAAACACAATCTTGTATAGGAAAAACTTCCACCGAGGAAGGGACATCAAAGTTTACTAGATTTCTTAGGAATAACCATGACTGACGTCTCAGAGTCATCCAAGGTAGCCAAAACCTCCTTGAGTAACAAACGAAGGTGCTCCAGCTTAAACCTAAAGAAAACAACCTCAGGTTCAGAAGAAGGATTTACACTATCAGAATCCAAGATCTCACCCTCAGATGCTACTGAAGTATCTTCCTCCTCAGACTTATGAGAAGAAACACTAGACACAATTGCAACAGAATAAGAAACCTTATACTTCCTCTTGCGCTTCCACTGTAACATAGGAAAAGCAGACAAAGCCTCAGATACTGCCAAGGATATATGGGTAGCCATATCCTGCAAGGAAAAACCAACCTGAAACTAAACACAGGGCACTGCAGAAGATTGGGAAGTATAAGGAGAAAGCTGCGGATTAGCCTGAACAGCAGACTCCTGAACAACATCCGCCCTAGACAATGAAGGCTCAGAATCAAAAAGTCTATCTTTGTAATGTAATGTTCTCTTAATACAAGAGGAACAAAAAGGGATAGGAGGCTCAACATTAGTATTTAAACAAAGGCCTAGATTTGGAGCTTTGTCGGTAACGACCTGAAAAACTAACGCCGGCTTTTTTCTGGCCGCACCATAAAAATAACTCTGGTATCGAGAGTCCACATAAAGGCTGCGTTAGGCTCCAAAAAAGGAGCGTAGAGCATTTTTAACGCAGCTTCAACTCTCGATACCAGAGTTGCTTACGGACGCGGCCAGCCTCAAAAACGTGCTTGTGCACGATTCCCCCATAGGAAACAATGGGGCTGTTTGAGCTGAAAAAAAACCTAACACCTGCAAAAAAGCCGCGTTCAGTTCCTAACGCAGCCCCATTGTTTGCTATGCGGTAACCCTTCCTACGTCTGCACTTAACACTCTAACATGTACCCCGAGTCTAAACACCCCTAACCTTACACTTATTAACCCCTAATCTGCCGCCCCCGCTATCGCTGACCCCTGCATATTATTTTTAACCCCTAATCTGCCGCTCCGTAAACCGCCGCTACTTACATTATCCCTATGTACCCCTAATCTGGTTCCCTAACATCGCCGACCCCTATATTATATTTATTAACCCCTAATCTGCCCTCCACAACGTCGCCTCCACCTACCTACAATAATTAACCCCTAATCTGCCGACCGGACCTGAGCGCTACTATAATAAAGTTATTAACCCCTAATCCGCCTCACTAACCCTATATTAAATAGTATTAACCCCTAATCTGCCCTCCCTAACATCGCCGACACCTAACTTCAATTATTAACCCCTAATCTGCCGACCGGAGCTCACCTCTATTCTAATAAATGGATTAACCCCTAAAGCTAAATCTAACCCTAACACTAACACCCCCCTAAGTTAAATATAATTTAAATCTAACGAAATAAATTAACTCTTATTAAATAAATTATTCCTATTTAAAGCTAAATACTTACCTGTAAAATAAATCCTAATATAGCTACAATATAAATTATAATTACATTGTAGCTATTTTAGGATTAATATTTATTTTACAGGTAACTTTGTATTTATTTTAACCAGGTACAATAGCTATTAAATAGTTAAGAACTATTTAATAGCTAAAATAGTTAAAATAATTACAAATTTACCTGTAAAATAAATCCTAACCTAAGTTACAATTAAAACTAACACTATACTATCAATAAATTAATTAAATAAAATACCTACAATTACCTACAATTAACCTAACACTACACTATCAATAAATTAATTAAATAAACTACCTACAATTAGCCTAACACTACACTATCAATAAATTAATTAAATACAATTCCTACAAATAAATACAAATAAATAAACTTGCTAAAGTACAAAAAATAAAAAAGAACTAAGTTACAAAAAATAAAAAAATATCTACAAACATAAGAAAAATATTACAACAATTTTAAACTAATTACACCTACTCTAAGCCCCCTAATAAAACAACAAAGCCCCCCAAAATAAAAAATGCCCTACCCTATTCTAAATTACTAAAGTTAAAAGCTCTTTTACCTTACCAGCCCTGAACAGGGCCCTTTGCGGGGCATGCCCCAAGAAGTTCAGCTCTTTTGCCTGTAAAAAAAACCCATACAATACCCCCCCCCAACATTACAACCCACCACCCACATACCCCTAATCTAACCCAAACCCCCCTTAAATAAACCTAACACTAAGCCCCTGAAGATCATCCTACCTTGTCTTCACCTCACCAGGTATCACCGATCCGTCCTGGCTCCAAAATCTTCATCCAACCCAAGCGGGGGTTAGCGATCCATCATCCGGTGCCTGAAGAGGTCCAGAAGAGGCTCCAAAGTCTTCATCCTATCCGGGAAGAAGAGGCGATCCGGACCGGCAACCATCTTGATCCAAGCGGCATCTTCTATCTTCATCCGATGACGACCGGCTCCATCCTGAAGACCTCCACCGCGGACCCATCTTCTTCCGGCGACGTCCAACTGCAGAATGACGGTTCCTTTAAGGGACGTCATCCAAGATGGCGTCCCTCGAATTCCGATTGGCTGATAGGATTCTATCAGCCAATCGGAATTAAGGTAGGAATATTCTGATTGGCTGATGGAATCAGCCAATCAGAATCAAGTTCAATCCGATTGGCTGATCCAATCAGCCAATCAGATTGAGCTCGCATTCTATTGGCTGATCGGAACAGCCAATAGAATGCAAGCTCAATCTGATTGGCTGATTGGATCAGCCAATCGGATTGAACTTGATTCTGATTGGCTGATTCCATCAGCCAATCAGAATATTCCTACCTTAATTCTGATTGGCTGATAGAATCCTATCAGCCAATCGGAATTCGAGGGACGCCATCTTGGATGACGTCCCTTAAAGGAACCGTCATTCTGCAGTTGGACGTCGCCGGAAGAAGATGGGTCCG
Organism: Bombina bombina; assembly: GCF_027579735.1. Classification (NCBI taxonomy): domain Eukaryota; kingdom Metazoa; phylum Chordata; class Amphibia; order Anura; family Bombinatoridae; genus Bombina; species Bombina bombina. The sequence continues at coordinate 1,496,160,835 of NC_069499.1, forward strand.
CGGTGGAGGTCTTCAGGATGGAGCCGGTCGTCATCGGATGAAGATAGAAGATGCCGCTTGGATCAAGATGGTTGCCGGTCCGGATCGCCTCTTCTTCCCGGATAGGATGAAGACTTTGGAGCCTCTTCTGGACCTCTTCAGGCACCGGATGATGGATCGCCAACCCCCGCTTGGGTTGGATGAAGATTTTGGAGCCAGGACGGATCGGTGATACCTGGTGAGGTGAAGACAAGGTAGGATGATCTTCAGGGGCTTAGTGTTAGGTTTATTTAAGGGGGGTTTGGGTTAGATTAGGGGTATGTGGGTGGTGGGTTGTAATGTTGGGGGGGGGTATTGTATGTTTTTTTTTTACAGGCAAAAGAGCTGAACTTCTTGGGGCATGCCCCGCAAAGGGCCCTGTTCAGGGCTGGTAAGGTAAAAGAGCTTTTAACTTTAGTAATTTAGAATAGGGTATGGCATTTTTTATTTTGGGGGGCTTTGTTGTTTTATTAGGGGGCTTAGAGTAGGTGTAATTAGTTTAAAATTGTTGTAATATTTTTCTTATGTTTGTAGATATTTTTTTATTTTTTGTAACTTAGTTCTTTTTTATTTTTTGTACTTTAGCAAGTTTATTTATTTGTATTTATTTGTAGGAATTGTATTTAATTAATTTATTGATAGTGTAGTGTTAGGTTAATTGTAGGTAGTTTATTTAATTAATTTATTTATAGTGTAGTGTTAGGTTAATTGTAGGTAATTGTAGGTATTTTATTTAATTAATTTATTGATAGTATAGTGTTAGTTTTAATTGTAACTTAGGTTAGGATTTATTTTGCAGGTAAATTTGTAATTATTTTAACTATTTTAGCTATTAAATAGTTCTTAACTATTTAATAGCTATTGTACCTGGTTAAAATAAATACAAAGTTACCTGTAAAATAAATATTAATCCTAAAATAGCTACAATATAATTATAATTTATATTGTAGCTATATTAGGATTTATTTTACAGGTAAGTATTTAGCTTTAAATAGGAATAATTTATTTAATAAGAGTTAATTAATTTCGTTAGATTTAAATTATATTTAACTTAGGGGGGTGTTAGTGTTAGGGTTAGACTTAGCTTTAGGGGTTAATCCATTTATTAGAATAGCGGTGAGCTCCGGTCGGCAGATTAGGGGTTAATAATTGAAGTTAGGTGTCGGCGATGTTAGGGAGGGCAGATTAGGGGTTAATACTATTTATTATAGGGTTAGTGAGGCGGATTAGGGGTTAATAACTTTATTATAGTAGCGCTCAGGTCCGCTCGGCAGATTAGGGGTTAATAAGTGTAGGCAGGTGGAGGCGACGTTGTGGGGGGCAGATTAGGGGTTAATAAATATAATATAGGGGTCGGCGGTGTTAGGGGCAGCAGATTAGGGGTACATAAGGATAACGTAGGTGGCGGCGCTTTGCGGTCAGCAGATTAGGGGTTAATAAGTGTAGGCAGGTGGAGGCGACGTTGTGGGGGGCAGATTAGGGGTTAATAAATATAATATAGGGGTCGGCGGTGTTAGGGGCAGCAGATTAGGGGTACATAAGGATAACGTAGGTGGCGGTCGGCAGATTAGGGGTTAAAAAAATTTATTCGAGTGTCGGCGATGTGGGGGGACCTCGGTTTAGGGGTACATAGGTAGTTTATGGGTGTTAGTGTACTTTAGAGTACAGTAGTTAAGAGCTTTATAAACCGGCGTTAGCCCAGAAAGCTCTTAACTACTGACTTTTTTCCTGCGGCTGGAGTTTTGTCGTTAGATGTCTAACGCTCACTTCAGACACGACTCTAAATACCGGAGTTAGAAAGATCCCATTGAAAAGATAGGATACGCAATTGACGTAAGGGGATCTGCGGTATGGAAAAGTCGCGGCTGAAAAGTGAGCGTTAGACCATATTTTGAGTAACTCCAAATACCGGCGGTAGCCTAAAACCAGCGTTAGGAGCCTCTAACGCTGGTTTTCACGGCTAACGCCAAAATCTAAATCTAGGCCATAGAGAACAAGCAGCAGCTTACAGGGCCTCTTGGTCCATCTTATTCCAAATGAAAAAGCCTTAATCAATAAAAAATTCTAAGTTCAAATTAGAATTTTAATGAAACAAAAAAAAAGTCTGTTTAAAATTTAAAGGGAAAATAACTTTTTTTTAACTAGAAAATCCTTAAATAAACTGCACAATAAATCTTGCAGCAACAATTTTTCACAAAATTAATGCAAAAAGAGACACAAACGTTATAGTCCCTGAAATTCAGACAGAAACTTAAATATAAACAGAGCAACAGCCCCACAAAAAAAACAACAGGCAACCTCCACACCTAAGCAAGCTCTGCTGAGATGCCTACCTGAACTCCTTGCTGCCGGAAACAAAGTCAGAAAATGATCCGGACCCCCATACAGCCGCACCGGAGAGATTGCTGAACCACCTCTGGGGAGCTATGCAACAGAGCTGCAACATCCAGGAACAACAGGAAACAGCTAATAGGACGCCAAAAACGCCCTTGCTATCTCAGATAAGCACGCCTATTGTGGGCGTGGCCTAAAAAACCTCCCGGTAGCCATTAATACACAAACAAAAAACGTACACCAAAGTGAAAACATAATAAACTGAGCCAAACATCCCCAGTGCCTGCAAAACTGCCATACAATAAACCATTAACCTAGAAGGCTGATTGTATATTTAGACAGAATTAACTATCAAAGTGCCAAATTCTCCTATATCAAAACAGGGAAAGAAATAGGCACTTACCTCAAAAATCTATCCGGCAGCAGGACAGCTAACTTGGTATGAGAGGGGCTTCCTACCTCACATGGACCTGTGGAAAAAAGAAAAGGCTGAGTAAACTTACTCAAACTTTCTACCAAGGGCAGCATGAAATTACTTGGGGGTCCAGTGGGGATTATACCCCACAAGTTCACAAATGCTTAAAAGCCACCACTTGCTCTACTGAAGAGACTGACATGGACTACGGCTAAACCCCAAAGAAAACCAGAGCAAACTTGCTGTGCTTAAAAAAATAACAAACTCTTGATTGAAGAATCAGACACCTAACTTTACACCTCTTTGCAACTGATACAAGCAAAGAGAATGACTGGGGATTGTGGGTAGGGGGAGTGGTATTAAGCAGCTTTTGCTGTGGTGCTCTTTGCCTCCTCCTGCTGGTCAGGAGTGATATTTCCAACAGTAATTAAGATGATCCGTGGACTCACCGTGTCATTAGAAAGAAATAGATTTTAATAAATTCAAGGACACTCAATAGTTATTTTAACATGTGCATAGTACAATATTTTTGAAGAGATAGTTAAATCTTTGTCTGGGTAATCCATCTTATTGCACGGTAGATTTCACCCACTTTCCAAGTTTTTCTAAGGTCCCCCATACAAAGGATATTCAGGAAATGGGAGAGACATAAATCTTTCTTATGATGTATTTAAATTTTTGATCAAATGGATGTGTACATCTATCTATAGAAAGAAGTTGAAAAGTGTGTACTAACATTTAACATTCTGTTTAAGAGTTAATTTCTCCCCCATTCTTTAGACTCCTAAAGTGGAGTTATTTTTTGGTGAGAGGGTAGGTCCTGCAGTTTTTGTGTGTCTGTCTGTTTAGCTATCGCTCGCTGTGTATGTGTAGATCCATCTATACCTGCGTATGTGTATAAATATAAAAGTATTGCTTTTATGAACTTTAACACAAAGGGGTAGATTTACCAATGTCTGTCCGACATGATACACTGTAGCGTATCATGTCCGACAGATATCACTGAATGCAGAACTGCTTGTGCAATGCCGCCCCCTGCAGATTTGCGACAAATCGGCTGCTAGCAGGAGGTGTCAATCAGCCCGATCGTATAGGATTGGGCGGATTGAAGACCTCAGAGGCAGCGGACAAGTTATGGAGCAGCGGTCTTTAGACCGTTGCTTCATAACTGCTGTTTCCGGCGAGCCATTTGGCCCTTGCTAAATCTACCCCAATGTATGTAAAAAATGTGATTTCAATTCAGCAACTTATTTGTGCTTCACTATAAAAGATTAATAAGCTTATAGTCGCATAATGCAGGAAACGTACCACATAGCTATTAATATGAAGCCTTTTCATATTGCTCTAATCACTCATGCAATGATGTTACTGGTGGCTGACACGGCACTCTCATTGAACAAAGGGCAAAATCAATAAAGTGCAAAGCCAAGATTACTTCTGGTTCACAGCAATCATAAAAAAAATAGTTTATTAATAAACTGCATTATGCAACACATTCATTCCTTGAAGCCTCTTATATCAAGTGATCCTTCAAAAGTACCTGAAACTATATAAGTAATCATATTACGCACAAAAGATAAGGTATTTGTTAGTCTCTTAGAACAAGCTCACATTGAAAGAAAAAAATACTTTCTCAATTAAACTTTTTCTAAAATATAAATAATGTATATAAAGACAAGAAAGAAGGATCCCATAGAGATCTGTGAACAAACACAAAACAACAGATCCATCTATCTATCTAGTGTATCTATCCATCTATCTATCTATCTATCTATCTATCTATCTATCTATCTGTGTATCTTATATATTTATCTGCACACCCTAATGTGCAGAGGTGCTTCTATACTTCACAAATTATGGTGCTAACAAACGGCTAGATTACGAGTTTTGCGGTATGAGGGGTGCGGTGCTAACTTGCACGTTATTGTCACCGCTCACTTTCCTACAGCGCTGGTATTACAGGGTTCATAAACCCGGCGTTAACAGGCAAGAAGTGAGCGTAGAGCAAAATTGAGCTCCATACCGCACTCCAATACCAGAGCTGCTTAAGTCAGCGGTGAGCTGGTTTTACGTACTCGTGCACGATTTTCCCATAGACATCAATGTGGAGAGCCGGCTGAAAAAAAGTCTAACACCTGCAATAAAGCAGCGTAAAGTTCAGTAACGCAGCCCCATTGATTCCTATAGGGAAACACATTTTATGTTTACACCTATCACCCTAACCTGAACCCTGAGTCTAAACACCCCTAATCTTACACTTATTAACCCCTAATCTGCCGTCCCGACATTGCTGATACCTACATTATACTTATTAACCCCTAATCTGCCACTCCGGACATCGCCGCCACTATAATAAACATATTAACCCCTAAACCGCCGCACTCCCGCCTCGCAAACACTAGTTAAATATTATTAACCCCTAATCTGCCTCCCCTAACATAGCCGCCACTTACCTTAATTTATTAACCCCTAATCTTCCGCCCCCAACGTCACCACCACTATACTAAATTTATTAACCCCTAAACCTAAGTCTAACCCTAACACCCCCTAATTTAAATATAATTAAAAGAAATCTAAATAAAACCTAGTATTAATAACTAAATAATTCCTATTTAAAACTAAATACTTACCTGTAAAATAAACCCTAAGCTAGCTACAATATAACTAATAGTTACATTGTAGCTAGCTTAGGTTTTATTTTTATTTTACAGGCAAGTTTGTATTTATTTTAACTAGGTAGAATAGTTACTAAATAGTTATTAACTATTTACTAACTACCTAGCTAAAATAAATACAAATTTACCTGTAAAATAAAACCTAACCTGCCTTACAATAAAAGATAACCTTACACTACAATTATATAAATTACCTAAATTGAATACAATTACCTAAAAAAACAAAACACTAAATTACACAAAATAAAAAAAGACATTATCAGATATTTAAACTAATTACACCTAATCTAATAGCCCTATCAAAATAAAAAAGCCCCCCCAAAATAAAAAAAAACCCTTAGCCTAAACTAAACTACCAATAGCCCTTAAAAGGGCCTTTTGCGGGACATTGCCCCCCAAAAAATCAGCATTTTTTACCTTTAAAAAAAAATACAAACACAAACCCACCACCCACCACCCACACAACCAACCCCCAAATAAAATACTAACTAAAAAATACTAAGCTCCCCATTGCCCTGAAAAGGGCATTTGGATGGGCATTGCCCTTAAAAGGGCATTTAGCTCTTTTTCAATTGCCCAAACCCCTAATCTAAAAATAAAACCCACCCAATAAACCCTTAAAAAAGCCTAACACTTACAGTTTTGAAGACCCGACATCCATCCTCAACGAAGCGGCAGAAGTCTTCATCCAAGCGGCTGAAGTCTTCATCCAAGCCTGCAGAAGTCTTCATCCAGACGGCATCTTCTATCTTCATCTATCCGGCGCGGAGCAGCTCCATCTTCAAGACATCCGGAGCGGAGCATCCTGTTCAATCGACATCTTCTTGCTGAATGAATGTTCCTTTAAATTACGTCATCCAAGATGGCGTCCCTTGAATTCCGATTGGCTGATAGAATTCTATCAGCCAATCGGAATTAAAGGTGAATGTAAAATGTAAGAGAAAAAAACAACATATAAAGCAAAATTATCAATTTCCTTGTATGGCAGTGTCAGGAATGGGAAAAAAATGCAAACAGCATAGCCCTCTGACAGAGAAAAAAGGCAAGAGGCATATAGGAGTGGGGTTTAAAATAATGAAAATATTTGGCGCCAAGTATGACGCACAAACAAACAGAGAACATTTTTTGGTGCTAACAACATCCGGAAATGACACACTCGCATCAATGAAGACGCAACCTTGTGAAAGGACTCGGCGTTGACAAAGACCCCAGAAATGATGAATTTGCGTCATCGAACGTAACTTTGTGCCAAAAAAATCTCGCGCCAAAAATGAGGCAATATAGTTTGGCATTTTGCGCCCTCGCGAGTCTAATTCTGCCCGCGAATTTAAAATGACAGTCAATTGAAAAAAGACTATACACCAGGTAAGAAATACATTTTTCTAAAAAATGCATTTCCCAGATATGAAACTGACAGTCTGCAAAAGGAAATATATTGAAACCTGAATCATGGCAAATATAAGTACAATACATATATTTAGAACTTTATATAAATACATAAAGTGTCAAACCATAGCTGAGAGTACCTTAAAGGGACAGTAAACCATAAAAAAAATGTTATATAATTCTACACATAGTGCAGAATTATATAACATTATAATAGCGCAAACATTGTAAAACCAAATTTCCCCTTTGAATTTAAAAAATAACTGCTGTTTTACAGACCCGCTCTCTGTGATCTTCTGAGCGGGTCTGTTTTTTTCAAACAGCGCATCGGGCCAGCTGTATAGTCACATAGAATTATATAACATTTTTTTTATGGTTTACTGGCACTTTAAGTAATGAAAACATACTTACCAAAGACACCCATCCACATATAGCAGATAGTCAAACCAGTACTGAAACGGTTATCAGTAGAAGTAATGGAATATGAGAGTATATCGCCGATCTGAAAAGGGAGGTAGGAGATGAATCTCTACGACTGATAACAGAGAACCTATGAAATAGATCCCCGTGGGGAAAACCATTGCATTCAATAGGTTCACATCCCTCTGACATTCACTGTACTCTGAGAGGAATCGGGCTTCAAAAAATGCTGAGAAGCGCATATCAATGAAGAAATGTTAGCACAAACTTACTTCACCACCTCCATAGGAGGCAAAGTTTGTAAAACTGAATTGTGGGTGCGGTGAGGGGTGTATTTATACGCATTTTGAGGTTTGGGAAACTTTGCCCCTCCTGGTAGGAATGTATATCCCATACGTCACTAGCTCATGGACTTTTGCCAATTACATGAAAGAAATCCTATTGGCTGATGCAATCAGCCAATAGGATTGAGCTTCAATCCTATTGGCTAATCCAATTAGCCAATAGGATTCAGCTTGCATTCTATTGGCTGTTCCAAGTTTTGTATTATGTAAAAAGCAAATGCATTTAATATTAAAGGGACAATGACCTTAAAGGGACACTGAACCCAAATTTTTTTCTTTTGTGGTTCAGATAGAGCATAAAATTTTAAGCAACTTTCTAATTTACTCCTATTATCACATTCTTCATTCTCTTGCTATCTTTATTTGAAATGCAAGAATGTAAGTATAGATGCCGGACCATTTTTGGTGAACAACCTGGGTTGTCCTTGCTGATTGGTGGATAAATTCATCCACCAATAAAAAAGTGCTGTCCAGAGTACTGAACCAAACAAAAAGCTTAGATGCCTTCTTTTTCAAATAAAGATAGCAAGAGAACAAAGAACATTTGATAATAGGAGTAAATTAGAAAGTTGCTTAAAATTGCATGCTCTAACTGAATCACAAAAGAAAAAATTTGGGTTCAGTGTCCCTTTAAACACTTTGAGATGGAGTTAAAGGGACATTAAATCCTTTGAGATGGTAATATAAAATCATAAATCATATGTATAAAAAAAATCCTGCAATTCCCCTGCCTGACCCCGTAGACTCCCCCCCCCTCTCTACCCCCCCCTTTTTTTTTCTCCCCTTCCTCTACATCTCCCCTCTCTCTCCCCGCTCTCTTCCTCTTCTCTCTTACTGTCGTCTTTTCGCCTATGCACTCATCTGAGTGAAGACATCAGGTATTCAAATATACCCAGCACTGTGTAAAATTTACGCTGGGTACCTCCTGTGATACCAATATATTAATGTCTGATGTATAAACTGATAGTCTATAACTTGTCTGCATTACTGGACCCTTAATGCAGCTAGCATAACCGATCGAGGAGACAAGCTCAGAATCGAAGGACTGATAAAATGCAACTAATGACAAGAGTAAAATTAGCTGTCATATTATTAAGAGATTCATCTCCGTTACCCTAACCCCTAACGATCACTGTGTAAGGATATAACTATACGAATTGGATGGGACTCAAACAGTATGTTTTAATTTATGTTTATATTGTTCTAGCTTTATCACGTTGTAATGCTCACTGTTGTATAACTGTTGTCATCAAATAAAGCTTGTTTGAAAACTCAAAAAAAAAAAAAAATCCTGCAATATACTTACATAATTTATTTTGTCCACTTTTCATGTAACTCTATTCTGAAATTGTTAGCATTTTAGTTCCTGTTAGAAATAGGAGTGCAAAATACAGTTATATTCCACACAGTCATTGGCTGCACACCCTAGTGACCTACTTATAACTGTCTCTAATTGGCCACAGCAGAGAAAGTAACCTAAGTTACAACATGGCAGCTACCATTGTTTTATAGACACTGGGAGCTCCATTACATATACAGTGTTGCTCGCAAAAGTCGACGTCTCCTATTTTTTGTCGGATGTTGTGATCACATATACGGCGCCGCATACAAATGTAACACGTATATTTTACCTGTCGGCCATTATTTTTACTCCCATAAACTAACAAAGAACCGGCGTCAAAAGTCGTTATCACATATTCAGCGCACAGACTTAAGCGGCAAAAATGGAGAAATGTTACTCCATTTTCACCTCGCCACACATTATTTTAATTATCAAACAGCACCACACTTTTTATATAGTATGAAAAGTGTGGTGCTGTTTGATAATTAAAATAATATGATGGTGAAAACAAAAGTAAATTCCTGGAACACAAAGAGAGAAATTTCTCCTTAGATATTGTAGAGAACTGAATAACAGTGAGTTACAAAAACGGCTTCTAGACTCTCCCCCTCCCTCCCCCCCCCCCCCTCTGCCTCTGAACATCGGGCTGGCAATTAAAACTCAACTTAGTTATAGCAGTGAACAGTGAAACACACAGACTTGTGGATCTGTTCAGTACATAGAATGTTTAAAATATGTTTGATAAAAGAAGATGCAATAACTGTATTACAAATATAAAATAGATCTTTGTCCTCATACACTGTAATGCATGCTTTGCATTACAGTGAATTAGCATTGACCATTTGCCTGCCTTCTATAACATCAGTGAGAGAAGCTGCCATGCGCATCACATGACTTGGGTGCACACATGTTACAAGATGGCACCCTACATAGGAAAACACAAGCTGTCTATATGCATAGAAAATATGAAGAGTTTTCATGAAGAGTTTGTAGTAAGATGAACATACAGCATTGAGAAAAGTGTATTAGTTTATTTTGATTCCTCAGAAAAAGTTTAGAAAATTTTCAGCAGGTGTTAAGTGTCCCTTTAAGGAACATTACTTAGTTGTGGCTATAGCCCCACTTAATTGAAACCAGAGAGGGAAGACCCCCCTTTTTTTTAGTTGTTTTAGTTTTATATGTTTTTAAGAGTGCACACTCTATATTGTTATCCTATATGAATTGTGATTTTATGATTGTATTTTTAGAAGATAAAATAACTTGTGTTTTAAATACTGCCTTTTTTAACAAATAGGTTTTAAAAGAACCAAATAAATACGGTTGTATATGTTGAATTTAGCAAGTAGTGATTGTGTCAATTATTCCATATTTACCTTTAGCTGATATTTATTAGCGCTCACTCTGTAAGGTTTTTTAGTATGCGCAATATCTACCTGTCAACAGCCATCCCCCCCACCGCGTTTTACTGTTAGGGGTTAATTTGTAGGTTTTTTCTAAAACTTAGGGCAATGCCCTACAAAAGGCACTTTTAAGGGCTATTGGATGTTTAGTGTTAGATTAGGGGGTGCTATTTTGGGGTAACTTTTGTTTTTATAGGGGTATTAGATTAGGTTTAAAAAACATTTTTTGGATTATTTCGTTTATTTTTTTCTGTAATCTTACATTTTTTTAAATTTTTGTAATATTAGAGTTTTTATTTCAATTTAAGCTTAGTTTTTTTTTTTTTTTTTAAATACCGACTTTAGTATCAATAATACATTTTACATAGTAGAAGTCGCAGCTTCTTGCAGAAACAATCGGTATAATTTAAAAATACAAGACAACAAGAATAATTTTGAATAAATCTATTTTCGTGAGGAGGCTGAACTACCTCCTAGAGGAACTGGTGAGGATTATTCTTGTGAGAAAAGGAAAAAGATAGAAAAAAGAAGAGGTAGACGAAAGTAAAGGAAGAAGGATGTAGCTTTTGAAGACAAAAGACAATAAAAGTGAAAGGAGAAAAAGAGAAGGAAAAACAGAAAAAAAGAAGCAGGTGCTACAATGCCCATATTATATAATTAATACTTTTGATATTTTGTTTAGTATTTAATAGAAATCTCTACCCATGCCATCAGCAGGTTTCGTCTGTTGTTACTTTTTCATATACCTCTCCCAAGTATCCAACATCTCAGCAAATATATCCATTTTAGCGTTTTTAATATAGTAGTACTCTTCATTATTGAGTATTTCTGATACTTTACGCTTCCACATAATTACAGAAGGGGCCTCTCTTGCTTTCCAATTCCTGGCCAAAAGATACCTTGCACCATTTGTCAATATATAGAATAGTTTCATTTGGTATTTCAATTTAAATTTAGGTGGTTTATTCAATAGCCAAATTGTGGGATCTAATGGTAGCTGGATTTCCAGTATGCCTTCTACTTCCTCAACTATATTTCTCCAGAAAGTCTGGATTACATTGCACCACCACCACATATGGGCAAGGTTACCGTGCCCATGTCCACACCTCCAGCACCGCTTAGATTTGTTTTTATATAGTTTATTTAGTTTCACTGGAGAGAAATACCATCTATGTAAGAGTTTTATATTGATTTCCTGCAGAGATAGAGATATAGAGGTTTTAGGAACGTTTTGGTATATTATGGAGCTCGTCTGAGGGAGTATTATTACACCTAGTTCATCCTCCCACTTTTCCATAAATGGGTGGGTGTGACCCGGTGGAACCTAAGTCAATATTTTATAAATTTGCGATAAGGTGTGAGTTAAAGGAGGGGTTGTAGCGCATAATTGCTCAAAATTGGTAAGTGGTCTAAGCAGATTCCCCCTTTGTTTATGTTGTGATATATGGTAGTGAATTCTGGTGTATTGGTACCAATTGCCAAATAAGCTATATCCCTTGTCAATGAGGTCCTCTCTCGACAAGAGCTTTTCGTTTAATGAGATGTAATGAATTGGGATATCTCTGTAGTGTGAAAGTGGGAGTTCATCTGGATTGCTTATGTCTAATTTAAATTGTTCAGATTTTATGATAGAAGTTAATGGAGAGGGTTTTGATGACACGTATGGGTTAGATATTATCGTGGCATCCCAGATTTTGTATGTTTCTGATATCAAGTGAGAGACCAGATTATGTTTGTTGGGTGTAAAAGTGGGATCCCAGCACAATCTACCCAAATGTGACCTTCCCGACAAACCATGTTCAAGTTGGACCCATCTTTTATGGTCGTAATGTATGCACCAATCCACAACCCTTTGAAGGAATATGGCTTGGCGATATTTCTCTATATTCGGTATACCCAATCCTCCTTGAAGTCTTGGGGTTTGCATGATCTTAGAATTTATCCGTGGGGGTCTTCTACGCCATACATAGTCGCTAAAAGCTTTCTGCATGACGATAGTATAATTCTTAGGAATTGGAATCGGAAGAGCCTGCATTACGTATAACAACCTGGGAAAAATGTTCATTTTTATAACATTTATTCTCCCCATCCAAGATAGCTTCTTTGAAAGCCATGATGATAGGTATCTTATTATAGTTTTTTGAATTGGAATATAGTTAAGTTGGAATGTACTTTCAATTTGATTAGTCAGATTAATACCCAAATAGTGCAAGGCAGAGGGACACCATGTAAAAGGCATAAGATTTTTAGTGGTTGTTAATGTCTGTTCGTCTAAATTTACATTCAAAACCTCGGATTTTGTTTTGTTAATTGCAAAATTTGATAGGGACCTAAATCTATCAAATTCATCCAATAGAGGGGGAATCGACCCAACCGGGTCCGATATCGTGAAAAGAATATCATCTGCGAATAATGATATGGTGTACATTTCCGAATTTACCTGGACTCCTTTGATCAATGAATTCTGTCTAATTTTAGAGGCTAGGGTTTCAATAAAGAAAGCGAATAAAAGAGGGGAGAGGGGGCAGCCCTGGCGAGTTCCATTTTTAATTTCAAAAGGGGGGGATAAAGTTCCATTAATTATCAATTTGACAGTGGGTTTAGTGTAAAGTGCAAATATTCTATCCGTTATTTTAGGACCTAGTCCCATAAACCCCAGGGTAGTCCTCAAGAAATCCCAGTCAACACGGTCAAAGGCCTTTTCTGCGTCTATGGACAACAATATTTCCGGAACATTTTCATCCTGCATATATTGGATTAAATTTAAGGCCCTGACCGTGTTGTCCTTTGCCTCCCTCTTAGGAACGAATCCCACCTGGTCCCTATGTATTAAGATTGGTAATATTGAATTTAATCTGATAGCCAGAATCTTCGCATATATTTTAGCATCTGTGTTTATTAAGAAAATAGGTCTGTAGTGGGCAGGGGAGTCTAACAATTTTCTAGGCTTGGGGAGAAGAGTAATATGGGCTTCCAATGATCTGGGAGAAAATTGTTTAGTTTCGTCAATATGATTAAAATACGTGGAGATGTGTGGAAGTAGTTCTTCCTTAAACGTTTTATAATATTGGTTACAAAAGCCATCAGGGCCAGGCGTCTTATTTGATGGAAGATCCTTAACCGCCTTTTTAATTTCTTCCAAAGATATGGGTTCTTCTAGTTGGGACTGTTGGTCCTCCGTTAGGCTGGGGAGATTAAGTGATGCTAGATAAGAATTTATGTCTTTTAGTTTATCTTCCTGGTGCGTTATGGATTGTTTGTGGATTGGTGCGTTATATTGTTTTTATCCCTTATACTTAGAATATAATTTTTTTGTTGTTTTATCCTCAAGTATCTCGCCAGGGATCTACCTGATTTATTCTGACCTTCATAATTCCATTGCTGGAGACGTAAAGCTTGCTTTTTATGTTCTTTATTTATAAGGGAGGCTAATTTATCTTTTTCTTTTTGAATGATTAATAATAAATCGTGGTTGGTGGGGTGAGTTTTGTGCTGGTTTTCCGGGGATTCTATGGAGGAAATGATAGTTGCTGTATATTCGCGTCTTTTTTTATTAATGGATGCCTTGATAGACATCAGTTCCCCCCGTATCACACATTTATGGGCCTCCCAAACAGATGATGGTGATACCCTGGTAATATTATTATTTGAAAAATAATCCGTAATGGCAGAGGAGATTTGTTGCGTTATACCTGGGTCTGATAACATCTGGGTATCTAATCTCCAAACGTAATCATGGATAGGTTTGGAAGGCCAGCAAAATTCTCCCATTACCGATGCATGATCTGACCAAGTTATAGGTGTTATATGGGTAGACCTGAATAGGGAAAGGCCAGTAACATCAGTGAGTATGTAGTCGATACGTGAGTATTGTTTATATGGGAATGAGAAAAAAGTGTAATCCTCCCTATTTGGATGGTGCAATCTCCATAGGTCTTTTACTGTTAGTTTTTTAAAAGTATTTAGAGTCTGTGTTATTTGTGATTGGGGAACCGACGAGCGAGTTGCTGAGCAATCTTTTAGTGGGTTTAATGGCATATTTAAGTCACCACACATTATCAAAATTCCTTTTTGGTGTTCGAGTATAAGGTTAGCTAGTTGTTTAATAAAAGTAGATTGTTTGATATTTGGGGCATAGAAAGAGACCAAAGTGATCGGTCTGCCGTATAAGAGTCCTACCACTATAAGGTATCTACCTTGTTTGTCTCTCAAGACTTCAATGTCCCGAAATGGGATATTTTTTTTAATTAGGATGCCCACTCCTTGCTTTTTAGATTTTATATGGGATGCATAGTAGCTAATTCCAAACCTTTGCTTGAATGTATTGGGTTCTTTTCCTCTACGGAAATGGGTCTCTTGTATGAATATTAAATCTGATTTGTTTCTATGAAAGTCTCTAAGGGCTTGTGATCTTTTATTAGGTATGTTTAGTCCCTGTGCGTTAATAGATTGTATTTTTAGTGTATTTGAGGATGGTTTTTTGGGGGAATATTCAGACATGAAAAATCAACTTGTGATCCCTAGGGCTTTTATGTGAGCAGATGACTGGGCAGGAGTATGAATAATTTCTAGTTTTTACCTGATACGAGCATTGCAGCATGGAAAGAAGAGAAGTAAGAAAGAAAAAGAACATTTTAAACATATTAAACATTTTAAACATAAACATGTTCAAAAACAATATGATATTTTGGTGAGGAAGCTATTCCCTCCTAACGGTCTTTTTCAACGGCATAGAAGTAAATAACATAAAAGACCGCAATTGCCAGTAGGCCTAAACACTTATATATGAGTCTATCTGAGTATATATATTTCAATATTTTTCTGCCCAAAAGGGCCTAGAGTTTGAAACTATTTATCAACGATTAAACTCTATTAACTTTTCTTCATACAGTATTATAACTCAACTGTGATAACATTATATTTCACTTCTATGAATGTGTTCATATAACAATACGCACACATTGGTATAGAATTACTGATATTTTGCCCTTTACAATACATGGTCTTTGCAGGTATAGGTATACAACAATATAATTTAAAATAAAACCAACATATACGACCTGTAATATTTAGGTAGCAGGGCTTTTAGACATCTTCTACATTGAAAAGGAGAACACTCCTTCCCATAACATGAGCAAATTTCACTTATTTGTATTATCCTGAGTGCGAGTTCTGGACACTCTGTTCCACAATGATCTGCGAGGTTTAGGCAAGTGAGTTGGAGATAATCCCGGGCTTGTCATTTCCTGGTTCAGAGGGGAATCAAAGGTGATATTGAGGCCCTTAGCTAGAGTGTCCAAGTCCTCCATGTCTTTATATATGTAGGTCTTCCCATCTTTATGTACCAATAGGCTAAATGGGAAACCCCATCTGTATTTTATATTATGTTCTTGTAGGGTAGTTGTAATGAATCGTAGTGATCTTCTCCTTTCAATAGTTGCTGGGCATAAGTCCTGATAGATTTGTAAACTGTGTCCTTGGAAAGTTATTGATCTGTGGGTTCTTGCCTGCTTCCAAATCGCCTCCTTTTGTTGAAAGATGACAAATTTCAAAATAACGTCCCTAGGAGGATTTGGTGGGGTAGGCTTTGGTCTTAAAGACCGATGGGCTCTCTCAATTGATGTTTCAGAGAGGTCTAAATTAGGCTCTAGATGTTTAAAGAGCCTAAGAAGATAATCTGTGAGAGTGTCCTGGTTAATCATCTCGGGTATACCCCTAATCCTCAGATTGCTGCGACGGCCACGGTTGTCTAAATCTTCCACTTTAAGTTGTAAGGAATGGACTAGTGAGGTCTGACAATTCAAGTGTTGTGTATTTTCACTGACCAAGGTTTCCAATTGCTCCTGACCCTCTTCTATATATTCAATTTTAGAATTCAAGTCGTTCATATCCTTTCTGAGGGATGAGATCTCACCTTTTATAAAGGATTTCAAGTCGGCAATGTCGTTCTTTGATGGAAGTAGTGCTATATTTTGCTGTATCTGTGTCAGTGTAGCTTGTGGCAGTGGGGTATCTACTTCTGGAGTTGCGGGTTCCATTGTTGAAATTTGTGCAGCTGTTTTTAAGTTATGAACAATATCTTTTCCTTTGGACTTAAAAAATGAGCTGACTGGAGTAGAAGAAGTGATAGTTGAAGATTTACTGGCTCTTGCTGATTTTCTTGCTGCCATATAACTATCCACAGCGCCTGTGGGACAGGTCTATAATAGCTCAGTGCTTATGTATTTAATGGAGATCTTTAGGGATCGTATACAAATACACAATATTATAGTTTTAACAGATAGCATTAGATGATAATTGCAAAAGCCAGGATTACATGTGTGCTTCTTGTGTCTCCTTTCACATGTTGGCTCTAGTATGTTTGCTGCACCAGTTTCTAATATTTAGAATTAAATCTTCGCAAGATGTAAGTGCCCCAAAAAGACTGCCTAATGCTGACTCGCCACCACCAGAGAGTGAGTGATTTGGCGTGACTTTTATATAACTTGTCCCATAATAAAATCCATGAGGCTTACTGTATATTATGATTTACCTTCTATTTTCTTTGCTGCGCCACATCAGAAGAATGTAGAATGTGTGTTCTCTGTCAAGTATGCCTGGGTTATGTCTGGAGTGAGCTGTTATTCAGTAGTCAATTTATCCTTGCCACTATCGTCAAGTACTGCAATTTTTTCTTTTCTTTTTTTTCCCTCCCCCTCCTTGTCCGGTTGGTAGTTTTGTTCAAATATATTCTAAGGGCAGATCTTCATATAGCTGCGGTTTCGATGTCTCTGGTAGGCAGACAAGATGGCGCCCGTTATTTTCTTTAGGAGCGCTTCACATAAGCGGCTATCAATGTCCCAAATTTTTTCAAAATAGTTTCTAACTTACATGCGGCAGATGCGGAGTCCTTAATAAAGGTGCCTATAACTTTTTAAAGTCAAAATAGGGCATTTATTATACCGTTAGGTAGGGAATGGCCACGGAGCTTTTTCACTGTGCAACCATGTGCCTGCACGGTTACGCCCCGCCTCTCTAAGCTTAGTTTTTTTTTATGTAATGATAGGATTTTTTATTTTAATTTTAAGTTAGTACTTTTTTATTTTGATAATTTTTTATTTATTTTTTAAGAAGATAGTCTTTTTTATTTTATGTAATTGGGGTTAACTAAGGGGGTGTTAGGTTAGGGGGCTTAGTGATTAGATTAATACTTTGTGTTGTGGGGGGCGGTTTAGGGGTTAATAGGTTAATTAGGTAGATAGCGTTGTGGAGGATGGCAGTTTAGGGGTTAATAGTTTTAATAGGAAGTGTGCGATGTGGGGGGTTGGCGGATTAGGGGTTAATAAGGTAATTAGGTCATTTGCAATGTGGGGGGATGGCAGTTTAGGGGTTAATAGTGTTAATAGGTACTTTGCGTTGTGGGGGGATGGCAGATTAGGGGTTAATACATTTATTAGGTACTTTGCCATGTGGGGGTTGGCGGATTAGGGGTTAATCAAATTCACCTAGATTACAAGTTTTGCTCTAAACAGGGTGCGAAACTAACGCCAAAAAAATTGCATTATTGCATTTTCCATAGCGCTGCCATTACGAGTTACTGAAAAGCCTCATTGTGCTGTGCGGTATAGTGCGTTAAGCTTCATACCTCACAAAAACCAAGGGCTGAGTTTATGTGCTCGTGCACGCTTTTCCCCATAGACATCAATGGGGAGAAAGTGATAGAAAAAAAAAAACTAACACCTAAAGTGCAGAATTTTCTGTTGAGTCAGGAAAGAAATGGGGCATTTGCATTCTACTAAGATATGGTGAGTCCACTGCATCATCAATTACTGTTGTGAATATCACTCCTGGCCAGCAGGAGGAGGCAAAGAGCACCATAGCAAAGCTGTCAAGTATCACTTCCCTTCCCACAAAACCCAGTCATTCGACCAAAGGTAAATGGAGAAAAAAAAGGAGTAATACAAGATGTAGAGGTGCCTGGGGTTTTAGTTAAAAATAACGGTCTTAAAATAAAGGGCAGGGCCGTGGATTCACCATATCCGGAAAGATCAGGTAAGCATAAATTTTGTTTTCTTTCCTAAGAGATAGTGAGTCCACAACATCATCTATTATTGTTAAATATCACTTCCCTTCCCACAAACCCTAGTCATTCTCTTTGCCTTCGTAGCAAGGAGGAGGTGAAGTTTTGGTGTCTGAAGAAAATTTGATTTATTTTACTTCAATCAAGATTTTATTATTTTGGAAGCCAGAGTAGGTTTACTCTGCTCTTTCTTCTCAAGATTAGGTCTAGCCGTGCTCCACATTAGTCTCTTCAGTAGGGCAGTGGTGGCTTTTAAGCAGTTAGGAACTTGTGAGGTGGGCCTCACTGCGTTTACCTAACATGTTGCTGCCCTTGTATAGAAAGCCAGAGTAGGTTTCTATACTATTTCACAAGTCTCTGTGAGCAGTGGCATCCTTTCATAATGCGTGGGCTGTCTACCTACCGGACAGCTGGATGAGCAGGTAAGTGCGTTTTGTCTTCTGGGGCTAGAAAGCTGGGACTGAAGGGGTTAAGGACTTAAAATCCTTCATGGGGAAGGTTTTTTTTTTTATGGCAGTGAGCAGGCACTATTTGGCATGTGTTAGGAGACTAAGGGTTAATCTCATTCAAGGTGGGATGGAATTAACCCTCTTTTGCGGGCTCAGTTCTGTTTAAAATTGTATTTATATTTTAAGAGTTGATTATTGGAGAGCTTCTGTGGAACAAATGTTAGCAATTGCTATTGCTGTTTGTATTTCGGGCGCAGATGTCTAGGAGAGTGCACTTTCACTAGGCGCCATTCCTATGGGGCTAATATGCTATATTCTCCCGCTGTTGGGGCTTTCAAGAACAAATGTAAGCGGAGCGGTATTTTATTTTGGTCTCCTTAATGACCTGTGTATTTATATCCCTATGGTACTGTGAGGATCCTAGTACTATTTTTTACGATAGGAGAGAAGCAGTTTGAGTGCGCATCATGCACAATGCGCTTTTGTGGCCCGCCTCCTTCTCAGTGAAATGGAGCGGCGCCATTTTAAGTATTTCTGTGGGAGTGATAGTTCCAGTCCGGGAACAGGATCTAGGTATTTACCTCAGGTTTCTCAGGTTCTGACCTTCAAAGTAGTATCCATTCTCCTTTGGTTCAAGAGGGCCTGTTTATAACGAATATAGACCTGAAGGATGTGTATTTATTGTTCCCATTATTTGGGATCGTCTCAAGTTTCTGAGTCTCATCATCCTAGAAAGACTTTTTAGGTCTTGAGGTATTGTAAGGATGTTTCTATCAAGGGTCAGAGGATTTGTTCCTTTTCCTCTTTCTGCAGTCTACTGTCCGGCCAACTGCAAGCTCTAGTGGTCCAGTAAATGGATTAGCCATTTTGCAACCAGAAGGTTGGGAGTTTGGATCTAGCTGCAATTGTTTTTACTTTCACTTTTCAGTGACTCAACGTATAGAGGGTCTTGGTCTGATGGTTACCATGGACATCATTTCTTTTGCTATTTTCCATAATATGGAGAAAATTTTAATCTTTCTCAGTGGATAAATCTAGGTTAGTCGACTAGAGTCTCTCTCCTGTAGTGGTTTTTCCAAGAGTATCTGTCTCAGGGCGCATGCTTCTGGAGACTTTCTTGGGTGATGTGACTACGGACGCCAACCTGCTGTGCTGGGAAGTAGTATGGGTCTTGTTTAAGGCGCAGGGATTACGGACTCAGAAGTGTCTGCTCTCCTCTTAACATCTTGGAGTTGAGAGCGATTTACAATGCTTGGATGGCTTGCCCTCGGTAGTCCTTAGCTTGGTTCCAGTCCGACAGTATCACCTCAATGGTTTATATCAACCACCAGGGAGGAATTTTGAGTTCCTTAGACATGTAGGAGGTGACTTGGATTGTTCAGTGGGCGGAAGCTCACTATTGCTGTCTGTCTTCCACTTTCCAGGGGTGGTCAATTGGGAATCGGACTTCTGATCAGACAGATTTTTCATCCCGAGGAGTAGGAATTCTATCCTGAGGTGTTCTCCATCTTAACCCTCAAATGGGGGATGCTGGATTTGGATCTGTTGGCGTCTCTGCAAAATGCCAAGCTTCTTAGGTACGGTTTAAGGTCAAGGGATCCACAGGCTGCTCTGATAGATGCTCTGGTGGTTCCTTGGGGTTTCAGGCTGGTTTACCTATTTCCTCTGTTTGCTCTCCTTTCCACGAGTCATTGCACATATCAAACAGGAGAGTGAGCATCAGTGATCTAATAGACTCTGTGTTGCCTTGCAGGTTCCGGTATGCGGACCTAGTGAAGAGGTTGTCTCTCCCCCTTGGAATATGCCTCTGAGGAAGGACCTTCTACTTCAGGGTACCTTCCGTCAACCAAATTTTGTTTCTCTGAAGCTGCCTGCTTGGAGATAGAGCACTTAGTTTTGTCTAAGCGTAGGTTTTCAGAGTCGGTCATTGAGAGCATGATTCAGGCTCTCAAGCCTGTTACAAGAAATATTTACCATAAGATAGGGCGTCATATCTTTATTGGTTTGAATTCAAGGGCTAGTCTTGGAGTAGGGTCAGAATTTCTAGGATTTTGTCCTTTATCCAGGGAGGTCTGGAAAAAGGTTTGTCAGTCAGTACTCTGAAGGGTCAGACTTATGCTTTATCTTTTTTACTACATATGTGTCTGGCGGACATGCCAAATGTGTAATCTTTTTGTCAGGCCTTGGTCAGAATCAGGCTTGTGTTTAAGCCTGTTGCTCCTCCTTGGAGCCTTTACCTTGTGCTTTAAGTGTTGCAGCAAGCTCCGTTTGAGCCTTTGCATTCCATAGATTTTAAATTGTTAGCTTGGAAGGTTTTGCTTCTTATTGCTATCTTTTCTGCTCAGAAAGTCTCGGAACTCTCAGTTAGCAGTGTGATTCGCCTTATCTTATCTTTCATGCTGATCAGGCGGTTCTTTGTACTTAGTTAAGGTTTTATTCCTACGGTTGTTTTGGATAAAAAATTTAATCAAGAAATTGTTGTTCCTTCTTTGTGTCCTTATCCTTCCTCTCATAAGGAACATTTGTCGCACAACTTGGATGTTGTGCGTGCTCTTAAATTCTTTTGCAGACTACTAAGGATTTTGGCCAGTCTTCTGCCCTGTTAGTTTGTTTCTCTGGGAAACGTTAAGGTCAGAAAACTACTGCTACTTTTCTTTCTCTCTGGTTGAGAAGTAGAATTCGTTTGGCTTATGAGACTGCTGGACAGCAGCCTCCTGAGAAAATGATGGCTCATTTATCGAGAGCTGTTTTCTCTTCTTGGACTTTCAAAGATGAAGTTTCTGTGGAACAGATTTGCAAGACTGCAACTTGGTCTTCTTTTCATTCTTTATCCTAATTTTATAAATTTGACTCTTTGGCCTCGGCTGAGGTTTCTTTTGGGAGAAAGGTTCGTTAAGCGGTGGTGTCTTCTGTTTGGGTTCCCTGTCTTGTCCCTCCCTAATCATCTGTGTCCTCTAGCTTGGGAAGTGATACTTAACAATAATAGATGATGTCGTGGACTCACTATATCTTAGGAAAGAAAACAAAACTCATGCTTACCTGATACATTTTTTTCTTTCCGGATATGGTGAATCCATGGCCCTGCCCTTTATTTTAAGACCGTTATTTTTAACTAAAACCCCAGACACCTCTACACCTTGTATTACTCCTTTTTTTCTCCATTTACCTTTGGTCGAATGACTGGGTTTTGTGGGAAGGGAAGTGATACTTAACAGCTTTGCTATGGTGCTCTTTGCCTCCTCCTGCTGGCCAGGAGTGATATTCACAACAGTAATTGATGATGCCGTGGACTCACCATATATTAGGAAAGAAATGGGGCATTTGCATTCTACTAACTCAACAGAAACTTCTGCACATTAGGTGTCAGGTTTTTTTCTATCACTTTCTCCCCATTGATGTCTATGGGGGAAAGCGTGCACGAGCACATAAACTCAGCCCTTGGCTTTTGTAAGGTATGAAGCTTAACGCACAATACCGCACAGCACAAGGAGGCATTTCAGTAACTCATAATGGCAGCGCTAAGGAAAATGCAATAACGCAATTTTTTTGGCGTTAGTTTCGCACCCTGTTTAGCGCAAAACTTGTAATCTAGGTGAATGTGATAAACCCCTAACCCGACAACCCCCACATGGCAAAGCACCTAATAAATGTATTAACCCCTAATCTGCCATCCCCCCACAACGCAAAGTATATCCGGAAAGAAAGAAATTTATCAGGTAAGCATACATTTTGGTTTTTCTCAAAGGAGATTACTGGGATACTTCTTCCCCAATATTATTTTCAGAATTAAATTATATTACTTTGTATTAAGTACAAATGTCAGATTGATGAGTTATATAGGCACTCTACAACCCAATTACATCCAGTAATCCCCCCTTTAAATTGTAGCTGCTGCAGCTTTTATTTATTGTTGTTATTATTAATATATGTTATTGTAATATTTTTATTTATAAACATGTTCTGTGAACTTTGTGACAACAAGCACATTAAACTGTTTTATTATTTCAAAATGTCTTTTGACATACAGTTCATAATTATAAAGAAGCGATCATAAATCATTAGTCTGTATTGTGCTTGGTAAACTGTCAAAAAACTATCAGTAATTGGAATCGGTGAGTATTTGAAAAAAAGTATTGGTACTTGTACTCAGTATTTTAAAAATTATATCGGTGCAACCCTAATCGTAACCAACATGCATAAGTTTGCAACATGTAGCATAAGGCTTCAAATGAAAAATGTATCCCCATTGGATGCCTAAACATGATTGACAGGCAATCCTACCAATCAGAATCAAGATAATCCCTCATGATCATACAATCCCACACATAAGGTAGGAGTTATGAACCAGTAAATAGATTTACCAAACAGCCAGTGTGTAACCCCTCTTAGGAAGCATGATCGAAACACGTGACAGGGGTCTGGCTTCAGAGAGTACATACTCTCGTTTTTTAACCGCATACTCTCCATGATAATTGTTGATTGCAATCATTTTTGCCAATAGTTTGTAAATGTGTGCTATATTCTGAGATCAGACGTTATGCTATGATATTGAAACAAGTCAGTTAAACGTTAATCTAGCCCCCGCTATAGAAGGGGCTTAAGCAGACAGAATCTTTTACACTGAACAGCTGTGCTGTCGCAATCTGACATCCCACATATTAACAGGTCCTCTTGTTACGTTATTTCTGAATTTATTAATAGCCGGCTACATAAGATATTGTTTGTTTCTGACTGCTTGATATTATACAAACCAATTACAACGTTTCACATCTAGATACATCATTCACCTATGCTATATATTGATACCTAGAGAGTTTAAGTGTTTTTAAACGTGTATGATTGAATAGTTAAGCCAATAAAAGATAAAGTATGAATGGTTAAACAATCATTCCTGTATTATTCAGTGAGAATTTCTCCTATACAATTGTAGGGGTAAAGCACTGTTTTTTTGTTACAGACTTTGTAACTCATTTTTCTATGCTGCACACATTACCGGTTGCAGACTAGGGAAGGAGGCTTGGTGGGGTTACCCCTAGTAACAAAAGTCAGTTATAATTTTTTTTTTAAAACTGCATGTGTGTTATGTTCTGCCACTTGTGAAGCCCACTCCCCAGACCCTATCCCTGCTCCTGCCGACAACATATCACACTTTTTCTCAGTGGAGGCGGTGCCCCTCTTTTTGATTTTGAAATGTTGGGAGGTATGCTGTGGTGATTGCAACTCTCAAGCTACTTCAGACATCATCTCTCCTTAAGAAACTTGCAGTGACACCTAGGTTCCAAAATGGCAGCACCCACAATTAGAGGGAATGGAATGAAGTGCATTTAATGTCCCTTTAAGCACCCCAATACATCATATCTCATACATCAAGCAAGAACTGCTAACAAAGAAAAAAAATAAAATAATTAAAACCCCAACACTTTGGCAACACAAATCAGTGAAAAATGAGACACTACCCATGCTCCATATACACCCCTCTGACAAGGCACTGCACTCTGAGGGGGAATGGGCCTCAACTCTGTCTGAGAACAGCTATCATTGAAGAATCACACGCACATCTTCATTCTTCCCCTTCCACCAGCGGAGACAAAGACCAGACTAGTTTACCAGTGAGGTGGGGGGGGGGGGGTTTATAGAGCTCCTCAGGTTTAGGAATCTTTGCCTCCTCCTAGTGGCAGGGAAGATTACTTATCAGGAGTAATGTATCATGGACTCTCACCACCTGGATTAAAGAAAAGTTGATTATTAATGGATTACTGTTGATTAATCATGGTCTGATATTGTGTAAATGTTTGAATATCTGTTATTTCAAATAATGTTGGGACATCCCCTATATACCGAAAAACACAAACAGCAAGTGATTAAATATATTACAAATTTAGTGTTGCATGGGATAAATGTTCTAATGGTGTTTGTTTTTCCAGAATGCCCTGAAATGAACTGATCTCCTAATTTCAAATTCTTGCAAACTTTCCATATTCTACAGTCAAATTTATTTTTATTTAATCAGTTCCTATTTGTCGAGTAACAGAGTGATGTTAACCTAAATCGTTTTGCTATAAATTTACACCTACCCTCAATCCAAGATTTGTATAAATAATCAGTAATGAAGCGTCATATTTTTTTGTACAGTATGTAGTAACAAACTTTGTTTTCTGTCTATCATTAGTTGATCTATAGTTAATCCTCACCTTGTTTTTACTGGGAGCTAGCTGCTGATTGGTGGCTAAAAATATATTTCTCTTTTCATTGACCCAATGTGTTCATCCAGCTTCCAGTAGTGCATTGTTGCTCCTTCAACAAAGGATACCAAGAGAATTAAGCAAATGTGATCATAAGATTGCAGGCTCTATCTGAATCAGAAGGATCTTTTGCTATTGTCCTATTAACTTATTCCTATCATATCCTTTCTAGCAAAGCCCACTTAATCTATGGATTCAATAAAAAAAAATAAAAAAACAGCTGTAGTAACAATAGTTTTTTTTTTAACTATCATTAGTTGACCTACAGTTAAAGGGACATTGTACACCAGATTTTTTTCTTTGCATTAATGTTCTGTAGATGATACATTTATATAGTCCATCTGACTCCTAACCAATTAAGACCCAAAGTTTTAGATGCATACTGATGTATACAGACTTCACATTGCTTCTGTTTCTATAATGGCCCTTTTCATATGCATGGAAGATGAATGTCTGCTCTCAACCCCTTTCAGTGGGTGTCCCAGCCTAACCACATCAACAGTGCTAAATTGGGAGCTTCTAAGTAAGTTTTTAAAAGGTTTTATACTGAATATTTATATCAGTAACTGTGCATTTTCTTCTAATGTCTATTAGATGCAGTTAAATGAAAATTGGTGTATACTCTCCCTTTAATCTTCATCTTGTTGCTTGAGGCTTATTTTTTATACTTTATTTTTATATTTATTCATAACATAACTTTTTTCCATATTTTTTTAGACCCATGAATTCAAATTAAAAAGAAAACTCAGCTTCTGTGCAATGTTATTCAAAGTCTAATGAACTGACCTTTCCAGATAGCAAGTAGTAACACATGTATGTGGCAATGCCATCAATTAAGTATTAGCAGCAGTTTTCTTCATAAAATCCTCTGTATTGGAGGTCGGAGCTAGCCAGCCTAGGAGATGGCTGCTTTCTCTTAGAGCTCCTCAGCCCTATCTGTATGAGAACGGTTCAGGCTCATGCCTCACTCAAACTAACAGCCACAACTCTCGGCAAACACATTCACTCTGTGGCTAGCCACTCTGGGACCGTCTATCTGCAATTTTAATCACCGGAGCACCTCCTAAAAGTGAGCGCACGACTGCGGCCTTCACACACCCGCCAATGCTTCTAAGTGAGACACCAGCACATCGGCTCTCACGGTTAGCCCATATCAACTGAGCATCTTAGGTCAAGGCAAACCGGAGCAGCAACAAAGCACTGGGCAACAAGTCACGGCTTCCCGATGCGGAGGTGAGTCACGCGGTAGGCCGCAGCCTAAAATAAAGTATTATGCGCACCTCGCACAACAAAAGGAGAAGTCCGGCACTAATAGCTGAAGCAGCAGAGCGAGACACATCTCTCAGCTAGACCTATGTCCGGCAGCTTTACTGTGGGGATATATTTGCACTAAGAACATATATGTTCATATCGCAGCACCGGCACATAATGTAACACAAAAGGCTCAAGCATTAACCCCTACATGCCTACATAAAATAGAACTTTGAATAAACCGCAGAGGGGCAACACTACACATAGCTTATTGCCAACATAAGCTTCTCCTCATCAAAAATTTAATAGTGAAAAGACCTGGGGGCACAACCCTTTACCTTATTTGAGGGATCACGCTGCAACCTACTTTCTCCTACTAAAAGGGACATAACTGTCAATACAGATCCTAGAGTCACCTCTCATTTCTTTGCAGCTCCTAACTGGTCTTGCAAACCTCTCTATCTACGCTAATATGTCGCCAAAGAAAGGCAGTAAACCAAGTAAAAACAGCAAGCAGCTGAAAGCCACGTCTCACACTGTAAATACATTCTTTAAGACCTTGGAAAATAAAGCCAATGCTTCAGAAGAAGCTGACCCCCCTGATCTTGTCTCAGGCCACAGCTCATCAGAATCTGAAAGTGATCAACCTGCAGAAAGCATTACCATACCCACAGCTCTATTTCACTCAATCCCCTCAAAAAAAGACTTTTCATCACTAATAACTCAAGTCAAGCAATACATTAAAGATGAGATCTCTGACCTCAAGAAAGACATCTCTGAAATAGGACACAGGGTAGAATCACTTGAAAACACACAAGATGCCCAAGCAGAAGCTATCACAGAGCTCCATCACACTATTCAACGTCAGGGTGCAAACATTTCAGAGCTGGAAGATAAACTGGACGACGCAGAAAACCGTAGCAGGCGCCATAACATCAGACTAAGAGGAATTCCTGAAGCTGTTGCAACACCTGATCTAGAGCAATACCTTCAAAACTTTTTCAGTACCCTGAAAAAAGAAGAAACACCGACAAAAATTGAAATTGACAGGGCCCACAGAGCTCTGCGCCCCAAACCACAAATAGGCCAACCGCCAAGAGACGTTATAGTCAGAATCACCAATTACCAGGTAAAAGAAGAATTAATGAAACTTGCAAGAGAACAACAACCCCTCAGGTACGACAATGTAGAGATACAGGTTTTCGCTGATCTATCTCAAAGGACACTCTCCAAACGCAGAGATCTTAAACCACTAACATCACTCCTACGGAAGAGAAGCATCCCATACCGATGGGGTTTTCCCTTTCATTTGATAATACTATGGAATGGCAGACGCCTGTCATGCTCCACTACAGATGACATCTTACCTATCTGCAGAGAACTAGACATTCAACCGCCACAACTAGCTGAGGGCCTACCCGCCCATATCAAAGACCACAACACCACAGGTCCTCCACCACTCCCGCAACGGAAGGAATGGATTCCAGTCCGTCAAAAGAGAACACAGAAGCCCGCTTCACCCCAGATGTCTTCTAGAGGTGATACAAGCTGACTTTGACGTTTCGTGGTAAACCCCACTTTTTGTTACCATTCTTCCTGCCCCAGTTTAGATTGGGGCCCATATTTCTTTATTATTGGTTTATTGCTGCACAATGTTTTTTCTTAGTTCCCTTTTATTGCACTGAAATGCTTGATTTCTTATAATATGCTGACTGTTAGTTATTAGCAAAGTTTAATGGTTCTCATACAGTTGGGAGTTTATCTCCTTAAATTTAGGAATGTTTAATGTACTTAAGATGGAAACTGTATTTTGTTTCTTTTTTCTCTCTCTCTTTACTCCCTTTTCTCTACCTTTTTCTGCTCCCTCTATCTTTCCCCTCTTCTGTCTCTTACCGTGTGCACACTTGACGTCCAACCTATTAGTTATGCTGGCACCCTTCAAAATAAACTTAACTTTCTCACACAACCAAAATGAATAGACACTCACCACATGAACTAATTATTTTTACACAAAATGTCAAAGGCCTAAATTGCCCCCAAAAAAGGAGAATGGCCATTAATGATCTCCAGAAAAAAGGTGGGCACATATTGATGCTCCAAGAAACGCACTTTAAATCTAAAAATATTCCCAAATACTTCTCCCCACAATATCCGCAGCACTTCCACAGCACAAACCCTAATAAGAAAATCAATGGGGTCAGTATTTTGCTCCACAAATCCTTACCATTCACCAAGATACGGTGCATTTCAGATAAGGAAGGTAGATATATCTGCCTAAAAGGCTTACTATTTGGTAAACCGGTAACCTTAGTGAATGCCTACGCTCCTAACTCCAGACAAGACCAATTTATAAATTCGATTTCAGACTTAATTGTAAAAGAATTAAAAGGCTCCCTTATAGTAGCTGGAGATCTCAATTTCCCTCTAGACCCTACGGTTGATTGCTCAAACCCAGAATCCAGAACCAAAACCCCTAACCTACCCAAGATTTGGCGGAAATTCAAATCCTTAGGCATACACGATGTATGGAGATACTTCAACCCCCAAAAACGTGACTACACCTTTTTTTCCCACCCCAAACGCAATTATTCCAGGCTAGATTATATATTAGTAGATCACATGCTCCTATCTCACTCCAAACTTTCACAGATAAAACACACTTCCTGGTCCGACCACTCCCTAGTTTCATGTCATATTAACTGGCCCTCTGCTCCACTTAGGGCCTTCCAATGGAAATTAGATGACTCCATACTACTAGATCCAATTCAAGCAAAGCTCTTCGCAACTCATATTAAAGACTATTTTGCACATAACAACACTCCAGATGTGAACGTGGCAACCCTTTGGGAAGCCCACAAATGCACAATCAGGGGAGAATTTATTAAAGCAAAAGCACAAATCAAAAAGAAAGGTAGACTAGAAATAGAAAGCTTAACCTCTGAAATATCTGACCTAGATTACACCCACAAAATCAACCCCCTAGATAATGCTGTTCTTGAGGAACTCAGAGTAAAGAGAGATAAACTGAATTCCATCCTTCATATCAAAGCACAAAGGCAATTGCTATTTCTCCAACAAAATTTTTATAGAGAGGGTAATAAGCCAGGGAAATACCTTGCAAGAGCTCTAAAAAAACAACAACAGAAAACCTATGTACACTCTATAAAATCAGCTCAAGGTAAAATCATAGAAGATACACACACTATAGCGAACGAATTCAAAGTATTCTACCATAAACTCTATAACTTATATCCCAACAGGGACACCCAAAAACACCGCCAACTTTGCTCCCAATACCTTAAGAATATTCCACTCACACAATTGACCACTGAGCAAAGCGAATTACTGGAGAAACCCATATCCACCTCAGAAGTAAATGACGCAATCCGACAGTTAAAACAAAATAAAGCCCCAGGCCCAGACGGCTATACAGGTCTCTATTATAAAACATTTGCAAATTTACTAATCTCACCCTTAACAAACCTATTTAACCACATAAATGCCTCCCGTCCCTTCTCTGATAGCATGCTTCAAGCAAATATCTCTGTTATTGCCAAACCAGGTAAAACTACTGACTCCCCAGCCAATTATAGACCCATCTCCCTACTTAATATAGATCTAAAACTCTACGCCAAAATTTTAGCCACCCGTCTTAATAAAATCCTTCCGTCCTTAATCCACCAAGATCAAGTGGGTTTTGTGCCCCATAGAGAGGCTAAAGATAATACAGTTAAAGTTCTCAATCTCCTAGAATACATCTCGACAACCCAATCCCCGACTGTTTTCCTATTGACTGACGCCGAAAAGGCATTTGATAGACTAGACTGGACTTTTCTACAAGAAACCCTAAGACGATATAACTTCCCAGACTCTTTTATTCAAAAAATCCTAGCCTTATATACCAATCCCACAGCACAAATCAGAATAAACGGTACGTTATCCGACCCCTTTGAAATCAGAAATGGATCCAGACAGGGATGCCCCTTATCCCCACTCTTATTTATCTTAGCCTTAGAGCCGCTCGCTATTAAAATACGTCTTAATAACCAGATACGTGGAATAGAGGTAGATGACCAAACCCACAAGTTAGCCATATTCGCAGATGACATTCTCCTGACACTCACCAACCCGCTCCCCTCCCTTAGAACAACTATTTCAGAGTTAGACCACTATGGGACTGTATCCAATTTCCTGATCAATATGACAAAATCTGAATATCTCCCTATCAATCTTACTAACCAATCTCTAGATGAATTGAAACTATCTTGCCCCCTCAAATTGCAAACAAAATTCCTAAAATATTTAGGCATTCGCATTACCCCCAACATAGCAGATCTCCGCATACATAATTATGGTACCTTAATCTCAGAACTTAAAAACCTTACCTCAACTTGGCTACCCAAAAACATTTCATGGCTAGGCAGAATCCACACAGCAAAAATGATGCTATTGCCAAAAGTATTATATATCCTCCAGACAATCCCCATCCAAGGCACCCAGAAAGACCTGGATATCTTACAAAAAATTATAAACGATTATATTTGGAGACGCAGACCCCCTAGAATTAATAAAAACACGCTTCATAAACTTCCTAGTGATGGGGGACTGGGGGTCCCTCATCTTCGCTCCTATAAACTTGCCATTTCGTTGCAAAGAATCTCAGATTGGTGCAAAATCAATGGCCCAAATCCCAAACAATGGGTACAATTAGAAAACACCTTATCCTTGTCGCATAACTTAGATGAGATATGTTGGAACCCGGGTTTCTTCAATAAATACAGTATATCCTCCTCATCCATAACAAATGAAACATGGTCAGACTGGAGACAAATCAACAAACCACTGAACAAAATCTCCTCTCGATATTCTCCTCTCACCACACTCCTAAATAACCCAGAATTCCCACCAGGCCTTCACCAAATACCCCCCCAACTCGCAAGACCTTCCAGATCACTTCCTATATACCTCCTGACAGATAGCAATCACAAAATCAAAACCAAAAACCAAATGGATTCTTTAAATCATCCATTTCTATCCTCTTGGTTTCGTCTTAACCAGGCAAGACACTACATAACCACACACAAGGATATAAAGAACCTAACACGACCTCTCACCCTCTTTGAACAAATATGTCAATCAATTGAAAATACACCTAGAACAATCTCCAAACTACATAAACTGATCCTACAAATGACCTTTCCACTTCTCCCCTCTTATACAAAAAGATGGGACCTAGAACTCAAGACGAACACTGCCCCCAAAATCTGGATGCGCAGATTCGACACTCTAACCCACTCAGCACATTCAGCCCAAGCTAAAGAGACCAACATCAAGATAATGATGAGATGGTACTTAACTCCAGCAAGGTTAAAATCTATATATAAAAACTCATCAATGCTATGTTGGAGAGGCTGCACACAAGAGGGACACCTTACCCACATTTGGTGGGACTGCGATCTTATAAAACCATTCTGGTCACAAATTTTTAAACATAATAAAATATTAAGCACAAACATATCTCCCACCCCAGATTTAGTTTTACTCTGCCAACCCCCCGCCATCACTTGTAAGATAAGAAAACACCTTTACCACTTAATGCTCAACACTGCAAATCAGCTAATCCCTAGAAAATGGAAATCTACATTAATCCCTGCTATCCAGGAATGGATAACATCAGTTCAAAAAAACCTTCTTCTGGAAAGATTGCATTACCTCAAACTAGGCCAAATCACTCTATACCAAGATATGATCTTCTTATGGGAATCCTTCACACTCGCTGATACATAGACTCAAATCAACAAAGGGTCCCCCCTTTAAATTCTATAAAAAAACCCTATCCCCCCCCCTCTCCCTGCCATCACCGAGACATTTCTGCCCTTATCATATACAACTTGTAATGATCTAAATATGGTTCAACGCA
Organism: Bombina bombina; assembly: GCF_027579735.1. NCBI lineage: Eukaryota > Metazoa > Chordata > Amphibia > Anura > Bombinatoridae > Bombina > Bombina bombina. Next base: position 1,496,193,090 of record NC_069499.1, read on the forward strand.
TAGAAATTCTAACCACAGACTAGTGAAGTGGGCAAGTAAACAACACCAGAAGAAGCAGAGAAATGAGACCACTGATTGTGTACACGGTTACCATGTTAGCTCCCCACTATCTTTCCATTTCCCATCTTTTTCTTTATTCTACTCTTTTTTCCTTTCTCTCCTTAATTTATGTTAAGTGCTAATTTTTTTTAGATAAGTTTACTCTCATTGCCTCACACTTATAATACAATATGTCTTGAGGAATGTATATCAGCATCCCAATTGGGCAAGGACACCATTAGTCCTATCTTTGAAACAACAGGAGCTCCCCCCACACCTGCTGATCTCTAACTCTTCCTAAGCACAAGAGCTCTAATGTCACAGCACACGATGGATTAATTAAAGGACATTGGACTATGGTATAATCTTTCAACAAGGACTGTCCTCATGACAAACATTATGCTATGTTTAGCCTAACATCAATCTTTTTCATGATTTATTTATCCTGCCTTGATTGTAAACTGTTGACCTTACATATGTTTACCTGTTGTTTTGAATTGAAAATAAAAAGAAAACATAAATAAAAAAAAAAAAAAAAAACATAATTTATGTAAGAACTTACCTGATAAATTCATTTCTTTCATATTAACAAGAGTCCATGAGCTAGTGACGTATGGGATATACATTCCTACCAGGAGGGGCAAAGTTTCCCAAACCTTAAAATGCCTATAAATACACCCCTCACCACACCCACAAATCAGTTTAACGAATAGCCAAGAAGTGGGGTGATAAGAAAAAAAGTGCGAAGCATATAAAATAAGGAATTGGAATAATTGTGCTTTATACAAAAAAATCATAACCACCACAAAAAAGGGTGGGCCTCATGGACTCTTGTTAATATGAAAGAAATGAATTTATCAGGTAAGTTCTTACATAAATTATGTTTTCTTTCATGTAATTAACAAGAGTCCATGAGCTAGTGACGTATGGGATAATGACTACCCAAGATGTGGATCTTTCCACACAAGAGTCACTAGAGAGGGAGGGATAAAATAAAGACAGCCAATTCCTGCTGAAAATAATCCACACCCAAAATAAAGTTTAACGAAAAACATAAGCAGAAGATTCAAACTGAAACCGCTGCCTGAAGAACTTTTCTACCAAAAACTGCTTCAGAAGAAGAAAATACATCAAAATGGTAGAATTTAGTAAAAGTATGCAAAGAGGACCAAGTTGCTGCTTTGCAGATCTGGTCAACCGAAGCTTCATTCCTAAACGCCCAGGAAGTAGATACTGACCTAGTAGAATGAGCTGTAATTCTCTGAGGCGGAATTTTACCCGACTCAACATAGGCAAGATGAATTAAAGATTTCAACCAAGATGCCAAAGAAATGGCAGAAGCTTTCTGGCCTTTCCTAGAACCGGAAAAGATAACAAATAGACTAGAAGTCTTACGGAAAGATTTCGTAGCTTCAACATAATATTTCAAAGCTCTAACAACATCCAAAGAATGCAACGATTTCTCCTTAGAATTCTTAGGATTAGGACATAATGAAGGAACCACAATTTCTCTACTAATGTTGTTGGAATTCACAACTTTAGGTAAAAATTCAAAAGAAGTTCGCAACACCGCCTTATCCTGATGAAAAATCAGAAAAGGAGACTCACAAGAAAGAGCAGATAATTCAGAAACTCTTCTAGCAGAAGAGATGGCCAAAAGGAACAAAACTTTCCAAGAAAGTAATTTAATGTCCAATGAATGCATAGGTTCAAACGGAGGAGCTTGAAGAGCTCCCAGAACCAAATTCAAACTCCATGGAGGAGAAATTGACTTAATGACAGGTTTTATACGAACCAAAGCTTGTACAAAACAATGAATATCAGGAAGAATAGCAATCTTTCTGTGAAAAAGAACAGAAAGAGCGGAGATTTGTCCTTTCAAAGAACTTGCGGACAAACCCTTATCTAAACCATCCTGAAGAAACTGTAAAATTCTCGGTATTCTAAAAGAATGCCAAGAAAAATGATGAGAAAGACACCAAGAAATATAAGTCTTCCAGACTCTATAATATATCTCTCGAGATACAGATTTACGAGCCTGTAACATAGTATTAATCACGGAGTCAGAGAAACCTCTTTGACCAAGAATCAAGCGTTCAATCTCCATACCTTTAAATTTAAGGATTTCAGATCCGGATGGAAAAAAGGACCTTGCGACAGAAGGTCTGGTCTTAACGGAAGAGTCCATGGTTGGCAAGATGCCATCCGGACAAGATCCGCATACCAAAACCTGTGAGGCCATGCCGGAGCTATTAGCAGAACAAACGAGCATTCCCTCAGAATCTTGGAGATTACTCTTGGAAGAAGAACTAGAGGCGGAAAGATATAGGCAGGATGATACTTCCAAGGAAGTGATAATGCATCCACTGCCTCCGCCTGAGGATCCCGGGATCTGGACAGATACCTGGGAAGTTTCTTGTTTAGATGAGAGGCCATCAGATCTATCTCTGGGAGCCCCCACATTTGAACAATCTGAAGAAATACCTCTGGGTGAAGAGACCATTCGCCCGGATGCAACGTTTGGCGACTGAGATAATCCGCTTCCCAATTGTCTACACCTGGGATATGAACCGCAGAGATTAGACAGGAGCTGGATTCCGCCCAAACCAAAATTCGAGATACTTCTTTCATAGCCAGAGGACTGTGAGTCCCTCCTTGATGATTGATGTATGCCACAGTTGTGACATTGTCTGTCTGAAAACAAATGAACGATTCTCTCTTCAGAAGAGGCCAAAACTGAAGAGCTCTGAAAATTGCACGGAGTTCCAAAATATTGATCGGTAATCTCACCTCCTGAGATTCCCAAACTCCTTGTGCCGTCAGAGATCCCCACACAGCTCCCCAACCTGTGAGACTTGCATCTGTTGAAATTACAGTCCAGGTCGGAAGAACAAAAGAAGCCCCCTGAATTAAACGATGGTGATCTGTCCACCACGTTAGAGAGTGTCGAACAATCGGTTTTAAAGATATTAATTGATATATCTTCGTGTAATCCCTGCACCATTGGTTCAGCATACAGAGCTGAAGAGGTCGCATGTGAAAACGAGCAAAGGGGATCGCGTCCGATGCAGCAGTCATAAGACCTAGAATTTCCATGCATAAGGCTACCGAAGGGAATGATTGAGACTGAAGGTTTCGACAAGCTGTAATCAATTTTAGACGTCTCTTGTCTGTTAAAGACAGAGTCATGGACACTGAATCTATCTGGAAACCCAGAAAGGTTACCCTTGTTTGAGGAATCAAAGAACTTTTTGGTAAATTGATCCTCCAACCATGATCTTGAAGAAACAACACAAGTCGATTCGTATGAGACTCTGCTAAATGTAAAGACTGAGCAAGTACCAAGATATCGTCCAAATAAGGAAATACCACAATACCCTGTTCTCTGATTACAGACAGAAGGGCACCGAGAATCTTTGTGAAAATTCTTGGAGCTGTAGCAAGGCCAAACGGTAGAGCCACAAATTGGTAATGCTTGTCTAGAAAAGAGAATCTCAGGAACTGATAATGATCTGGATGAATCGGAATATGCAGATATGCATCCTGTAAATCTATTGTGGACATATAATTCCCTTGCTGAACAAAAGGCAATATAGTCCTTACAGTTACCATCTTGAACGTTGGTATCCTTACATAACGATTCAATAATTTTAGATCCAGAACTGGTCTGAAGGAATTCTCCTTCTTTGGTACAATGAAGAGATTTGAATAAAACCCCATCCCCTGTTCCGGAACTGGAACTGGCATAATTACTCCAGCCAACTCTAGATCTGAAACACAATTCAGAAATGCTTGAGCTTTCACTGGATTTACTGGGACACGGGAAAGAAAAAATCTCTTTGCAGGAGGTCTCATCTTGAAACCAATTCTGTACCCTTCTGAAACAATGTTCTGAATCCAAAGATTGTGAACAGAATTGATCCAAATTTCTTTGAAAAAACGTAACCTGCCCCCTACCAGCTGAACTGGAATGAGGGCCGTACCTTCATGTGAACTTAGAAGCAGGCTTTGCCTTTCTAGCAGGCTTGGATTTATTCCAGACTGGAGATGGTTTCCAAACTGAAACTGCTCCTGAGGACGAAGGATCAGGCTTTTGTTCTTTGTTGAAACGAAAGGAACGAAAACGATTGTTAGCCCTGTTTTTACCTTTAGATTTTTTATCCTGTGGTAAAAAAGTTCCTTTCCCACCAGTAACAGTTGAAATAATAGAATCCAACTGAGAACCAAATAATTTGTTTCCCTGGAAAGAAATGGAAAGTAGAGTTGATTTAGAAGCCATATCAGCATTCCAAGTCTTAAGCCATAAAGCTCTTCTGGCTAAGATAGCCAGAGACATAAACCTAACATCAACTCTAATAATATCAAAAATGGCATCACAGATAAAATTATTAGCATGCTGGAGAAGAATAATAATATCATGAGAATCACGATTTGTTACTTGTTGCGCTAGAGTTTCCAACCAAAAAGTTGAAGCTGCAGCAACATCAGCCAATGATATAGCAGGTCTAAGAAGATTACCTGAACACAGATAAGCTTTTCTTAGAAAAGATTCAATTTTTCTATCTAAAGGATCCTTAAACGAGGTACCATCTGACGTAGGAATGGTAGTACGTTTAGCAAGGGTAGAAATAGCCCCATCAACTTTAGGGATTTTGTCCCAAAATTCTAACCTGTCAGGCGGAACAGGATATAATTGCTTAAAACGTTTAGAAGGAGTAAATGAATTACCCAATTTATCCCATTCTTTGGAAATTACTGCAGAAATAGCATTAGGAACAGGAAAAACTTCTGGAATAACCGCAGGAGCTTTAAAAACCTTATCCAAACGTATAGAATTAGTATCAAGAGGACTAGAATCCTCTATTTCTAAAGCAATTAGTACTTCTTTAAGTAAAGAGCGAATAAATTCCATCTTAAATAAATATGAAGATTTATCAGCATCAATCTCTGAGATAGAATCCTCTGAACCAGAAGAGTCCAAAGAATCAGAATGATGGTGTTCATTTAAAAATTCATCTGTAGAGAGAGAAGATTTAAAAGACTTTTTACGTTTACTAGAAGGAGAAATAACAGACAAAGCCTTCTTTATAGATTCAGAAACAAAATCTCTTATGTTATCAGGAACATTCTGCACCTTAGATGTTGAGGGAACTGCAACAGGCAATGGTACATTACTAAAGGAAATATTATCTGCTTTAACAAGTTTGTCATGACAATTATTACAAACAACAGCTGGAGGAATAGCTACCAAAAGTTTACAGCAGATACACTTAGCTTTGGTAGATCCAGCAGGCAGTGATTTTCCTGTAGTATCTTCTGGCTCAGATGCAACGTGAGACATCTTGCAATATGTAAGAGAAAAAACAACATATAAAGCAAAATAGATCAAATTCCTTATAAGACAGTTTCAGGAATGGGAAAGAATGCCAAATATCAAGCTTCTAGCAACCAGAAGCAAATGAAAAATGAGACTGAAATAATGTGGAGACAAAAGCGACGCCCATATTTTTTAGCGCCAAATAAGACGCCCACATTATTTGGCGCCTAAATGCTTTTGGCGCCAAAAATGACGCCACATCCGGAACGCCGACATTTTTGGCGCAAAATAACGTCAAAAAATGACGCAACTTCCGGCGACACGTATGACGCCGGAAACGGAAAAGAATTTTTGCGCCAAAAAAGTCCGCGCCAAGAATGACGCAATAAAATGAAGCATTTTCAGCCCCCGCGAGCCTAACAGCCCACAGAGAAAAAAGTCAAATTTTTGAGGTAAGAAAAATATGATAATTCAATGCATAATCCCAAATATGAAACTGACTGTCTGAAAATAAGGAAAGTTGAACATTCTGAGTCAAGGCAAATAAATGTTTGAATACATATATTTAGAACTTTATAAATAAAGTGCCCAACCATAGCTTAGAGTGTCACAGAAAATAAGACTTACTTACCCCAGGACACTCATCTACATGTTTGTAGAAAGCCAAACCAGTACTGAAACGAGAATCAGTAGAGGTAATGGTAAATATAAGAGTATATCGTCGATCTGAAAAGGGAGGTAAGAGATGAATCTCTACGACCGATAACAGAGAACCTTATGAAATAGACCCCGTAGAAGGAGATCACTGCATTCAATAGGCAATACTCTCTTCACATCCCTCTGACATTCACTGCACGCTGAGAGGAAAACCGGGCTCCAACTTGCTGCGGAGCGCATATCAACGTAGAATCTAGCACAAACTTACTTCACCACCTCCCTTGGAGGCAAAGTTTGTAAAACTGATTTGTGGGTGTGGTGAGGGGTGTATTTATAGGCATTTTAAGGTTTGGGAAACTTTGCCCCTCCTGGTAGGAATGTATATCCCATACGTCACTAGCTCATGGACTCTTGTTAATTACATGAAAGAAAAAAAAAATCCTCTGTATTGATAACTGATTTATTTGCGCAGATTGTTAGTTTAGTATTGAAAAATGAGGTGGAACATCTAGCAATCTTAATATTTTTTTTAAACAAATTTGATGTTTAAAGATTTAAAGGGACACTGAACCCAGATTTTTTCTTTTGTGATTCAGATAGAGCATGCAATTTTAGGCAACTTTCTTATTTACTCCTATTATCAAATGTTCTTCATTCTCTTGGTATATTTATTTGAAAAGCAAGAATGTAAGTTTAGATGCCGGCCCATTTTTGGTGAACAAACTTGGTTGTCCTTGCTGATTGGACAACACCAATAAACAAGTGCTGTCCATCGCACTGAACCAAAACATTGCTGGCTCCTTAGCTTAGATTCCTTCTTTTTCAAATAAAGATAGCAAGAGAACGAAGAAAAATTGATAATAAGAGTACATTAGAAAGTTGCTTAAAATTGCAGGCTCTATCTAAATCATTAAAGAAAACATTTGGGTTCAGTGTCCCTTTAACAAATAACTGTGCATCTCTACAAAACCAAACTGTTTTGTATAAAGAAACCATAAAGTTTATAGATGACATAAAATAGATGTCTGAATAGATATGACATAGCTCCCACCAACCCACAGTAAGTTTGTCATTTCTGTAGATAGTACCTGTTGTCAAACAAAAAAAAATAATTGTGTGTTAGACAATCAACAAATGTCAAAAGAAACTTGTAATTCATGACAATAATGGTACAAAATTACTCAATGTTCCTACAGAATGATGAATACGCGTGTATAATAAACTTTTCAAAACTCTCATAATGTGTACAAACTGAGGCACTCTGATTCAAAGCCCGCAGATGTAGGAGTTGTATATCTGGATGACTTTGATCTGGAGGTAGAACCACAGTCCAAGGTTTGTCTACAAGCCACTAGAACAGAAGCAACGCCCAGTTCAAAAAGGCTAAATTGCCACTACCTCTGATTTACTTATTACATTTTCTGTAGAACATTAGGTATACAAGTAAACTAAAGAAATGTACATCAGAGTTATGCCCCATTTCTCCAACATTGGTGTGTCCGGTAGACATGTGCGGTTCGTTTCGGATTAATTCGGAAATTCGGTAAATTCGGAGATTCGGATCGATTCGGATTTCCGAATTAAAATACTTCCGAATCTACCGAATGAATCCGAAATAGCTGCCGTATCTCCGAATAAATCCGAATTAGCTCGTTAAAATTCGGCATTTCCCCATAGGAAACAATGGGAGTTTCGGCTGAAAAAAAACTAACACCGCAGCCCCATTGTTTCCTATGGGGAAACACTAAGTCTGCACCTAACACCCTAACATGTACCCCGAGTCTCTAAACACCCCTAATCTAACACTTATTAACCCCTAATCTGCCGCCCCCGCTATCGCTGACACCTGCATTATTTTATTAACCCCTAATCTGCCGACCGAATATCGCCGCCACCTACATTATAACTATTAACCCCTAATCTGCTGTCCCTAACACCGCCGACCCCTACATTATAGTTATTAACCCCTAATCTGCCCCCCCCAACGTCGCCGCAATCTAACTACAAGTATTAACCCCTAATCTGCCGACCCGATATCGCCGCCGCCTACATTATAGCTATTAACCCCTAATCTGCTGTCCCTAACACCGCCGACCCCTACATTATAGTTATTAACCCCTAATCTGCCCCCCCCAACGTCGCCACAATCTAACTACAAGTATTAACCCCTAATCTGCCGACCCGATATCGCCGCCGCCTACATTATAACTATTAACCCCTAATCTGCTGTCCCTAACACCGCCGACCCCTACATTATAGTTATTAACCCCTAATCTGCCCCCCCCAACGTCGCCGCAATCTAACTACAAGTATTAACCCCTAATCTGCCGACCCGATATCGCCGCCGCCTACATTATAGCTATTAACCCCTAATCTGCTGTCCCTAACACCGCCGACCCCTACATTATAGTTATTAACCCCTAATCTGCCCCCCCCAACGTCGCCACAATCTAACTACAAGTATTAACCCCTAATCTGCCGACCGCAAATCGCCGCAACTATAATAAATGTATTAACCCCTAAACCGCCGCACTCCCGCCTCGCAAACACTATAATACATTTTATTAACCCCTAATCTGCCCTCCCTAACATCGCCGCCACCTACCTACAATTATTAACCCCTAATCTCCCGCCCCCAACGTCGCCGCTACTATAATAAGGTTATTAACCCCTAAACCTAAGTCTAACCCTAACACTAACACCCCCTAACTTAAATATAATTTAAATAAAACGAAATAAGTTTACTATAGTTAAATAAATGAATCCTATTTAAAACTAAAGACTTACCTGTAAAATAAACCCTAAGATAGCTGCAATATAACTAATAGTTACATTGTAGCTATTTTAGGATTTATTTTTATTTTACAGGCAACTTTGTATTTATTTTAACTAGGTACAATAGTTATTAAATAGTTATTAACTATTTAATAACTACCTCGCTAAAATAAATACAAATTTACCTGTAAAATAAATCCTAACCTAAGTTACAATTACACCTAACACTACACTATCATTAAATTAATTAAATAAATGACTCATATTTAAAACTAAATACTTACCTGTAAAATAAACCCTAATATAGCTGCAATATAACTAATAGTTACATTGTAGCTATTTTAGCATTTATATTTATTTTACAGGCAACTTTGTATTTATTTTAACTAGGTACAATAGTTATTAAATAGTTATTGACTAATTAATAGCTACCTAGTTAAAATAATTACAAAATTACCTGTAAAATAAATCCTAACCTAAGTTACAATAAAACCTAACACTACACTATCATTAAATAAATTAACTACAAGTACCTACAATTATCTACAATTAAATAAACTAAAGTACAAAACCCCCCCACTAAATTACAAAAAATAAAAAACCACTAAATTACAAAAAATAAAAAAATATTACAAGAATTTTAAACTAATTACACCTAATCTAAGCCCCCTAATAAAATAACAAAGCCCCCCAAAATAAAAAAAAAATGCCCTACCCTATACTAAATTACAAAAGTTAACAGCTCTATTACCTTACCAGCCCTGAACAGGGCCCTTTGCGGGGCATGCCCCAAAGAAAACAGCTCTTTTGCCTGTAAAAAAAAAACACAATCCCCCCCCCCCACATTACAACCCACCACCCACATACCCCTACTCTAACCCAAACCCCCCTTAAATAAACCTAACACTAACCCCCTGAAGATCTCCCTACCTTGAGTCGTGTTCACCCAGCCGGGCCGAAGTCTTCATCCGATGGGGCAGAAGAGGACATCCAGACCGGCAGAAGTCTTCATCCAAGCGGGGCAAGAAGAGGTCTTCCATCCATCATACAAGTACCAAAATACAAACAAACACTAAATTACCAAAAATAATAAAATATTACAATAATTTTAAACTAATTACACCTAATCTAAGCCCCCGACTAGCTATTAATATAGCTTCAATATAACTAATAGTTACATTGTAGCTATTTTAGGATTTATATTTATTTTACAGGCAACTTTGTATTTATTTTAACTAGGTACAATAGCTATTAAATAGTTAATAACTATTTAATAACTACCTAGCTAAAATAAATACAAATTTACCTGTAAAATAAATCATAACCTAAGTTACAATTACACCTAACACTACACTATCATTAAATTAACTAAATAAATGAATCCTATATAACACTAAAGACTTACCTGTAAAATAAACCCTAATATAGCTGCAATATAACTAATAGTTACATTGTAGCTATTTTAGCATTTATATTTATTGTACAGGCAACTTTGTATTTATTTTAACTAGGTTCAATAGCTATTAAATAGATATTGACTATTTAATAGCTACCTAGTTAAAATAATTACAAAATTACCTGTAAAATAAATCCTAACCTAAGTTACAATTAAACCTAACACTACACTATCATTAAATAAATTAACTACAAGTACCTACAATTAAATACAATTAAAAAAACTAAACTAAAGTACAAAAACCCCCCCACTAAATTACAAAAAATAAAAAAATATTACAAGAATTTTAAACTAATTACACCTAATCTAAGCCCCCTAATAAAATAACAAAGCCCCCCAAAATAAAAAAAAATGCCCTACCCTATACTAAATTACAAAAGTTAACAGCTCTATTACCTTACCAGCCCTGAACAGGGCCCTTTGCGGGGCATGCCCCAAAGAAAACAGCTCTTTTGCCTGTAAAAAAAAAACACAATACCCCCCCCCCACATTACAACCCACCACCCACATACCCCTACTCTAACCCAAACCCCCCTTAAATAAACCTAACACTACCCCCCTGAAGATCTCCCTACCTTGAGTCGTGTTCACCCAGCCGGGCCGAAGTCTTCATCCGATGGGGCAGAAGAGGACATCCAGACCGGCAGAAGTCTTCATCCAAGCGGGGCAAGAAGAGGTCTTCCATCCATCAGAAAAGTACAAAAAAAAAACAAAACACTAAATTAGCAAGAATAATAAAATATTACAATAATTTTAAACTAATTACACCTAATCTAAGCCCCCTACTAGCTATTAATATAGCTACAATATAACTAATAGTTACATTGTAGCTATTTTAGGATTTATATTTATTTTACAGGCAACTTTGTATTTATTTTAACTAGGTACAATAGCTATTAAATAGTTAATAACTATTTAATAACTACCTAGCTAAAATAAATACAAATTTACCTGTAAAATAAACCCTAACCTAAGTTACAATTACACATAACACTACACTGTCATTAAATTAACTAAATAAATTAATCCTATATAAAACTAAATATTTACCTGTAAAATAAACCCTAATATAGCTACAATATAACTAATAGTTACATTGTAGCTATTTTAGCATTTATATTTATTTTACAGGCAACTTTGTATTTATTTTAACTAGGTACAATAGCTATTAAATAGATATTTACTGTTTAATAGCTACCTAGTTAAAATAATTACAAAATTACCTGTAAAATAAATCCTAACCTAAGTTACTATTAAACCTAACACTACACTATCATTAAATAAATTAACTACAAGTACCTACAATTAAATACAATGAAATAAACTAAACTAAAGTACAAAAAAACAAACACTAAATTACAAAAAATAAAAAAAATTACAAGAATTTTAAACTAATTACACCTAATCTAAGCCCCCTAATAAAATAACAAAGCCCCCCAAAATAAAAAAATGCCCTACCCTATACTAAATTACAAAAGTAATCAGCTCTATTACCTTACCAGCCCTTAAAAGGGCCTTTTGCAGGGGCATGCCCCAAAGAAAACAGCTCTTTTGCCTGTAAAAAAAACACAATACCCCCCCCCACATTACAACCCACCACCCACATACCCCTACTCTAACCCAAACCCCCCTTAAATAAACCTAACACTACCCCCCTGAAGATCTCTCTACCGTGTCTTCACCCAGCGGGCCGAAGTCTTCATCCGATCGGGCAGAAGAGGACATCCAGACCGGCAGAAGTCTTCATCCAAGCGGGGCAAGAAGAGGTCTTCCATCCATCAGAAGTCTTGATCCAGGCGGCATCTTCTCTGTTCATCCATCCGGAGCGGAGCGGCAGCATGCTGAAGACATCCCACGCAGAGCATCCTCTTCTTTCTTGATCCGACGACTAGGTGACTGTACCTTTAAGTGACATCATCCAAGATGGCGTCCCTTGAATTCCGATTGGCTGATAGGATTCTATCAGCCAATCGGAATTAAGGTAGGAAAAATCTGATTGGCTGATTCAATCAGCCAATCAGATTCAAGTTCAATCCGATTGGCTGATGGAATCAGCCAATCAGATTGACCTCGCATTCTATTGGCTGTTCCGATCAGCCAATAGAATGTGAGCTCAATCTGATTGGCTGATTGGATCAGCCAATCGGATTGAACTTGAATCTGATTGGCTGATTGAATCAGCCAATCAGATTTTTCCTACCTTAATTCCGATTGGCTGATAGAATCCTATCAGCCAATCGGAATTCAAGGGACGCCATCTTGGATGACGTCACTTAAAGGTACAGTCACCTAGTCGTCGGATCAAGAAAGAAGAGGATGCTCTGCGTGGGATGTCTTCAGGATGCTGCCGCTCCGCTCTGGATGGATGAACAGAGAAGATGCCGCCTGGATCAAGACTTCTGATGGATGGAAGACCTCTTCTTGCCCCGCTTGGATGAAGACTTCTGCCGGTCTGGATGTCCTCTTCTGCCCGATCGGATGAAGACTTCGGCCCGCTGGGTGAAGACACGGTAGAGAGATCTTCAGGGGGGTAGTGTTAGGTTTATTTAAGGGGGGTTTGGGTTAGAGTAGGGGTATGTGGGTGGTGGGTTGTAATGTGGGGGGGGGGTATTGTGTTTTTTTTTACAGGCAAAAGAGCTGTTTTCTTTGGGGCATGCCCCGCAAAAGGCCCTGTTCAGGGCTGGTAAGGTAATAGAGCTGATTACTTTTGTAATTTAGTATAGGGTAGGGCATTTTTTTTATTTTGGGGGGCTTTGTTATTTTATTAGGGGGCTTAGATTAGGTGTAATTAGTTTAAAATTCTTGTAATATTTTTTTATTTTTTGTAATTTAGTGGGGGGGGTTTTGTACTTTAGTTTAGTTTTTTTAATTGTATTTAATTGTAGGTACTTGTAGTTAATTTATTTAATGATAGTGTAGTGTTAGGTTTAATAGTAACTTAGGTTAGGATTTATTTTACAGGTAATTTTGTAATTATTTTAACTAGGTAGCTATTAAACAGTAAATATCTATTTAATAGCTATTGTACCTAGTTAAAATAAATACAAAGTTGCCTGTAAAATAAATATAAATGCTAAAATAGCTACAATGTAACTATTAGTTATATTGTAGCTATATTAGGGTTTATTTTACAGGTAAGTATTTAGTTTTATATAGGATTAATTTATTTAGTTAATTTAATGACAGTGTAGTGTTAGGTGTAATTGTAACTTAGGTTAGGGTTTATTTTACAGGTAAATTTGTATTTATTTTAGCTAGGTAGTTATTAAATAGTTATTAACTATTTAATAGCTATTGTACCTAGTTAAAATAAATACAAAGTTGCCTGTAAAATAAATATAAATCCTAAAATAGCTACAATGTAACTATTAGTTATATTGTAGCTATATTAATAGCTAGTAGGGGGCTTAGATTAGGTGTAATTAGTTTAAAATTATTGTAATATTTTATTATTTTTGCTAATTTAGTGTTTGTTTGTTTTTTTGTACTTTTCTGATGGATGGAAGACCTCTTCTTGCCCCGCTTGGATGAAGACTTCTGCCGGTCTGGATGTCCTCTTCTGCCCCATCGGATGAAGACTTCGGCCCGGCTGGGTGAACACGACTCAAGGTAGGGAGATCTTCAGGGGGGTAGTGTTAGGTTTATTTAAGGGGGGTTTGGGTTAGAGTAGGGGTATGTGGGTGGTGGGTTGTAATGTGGGGGGGGGATTGTGTTTTTTTTTTTACAGGCAAAAGAGCTGTTTTCTTTGGGGCATGCCCCGCAAAGGGCCCTGTTCAGGGCTGGTAAGGTAATAGAGCTGTTAACTTTTGTAATTTAGTATAGGTTAGGGCATTTTTTTTATTTTGGGGGGCTTTGTTATTTTATTAGGGGGCTTAGATTAGGTGTAATTAGTTTAAAATTCTTGTAATATTTTTTTATTTTTTGTAATTTAGTGGGGGGGGTTTTGTACTTTAGTTTAGTTTTTTTAATTGTATTTAATTGTAGGTACTTGTAGTTAATTTAATGATAGTGTAGTGTTAGGTTTAATTGTAACTTAGGTTAGGATTTATTTTACAGGTAATTTTGTAATTATTTTAACTAGGTAGCTATTAAAAAGTCAATATCTATTTAATAGCTATTGAACCTAGTTAAAATGAATACAAAGTTGCCTGTACAATAAATATAAATGCTAAAATAGCTACAATGTAACTATTAGTTATATTGCAGCTATATTAGGGTTTATTTTACAGGTAAGTCTTTAGTTTTATATAGGATTCATTTATTTAGTTAATTTAATGATAGTGTAGTGTTAGGTGTAATTGTAACTTAGGTTATGATTTATTTTACAGGTAAATTTGTATTTATTTTAGCTAGGTAGTTATTAAATAGTTATTAACTATTTAATAACTATTGTACCTAGGTAAAATAAATACAAAGTTGCCTGTAAAATACATATAAATCCTAAAATAGCTACAATGTAACTATTAGTTATATTGAAGCTATATTAATAGCTAGTAGGGGGCTTAGATTAGGTGTAATTAGTTTAAAATTATTTTATTATTTTTGGTAATTTAGTGTTTGTTTGTATTTTGGTACTTGTATGATGGATGGAAGACCTCTTCTTGCCCCGCTTGGATGAAGACTTCTGCCGGTCTGGATGTCCTCTTCTGCCCCATCGGATGAAGACTTCGGCCCGGCTGGGTGAACACGACTCAAGGTAGGGAGATCTTCAGGGGGGTAGTGTTAGGTTTATTTAAGGGGGGTTTGGGTTAGAGTAGGGGTATGTGGGTGGTGGGTTGTAATGTGGGGGGGGGATTGTGTTTTTTTTTACAGGCAAAAGAGCTGTTTTCTTTGGGGCATGCCCCGCAAAGGGCCCTGTTCAGGGCTGGTAAGGTAATAGAGCTGTTAACTTTTGTAATTTAGTATAGGGTAGGGCATTTTTTTTTATTTTGGGGGGCTTTGTTATTTTATTAGGGGGCTTAGATTAGGTGTAATTAGTTTAAAATTCTTGTAATATTTTTTTATTTTTTGTAATTTAGTGTTTTTTTATTTTTTGTAATTTAGTGGGGGGGTTTTGTACTTTAGTTTATTTAATTGCAGATAATTGTAGGTACTTGTAGTTAATTTATTTAATGATAGTGTAGTGTTAGGTTTTATTGTAACTTAGGTTAGGATTTATTTTACAGGTAATTTTGTAATTATTTTAACTAGGTAGCTATTAATTAGTCAATAACTATTTAATAGCTATTGTACCTAGTTAAAATAAATACAAAGTTGCCTGTAAAATAAATATAAATGCTAAAATAGCTACAATGTAACTATTAGTTATATTGCAGCTATATTAGGGTTTATTTTACAGGTAAGTATTTAGTTTTAAATATGAGTCATTTATTTAATTAATTAAATGATAGTGTAGTGTTAGGTGTAATTGTAACTTAGGTTAGGATTTATTTTACAGGTAAATTTGTATTTATTTTAGCTAGGTAGTTATTAAATAGTTATTAACTATTTAATAGCTATTGTACCTAGTTAAAATAAATACAAAGTTGCCTGTAAAATAAAAATGAACCCTAAGATAGCTACAATGTAACTATTAGTTATATTGCAGCTATCTTAGGGTTTATTTTACAGGTAAGTCTTTAGTTTTAAATAGGATTCATTTATTTAACTATAGTAAACTTATTTCGTTTTATTTAAATTATATTTAAGTTAGGGGGTGTTAGTGTTAGGGTTAGACTTAGGTTTAGGGGTTAATAACCTTATTATAGTAGTGGCGACGTTGGGGGCGGGAGATTAGGGGTTAATAATTGTAGGTAGGTGGCGGCGATGTTAGGGAGGGCAGATTAGGGGTTAATAAAATGTATTATAGTGTTTGCGAGGCGGGAGTGCGGCGGTTTAGGGGTTAATACATTCATTATAGTGGCGGCGATTTGCGGTCGGCAGATTAGGGGTTAATACTTGTAGTTAGATTGCGGCGACGTTGGGGGGAGGCAGATTAGGGGTTAATAACTATAATGTAGGGGTCGGCGGTGTTAGGGACAGCAGATTAGGGGTTAATAGCTATAATGTAGGCGGCAGCGATATCGGGTCGGCAGATTAGGGGTTAATACTTGTAGTTAGATTGCGGCGACGTTGGGGGGGCAGATTAGGGGTTAATAACTATAATGTAGGGGTCGGCGGTGTTAGGGACAGCAGATTAGGGGTTAATAGCTATAATGTAGGCGGCGGCGATATCGGGTCGGCAGATTAGGGGTTAATACTTGTAGTTAGATTGCGGCGACGTTGGGGGGGGCAGATTAGGGGTTTATAACTATAATGTAGGGGTCGGCGGTGTTAGGGACAGCAGATTAGGGGTTAATAGCTATAATGTAGGTTGCGGCGATATCCGATCGGCAGATTAGGGGTTAAATAATGTTATTATAGGGTTTGCGATGTGGGGGGGCCTCGGTTTAGTGGTTCATAGGTAGTTTATGGGTGTTAGTGACTTAGTGTACTAAATGGGTGTTAGTGTACTAAAAACATACCGAATTTCGGAACGGAATAGAACCGAATTCAGCCGAATCCGAATAAATCCGAAACGAATTTATTCGGATCCGAATAAATCCGAAACGAATTTATTCAAATTTTGCCGAATCCGATTCGATCTGAAACGAAATTTGAAAAGTCCGAATCGATCCGAACCGAAAACGTACCAAATTTTTTAGCCGTGCACATGTCTAGTGTCCGGTCCACGGTGTCATCCTTACTTGTGGGAATATCTCTTCCCCAACAGGAAATGGCAAAGAGTCCCAGCAAAGCTGGCCATATAGTCCCTCCTAGGCTCCACCCACCCCAGTCATTCTCTTTGCCGTTGCACAGGCAACATCTCCACGGAGATGGTTAAGAGTATGTGGTGTTTAGTTGTAGTTTTTTTTATTCTACTATCAATAGTTTGTTATTTTAAAATGGTGCTGGTATGTACTATTTACTCTGAAACAGAAAAGGATGAAGATTTCTGTTTGTGAGAGGAAGATGATTTTAGCAGACAGTAACTAAAATTGATTGCTGTTTCCACATAGGACTGTTGAGATGAAGTAACTTCAGTTGGGGGAAACAGTTAGCAGACTTTTCTGCTTAAGGTATGACTAGCCATATTTCTAACAAGACTGTGTAATGCTGGAAGGCTGTCATTTTCCCTCATGGGGACCGGTAAGCCAGTTTCAAACAGAATGAAGGGCTTAATATGGGCTATAAAACTGGTAGACACTTTTATGGGCTAAATCGATTGCTTTATTTGGACATTTTATACATGTTTATGCTGATAATTCACACTTATAAACTTGGGGAACGTTTTTTAACGTCAGGCACTATGTTAGACACCTTTTCCAGTCAGGGAGGGCCTTCCCAGTTGTAGGCTGAGCCTCATTTTCGCGCCATTACTGCGCAGTTGTTTTTGAGAGCAAGACATGCAGATGCATGTGTGAGGACCTGAAAGTAGTTGGAAAAGTTTCTAGAAGGCGTCATTTGGTATCGTATTCCCCTCTGGGCTTGGTAAAGTCACAGCAAAAGCTGTAGCTGGGACTGTATAGGGGTTAAATTTGTAAACGGCTCCGGTTCCGTTATTTTAAGGGTTAAAGCTCTGAAAATTGGTATGCAATACTTTTAAGGCTTTAAGACACTGTGGTAAATTTTGAACAATTCCTTCATACTTTTTCACATATTCAGTAATAAAGTGTGCTCTGTTTAAAATTTAAAGAGACAGTAACGGTTTTGTTTTAAAACGTTTTTTGTGCTTTATTGACAAGTTTAAGCCTGTTTAACATGTCTGTGCCTTCGGATAAGCTATGTTCTATATGTATGAAAGCCAATGTGTCTCCCCATTCAAAATTGTGTGATAATTGTGCCATAGTGTCCAAACAAAGTAAGGACAGTACTGCCACAGATAATGAAATTGCCCAAGATGATTCCTCAGATGAGGGGAGTAGACATGATACTACATCATCTCCTACTGTGTCTACACCAGTTTTGCCCACGCAGGAGGCCCCTAGTACATCTAGCGCGCCAATGCTTATTACCATGCAACAATTGACGGCTGTAATGGATAACTCCATAGCAAATATTTTATCCAAAATGCCTGCATATCAGAGAAAGCGCGATTGCTCTGTTTTAAACATTGAAGAGCAGGAGGGCGCTGATGATAATTGTTCTGTCATACCCTCACACCAATCTGAAGTGGCCATGAGGGAGGTTTTTTCAGATGGGGAAATTTCAGATTCAGGAAAAATTTCTCAACAAGCTGAACCTGATGTTGTGACATTTAAATTTAAATTAGAACATCTCCGCGCACTGCTTAAGGAGGTGTTATCTACTCTGGATTATTGTGACAACTTGGTCATTCCAGAGAAATTATGCAAGATGGACAAATTTCTAGAGGTTCCGGTGCACCCCGACGCTTTTCCTATACCCAAGCGGGTGGCGGACATAGTGAATAAAGAGTGGGAGAAGCCCGGCATACCTTTTGTTCCCCCCCCCCTATATATAAGAAATTATTTCCTATGGTCGACCCCAGAAAGGACTTATGGCAGACAGTCCCTAAGGTCGAGGGGGCAGTTTCTACTCTAAACAAGCGAACTACTATCCCTATCGAGGATAGTTGTGCTTTCAAAGATCCTATGGATAAAAAATTGGAAGGTTTGCTTAAAAAGATTTTTGTACAGCAGGGTTATCTTCTACAACCCATTTTGTGCATTGTTCCTGTCACTACAGCAGCGTGGTTCTGGTTCGAGGAACTAGAAAAGTCGCTCAGTAGAGAGACTCCGTATGAGGAGGTTATGGACAGAGTTCACGGACTTAAGTTGGCTAACTCTTTTATTTTAGATGCCGCTTTGCAATTAGCTAGATTAGCGGCGAAAAATTCAGGGTTTGCAATTGTGGCGCGCAGAGCACTTTGGCTAAAGTCTTGGTCAGCGGATGTATCATCCAAGACAAAATTGCTTAACATCCCTTTCAAAGGTAAAACTCTCTTTGGGCCAGAATTGAAAGAGATTATCTCAGACATCACTGGGGGAAAGGGCCACACCCTTCCACAAGATAGGCCTTTCAAGGCCAAGAATAAGTCTAATTTTCGTTCCTTTCGCAATTTCAGGAATGGACCGGCCTCTAATTCTGCATCCTCTAAGCAAGAGGGTAATGCCTCACAGCCCAAACCAGCCTAGAAACCTATGCAAGGCTGGAACAAGGGTAAGCAGGCCAAGAAGCCTGCTGCTGCTAACAAAACAGCATGAAGGAGTAGCCCCCGATCCGGGACCGGATCTAGTAGGGGGCAGACTCTCTCTCTTTGCTCAGGCTTGGGCAAGAGATGTTCAGGATCCCTGGGCACTAGAAATAGTTTCTCAGGGTTATCTTCTGGAATTCAAGGAACTACCCCCAAGGGGAAGGTTCCACATGTCTCACTTATCCTTAAACCAAATAAAGAGACAGGCGTTCTTACATTGTGTAGAAGACCTGTTAAAGATGGGAGTGATACACCCTGTTCCAATGACGGAACAAGGAATGGGATTTTACTCAAATCTGTTCGTAGTTCCCAAAAAAGAGGGAACCTTCAGACCAATTCTGGATTTAAAGATCCTAAACAAATTTCTCAGGGTACCATTGTTCAAAATGGAAACCATTTGAATGATTCTACCCACTATCCAGGAAGGTCAATTTATGACTACCGTGGATCTAAAGGATGCGTACCTACATATTCCTATCCACAAAGAACATCATCAGTTCCTAAGGTTCGCCTTTCTGGACAAACATTACCAGTTTGTGGCCCTCCCATTCGGGTTAGCCACTGCTCCAAGGATTTTCACAAAGGTACTCGGGTCCCTTCTAGCGGTTCTAAGACCGAGGGGCATTGCAGTAGTACCGTACTTGGACGACATTCTAATACAAGCGTCGTCCCTTTCAAAAGCAAAGGCTCATACAGACGTTCTGGCCTTTCTCAGATCTCACGGATGGAAGGTGAACATAGAAAAGAGTTCTCTGTCTCCGTCAACAAGAGTTCCCTTCTTGGGAACAATAATAGATTCCTTAGAAATGAGGATTTTTCTGACAGATGTCAGAAAGTCAAAACTTCTAAGCACTTGTCAAGTTCTTCACTCTGTTCCACGTCCTTCCATAGCTCAGTGCATGGAAGTAGTAGGGTTGATGGTTGCAACAATGAACATATTTCCTTTTGCACGAATTCATCTAAGACCATTACAACTGTGCATGCTCAAACAGTGGAATGGGGACTATACAGACTTGTCTCCAGTGATTCAAGTAGATCAGAAGACCAGAGAGTCACTCCGTTGGTGGCTTACCCTGGACCATCTATCCCAGGGAATGAGCTTCCGCAGACCAGAGTGGGTCATTGTCACGACCGACGCCAGCCTAGTGGGCTGGGGCGCGGTCTGGGAATCCCTGAAAGCTCAGGGACTATGGTCTCGGGAAGAGTCTCTTCTCCCGATAAACATTTTGGAACTAAGAGCGATATTCAATGCTCTCAGGGCTTGGCCTCAGCTTGCAAAGGCCAGATTCATAAGATTCCAATCAGACAACATGACGACTGTTGCATATATCAATCATCAGGGGGGAACAAGGAGTTCCCTAGCGATGTAAGAAGTAACCAAAATAATACAATGGGCGGAGGATCACTCCTGCCATCTATCTGCGAACCACATCCCAGGTGTGGAAAACTGGGAAGCGGATTATCTGAGTCGTCAGACATTCCATCCGGGGGAGTGGGAACTCCACCCGGAGATTTTTGCCCAGTTGACTCAATTATGGGGCATTCCAGACATGGATCTGATGGCGTCTCGTCAGAACTTCAAGGTTCCTTGCTACGGGTCCAGATCCAGGGATCCCAAGGCGACTCTAGTGGATGCACTAGTAGCGCCTTGGACCTTCAACCTAGCTTATGTGTTTCCACCGTTTCCTCTCATTCCCAGGCTGGTAGCCAGGATCAAACAGGAGAGGGCCTCGGTGATCTTGATAGCTCCTGCGTGGCCACGCAGGACTTGGTATGCAGACCTGGTGAATATGTCATCGGTTCCACCATGGAAGCTACCTTTGAGACAGGACCTTCTTGTTCAGGGTCCATTCGAACATCCAAATCTGGTCTCCCTCCAGCTGACGGCTTGGAGATTGAACGCTTGATTCTATCAAAGCGTGGGTTTTCAGATTCTGTGATAGATACTCTGGTTCAGGCCAGAAAACCGGTAACTAGAAAGATTTACCATAAAATATGGAAAAGATATATCTGTTGGTGTGAATCCAAGGGATTCCCATGGAATAAGATAAAAATTCCTAAGATTCTTTCCTTTCTGCAAGAAGGTTTGGATAAAGGATTATCTGCGAGTTCTCTAAAGGAACAGATTTCTGCTTTATCTGTCTTACTACACTGGCAGCTGTGCCAGATGTTCAAGCATTTGTTCAGGCTCTGGTTAGGATCAAGCCTGTTTACAGACCTTTGACTCCTCCCTGGAGTCTAAATCTAGTTCTTTCAGTTCTTCAAGGGGTTCCGTTTGAACCTCTACACTCCATAGATATTAAATTATTATCTTGGAAAGTTTTGTTTTTGGTTGCTATTTCTTCTGCTAGAAGAGTTTCAGAGTTATCTGCTCTGCAGTGTACTCCGCCCTATCTGGTGTTCCATTCAGATAAGGTTGTTTTGCGTACTAAGCCTGGTTTTCTTCCAAAGGTTGTTTCCAACAAGAATATTAACCAGGAGATAGTTGTACCTTCTTTGTGTCCGAAACCAGTTTCAAAGAAGGAACGTTTGCTACACAATTTAGATGTAGTCCGTGCTCTAAAATTCTACTTAGAAGCTACAAAAGAATTCAGACAAACATCTTCTTTGTTTGTCGTCTATTCTGGTAAAAGGAGAGGTCAAAAAGCAACTTCTACCTCTCTTTCCTTTTGGCTTAAAAGCATCATCCGATTGGCTTATGAGACTGCCGGACGGCAGCCTCCTGAAAGAATCACAGCTCACTCCACTAGGGCTGTGGCTTCCACATGGGCCTTCAAGAACGAGGCTTCTGTTGACCAGATATGTAAGGCAGCGACTTGGTCTTCACTGCACACTTTTGCCAAATTTTACAAATTTGATACTTTTGCTTCTTCGGAGGCTATTTTTGGGAGAAAGGTTTTGCAAGCCGTGGTGCCTTCCGTTTAGGTAACCTGATTTGCTCCCTCCCTTCATCCGTGTCCTAAAGCTTTGGTATTGGTTCCCACAAGTAAGGATGACGCCGTGGACCGGACACACCAATGTTGGAGAAAACAGAATTTATGCTTACCTGATAAATTACTTTCTCCAACGGTGTGTCCGGTCCACGGCCCGCCCTGGTTTTTTAATCAGGTCTGATGAATTATTTTCTCTAACTACAGTCACCACGGTACCATATGGTTTCTCCTATATTTTTCCTCCTGTCCGTCGGTCGAATGACTGGGGTGGGCGGAGCCTAGGAGGGACTATATGGCCAGCTTTGCTGGGACTCTTTGCCATTTCCTGTTCGGGAAGAGATATTCCCACAAGTAAGGATGACGCCGTGGACCGGACACACCGTTGGAGAAAGTAATTTATCAGGTAAGCATAAATTCTGTTTTTATAATAAAAAAAGCACCTTCTTTCTTCAAAGAGAGGTAAGAGACTTACAACTGAAATACCGAATAACTACACATAACAGGAGTCCCCCAGCTGAATAGATAGATAGAAAGAAAGATTGATTTGACGAAACTCACCTCTCTCAAATTCTGCAGACCTGCTGAGATAGTCCACTATCACTTGTTTCTTGCAAATAAAACCCATTTATGTCCCGAAGATGTGATTCTTCCTGGGTCAGCAGCTCATTGGCTTCAACATTAGGGAAAGATTTTGGGTGCTTCTCTGGAATAATGACTGGATAGATAGCTATCCCTGTCCGGGCAACGACCAATTCTACTTTAAAGAGCAAACCTCACTGAGGGCTAGATTACGAGTGGAGCGCTATTTATCACTATTGTTTGTGTGCTAACTGCGCTCGACTTCAGCTTTTTGCGGGCTTCGGATACTGGATAATTTGAAAGTAAAAAGTTTTTGCTTGGGGACTAACCTGTCGCACGGTAAAAGCCAAAGTTACAATATCGCAACAGTGTTAATGTGTTCTCCCATAGACTTTGATGGAGCATGAAAAAACAAGTCTCGTAAACCCGATTGCATTTTCTCAAGTACACTAAACCAAATATTTCACATTCCAAAGTTCTTCACATTGCAAAATATGTTCTATTTATTCGTAAAAACTGATGTTTTTTTAGTAAAATATATATCTATACTTATATATATATATATGATTAGATATAGGTATAGATAAACACACACACACACACACACACACACATATATATATATATATATATATATATATATATATATATTAGGGGAATAGCTATTTAAAAAATACTTAGAAACACTTTATAAGTATGAACATTGCATAAATATGGTTTTACATATTTTCAGCTTCTTAACTGCAAAGGGTTTCAAAGCACTTGCTTTGTTCTCTTGCTATCCTTTGTGGAAAACATACATAGGTAGGCCCAAAAGCTGGGAGCTAGCTGCTTATTGGTGGCTGCACGTATATTTTTCTTGTCATTGGCTTACCGATGTGCTCAGCTAGTTCCTGATAGTCATCATTGCTGCTCCTTCAATAAAGGATACCAAGAGAAATTGATAATAGATGTCAATTAGAAAGTTGTTTAAAATTGTACACTATATCTGAATCATGAAAGAAAACATAATTTATGTAAGAATTTACCTGATAAATTCATTTCTTTCATATTGGCAAGAGTCCATGAGCTAGTGACGTATGGGATATACATTCCTACCAGGAGGGGCAAAGTTTCCAAAATCTCAAAATGCCTATAAATACACCCCCCACCACACCCACAATTCAGTTTAACGAATAGCCAAGAAGTGGGGTGATAAGAAAGGAGCGAAAGCATCAACAAGGAATTGGAATAATTGTGCTTTATACAAAAAAATCATAACCACCATAAAAAGGGTGGGTCTCATGGACTCTTGCCAATATGAAAGAAATGAATTTATCAGGTAAATTGTTACATAAATTATGTTTTCTTTCATGTAATTGGCAAGAGTCCATGAGCTAGTGACGTATGGGATAGCAAATACCCAAGATGTGGAACTCCACGCAAGAGTCACTAGAGAGGGAGGGATAAAAATAAAGACAGCCAATTCCGCTGAAAAATTAATCCACAACCCAAATCAAAAGTTTTAATCTTATAATGAAAAAAACTGAAAATATAAGCAGAAGAATCAAACTGAAACAGCTGCCTGAAGTATTTTTCTACCAAAAACTACTTCTGAAGAAGAGAAAACATCAAAATGGTAGAATTTAGTAAAAAATAAGCAAAGAAGACCAAGTTGCTGCTTTGCAAATCTGATTAACAGAAGCTTCATTCTTAAAAACCCAGGAAGTGGAAACTGACCTAGTAGAATGAGCCGTAATCCTCTGAGGCGGGGATTTACCCGACTCCAAATAAGCATGATGAATCAAAAGCTTTAACCAAGTTGCCAAAGAAATGGCAGAAGCCTTCTGACCTTTCCTAGAACCAGAAAAGATAACAAATAGTCTAGAAGTCTTTCTGAAATCTTTAGTAGCTTCAACATAATATTTCGAAGCTCTTACCACATCCAAAGAATGTAAGGATCTCTCCAGAGAATTCTTAGGATTAGGACACAAAGAAGGGACAACAATTTCTCTACTAATGTTGTTGGAGTTCACAACTTTAGGTAAAAATTTAAACAAAGTCCGTAAAAACCGCCTTATCCTGATGAAAAATCAGAAAAGGAGACTCACAAGAAAGAGCAGATAAATCAGAAACTCTTCTAGCAGAAGAGATGGCCAAAAGGAACAACACTTTCCAAGAAAGTAATTTAATGTCCAGAGAATGCATAGGCTCAAACGGAGGAGCTTGTAAAGCCCTCAAAACCAAATTAAGACTCCAAGGAGGAGAAATTGATTTAATGACAGGCTTGATACGAACCAAAGCCTGTACAAAACAATGAATATCGGGAAGTTTAGCAATTTTTCTGTGGAACAGAACAGAAAGAGCAGAGATTTGTCCTTTCAAAGAACTTGCAGACAAACCCTTATCTAAACCATCCTGAAGAAACTGTAAAATTCTAGGAATTCTAAAAGAATGCCAAGAGAATTTATGAGAAGAGCACCATGAAATGTAAGTCTTCCAAATTCAATAAAAAATCTTTCTAGACACAGATTTACGAGCCTGCAACATAGTATTAATCACTGAGTCAGAGAAACCTCTATGACTAAGCGTTCAATTTCCATACCATCAAATTTAATGATTTGAGATCCTGATGGAAAAATGAACCTTAAAATATAAGGTCTGGCCTTAATGGAAGTGGCCAAGGTTGGCAACTGGACATCCGAACAAGATCCACATACCAAAACCTGAATGGCCATGCTGGAGCCACCAGCAGCACAAACGATTGCTCCATGATGATTTTAAAAATCACTCTTGGAAGAAGAACTAGAGGCGGAAAAAATATAGGCAGGGTGATAACTCCAAGGAAGTGTCAATGCATACACTGCTTCCGCCTGAGGATCCCTGGAACTGGATAGGTACCTGGGAAGTTTCTTGTTTAGATGAGATGCCATCAGATCTATTTCTGGAAGCCCCCACATCTGAACAATTTGAAAAAAAAACACATCTGGGTGAAGAGACCATTCTCCCAGATATAAAGCTTGATGACAGAGATAATCCGCTTCCCAATTGTCTATACCTGGGATATGGACTGCAGAAATTAGACAGGAGCTGGATTTTGCCCAAGCAAGTATCCGAGGTACTTCTTTCATAGACTGTGAGTCCCACCCTGATGATTGGCATACGCCACAGTTGTGACATTGTCTTGTCTGAAAACCAATAAACGTCTCTCTCTTCAAATAGAAGCCAAAACTGAAGAACTCTGAGAATCACACAGAGTTTACAGGTGTTTCCATTTAAGTTCAGTAGATGCCTATAAAAGGCTTGAGTAAGTGTTACTATCTAGGTATCTGATGACGGCTTAGGCCGAGACGCGTCATACCAGACAGTCTGTACTTGCAAGTATACTTTATTTTATCCTTATAGTGCTGCTTTTCAATAATAAATGCTTTGAAAAAAAACTTTTTTTTTTTTTTTGAGTTTAAATTTTTTATTGATAGTCAACAAGATAGATGTACATAAACCGAGGAGACGCAGCTCCAAACCAGAAGTATAAAGTTTACAAAGAAAACAGGAAAATGACTGCGTCCAGCATATTAATAAACTGTTTCATCACTTACAGAATGATGTATACAGAATCGACTTGTCAAGCCTTGATTCATGACTGACAAGTCTGAGAATAGGGGGGGGGGGTCATAATGACTGAAAGTAAAGAGCCTCTCTGAGAGAGAGGAAGGAGGGTGGGGAAGGAGTGGGAAGGTGGAAGGGGGGGGGGAAGTGGTAGGGGAGAAAGCATAAAAAGGAGAGTGAGGGCCATCCAATTAAGGTCGCATTTATGCTAAATAGGTGTCATAGGGGGGATGTAGTCAAGGAACTATGTGTCTTGGGCAGTTGCGTTGGGTTTCCAGTCTGTATTTTGAGACTCCTTCCAGTCAGCCCAGATCAATTCAAATAGGTCAGATTTATTTAGTTTGTAAAAGATATCCTTTTCCATTGTGTAGATGTATGCCATATTATTGCAGATCATCGCCCAACTTGGGGCCCGTTCCTTTTTCCAGGAGCATGCAATAGAGTATTTTATAGTCATGAATAGGTAGATGCAAATATACGCATGATTTTTAGGTAGGGAATGTAGGTTTAGGTGAAGAAGGGCTGAAGCAGACAGCCTGGGGAGCCTAATACCGATACCCTGTAGCACCGAGAAGCACTTTAGCCAAAGAGGCTGAATCGCGGGACACTCCCACCATATGTGTAGAGCGTTACCCCTGTGGCCACAATTCCACCAGCATTTGGGGGACACTGTCGGGAATATTTTCGCTAGCCTAGTAGGTACATAGTACCAGTGAGATAGAAGTTTGAAATAGGTTTCGTACAACGTTGTTCTATGTATAGCTTTCTGGGTCAGGGAGAAAGCTCGTTCCCACTCCTCAGGGGTAGTGTGCCTCCCCGTCAGCGTTTCCCATCGGGACAGATGGTTAGGGGTTTCCGGGCTCTGAGACCCGCCTAACAGCACATAATGGAAAGAGAGGGGCCTACACAACCGATCTCCCCTTGCCCAAGTGGACTCCCAGAGAGTTAATGGTCTATCGAGGTTAGGTTTAAAACCCCAACTGCTTAGAAAGCTCTTGATCCTCTGGTATTCAAAGGGTAGATACGACGGGACCTGGGCCTCGACACTGATCTGGGATAGTTGTTTAAATGAGTCTCGGGGGGACGTGGACCAAAGGTCCGCTATACTATTGATTCCTAGTTGGACCCACTTTTTAGGGTGGGAGTCTTGCAGACCCGAGAGAAGACCCACAATGGAAGTGACTGGGGAAGGGTGTGGGGCTACATGGGGATGATGCCGTATTCTATCCCAAAAGCCGAGGCTTTCACAGACTACTGGGTTGGTTAGGTCAAGCTCCCTACGGCAATGTGGCGGGGTCCAAATTAGGTCCCGCAAGGCAATTTGGAAGGGCAGCGAGGCCTGTTCTATGGATTTCCACTTGGCATCCGACGACTTTACCCCCCATTGAGAAACATGCATTGCACCCTCATAATACCGTATCACTGACGGAGAAGCAATGCCCCCCATAGATTTAGGGAGTTGGAGTACTCTGTGTGCGACTCTATATATATTTGGTGAACCCGCTTTGGAATTGAAGAAGAAAATGCCTCGGTATTTTAATGGGCAGGCAGCGGAATAGATACGTCAGCTTGGGGAGGAAAGACATTTTCAACGCCGTAATCCTACCCAGCCAGGATACATGCTGGAGGTTCCAGTCCTTCCGCAGGGAGTGGAGGGAAGTTAGGAGAGGAAGATAGTTGTCTTTAATTGTTTGAGGAAGGCTACTAGAGATCCTGACACCCAAGTGTAGGACAGAGTGTTCAGTCCAATTAAATTTATAAGTCTCAGTGAGAGAGACTAATTGTGTCTTTGTAAACCCCTGCGTATACACTTGTGTTTTTGACAAATTTAACTTGTAGTAAGAATGGGCCCCGAAAGTGGTGAGTATATCAAGAAGTCTGGGTATCCCCTGCTCAGGATGTGATAAGAATAGAGTTACATCGTCAGCAAAAAGTGCAATTTTGTGTGAGGTGCCCGACAGGGTGACTCCTTTAATTTGAGGGTCAGTTCTGATCTGCTCAGCCAGGGGTTCTATGGAGAGGGCAAACAAAAGTGGCGAAAGGGGGCACCCCTGTCTGGTGCCATTTGTAATAGGGAAGAGAGAGGAGTGAAAGCCCAGGCCACACACAGATGCAGTAGGAGTGGAATAGAGGGCCTGAACGGCCGCTATGAAGTCGGGGGAAAATGGAATCTCTTAAGGACTGCCCGAAGGTATTGCCATCTGACCCGGTCGAACGCCTTCTCGGCGTCAAGACAAATGACCGTGAGCGGCCTACGAAGTCGTGAGGCAAAAGTGAGTATGTTAAGGAGGCGCCTCGTGTTGTCTGGGCCTTCTCGGAGGGGGACAAATCCCACCTGATCCGAGTCTATAAGGGTAGGGAGAAAACTAGCGAGACGATTAGCTAGAATCTTTGAATAAAACTTGATGTCCGTGTTTATCAAAGAGATAGGCCTGTAACTTGCACAAAGCGATGGGTCCTTGTCTGGCTTAAGGATGGTGACAATATTGGCTTCCAGAAATTCACTCTTAAAATGGCCCTCCTCTCTAGCCAAATCATAGAATTTTAGTAGCAACGGGGCAAGTTCCTGAGCATAGACCTTATAGAAATGTGCCGGGTAACTGTCTGGGCCAGGGGACTTAAAAGACTTTGCGTTCTTAATAACTCTCAAAACTTCTGGAAGAGAGAAGGGGGAGCTCAAAACATCTCGTTGTTCTGGGGCGAGCATGGGAAGCGACAGGGTCTTAAGGTAAGTCTCCAGAACCTCCTGGGAAGAGGACCTAAGAGACTCGGCTGTGGCTATATTATAGAGCTTGGCATAATAATCGGCAAACGCGTCACCTATCTGAGACGGGATCTGGAGAAGAGATCCTGATGATCGTATGGAAAGAATCCGGGAGGCCCCTAATCTGTTCCTAATCTTGTTTGCCAAAAGGGTATCAGCTTTGTTGCCTTTATAGTAAAATAGGTGCTTAAGCTTGGTGAGGTTAAGTTGGGTCCTGTGCAGTTCAATCCTGGAAATGTGGTCTTTGATCTCAATAATTTGAGATGTGGTCTCTGCTGTGACTGCACTTCTATTGCATGCTTCTAGTTGTCGCAACTTAATGTGGGCTTGCGAGAGGGTGAGACCTGCCTGCTTTCTAAGATGCGATTGTTTAGTGATAAGAATACCTCTGATTGTAGCTTTAGCCGCACCCCATAATGTATCATCCCTGACCGTTAAATTGTCGTTAGTTTGAATAAAGTGGGTGATATCTCTGCGGAGTGAAAAAAAACTTTTATCCTGTGCTCCGTTTTTCTCTTGTGACTATTTGTACAGTTGTGACATTGTCTTGTCTGAAAACCAATAAACGTCTCTCTCTTCAAATAGAAGCCAAAACTGAAGAACTCTGAGAATCACACGGAGTTCCAAAATATTGAATGGTAATCTCGCCTCTTGAGATTTCCAAACCCCTTGTGCTGTCAGAGATCCCCAGACAGCTTCCCAACCTAAAAGACTTGCATCTGTTGTGATCATGGTCCAGGTTGGATGAACCAAAGAGACCCATAGAACTATACAATGGTGATCTAACCACCAAGTCAGAGATAGTTGAATATTGGGATTCAAGGATATTAAATGTGATATCCTAGAATAATCCCTGCACCATTAATTCAGCATTAAAAACTGGAAAGTTTTCATATGAAAATGAGCAAAGGGAATCGAATCCAATACTGCAGTCATGAGACCAAAAACTTCCATGCATATAGCTACTGAAGGAAATAATAGAGACTGAAGGTTCCGACAAGCTGAACCCAATATAAATTGTCTCTTGTCTGTTAGAGACAAAGACACTGACACAATCTATCTGGAAACCTAAAAAAAGTGACCCTTGTCTGAAGAATCAAGGAACTTTTGATAAAATGATCCTCCAACCATGTCTTTGAAGAAACAACAGAAGTTGAATCGTATGATATTCTGCAGAACGAAAAGACTGAGCAAGTACCACGATACCGTCCAAATAAGGAAACACCGAGAACCTTTGAAAAGATTCCTAGAGCTGTCACTAGGCCAGAAAGAAAAAGCAACAAATTGGTAATGCTTGTCTAAAAAAGAGAATCTCAGAAAATGAAAATAATCTGAATGAAAACAGAATATGAAGATATGCATCCTGTAAGTCTATTGTAGGCAAATCATGCCCTTGCTGAACAAAGGCAGAATAGACCTTATAATCACCATTCTGAAAGATGGTACTCTTACATGACAATTCAAAAGATTTTCTTTCTTTGGGACAATGAATAGTTCTGAACAAACCCCCAGACCCCGTTCCTGAAACGGAACTGGTGTGAATACCCCAGATAACTCCAGGTCTGAAACACACTTCAGGAAAGTCTGAGCCTTTACTGGAATAGCTAGAATATGTGAGAGAGAAAAAGACTTCTCACAGGCGGTCTTACTCTGAATCCTATTCTGTACCCCAATCTAAGAAGTTTGGATCAAATTGAACCAAACAACTTTAGAAAAATCTTAACCTGCCCCCTAGCAGCTAAGCTGGAATAAGGGCCGCACCTTCATGCGAATTTGGGGGCTGGCTTTGATCTCTTAAATGGCTTGAAATCATTCCATTTTGAAGAAAGCTTCCAATTAGAAACATGTTACTTGGGGAAGAATTAGGTTTCTGTTCCTTATTAAGAACAAAAACTAATATAAGCTTAGAACTTAATCTTGAAGCAAAAAAACTCCCTTCTCCACAGTAACAGTTGAAAGTATTGAATCCAACTGTGAACCAAATAATTTATTACCTTGGAAGGAAAGAAAATAGAAATCTGGATATTAGAAATCAAATCAGCATTCCAAGGTTTAAGTCACAAAGTTCTTCTTTATTAGCATGTTGAATCAAGTTAACAATGCTAAAACAAATCATAATCCAATACTTGTTGCGCTAAAGTTTCCAGCCAAAAAAGATGAAACAGCTGCAACATCAGCCAAAGAAATTGCAGGCCTAAGAAAAGGACCTGAAAATAAATTAATTTTCCTTAGAAAAGATACAAGTTTCCCATCTAAAGGATCTTTAAAATAAATACTATTTTCCATAGGAATAGCAGTACGTTTAGCAAGAGTAGAGAGAGCCCCATTAACTTTGGGGATCTTTTCCCAAAACTCCAAACTAACTGCTGGCAAAGGATACAATTTTAAAACCTTAAAGAAGGAATAAAAGAAGTACCAGGCCTATTCCATTCCCTAGTATTAGGAACTGGAAAAAAAACTCTGAAGTAACCACAGGAGGTTAATAAGCAGAATTTAAATGTTAGCTAGTCTTAAAATCAAGATGACTAGTCTCCTCAATATCCAAAATAATCAACACCTTTTCAACAAAGAACGAATGTACTCTATTAAAAAGTAAAAAAGTAGATTTGTTAGTGTCAATATGTGATGAAGGATATTCTGAATGAGATAAATCATCACCAGAGAAGGATAATTCAGTATGTTGCCGGTCATTTGAAAATTCATCAACTAAATGAGACGTTTAAAAAAGACCTTTACATTTTATTAGAAGGCGGGATGGCAGACAAAGCCTTCAGAATAGAATCAGAAAAATATTCTTATAAATTCCCAGGTATATCTTGTACATTAGATGTTAAAAGAATAGCAACAGACAATGCATTAATACTGATGGACATTTTCTCTGCATGTAAAAGTTTATCATGATAACTTATAACAAACCATAGCTAAAGATAAAAATTCATAACATTAAAATAAATTAACTTAGCTTTGGTAGGACTGATATCAGTCAGCAGGAATCCAACAGTGTTTTCTGATACAGGAACAGTTTTGAGATATCTTGCAAATGTAAGAGAAAAAAACAACATATAAAGCAAAATATCAATTTCCTTATATGACAGTTTCAGGAATGGGAAAAAATGCAAACAAAATAAGCCTCTGGAAACCAGAAGCAAAATGAAATGAAGACTTAAATAATGTCGGAAATCTGGCGCCAAGTATGACGCCCACAACTGACAAAATATTTTTTTGGCGCCAAGAACATCTGTAACAAACACGAGTGTCATAGATGATGCAACTATGTGAAGATTCTCTGCAGCAACCAAGACGCCGGAAATGATGAAATTACGTCAACAAACGTAATTTTCGCGCCAAGAATGACGCAATAAATTATAGCATTTTGCGCTCCAGCGAGCCTAACAGCCCGCAATTTAAAAAAAGAGAGTCAATTTGAAAATTTCAGGAAAAATTTATTTATTTATTTTTTCCATATGCATTTCCCAAAATAAAACGGACAGTCTTGCGCCAAGAATGACGCAATAAATTATAGCATTTTGCGCTCCAGCGAGCCTAACAGCCCGCAATTTAAAAAAAGACAGTCAATTTGAAAATTTCAGGAAAAATGTATTTATTTATTTTTTCCATATGCATTTCCCAAAATAAAACGGACAGTCTGCAAAAAGGAAATATACAGATTAACCTGAATCATGGCAAATATAAGTACAAAACATATATTTAGAACTTTACATATAAAGTGCCAAACCATAGCTGAGAGTGTCTTAAATAAAAGAAAACATACTTACCAAAAGACACTCATCTACATAAAGTAGATAGCCAAACCAGTACTGAAACGAGAATCAGCAGAGGTAATGGTATATAAGAGTATATCGTCGATCTGAAAAGGGAGGTAGGAGATGAATCTCTACGACCGATAACAGAGAACCTATGAAATAGATCCCCATGGGGAAAACCATTGCATTCAATAGGTAATACTCCCTTCACATCCCTCTGTCATTCACTGCACTCTGAGAGGAACCGGGCTTCAGCCTGCTGAGAAGCGCATATCAACGTAGAATCTAGCAGAAACTTACTTCACCACCTCCATAGGAGGCAAAGTTTGTAAAACTGAATTGTGGGTGTGATGAGGGGTGTATTTATAGGCATTTTGAGGTTTGGGAAACTTTGCCCCTCCTGGTAGGAATGTATATCCCTTACGTCACTAGCCAAACCAGTACTGAAACGAGAATCAGCAGAGGTAATGGTATATAAGAGTATATCGTCGATCTGAAAAGGGAGGTAGGAGATGAATCTCTACGACCGATAACAGAGAACCTATGAAATAGATCCCCATGGGGAAAACCATTGCATTCAATAGGTAATACTCCCTTCACATCCCTCTGTCATTCACTGCACTCTGAGAGGAACCGGGTTTCAGCCTGCTGAGAAGCGCATATCAACGTAGAATCTAGCAGAAACTTACTTCACCACCTCCATAGGAGGCAAAGTTTGTAAAACTGAATTGTGGGTGTGATGAGGGGTGTATTTATAGGCATTTTGAGGTTTGGGAAACTTTGCCCCTCCTGGTAGGAATGTATATCCCTTACGTCACTAGCTCATGGACTCTTGCCAATTACATGAAAGAAACCATTTTGGTTACATGTCCCTTTAAGAGACTTTTCAATTTATTATCATATTATTACTTTGCTCACTTGGTATCCTGTGTTACCAACATAGACTCACGAGCAGAAATGCACTACTAGCAGCTAGCTGATAATTAGTGGCTAAACTTATG
Source organism: Bombina bombina (assembly GCF_027579735.1). Taxonomy (NCBI): domain Eukaryota; kingdom Metazoa; phylum Chordata; class Amphibia; order Anura; family Bombinatoridae; genus Bombina; species Bombina bombina. The sequence goes on from NC_069499.1 coordinate 1,496,227,195, forward strand.
CCTCTTGCAATTGGCTCATCAATTTTGTTTAGCTTTGTCCCAATAGTGCATTGCTGCTCTGGAGCTGACTTGCTATGCAGGGGATAAACACATAGTTACAAGCAAGCATTAGGGCAATAATAAAATGATCTAACACATTAAAACATTTTCATTTTGCATTTGTAGGTCCCTTTAAGTAAAGCATGCATGATTAAACACTTTATGCTCTTGCTGGAAGAAAATAATACCCCTCAAATCAATCCAGTATATAAACCTGCCAACTAAAAAAAATATCTACCAGTCTGTGCAAAAGGACTGCATGCTGGTACCATTACCTGGCAAGGATAACAAACACAAATTAAAGACAAAGTCTAAACCAATACAGACTAATGTTCCACAGTGTGCAAACAGAGATTATCATGCACAGAAGACCCTGGCAGCTGAGGAAGAATAGAGTGCCAGCAATGTGTGCAGAAAGTGATAAGAGATGAGGCCTACTTTACTACAATGTCACAGTACCCTCATGTTAAGGATGACCATTTCCAGAAACTGACAAGCTTAATCCCAATTTGTTTTCTACATGGAAGAACAACAAAAACCGGTATGATCTTGACGGCACAGACCAAACAATAGTGAACTGGCAGACAGTTATGTTAACGCATTCAGTGCATTAAGAAATGCTCCGTAAAAAATTGATATTCTTCTAGGAACAACTCATGGACCATATAACATATTCCCTTACTCTGTTTAATTTAGTTTGTATTGTGACCACAGTGAAATCTATTCAATTTCTGCCATAAAACATCATCTGAGAATGAGATAATCTGCCATAGAACATCATCTGAGATAATTCTGCCATACAACATCATCTGAGATAATTCTGCCATAAAACATTATCTGAGAATGAGATAATCTGCCATAGAACATCATCTGAGATAATTCTGCCATAGAACATCATCTGAGATAATTCTGCCATAGAACATCATCTGAGATAATTCTGCCATAGAACATCATCTGAGAATGAGATAATCTGCCATAGAACATCATCTGAGATAATTCTGCCATAGAACATCATCTGAGATAAATCTGCCATAGAACATCATCTGAGATAATTCTGCCATAGAACATCATCTGAGATAATTCTGCCATAAAACATCATCTGAGAATGAGATAATCTGCCATAGAACATCATCTGAGATAATTCTGCCATAGAACATCATCTGAGATAATTCTGCCATAAAACATTATCTGTGATAAAATTACAAATTGTGAAACATAGAGAGTTCAACTAAATAATTGACAATTTTTACTTTACTTTTTTCCTTGACTTCCCATGCACTTGATACTATCAACCATATTATTCTACAGAATATTGTCCACTCTGCTGCTTGCAAAACTAATCCAATTTTTACTTATTTCTCTTTATCCACCTCTTTAGTGCTTCCATTTCTCATAGTGTACTGAGGGGTGTGATCAACCTGCGCTGGGAAAGTTACCAATAAACCACTGGGTAAATGGAGTATCCTCAAACTCCACAGAGAAGAATACAATCATACAATAGTAATATGGATATTACTATAATAACCCCTGGCGCTAACGTGTAGCTAAAATTGGTAATGCAAAGGTTCTAATTATTGTATACTATAAACAATAAATTACCTTAGTACGATGGAAATGATAATTCCTTACAAATATGTGAAAACTGGGTAATTGATTAAGGGATGTGCTTAAGGATGAACCAGAGTAATGGTGCAAGTAAAAAATAAACAAATTTTATTACAATCTTAATCGTGCACAGAAATACTTTTAAAACCAAATTTAAATAACACTCTGATCAGGCGTTTGACAATGTAGTATCAATAAAATCCCTAAAAACCTCAAAATAAAATTGCATAAATAAAATAACAATAAAACAACAATAAGACAATCACTATCACAAATGGTTAATTCGAGATAGAGAACAAAGATCCCATTGGAAACCAAGGAAGATCCACGTCAGCTGGAAGTTAGTGATATTTTAACCGGAGCTGTAACGAGATGAGATCCAAATGAACAGACAGGAAGAGAGCCAAAATTTAAGGTGTTCACTTATTACTTACACCGAAAATGCTCTATGAAGTCCCGGCTGTCTCTCTATAGCGGTCCTGGATTAGATCACTGCTGGATGGATCCCCGAAATGAAGGAAACCTCTTGTCTTTTACAATCCGTATCAACTTTTAAAAAACCTGTTTTTTCCCTGCGGGATGTGCTTTGGACGGGATAATATAGGGGGTGCAAGTGAAAAATAAATTTCCCCTTTCTGTATGTCTCTACGAATCCATTATAAATAAAAATGATTGTTAATCTTAAAAGAATTTAAAATTGATCATCAAATAAGCTGAAATTTGAAGGGCAAATTGTGCATCTTTAAATGTATTATGAATAAGAGCAGAAAGTAACAATAGAAAAAATGTATCATTTTGTATCTGTATCGCAATTCCGTTTGTTTTGAATTAATGCCTAACCAATCATATGCAGGGGTGACGGTATAAAAGACCTGACCTCCCATCTATCAGGAGCTTGACAAAGGGCCAGACCGGGCTGAAACGCGTTGCTCCGCCCACTTTTCTAACACACAGGTGACTGGAACTAATTACCAGCGCCGAGACCGCACAGAGACCCAGAGCACAGTTTGGTCTATCTGGCGTGAGTGCTGATACGGATTGTAAAAGACAAGAGGTTTCCTTCATTTCGGGGATCCATCCAGCAGTGATCTAATCCAGGACCGCTATAGAGAGACAGCCGGGACTTCATAGAGCATTTTCGGTGTAAGTAATAAGTGAACACCTTAAATTTTGGCTCTCTTCCTGTCTGTTCATTTGGATCTCATCTCGTTACAGCTCCGGTTAAAATATCACTAACTTCCAGCTGACGTGGATCTTCCTTGGTTTCCAATGGGATCTTTGTTCTCTATCTCGAATTAACCATTTGTGATAGTGATTGTCTTATTGTTGTTTTATTGTTATTTTATTTATGCAATTTTATTTTGAGGTTTTTAGGGATTTTATTGATACTACATTGTCAAACGCCTGATCAGAGTGTTATTTAAATTTGGTTTTAAAAGTATTTCTGTGCACGATTAAGATTGTAATAAAATTTGTTTATTTTTTACTTGCACCATTACTCTGGTTCATCCTTAAGCACATCCCTTAATCAATTACCCAGTTTTCACATATTTGTAAGGAATTATCATTTCCATCGTACTAAGGTAATTTATTGTTTATAGTATACAATAATTAGAACCTTTGCATTACCAATTTTAGCTACACGTTAGCGCCAGGGGTTATTATAGTAATATCCATATTACTATTGTATGATTGTATTCCATTTCTCATAGCAGTGTATACTCTCCTAGTACAACTTCCAACATTGCCTGTTGGGTACCTCAAGGCTCAGTCTTGGGCCCCCTGCCTTCTCAGTCTACATATTTTCACGTGGAAAACCCATATGCTCCTTGGGATGCCATCTCTACATTGATGACAGTCAAATAAAGATTTTTGGTGATGGAGTATTGTTAAAAAGAGAAAGTAACTCACAAAAGCTCATTGTATTCAAAGCTCCTGCAGGAACACACTTTAAAACAGCCTGCTCTGTCTCTTCCACCCATTACATCATTACCAAAAATCTATATCACTGTTGGCAACTCAACCATCACCCCAGCCTCCTATATCCACTGGCTTGGAGTAACATTTGCTCTCTCCTTTAACTTCCACATCAACTTTCTTACAAAGGACCAGATTACAAGTGGAGCAATAAATATCGCTTTCATGAAAGCGATATTTGTGATCCACTGAGTAATACCATTGGATGCTAATGTGCGTTGGTATTACAAGTTGACAGCAATGCGAAAGCAAGCTCGCATTTGCACTGCTGGGAAGCATTGCACTTACGTTTTTATGCCATTAGACACGTCATGAGAATCTAGCGCTGCAAAGGCGGTAAATAGCGCAGGCGATGGCAGCCAATTGTAAATATATATGAATATGCATATACATTTATATTTATGTGTTAATATCTGTATATACACATATTAACACATAAATATATATAGCATATACATTTACTGGGGACACAGGTTCTCATAGAGCGCTATGCAAAGGCCCTTTTCAGTGCTGTTTTTTTCCTAACACCCCACACCCGTTTCCTTTAGACCCCAAAAACTGCTTTTTGCAGTTATTTTATTAAAAAATAAAGAAGATGCTTCTATCTTTATTTTTAATTAAGTATATCACAATTGATTTTGGGGAAATTTGATGGATATTTATAAAATTAACCAGAGATCTGATTCCTGGTTAATTTTCTAAGTGCTAATTGCTACCGCAAACTTGCGCTACCAATAACCAGCCACTTGTAATGGCTGGTTATGTATTGCGTGCCCACAAACGGGCAAATTTGCCCATTTGTGGGCGTGTGATAAATTAGCGCTCCACTTGTAATTTAGCCCTAAATATTGCAACTATCTATCATGCTTCACCTGGCCTGTAGAACTTTCATCCTTTCCTATATTTGTCTTTCAAAAGCTTCTTATTCAGAGACGTCTACAATCTAACCCAGATTCTAGATTATAATCAAGTTCTCTGAGCCAGAACACTTGCTATCCTCATCAGAACCAACCCTACAATCAGCTTATGATCCAAGTTACTACATCACCTTATTTCTACAACAATTACCCCAGGCTCCCATATTCAAAGAGTCTACTTGTCTTTATTTATTGTACTCACTAAACAGCTCTGCAGAAAATGTTGCTGAATTACAAATAAAACATGATAGGACCAGAGGTGTAACTAGAAACCACAGGGCCCAGGTGCAAGAATCTAACAAGGGCCCCCCCTACACCCCCCCCCCAAAAAAAAAAAAGAATTTGATACATATCTTCTTTTTTTTCTACATTTAACACAGACAAAAAAAATGTGAATCAGATTACGTCTGCAAAAGGTGGTACCCTGCGCCCACAGTCTGTGAGATGGTCTGACCCCCTATTACTGTATATAGTGGCACTGTTCAACCCACCAGTACTCTATATAGTGAGTTAGTGACAGTCTGTAATCTGCCGGTGAGATGGCTGGCCTGTCCCTACCCGCCCCAGTACTTTATAAATTGACCACAGTAGTCAGTGACATGGTCCAGCCCCCCCCCCCGTACTATATATTAGGGTTGCCATCCGTCCCTTAAAGTACAGAACACGTATAAGTTACACATGCTGCAGGGTGTGCAGGGATGAATATGAATAGTGCTGTCCAGAAACACAATACATGTTCCTCCCTGCACACCCTGCAGCATGTGTAACTCATAAGTGTCCAGGAAAACATGGCTGAGGTGGCAACCCTAACTGTATATAGTGGTACTGTACAGTGACACTGTTTACCTCCTGCCCCCCCCCATGCTGTAGTAACAAGGTCTGTAATTTGCTGGTTCTACAAAAATACACACACACATACATGTCTAAATACACACACAGTCACATACATACACACATAAACAACAATGGGTAAAACAGAAACACTAACCCCTGTAGTCAGAGACACTAGTAAAGCATCATATCACACTCAAATATCATCAGTGCAGGCAGTGGCAGGTCAACGTTTTTTATTAGGGGGAACAAAGCTGGGTCCCCACCCTCAGGGGCCCAGTCGCAGTTGCAACCTCTGCACCCCCTGGATAAGACTAATAATTATAATAATAATGATAGAAATAAGAATACATTTTTTTTCTTCATTGTTTTTTTTAAGCAGGGGTTCAATTATAAATTAAAATAGATTATTTTTTTTAATAATAAACTATAAAACTGACAGATGACAAATGTGGCACTCCGAAAGGAAACCTACCTAACCTTATATGAACATTTCAAAATGTGGCTGAGCAAGTTATCATTCACCTGTTTTACCTCTAAGAAAGCAGACGTGGCTATACGGTAACACAGGATTGTCCATCGTTTTTGTAATAAGGAGCAACAATTTTTTTTTTACTTTTTTATCTTAAGGGTATTCAAATACATTTTTAAAAATACTACTAATATGAAAATTCCCATAGTCCACTAGTCCCAGGCTACAACGATAATAATAAATTAGGCTTTTCCTTATACTTAAACTCTTATGCCTAGATTACAAATAAGCGGTATTTTGAGCAAAATTTGTAGCGTAAATTGTTTTGAATGAAATTCATACTGTTAGTATACAGCTAGCATCTGTACTCTCATATTACAAGTTACAAGTAACGTTTTCTCACTCAAGAGCAAGTGTCGATTGGGTGCAAGTTACCAAAGTTGAAATTAAACAATGATTCTCATTGTGAAGTTACCATAAACCTAACAATTTCACATTATGCACATAAGTCACTAATGCAGTGACCATTCAGCAGGTATATCCCTACAATATAGGTGTCTGCATAGATACTGTTGTGCAGTGTGAAATGACAATACCCCTTTACATGTGTGAAATTAACCTTTTCACTTCTAAAAGAATGGCAAAACTTGTAAATGAATTATTCGTAAAATTAAGCTTGGGCATTATGTGTCATTCTTGCAAAACTGTAATTTCTCACTATACAGATTGGAATTGCAGGATAATATCCCGCACTGTTAATCTTGTTTGTAGATCAAAGCCTCAACGAAGTTAGAAGAGATGTATAATGAACAATTTTATAGTATAATGCATGCCAATAAAATGTCATACACACATATACTGTATACCCATAATGCCACTGCTCAAATAGATTAAACACTGTTATTTTTTCTTTTAAAAAACAAATACCATTGATTTCACAACCTCTAAGTATATGAGCCTCATAATTATGCACTACGTTCTTCAATAAACAAGTACAATCACAACCAGGAATTTGGGGTTATAAAAGTTTGTTTATTAACAAATCTAAATTGATCCCAAATTGAATATCAACAGAAATAAATAACAGTAAAATCAATTTCTTCATTCTAACACACCCAGCCTCAAACCTTATAGACTTCTCCTGACTCCTCAGGAAGTACCCAGCTAAATTCCACCATCCCGCAACAAGGACGGCTTAAAATCGGACCCCACCACCACCACTCAAGAATTTTATAACCCCTTTTCTAAATTAAACAAATTAAATCCAGCTTCATTTAAATGAACACCATTCTTTAAAAAGAAGCATCTCCCTGACTCTCCCTCAAACTCAATATGCCAAATGGACACCTCCTTCCTGTTCTATACATAACTACTAATAATACTTTCCAAGAAGCTTCTAGCCTCGCTCCATCCCATGGTACTCTGCAAATTATCCTAGGTTCAATTTCAGACCAAACCAGCAATAAATCAGTAAACAAGAGTCATCTCTACGTTAAAGCCAAGCTGACTCCCACTATCCTTAACCATCCGCTGTCGTCTTGTCCAGAAGATGTACAAGTGTACAATGATCCAACATTCAATACAAAAACAAAAACAAAATTTGTCCAACGTGTCCTAAACCTGTCTGAAGCCCATCTCCCAATTTTTTTTATTCTATCATCAGTCTTTCCCAGCATTCTCACCTCAGTTGCTGCTCTTATACAGAAAGAATGAGACCCAAAACCAAAGCTCTCCTAAAAACAGCTACAAACTGAAAACAGGACAACGTGTCTCCATGAACTAATAAAGACCCTCTAAACTCCAGCCGTACCTGCAGTAAGCTTGACAATGACATAACTGGGCAACATTCCCCCAATGGCTTAGAGACTAATCCCCCTACCCAAACCCATCTGATCTGTCTTAGATTCCCTCAACCAAATGAAAAACTTGCCATCCTGAATCCACAGAACTCACAACTGGATACCACCCGCATCATGCTTATTTGCTCCTACCCCCCTAGAAATTCTAAAAAAAAAAAAAGAGAAAAAATAAATGGACGTCTAACATGCTTGCCACTCCTCACCATAAACAGTCACCTGGTTGCCATACGTACTAAAAAGGAATCTTCCAACCTAAAAACTTAAAAATGCCAGAGCTGCCAATCTCCTCTTCAACATAGCACTGAAAAATATTGCCATTCTTCCATTCAGCCACCCACTGCAACAACACCTTCAATCAACCTTGGGTCGTAAATGAACCCCCATTATCCGTAACCAGTGCAATTCATTCACAACATACCTGAAGATAGGCCTTCCATGTGCTCCAAGCCAACCTCTCTATTTTTAGCAGGCTGCAAAAGCCGCCCTCCCCAGATCTACGGTGCATCTCCCCCTGAATCATCCGCCTCTGAAGCCAACTCCCGAAACCTATCCCACTGAAATGGAAAAATCTGCAATACTATTCAACTTACTGGGAACATGCGCAGAACAAAAAAATTAATTGCACTTCAAACATTCAAAAACAACAAAAAAAGGAGGGTAACCACTGGTGGGGTAGAGGCAGTCGATGGCCATTACCACCCGCATGATCTCTGAATGAAAAGAAACCCTCCTATCCCAAAAACAATATGGCCAAACCTTCAACGTCACCAAAAAAAGGAAACAATTCTAGAAAAAGAAGATTCTTTGTCAAGCCCAATGAATGCTACACTGTAGGCCAAGAATCAAAACATCACTTACTTCCCAGGTGCCAAACCCATGAGCACCAGAAGCATTGGTAAACAGCTGTAAGTCCGAATCCTAAACTCCAAGCTGCTGAATCAACGACCTATTGAAATCCTCCAAAAATTGAATCCAAAATGCGAAATCTTCTTTCAATTGCCATGTCAAGCTAACTAAAATCTTCAACATAAAACTCTCACAACCTGAATGATTGTGCAGGCAAAGTTCAAATTATCAAACAACGATTGCATCTCTTTCAAAGTAAGTTTTTTTTTAAACGAGAACAAAAATTGTATCCTATATGTCAATGCACTAATAATACAATAAATACAGGCAGCTTGTAAGTTTAGCAATATGGTATACACCAGTGGTGAAAACTCAATTGAAGTTTAATCTGAGTTTGATTCTGTATAAGAGTCAAAGTCTGTCACAGACACGCAAGACCAGCCAACCGGTCTTGCTATCCTGTATTGAACTTTTATATCATATGGAATAAAGTCTGGATTTTTCTTTGATATAACAGACGCTAGTTAGTAACACTGTTTACCAATCCAGTTATGCAGAGCAAACACAGTCAGTGCTGGTAGCTTGTGTTGGCATGCAACGTTGTACAGCTGCTGTGATCTGTGTCAATCTCAGAGCAGCCCAAGAGTATCACTAGTCCCTGTTAGTCCGTGCTGGGTGTATAATCTGTCAACAGGTGAGTAAAGATGGCATACCTCCAGGTCATGAGTGGATAAGCTGGGTAAGATGGCAAAGTGGTCGATGACCTCCTCTACTCCTCTGAGCTGCTCCCCTTCTGTTCTGTAGTGACTGTTCGGGTCGGGTAGTGCCTCCGAACTGCTCGCATGGGTAGCCACTCCCGCCTCAGTAAAAATAACTCCAAAAACTCCCTCTTCCAAATGTTTTCTTTTACCTCACTCATCAGATGCAGACCCAGTAGACCAATTGAACACAGGCATGGCCTCCAGAAAGCCTCCTCTGACACCTTCAAAGCCCTAGACACAGACCCCGCAGAAGCTGTGTTCACCACTATAGTTGCTGCCACTGCTGTGGAGAACACAAGAGCCGATTAACTACTCAACAGGGTTGCAAGCCCTTCTGACAACACAGATCTCACCACAGAAGCCACTGAAGTACCTACAGAAGAAACCACCACTGCTGCATCCGGGCAAACAGAACTCGTCCCATTGCTAGGGGCCTCCCAAACCCTGGGTGGTCCAGACTGCCTTTTAGGCCCCCTAAAGTATGAAGCTCTCATGGACTTCTCAACCTGGGCCACAAGTTCCTTCAAATCCTTCAACAAAACACCTCCACACTGATTAGATACATATCCCACCGCCCCAACTGGAGCCTCACCTGCCGGCCTATGTGCCTTCACTGGTCCTGGCCACCAATTAACAGGCCTAGCAGACTACTGTACAGCCACTCCACTCTCAGGTCTTCTCCATCCCCCAGACAGGGGACTCCCGTTGCCTTACAGGAGACCTCCTCCCTGCCCATGTCTACCCACCCTGTTCCCTGGCCTGCTCCATGAAGATCTGTCAATATGTGCCCAACTAGGTGACAGGTGCATACCCAATCACTCATTCTCAAGATTGGAATCATGTACACATCCTGTTGCCGCTTGAACTTGGCCTGCCTTGGGGCTAGCTTTTGTTATTGTCACCACATCACAAATTAAATATTCTCCTTTCCAATTGTGTCCACTACAGGGTCACAGTGTGGCTCCTTTATACCTTGATAGGATCCAGGGTTAGTATCCTCTGAAGGGGGTTTATTGAACTGTTGGGGTTTATTAATCATTGTATTAATTATTTACATGCTGGTTTGTGTGATTTTTTTCCTGGGCTGATAGACTGTGTTTTTAGCTGGAACAAACAGGTTTCACTTTCGTTTTTGAAAGTGTTGCACAGCTCCTATTACTTGCTGTACTTGTAATAACAAGTGAAGTACTGTCTTGCACTCCATGTGACCAGGTATGGTCTATGTTCATTTCCTCCATTCAGGCTGAGACTTGAACCTGAGGAGAGCGTTTTCTCTGTTAACTGTCTGGGTCTAGGAGGTGGTGAGTGACCCAGCCATCGGGAATATAAAGGTGGTTTTCTAAAATAAAAAATAAAAAAAAAGTTTTTGTGTCCTTCTGTGGGTATAACCTGAGCTATGGAGGACTCTGACATGTTAGAAGGTACTCCTTCTGTACTAACTCATACCTGTTTATATTGTGAGGAGGCCGTGGTTTTCCCGCCCACTCAATTATGTTCCATATGCCTTAACACCGTTATAGGGGTCGATCCGATAAAAATCGTCGCCCGCAAAAGCCGGCGACGCCAATATTTACGCTGGTTTGGTATCACATATACGGCGTAACCTAGAAGTTACGCGCGTATATTTCTGCCGTCGCCCGTAGTTTTTTGGGCTATAGGCAGGTATACCAAATCAGCGCAGTTTGGTATCCAATATGCAGCGTAAGGACTTACGTGGCGAAAATGGAGAAAACTTACTCCATTTTCACCTCGCCACAAAAAGCAGCCGTAAGAAGCCTTACGCTGACTATTGGAGCCCCGTAACTCCCTAAACTGGCTGCTAAAATAAACCTAACACCTAACGCATGCGCAATGTCTATCTCCCTGTCAACCGCGATCTTCTAAAATAAACCTAACACCTAACGCATGCGCAATGTCTATCTACCTGTCAACCGCGATCCCCCCCCGAAATCCCTAATAAAGTTATTAACCCCTAAACCGCCGCTCCCGGACCCCGCCGCCATCTACATAAACTAACCCCCTACTGTGAGCCCCTAAAACCGCTGCCATCTACCTTATCTATCCCCTAATTAGAACCCCTTACACCGCTGTCATCTACCTTATCTATCCCCTAATCTGACCCCTTACACCGCCGCCACCTATATAAAAATTATTAACCCCTAATCTAATCCCCCTATACCGCCGCCAGCTATATTAATATTATTAACCCCTAATGTAAGCCCCTTACACTGCCGCCATCTCTATTAAAATGATTAACCCCTAATTTAATCTACCTACCCCGCCGCCAGCTATATTATCTATATTAACCCTAAGTATATTATAGTTAATATAGGTATTACATTATATATATTAACTATATTAACCCTAATTATATTAGGGTTAATATAGTTAATATAGTTACTATAGTATTTATATTAACTATATTAACTCTATCTAACCCTAACACCCCTAACTAAATTTATATTAAATTAATCTAATTCATTTATAAACTAAAATATTCCTATTTAAATCTAAATACTTACCTATAAAATAAACCCTAAGATAGCTACAATATAATTAATAATTACATTGTAGCTATGTTAGGGTTAATATTTATTTTACAGGTAAATTGTTAATTATTTTAACTAGGTATAATAGCTATTAAATAGTTATTAACTATTTAATATCTACCTAGTTAAAATAATTACCCAATTACCTGTAAAATAAATCCTAACCTAAGTTACAAATACACCTACACTATCAATAAATTAAATAAACTACAAACATCTATCTAAAAATACAATTAAATTAACTAAACTAAATTACAAAAAAAAACCCCACTAAATTACAAAAAATAAAAAAAAGATTACAAGATTTTTAAGCTAATTACACCTATTCTAAGCCCCCTAAGAAAATAATAAACCCCCAAAATAAAAAAAATTCCCTGCCCTATTCTAAATTAAAAAAAAGTTCAAAGCTCTTTACCTTACCAGCCCTTAAAAGGGCCTTTTGTGGGGCATGCCCCAAAGAATTCAGCTCTTTTGCATACAAATACAATACCCCCCCCCCCATTACAACCCACCACCCACATACCCCTATTCTAAAACCACCCAAACCCCCCTTAAAAAAGCCTAACACTACCCCCCTGAAGATCTCCCTACCTTGTCTTCACCACACCGGGCCGAACTCCTGATCCGATCCGGGCGATGTCTTGCTCCAAGCGGCAAAGAAGAATTCTTCCTCCGGCGATGTCTTCCTCCAAGCAGCAAAGAAGAATTCTTCCTCCGGCGATGTCTTCCTCCAAGCGGCAAAGAAGAATTCTTCCTCCGGCGACGTCTTCCTCCAAGCAGCAGCAAAGTCTTCATTCTTCCGGCGGCATCTTCAATCTTCTTTCTTCGCTCCGCCGCCGCGGAGCATCCATCCCGGCCGACAACTGAACGACGAATGAGGTACCTTTAAATGACGTCATCCAAGATGGCGTCCACCGAATTACGATTGGCTGATAGGATTCTATCAGCCAATCAGAATTAAGTTAGAAAAATCTGATTGGCTGATTGAATCAGCCAATCAGATTCAAGTTCAATCCGATTGGCTGATCCAATCAGCCAATCAGATTGAGCTCGCATTCTATTGGCTGATCGGAACAGCCAATAGAATGCGAGCTCAATCTGATTGGCTGATTGGATCAGCCAATCGGATTGAACTTGAATCTGATTGGCTGATTCAATCAGCCAATCAGATTTTTCTAACTTAATTCCGATTGGCTGATAGAATCCTATCAGCCAATCGGAATTCGGCGGACGCCATCTTGGATGACGTCATTTAAAGGTACCTCAATCGTCGTTCAGTCGTCGGCCGGGATGGATGCTCCGCGGCGGCGGAGCGAAGAAAGAAGATTGAAGATGCCGCCGGAAGAATGAAGACTTTGCTGCCGCTTGGAGGAAGACGTCGCCGGAGGAAGAATTCTTCTTTGCCGCTTGGAGGAAGACATCGCCGGAGGAAGAATTCTTCTTTGCCGCTTGGAGGAAGACATCGCCGGAGGAAGAATTCTTCTTTGCCGCTTGGAGCAAGACATCGCCCGGATCGGATCAGGAGTTCGGCCCGGTGTGGTGAAGACAAGGTAGGGTGATCTTCAGGGGGGTAGTGTTAGGCTTTTTTAAGGGGGGTTTGGGTGGTTTTAGAATAGGGGTATGTGGGTGGTGGGTTGTAATGGGGGGGGTATTGTATTTGTATGCAAAAGAGCTGAATTCTTTGGGGCATGCCCCACAAAAGGCCCTTTTAAGGGCTGGTAAGGTAAAGAGCTTTGAACTTTTTTAATTTAGAATAGGGCAGGGATTTTTTTTTATTTTGGGGGTTTATTATTTTCTTAGGGGGCTTAGAATAGGTGTAATTAGCTTAAAAATCTTGTAATCTTTGTTTTATTTTTTGTAATTTAGTTTAGTTAATTTAATTGTATTTTTAGATAGATGTTTGTAGTTTATTTAATTTATTGATAGTGTAGGTGTATTTGTAACTTAGGTTAGGATTTATTTTACAGGTAATTGGGTAATTATTTTAACTAGGTAGATATTAAATAGTTAATAACTATTTAATAGCTATTATACCTAGTTAAAATAATTAACAATTTACCTGTAAAATAAATATTAACCCTAACATAGCTACAATGTAATTATTAATTATATTGTAGCTATCTTAGGGTTTATTCTATAGGTAAGTATTTAGATTTAAATAGGAATATTTTAGTTTATAAATGAATTAGATTAATTTAATATAAATTTAGTTAGGGGTGTTAGGGTTAGATAGAGTTAATATAGTTAATATAAATACTATAGTAACTATATTAACTATATTAACCCTAATATAATTATGGTTAATATAGTTAATATATATAATGTAATACCTATATTTACTATAATATACTTAGGGTTAATATAGATAATATAGCTGGCGGCGGGGTAGGTAGATTAAATTAGGGGTTAATCATTTTAATAGAGATGGCGGCAGTGTTAGGGGCTTACATTAGGGGTTAATAATTTTAAGATAGATGGCGGCGGTGTTAGGGGCTCACTTTAGGGGGTTATAGATATAATATAGCTGGCGGCGGGGTACGGGAGCGACGGTTTAGGGGTTAATAACTTTATTAGGTTGCGGCGGGGTACGGGAGCGGCGGTTTAGGGGTTAATAGCTTTTTTATTATTAGGATAGTGAGGGGGGATAGCGGATAGAGGGTTAGACGTGTCGGGCTATGTTAGGGAGGCGTGTTAGACGTGTCGGGCTATGTTTAGGAGGCGTGTTAGACAGTGCGGGTGATTTAGACTTTAGTCAGGTTTTATAGGCTCCGGCAGTTTCTAACGTGGCGCAAGTCACTGGCGACTCCAAAAATCTGTACTTACGCAGATTTCTGGACATCGCTGGTTTGTGAGACTTGCGCCACTTTAGCAAGTGACGGCGCCGCATATTGGATGGCTCGAGTTGCGAGCTGAAACTGCGGGCGACGTGGGTTCCCTCGCTTGCGCCGCAAACTGTGATCTATATCGGATCGCGCCCATAAAGTCTAAGAAGGGAGACAAACCTGCTAAGGCTCTTAGTCCCTCTGAGCCGTCTTCCTCTCAGGACTCGGCGTCCTGTGAGATTACTACCCTTGCAACATTATCCATGCCACATGCAGTTCCCTGTAGCATGTCTAATCCTCCATCTGGAGGGGGCCTTCTTCCTGCGGACTATGCCGCAGTTACAAATGGCGGTGTCTGCGGCCCTCAGTGCATTATATCACTCTAACAAACGCAAGAGAAAGGTTAAACATAGCTCTCCTGACCCAGAGTCATCTAAATATTTATCGGATTTAGCTATTATGTCCCAGATATCCGATGTTGAGTTAACCTCTGTAGCTTCAGAGGGTGAACTTTCTGGATCAGAGTCCTTAGTGTCTAAGCCTCCTGCTGTGGAGGAACTGTCCTTTAGATTTAAAATTGAGCACTTGCATTTTTTTATTAAGGGAGGTTCAGTCTACGTTCCAGAGTCTGAGCTGCCTGAAGAACCTATGATACCTAAATTAGAGAGAGTTTACGAAGACAGTAAAGCTTCTTTGACTTTTCCTGTGCTGGTTAAGATGGCGAACATTATTAAGAACGAATGGGAAAGAAATGGTTCCTACTTTTCCCTTTCGTCTACTTTGAAAAGTTGCTCCCGGTCCCGGACTCTCAACTGGATTTGTGGATGGTGCTATCTCTACACTTGCTAAACATACTACTATACCTCTTGAGGATAGTTCTTCATTCAGAGAGCTGATGGATAAGAAAATGGAAACCTTTCTGAGAAACATGTTTCAACATACAAGATTTTTGTTTCCACCAGCAGCTGCAGTTGCCGCGGTTGCTGGAGCAGCTATCTACTGGTGCGACTCTTTGTCGGAACTCATTGAGGTGGAGTCTCCCCTCAAGGATATTCAAGACAGAATTAAAGTGCTGAGAATTGCTAATTCTTTTATCTGTGATGCGAACATGCAAATTATTCATCTAAATGCAAAGATGTCTGACTTTGCGGTCCTAGCCCGCGGGCGCTCTGGTTGAAGTCTTGGTCTGCAGATATGACTTCTAAGTCCAGACTCCTTTGTCTTCCCTTCCTACCGCAAGATAAGAAAAACAAGTATAAGGGACGACAATCATCTAATTTTCGTTCCTTTCGTTCTGACAAATCCTAATGACAACAATCCTCCTCCAAGCCCGAGCAATCCAAGAGTACATGGAAGCCGGCTCAGTCCTGGAATAAATCCAAGCAGACTAAGAAGCCCACCTATCGGATCATGTAGGGGGTAGACTGTCTCTTTTTTCAGACGCCTGGTTCAAGGACGCACAGGACCCGTGGGTCCTGGAGGTGGCATCTCAGGGATACAAGATAGGCTTCAAATCTCATTTACCAAGGGGCAGATTCCTTCTCTCAAATTTGTCTACCAGAAAAGAAAAGAGGGATGCCTTTTGAGGGTGCGTTTGGGATCTATCCTCCTTAGGAGTTGTTGTCCTGGTGCCTATCGAAGAACGAGGTTTGGGGTTTTATTCAAACCTTTTCGTGGTCCCAAAGAAGGAGGGAACTTTCCACCCAATTCTGGACCTAAAGTGCTTAAACAAATTTCTCAGTGTCACTTCCTTCAAGATAAAGACAATAAGGTCCATCCTTTATTTAATTCAGGAAGGCCAGTTTATGACCACTATAGATCTGAAGGACGCTTACCTTCATGTTTCAATCCACAGGAAACATTTTCAGTTCCTGAGGTTTGCATTCCTGGAAGAGCACTTCCAGTTCATTGCCCTTCCATTTAATCTAGCTACAGCTCCAAGAATCTTTACGAAGGTTCTGGAGGCTCTTCTAGCCGTTGCCAGAACTCAGGGTAATGCAGCAGCCCCATACTTGGACGATATTCTGGTGCAAGCACCATCCTTTTCATCTTGCAGAAGAATTATCAGAGTCCCTTCTCAGTCTTCTTCAATCACATGTAAAAGAGTTCTCTTATCCCAAGTACCAGGGAGGAATTCCTGGGTACTATAATAGACTCCATATCCATGCAAGCTAACTTCGGAATTGTCTTGCCCTCTGGACCTCGAGTCCTTCTGTGGCCCAGTGTATGGAGGTGATTGGTCTCATGGTGTCCTACATGGACATCATTCCTTTTGTCAGGTTCCGTCTCAGACCTTTACAACTGTGCATGCTGAAGTAGTGGAACGGCGATCATTTAGATCTGTCTCAACAGATTGTATTAGACAGCCGGTCAAGAGAATCGCTCTCTTGGTGGCTCTGTCTAGATCATCTGTCCTGAGGGACATGCTTCTTAAAACCATCGTGGGAGATTTATTCGGGGAAGCGTAAGGGGCAGAAGGCTACTTCGACTTCCCTAACTTTTTGGTTAAGGAATGTCATCCACTTAGCTTACGAGACAGCGGGACATTGTCCTCCTGAGAGGATAACGGCTCATTCCACTAGAGCAGTGGCTTCCTCTTGGACCTTTAAGAATGAGGCCCCTATGGATCAGATTTGTAAGGCCTCCTGGTCCTCCTTACATACCTTTTCAAAATGTTACAAGTTTGATGTTTTTGCTTCGGCTGAAGCAGCTTTCGGGAGAAACGCTTTGCAGGCTGTGGTACCCTAAGAATAGGACCTGCCTCTTCCTTTTTGTTCCCTTCAGCTATTAATTCAGTGTCCTCTGGAGCTTGGGTATAGTTTTCCCAACAGTAAGAAATGAAGCCGTGGACTTTCCCTATCTTTGGAAGGAAAACATAATTTATGCTTACCAGATAAATTCCTTTCCTTCCGGATAGTGAGAGTCCACGCCCTCTGCCCCTTTTTTTCTTGTCTATGGAAGGTCCCCTATTTATTTTATTATTCTGGCACCATTTATACCCTAATGTTTCTCCTACGTTTCCTTGTTCCCTCAGCAGAATGACTGGGGTAATGAGGAAGTGGGAGTGATATTTAAGCTATTGGCTGGGGTGTCTTTGCCTCCTCCTGGTGGCCAGGTGTTGTATTTCCCAACAGTAAGGAATGAAGCCGTGGACTCTCCCTATCCAGAAGGAAAGGAATTTATCTGGTAAGCATAAATTATGTTTTTGTTACAGGTCCACTAGAGGGCTTTCCACTGCCAATATCTTTTCTACAGCCAGTACTGCAGTATTTAATTTTTGAGCATATGCATTGGTTTTAACAGGCAAAAGTGGCAAATTCCAAAATAAATGTAAATTAGCTATTTGTAAATAAGTTACTACACTCCAGCAGGTAAAAAACAAAGTTAACTGGGAAAACATCAAAGAGAGGTAAACGTTGAATTTAATTTAATTAGAATAATATACCCAATTATATACCCTGTTGGGATAAAGTGTTGCCAGGAGTGGATATTGGGAGGGATCAGGGGAATGTCTGGTTGGTGCAGACCATGTGAAGGCTAAGGGTAATTCTGCAAATCACCATTCACCATATATATTGTCTCAGGGGTCAGAGCTTAGATTAAGGGAATGTCCCTCTCTAATAGAGACAGTTGGGAAGTCTGAAATACCTGAGATTTTTAACTTAAAGCAGGTTTCTTGATCAGACAAGTCACTTTGCATATACGTGTTACTATACTTGCTTCATGCATTTTGGGCAGATGAGAGCCATTTCAATTATTGTCTCATCCTATAAAAACTCTTCCAGAAGACAATATATCTCACAGAGACAATTAGCATTGATGCAGGAGATTCCCTTGATTTTTTTTTAATAGTACAACTGAAATAAGAAGTAAAACCACAGCATATTTCCTGCTTCAACATCTGCACAAATGTCTCCTTGTGCAGCATCTTTTGACTAGTTTAACCTTACAGCACATACAGTTATTGTCGTCATTTCACAATGATAACACTTTCTAGAAACTGTGCCAAAGTGAAAAAACATAGCAAACATAAGTAAACTGTATAGGAAAAGAGATTCAGAAAAAGTACAAAAAAAAAATCCCAGCATAAGAGGGCTCTGCATTTTTTTTTCTATATTCCACAGAAAGCCTTTATCTTCTACCATCTCTAACATATTGCACATCTAGAAACATTTAGGAATAGCAACATTGAGTGAGGTATCTGGAGTAAGGGTGTTAAATTCTGTTAAGTTCAAAATTGGGTTCCTTTCTGCAAATTGTTAGGGGACTCTGACATTGTGATGATTAATTTATGTTCTGTGTAGATCTATTCTATATGTTTATGTTTGGATGCAGGTTCTTAATAGGACAGAATACCAATAAAAAATTTGGTGAACATTTAAATACTAAACAGACTTCTCTTGCTTTGGTCCTTTATGGTGAAGAAATTTGAAACGTGCAAGCTAATCATTTTGCCCTAAGAAAGTGGTGGTGAATTTTTTGGAGAGCATGGCAATAATCTTCTAAAGAAAATTCTTACAGACAGAATGACAGTAACCAAGGGGCAGTGATGCACAACTACAACATTTTTTTTGCATGCCATTTTGGCAAGTGTGCCAAGGTTTGCAATCTAATAATTTATTATTATATTAGAATATCCCTTTAACCGTTCATGACATAGTAAAGGTCAAATCTGGTTAAACAGAAGGGACATCCAAACTGTAAACAAATTAAAGATAAACTCTACATGCATAATAATGAACAGTAAAAGTTCTGGATAAATAGGTATGTTGCCTTAGGGCACAGCTGGATCAACAATAACCAAACCTCTAAATGTTCCCAAAATCTCAGTCCCAGCTGCAGAACAATCTTCCACTTAATGCATCTAATTATTACATAAGCTACTGCGAAGTTAATGATTTATCAAAGCTCAACTCTATCAAAGGGAGATTTCACTGTAAAATCATTTTTTTCTTAATATGTTCCATTTGACTTGTTATACCAGTTGAAGAGTATTAAAATGTGAAATTGTTACTTCATGTTTGTTTTTGTATTTGAATGAACTATTTTTATTTATTAAAACCATCACTCATTGATCAAGGACTATTTAAATGGCAATATAGGTATTAAAATGTTAATAATGGGTGCAAAGGGCAAAAACAACTATTTCAGATACAAATGTTTCTGGCTCTCGAAAAAAACCCACTGGGAGGTTAATTTATGCTGCTGATCATTGTTTACATATCTTTTCTACAAAGAATACAGAAGTATTTGTAGTATAGGGAATGGTTTCAACAGGCAAAAACAACAATTTCAAGTGACTAAATAAAGAAACAATTAAAAAAAAAACTGAATATACCCCAGTAGGTAAAATGGATCATTGGGGACACATTAGGAAAAACAATAGTACATTACAATGTCCCTTTAACGCTTTTTCGTTTGTATCAGTTTGGTTGGAATGTTGAAGAATGAGAGGAAAAACTTTATTTTGCAAGAGTTACAACAATTCAAAATGTCACTTTTTCATCAGCTGCAATCAGTAGGTGGAGCTTCTGTCTGAACGGTATTTTTTTATACTTTGGATATTATGCACTTAAAACGTTGCAGTCTTGTTTGGGAATAAGGTTGATAATTGATGACAGTAACGCAATCGTGCATATGCAGATTGAGGCGTAACAAAATAAAATAAACTACCCAAAAACTCACGCACAATGCAGCTGTGTCATGCTCTTATCACTAGAGATTCATTTCCAGCTAACCGTGAGAAACAGATTTTTTCCTCTCTGCCCCTTCTATGACCAATCTTTTAAAGCATAGTTTTTATGAGAAACACTGATGACTGATTAGAGCAGGATTCTTCATACTTTCTTCCCAAGACCCAGTGCCATGATACCACCACATACCTTTGTGACCCTTTATTTATGCTTGGTCTGAAAAATTTTAAAGTAATACACAAGATAGCTGCAATATTTGGCAAAGTGACTAAAATGTGTGCGTATTTTATTCCTGAATGTAGTAAAATGTGAAAGTGTTGCAAAAAGTAAAAACACACACTCTCATACAAAACACACACACACCACACAAATGCTCACACGCTCTCTCATTCAACACACACACACACTCATACAACACACACACACTCTCATGCAACACACACACCACAAAAATGCTCACACACAGACACTCTCATAAAACACACCACGCAATACACGCACTCTCATACAACACACACACAAATGCTCACCACACAATACACACACTCTCCCACAACACACACACACTCTCATGCAACACACACACACACTCATACAAAACACAATCTCATACAACACACACCAGTCACTCATATAACACACACCACACACTCTCCTACAACAAACAAACCACACAAATGAAAAAATGAAGCCGGCTACTAGCAACAGTACAAAAACAAAGTCCTTTATTGATCCAAATAAAACAGCAACAAATTGCAACGATGACACATCACAGATGGAGGGGCCCAGCAGTTCTTACGCGTTTCACGCCTAGTGGCGCTTACTCATAGAACCTGAGCACAGGTAAAAACGGAGCTATATTTGAATGCCCAATATCAAATGCACCTTTAAAATGACGCATAAGTGTAGTAGGTGTATATATAGAGCAAATACTCATAGATAAGGGACAATATTCAAATTTAGCAACATCTAAAATCAAAATAGACATTTACTTGATTTACTTGAGAATTGGGAATTTGAGGACCCAGTGTGCAGGGTGTAACTTTTGTCTAAAGAATAACTAGCTCATAAGCTCATGAGACCATTTACACAATCATCTTCCCCCACCCACCACATAATGTGCCTCCTAATTTAGGAGGACGAATTGTGCGGTTTGTCTTGTCTATACCGCAACCCCTACCACTCTCCATGATTGATCAGTATCATTTACAAACTAAGCTTAAAGGCTTAAACCCAATAACCCATGCCTGCACATTTTGCCATAGCATTTAGAATACATAGCTACAAGATTGCAGATTTGTATTGAATTGTTGTATATGGAAGGTTATTAATATTGTACTGGCAAGTATTCAATGTGGGTTTATCTCTTATATATTATTCTTTGGTTCAATACTGTTCTATTGTTTACAGCTTTATCCTCCTACAGACTTAATGTTGGATTAATTGAGTGAGGTCCATAAGTGTCCTCTTGGTATTGAGGAGGACAATTATATCTCTTCAAAAAAACATAGAAAATGGGTGGTTTAATCTCAACATGTTTAGCTACACCATGAAGGAATAGATATGAATATATATTTTGGATTGATGTGTTCTTTTCTTTGTACCTATGTATGACGCCTGAAATTGCACCTATCTGTTATATTGTATATTTAACCTCAATAAAAATTATTAAAAAAACAAAAAAACAAAAACAAATTGAGACTCCAAGAAGGAGAAATAGATTTAATAACAGGTTTGATACAAATCAAATCCTGAACAAAACAGTGAATATCAGGAAGTTTAGCAATCTTTCTATGAAATAAGACAGAAAGAGTAGAAAGGTGTCCTTTCAAAGTATTTGCAGACAAACCCTTATCCAAACCGTCCTGAAGAAACTGTAAAATCCTAGGAATTTTGAAAGAATCCCAAGAAAAATTATGAGTGGAACACCATGAAATATAGGTTTTCCAAACCAGATGATAGATTTTCCTTGAAACAGACTTACAAGCCTGTATCATAGTGCTAATCACTGAGTCAGAGAAACCTCTATGACTAAGCACTAAGCATTTCCATGCATTCAAATTTAGAGATTTGAGTTCCTGATGGAAAAACGGCCCTTGAGACAGAAGGTCTGGCCTTAAAGGAAGTGGCCAAGGCTGGCAACTGGACAAGATTTGCATACCAAAACCTGTGACGCCATGCTGGTGCTATCAGAAACACATGAGATTATTCCATTATGATCTTGGAGATCACCCTTGGAAGAAAAACCAGAGGCGGAAAAATATAAGCAGGTTGGTAAAACCAAGGAACTGCTTAGGCATCCACTATCTCCGCTTGAGGATCCCTGGACCTGGAAAGGTATCTGGGAAGCTTCTATTTTTTGGATGAGAGGACATCCGATCTATTTCTGGAAGACCCCACATTTGTACAAGATGAAAAAACATATCTGGATGGAGAGACCACTCCCCTGGATGTAAATTCTGATGGCTCAGACAATCCGCTTCCCAATTGTCTACACCTGGGATATGAATCGCAGATATTTAACAAGAGTTGGATTCCGCCCAAGAAAGTATCCG
The DNA here is from genome assembly GCF_027579735.1 of Bombina bombina. Classification (NCBI taxonomy): domain Eukaryota; kingdom Metazoa; phylum Chordata; class Amphibia; order Anura; family Bombinatoridae; genus Bombina; species Bombina bombina. Next base: position 1,496,250,121 of record NC_069499.1, read on the forward strand.
AGATACTTCCTTCATTGCTGAAGGACTGCGAGTCCCTCCTTGATGATTGACATATGCCACTGTTGTGATATTGTCTGTTTGAAAACAAATGTAAAGTTCTCTCTTCAATAGAGGCCATGCCTGAAGAGCTCTGAAAATAGCATAGAGTTCTAAAATATTGATTGGTAACCTCTCCTCTTGAGGTTTCCAAACCCCTTGTACTGTCAGAGACCCCCAGACAGTTCCCCAACCTGTAAGACTTGCATCTGATGTGATCACAGTCCAGGTAGGATGAACAAATGAAGCCCCTTGAACAATAAGGTGATGGTCTACCCACCAAGTCAGAGAGAGTTGAGTGTTGGGATTTAAGTATATCAGTTGTGATATCTAAGTATAATCCCTGCACCATTGGTGCAACATGCAAAGCTGCAGAGGTCGCATATGAAAACGAGTAAAGGGGATCGCGTCTGATGCTGCAGTCATGAGACCTAAAACTTCCATGCACATTGCCACTGAAGGGAATGATAGAGACTGAAGGTTTAGACAAGCTAAAAATAACTTCATTCCTCTCTTGTCTGTCAGAGAAACAGTCATGAACACTGAATCTATCTGGAAACCTAAAAAGGTGACCCTTGTCTGAGGAATCAAGAAACTCTTTTGTAAATTGATCCTCCAATCATGTTCTTGAAATAACCACACTAATTGTTTTGTGTGAGATTCTGCTAAATGAAAAGGTTGAGCTAGTACCAAGATATTGTCCAAATAAGGAAACACTGCAATACCCTGCTCTCTGATTACAGATAGAAGGGCACCAAGAACCTTTGAAAAGATTCCCGGAGCTGTCGCTAGGCCAAATGGAAGAGTGACAAATTGGTAATGCTCGTCTAGAAAAGAGAATCTCAGAAAAAAATAGTGGTCTGGATGAATCGGAATGTGAAGATAAGCGTCCTGTAATTGTGGACATGAAATGACCTTGCTGAACAAAAGGCAGAATAGACCTTATAGTCGCCATCTTGAAAATGGGACTCTTACAAAACGATTTAAAATTTTCAGATCCAGAATTGGTCTAAACGAATCTTCTTTCTTTGGGACAATGAATAGATTTGAATAAAAACCCAAACCCAATCCTGCAGAGGAACTGGAACAATCACTCCTGAAAGCTCTAGGTCTGAAACGCATTTCCGAAAAGCCTGAGCCTTCACAGGATTTGTTGGAACATGAGAAAGAAAGAATCTTCCCATGGGAGATCTTATTCTGAAACCTATTCAATACCCCTGAGAAACAATATTCTGAATCCACTGATTTTGAACAGAAACTGTCCAAATGTGTTGAAATAATTTCAATCTGCCCCCACCAGTAGAACTGGTTTGAGGGCTGCACCTTCATACAGTCTTAGGGGCTGGATTTGTTTTTTTATAAGGCTTGGATTTATTTCAATTCGGAGATGGTCTCCAATTAGAGCCAGAGGCCTTACAGGAAGGAGAGGTCTTTGTTCTCTATTCTGACAAAAGGAATGAAAACGATTGGAAGCTTTAAATTTACCCTTAGATTTCTTATCTTGGGGCAGAAAAACTCCCTTTCCCCCGCTGATAGTGGAAATAATAGAATCCATATAATAATAGAATCAAATAAATTACTACCCTGAAATGATAGATAGTAATCTAGATTTAGACACCATATCAGCATTCCCAGATTTAAGCCATAAAGGTCTTCTAGTAAGAATAGCTAAAGACATATATTTAATATCAATCTTAATGACATCAAATATAGCATCACAAATAAAATGATTAGCATGTTGAAGTAAAAGAACAATGCTAGACAATTCAGGATCTTTTAACTGTTGAGCTAAACTGTCCAACCAAAAAGTTGAAGCAGCAACATCAGCCATAGAAATGGCAGGTCTAAGAATATAGCCAGTATGTAAATATGCTTTTCTAAGATAGGATTCAATATTCCATAAGAATAGTAGTACATTTGGCCAGAGTAGAAATAGTTATATCAACCTTAGGGAGTTTCCCCAAAACTCTAAATTAGCCACAGGTAAAGGATAAAGCTTTTTAAACCGAGAAGAAGGGTTAAAAGAAGCACCAAGTTTAGATCATTCCTTAGTAAACATATGAGAGATAGCATCTGGAATAGGAAAAACATCAGGAGTAACATCAGAAGTTTTAAAAACAGAATTCAAATGTTTGCTATTCTTGTTATCGGGAGGACTAGATTCCTCAACACCCAAAGTAAACAATACTTCCATTAATAAAGAACCAATATATTCAATCTTAAAAAGAAAGGTTGATTTATCAATTTCAGTTTCTGAAGTAGGATCCACTGAGCCAGAGAAATCCTCATCAACAGAAGATACTTCAGTATGCTGTCAATACAAGCTTCATCAGATTTCTGAGAGTTTGGGAGAGACCTTTTACGTTTATGTGAAGGCGGAATAGCAATCATAGCCTTCTCTATGGCTGCAGCAATATAATCTTTTACATCAACAGGAATATCATGTACATTAGACTGTGAAGGATTAACAGTAGATGTATTTGTACTTACAGAAACATTATCAGCATGTAATAATTTTTCATAACAAGTGCCACATATTTGAGCTGAAGAAGAAAGTTCAGCTAATTTACAACATACACACTTAGCTTTGGTAGAATTGTGTTCAGGCAGCTTAGTTCCTACAGTAACATCAGAGGCAGGATCAGTCTGAGACATCTTGCAAAATGTAACAAAAAATAAAAAATAACATTTAAACAAAATATCCAATTTCCTCAAAGTAGCAGATTCAGGAATGGGAAAAAATGCTTATGATAAAATTAAGGTAATAATCAAAAGCAAGCAACTCTATGAAACAAATGAGAGTAGAGAGCAAAAGAGGGAGAGATCTAATATAACAAATTTTGGCGCCAAGAATGGTGCAAATTCAGAAAGAAACTTTTGCCGCCAAAGCTTAACAAGTGAAATGACATGACTCGCGAATTAGAAGGTGCAACTTCGCGGCACAAAAACTCACAACAAGAAAGTCGCAAGAAATTACGTGACTCGCGTTACGACAGGCACGACTTCGCACCAAAAATTTTTGTACCAAAAATGTTGCAATATAAAGTAACATTCTGCTCCATCGCAAGCCTAAGCCCTCAAAATTTTTTAAAGAAACAGACCCCAAGTTACAACTAACTGGGAACCCTAGGTAAGTCTAAAAAACTCCCATAAACATAATTTCCATGCTGAAACTGTTAGACTGCAAAGGAAAATACACAGACCTGACTCATGGCAAATATATCCAATATACATTTAAAACTTTATAAGATAAAGTGCCAAACATAGCTGAGAGTGTCTTAAAAAATGATATACAGTATACTTACCAGAAGACACCCATCCACATATAGCAGACCAGTACTGAAACATATCAGTAGAGGTAATGGTAGAGGAGTATAATGTTGATCTGTAAAGGGAGGCAGCAGATGAATCCCTGCAACCGATTACAGAGAGCCTTAAAATAGATTTCCCATAGGTGAAAACATGGCATCATCAGGCAATACTCCCTTTACATCCCTCAGACAACACTGTACTTTGAGAGGAACTGGGCAAGGCAAAGTTAGTAAAAACTAAGGTATGAGTGAGGTAGGAGGTGTATTTATAGGCATTTTGAGGTTTCAGAAACTTTGCCCCCTCCTGGTAGGAATGTATATCCCAAACGTCACTAGCTCATGGACTCTTGCCACTTACATGAAAGAAAAAAATCACTATACATTTCTTTCCTCCGTTATCTTTCTGGCTTCCTTTTGCCAGCTGCCATTTATCATATTTCACTCCTGCACCCTCGCTGCCTTGTCTCAGCAGAGACACAAATAAATAATACATGACAGCGTCACATGGAGATTTTAAACATCTTAGTAAGCAGCCATAAGCGGTTACAGAAAGGTTTCACTGAAGTCAGGAAAATGTAGGTTCTCTCAGTGGTTTCAATACACTAATTTATTTTAGTGTTTTTACAATATTACTACATGACAGAATTGTTGGTTTAAAATAGACATTCAGCTATCAGATCCCAACAAATGTTATAGAACAAGGGAGTTGTAGTTGTTTAAGGAGGAAAGGAAATTTATGCTTACCTGATAAATTAATTTCTTCTACGATATTAAGAGTCCACGGATTTCATCCTTACTTGTGGGATTTATCCTCCTGCTAACAGGAAGTAGCAAAGAGCACCACAGCAAAGCTGTATATATATATATAGCTCCTCCCTTCCCTCCACTCCCAGTCATTCGACCGAAGGTTAGGAAGAGAAAGGAAAAGCCAAAGGTGCAGAGGTGACTGAAATTATAAAAAATAAATATAATCTAAACCTGTCTTAAAAATAACAGGGTGGGCCGTGGACTTGTCATATCGTAGAAAAAATTAATTTATCAGGTAAGCATAAATTTCCTTTTCTTCTACAAGATATGATGAGTCCACGGATTTCATCCTTACTTGTGGGATACAATACCAAAGCTACAGGACACGGATGAAAGGGAGGGACAAGACAGGAAACTAAACGGAAGGCACCACTGCTTGAAGAACCTTTCTCCCAAAACCAGCCTCAGAAGAAGCAAAAGTATTAAATTTGGAAAATTTGGAAAAAGTGTGAAGAGACTACCAAGATGCAGCTTTGCAAATCTGTTCAACAGAAGCATCGTTTTTAAATGCCCATGAGGAAGCCACAGCCCTAGTAGAATGAGCCGTAATTCTTTCAGGAGGCTTCTGTCCAGCAGTCTCATATGCCAGACGGATGATACTCTTCAGCCAAAAAGAAAGAGATAGCCGTAGCTTTCTGACCCCTACGCTTTCCAGAATAAACGATGAATAATGAAGATGATTGACGGAGATCCTTAGTCGCCTGCAAGTAAAACTTCAAGGCACGGACCACATCCAGGTTATGCAACTTACGCTCCTTCTTAGAAGAAGGATTATGACATAATGAAGGAACAACAATTTCCTGATTAATATTCTAATTAGAAACAACCATAGGAAGGAAACCAGGTTTGGTACGTAAAACCACCTTATCAGAATGGAAGATAAGATAAGGTGAATCACATTGTAATGCTGAAAGCTCAGAAACTCTACGAGCAGAAGAAATAGCAACCAAAAACAAAACTTTCCAAGATAACAGCTTAATATCTATGGAATGCATAGGTTCAAATGGAACCCCTTGAAGAACATTAAGAACTAAATTCAAACTCTAGGGCGGAGCAATTGGTCTAAACACAGGTTTAATTCTGGTTAAAGCCTGACAAAAAGACTGAACGTCTGAAACATCTGCCAAACGTTTGTGAAGTAAAATTGACAAAGCAGAGATCTGTCCGTTTAAGGAACTCGCTGATAACCCTTTCTCCAATCCTTCTTGGAGAAAAGACAGAATTTTGGGAATACTAACTTTACTCCATGAGTAGCCCTTGGATTCACACCAAAAAAGATATTTACGCCATATCTTATGATAGATCTTTCTAGTGACAGGCTTACATGCCTGAATCAAAGTTTCAATGACTGCATCAGAGAATCCCTGCTTAGATAAAATCAAGTGTTCAATCTCCAAGCAGTCAGCTGCAGAGAAATTAGATTTGGATGTTGGAAAGGACCCTGAATGAGAAGGTCCTATCTCACTGGGAGTTTCCACGGAGGCAGAGAGGACATGTCCACTAGATCTGCATACCAAGTCCTGCGAGGCCACGCAGGTGTGATTAGAATTACTGAAGCAATCTCCTGTTTGATCTGAGCAATCACCCGGGGAAGGAGAGGAAACGGTGGAAACACATAAGCTAGGTTGAACGACCAAGGCACTGCCAAGGCATCTACTAGTTCGGCCTGAGGATCCCTCGAGCTGGATCCGTATCTTGGGAGCTTGGCATTGTCGAGACGCCATAAGATCCAATTCCGGTCTGCCCAATCAGAGAATCAAAAGCCTGGCGGCTTAAATAATCCGCTTCCCAGTTGTGCACTCCTGGGATGTAGATTGCTGACAGATAACAAGAGTGGTCTTTGCCCATCAAATTATTTTGGATACCTCTGTCATCGCTAAGGAACTCCTCATTCCTCCCTGATGATTGATGTAAGCCACAGTCGTGATGTTGTCCGACTGGAATCTGATGAATTTGGCCGAAGCCAACTGAGGCCACACCTGAAGCGCATTGAATATTGCTCTCAATTCCAGAATATTGATTGGAAGCAGAGACTCCACCTGAGTCCATACACCCTGATCCTTCAGTGAATTCCAGACTGTACCCCAGCCCAGTAGACTGGCGTCCGTTGTCACTATCACCCACGAGGGTCTGCGGAAACATTTGGCGACAACCACCAAAGAAGAGAGTCTCTGGTCTCTTGATCCAGATTTATCGGAGGAGATAAATTTGCATAGTCCCCATTCCACTGTCCGAGCATGCACAGTTGCAGTGGTCTGAGATGAAACCGAGCAAACGGAATGATGTCCATTGCCGCCACCATCAATCCAATTACCTCCATACACTGAGCCACTGATGGCCAAGGATTGGACTGAAGGGCTCAGCATGTATTTAAAATTTTTGACTTTCTGACCTCCGTCAGAAATATCTTCATGTCTATAGAATCTATCAGAGTTCCCAAGAAGGGAACCCTTGTCTGTGGAATTAGTGAACTCTTTTCTAGATTCATCTTCCACCCGTGAGTTCTCAGAAAGGACAACACTGTGTCTGTATGAGACTTTGTCAGATGATAAGTTCACGCCTGAATCAAAATATCATCCAGATAAGGTGCCACTGCTATGCCCCGCGGCCTGAGAACCGCCAGAAGGGACCCTAGAACCTTCATGAAGATCCTGGGTGCTGTGGCCAACCCAAAGGGAAGAGCCACAAACTGAAAATGTTTGTCCAGGAAAACAAATCTTAGGAATTGATGATGATCCTTGTGGATAGGAATATAAAGGTATGCATCCTTCAAGTCCACGGTAGTCATATATTGACCCTCCTGGATCATTGGTAAAATTGTTAGGATAGTTTCCATCTTGAACGTTGGAACTCTGAGAAACTTGTTTAGACTCTTGAGATCTAAAATGGGTCTGAACATTCCCTCTTTTTTGGGAACCATGAAAAGATTTGAGTAAAATCCCTGTCCCTGTTCTAGTCTTGGAATGGGACAAATTAATCCCATAGTAGAGAGGTCTTTTATACAATGTAAGAACGCCTCTCTTTTTATCTGGTCTACAGACAATCTTGAAAGAAGAAATCTCCCCCTTGGGAGAAATCCTTTGAATTCCAATTGATATCCGTGGGTCACAATTTCCAGTGCCAGGGATCCTGAACATCTCTCGCCCAAGCCTGGGCAAAGAGAGAAAGTCTGCCCCCTACTAAATCCGGTCCCGGATCGGGGGCCACCCCTTCATGCTGTCTTGGTAACAACAGTGGGCTTCTTGGGTTGTTTACCCTTGTTCCAAGCCTGGTTGGGTCTCCAGACGGACTTGGCCTGAGCAATATTCCCTTCCTGCTTTGTGGGTACTCCTTTAAAGTTCCGAAAGGAACGAAAATTATTTTGTTTACCTCTCATCTTAACAGACTTATCCTGAGGTAGAGCGTGACCTTTACCTCCAGTAATGTCAGAGATGATTTCCTTCAATTCAGGCCCGAATAGGGTCTTACCCTTGAAAGGAAAAGCCAAGAGCTTTGATTTAGATGACAGCAGACCACGATTTTAACCATAACGCCCTACACGCTAAAATGGCAAATCCTGCATTCTTAGCCGCCAATTTAGCCTTAAAATTAGGAGGGGGAGAAAACATAATTTATGTAAGAATTTACCTGATAAATTCATTTCTTTCATATTGGCAAGAGTCCATGAGCTAGTAACGTATGGGATATACATTCCTACCAGGAGGGGCAAAGTTTCCCAAACCTCAAAATGCCTATAAATACACCCCCCACCACACCCACAATTCAGTTTAACAAATAGCTAAGAAGTGGGGTGATAAGAAAGGAGCGAAAGAATCAAAAAGGAATTGGAATAATTGTGCTTTATACAAAAAAAATCATAACCACCATAAAAAGGGTGGGCCTCATGGACTCTTGCCAATATGAAACAAATTAATTTATCAGGTAAATTCTTACATAAATTATGTTTTCTTTCATGTAATTGGCAAGAGTCCATGAGCTAGTGATGTATTGGATAGCAAATACACAAAATGTGGAACTAGAGAGGGAGGGATAAAAATAAAGACAGCCAATTCCGCTGAAAAATTAATCCACAACCCAAATCAAAAGTTTTAATCTTTATAATGAAAAAAACTGAAATTATAAGCAGAAGAATCAAACTGAAACAGCTGCCTGAAGTACTTTTCTACCACAAACTGCTTCTGAAGAAGAGAAAACCTCAAAATGGTAGAATTTAGTAAAAGTATGCAAAGAAGACCAAGTTGCTGCTTTGCAAATCTGATCAACAGAAGCTTCATTCTTAAAAGCCCAGGAAGTAGAAACTGACCTAGTAGAATGAGCTGTAATCCTCTGAGGCGGGGATTTACCCGACTCCAAAAAAGCATGATGAATCAAAAGCTTTAACCAAGATGCCAAAGAAATGGCAGAAGCCTTCTGACCTTTCCTAGAACCAGAAAAGATAACAAATAGACTAGAAGTCTTTCTGAAATCTTTAGTAGCTTCAACATAATATTTCAAAGCTCTTACCACATCCAAAGAATATAAAGATCTCTCCAAAGAATTCTTAGGAATAGGACACAACGAAGGGACAACAATTTTTCTACTAATGTTGTTGGAATTCACAACTTTAGGTAAAAATTTAAATGAAGTCTGCAAAACCGCCTTATCCTGATGAAAAATCAGAAAAGGAGACTCACAAGAAAGAGTAGATAATTCAGAAACTCTTCTAGCAGAAGAGACGGCCAAAAGGAACAATACTTTCCAAGAAAGTAATTTAATGTCCAGAGAATGCATAGACTCAAACGGAGGAGCCTGTAAAGCCAAATTAAGACTCCAAGGAGGAGAGATTGACTTAATGACAGGCTTGATACGAACCAAAGCCTGTACAAAACAATGAATATCAGGAAGATTAGCAATTGTTCTATGGAACAGAACAAAAAGAGCAGAGATGTGTCCTTTCAAGGAACTTGCAGACAAACCCTTAACCAAATCATCCTGAAGAAACTGTAAAATTCTAGAAATTCTAAAAGAATGCCAAGAGAAATGTAAGTCTTCCAAACTCGGTAATAAATCTTTCTAGACACAGATTTGCGAGCCTGCAACATAGTATTAATCACTGAGTCAGAGAAACCTCTATGACTAAGCACTAAGCGTTCAATCTCCATACCTTCAAATTTAATGATTTGAGATCCTGATGGAAAAATGGGCCTTGAGATAGAAGGTCTGGCCTTAACGGAAGTGGCCAAGGTTGGCAACTGGACATTCGAACAAGAACTGCATACCAAAACCTGTGTGGCCATGCTGGAGCCACCAGCAGTACAAATGAACGCTCCATTATGATTTTGGAAATCACTCTTGGAAGAAGAACTAGAGGCGGAAAGACATAAGCAGGTTGATAACTCCAAGGAAGTGACAACGCATCCACTGCTTCCGCCTGAGGACCTGGACAGATACCTGGGAAGTTTCCTGTTTAGATGAGAAGCCATCAGATCTTTTTCTGGAAGCCCCCCACATCTGAACAATCTGAAAAAACACATCTGGGTGAAGAGACCACTCTCCCGGATGTAAAGTCTGGCGACTGAGATAATCCGCTTCCCAATTGTCTATACAGGAGCTGGATTCCGCCCATGCAAGTATCTGAGATACTTCTTTCATAGCTTGAGGACAGTGAGTCCCACCTTGATGATTGACATATGCCACGGTTGTAACATTGTCTGTCTGAAAACAAATAAACAGTTCTCTCTTCAGAAGAGGCCAAAACTGAAGAGCTCTGAGAATTGCACGGAGTTTCAAAATATTGATTGGTAATCTCGCCTCTTGAGATTTCCAAACCCCCTGCGCTGTCAGAGATCCCCAGACAGCTCCCCAACCTGAAAGACTCGCATCTGTTGTGATCACAGTCCAGGTTGGATGAACAAAAGAGGCCCCTTGAACTAAACAATGGTGATCTAACCACCAAGTAAGAGATAGTCGAACATTGGGATTTAAGGATATTAATTGTGATATCTTTGTATAATCCCTGCACCATTGGTTCAGCATACAAAGCTGAAGAGGTCTCATGTGAAAACGAGCAAAGCAAGCAAACCTCCATGCACATAGCTACTGAAGGGAATGATTGAAACTGAAGTTTCCGACAAGCTGCAACCAATTTCAGACGTCTCTTGTCTGTTAGAGACAAAGTCATGGATACTGAATCTATTTGGAAACCTAAAAAGGTTACCCTTGTCTGAGGAATCAAAGAACTTTTTGGTAAATTGATCCTCCAACCATGTCTTTGAAGAAACAACACTAGTTGATTCGTGTGAGATTCTGCAGAATGTAAAGACTGAGCAAGTACCAAGATATCGTCCAAATAAGGAAACACAGCAATACCCCGCTCTCTGATTACAGAGAGTAGGGCACCGAGAACCTTTGAAAAGATCCTTGGAGCTGTTGCTAGGCCAAAAGGAAGAGCAACAAATTGGTAATGCTTGTCTAGAAAAGATAATCTCAGAAACTGATGGTGATCTGGATGAATCGGAATATGAAGATATGCATCCTGTAAGTCTATTGTGGACATATAATGCCCTTGCTGAACAAAAGGCAGAATAGTCCTTATAGTCATCATCTTGAATGTTGGTATTCTTACATAACGATTCAAAATTTTTAGATCCAGAACTGGTCTGAAAGAATTCTCCTTCTTTGGAACAATGAACAGATTTGAATAAAACCCCAGACCCTGTTCCTGAAAAGGAACTGGCACAATTACCCCAGATAACTCCAGGTCTCAAACACACTTCAGGAAAGCCTGAGCCTTTACTGGGTTCACTGGAATGCGTGAGAGAAATAAACTTCTCACAGGCAGTCTTACTTTGAAACTTATTCTGTACCCTTGAGAAACAATGTTCTGAATCTAATGATTTTGGATTGAATTGATCCAAATATCCTTGTAATTTCTTAGTCTGCCCCCTACCAGCTGCGCTGGAATGAGGAACGCACCTTCATGCGGACTTGGGGGCTGATTTTGATTTTTTAAATGGCTTGGATTTATTCCAGACTGGAGAAGGCTTCCAATTGGAAACCGTTCCTTTAGGGGAAGGGTCAGGTTTCTGTTCCTTATTCTGACGAAAGGAACGAAAACGGTTAGAAGCCCTAAATTGACCCTTAGATTTTTTATCCTGAGGCAAAAAAGCTCCCTTCCCCCCAGTAACAGTTGAAATAATAGAATCCAACTGAGAACCAAATAATGCATTACCTTGGAAAGAAAGAGATAGCAAAGAGATAGCAACGTTGATTTAGAAGTCATATCAGCATTCCAAGATTTAAGCCATAAAGATCTTCTAGCTAAAATAGCTAAAGACATATATCTGACATCAATTCTGATGATATCAAAAATGGCATCACAAATTAAATTATTAGCATGTTGAATTAGCTTAACAATGCTATACACATTATGATCTGGTACTTGTTGCGCTAAAGTTTCAACATCAGCCAAAGAAATAGCAGGCCTAAGAAGATGACCTGAACATAAATAAGCATTCCTTAGATAAGATTCAAGCTTCCTATCTAAAGGATCTTTAAAAGAAGTACTATCTGCCGTAGGAATAGTAGTACGCTTTGCAAGAGTAGAGATGGCCCCATCAACTTTGGGGATCTTTTCCCAAAACTCCAATCTATTAGTCGGCAAAGGATACAGTTTCTTAAACCTTGAAGAAGGAGTAAATGAAGTACCCAGACTATTCCATTCCTTAGAAATTACATCTGAAATAGCATCAGGAACTGGAAAAACCTCTGGAATAACTACATGAGGTTTAAAAACGTTTACAGGTTTTAATATCAAGAGGACTAGTCTCCTCCATATCTAATGCAATCAACACCTCTTTTAATAAGGAACAAATATGCTCCATTTTAAATAAGTATGAAGATTTGTCAGTGTCAATATCTGAGGCAGAATCTTCTGAACCAGATAGATCCTCATCAGAGATAGATAAATCAGAATGCTGTCGGTCATTTAAAAATTCATTGAATTTATGAGAAGTTTTAAAAGACCTTTTACGTTTATTAGAAGGTGGTATAACAGACAGAGCCTTCTGAATAGAATTAGAAATTCTCTCACATTAACAGGAATATCCTGAACATTAGATGTTGAAGGAACAACAACAGGTAATGGATTACTACTAATGGAAATATTGTCTGCGTTTGAAAGTTTATCATGACAACTAACACAAACTACAGCCGGAGGAACAGTTACCACAAGTTTACAACAAATGCACAGTTTGGTAGAACCGACATCAGGCAGCAGGATTCCAGAAGTAGATTCTGAGACAGGGTCAGATTGAGACATCTTGCAATATGTAATAGAAAAAACAACATATAAAGCAAAATGATCAATTTTCTTATATGACAGTTTCAGGAATGGGAAAAAAAATGCAAACAAAATAAAATGAAATAAGGACTTAAATAATGTCAAAAATCTGGCGCCAAGTATGACGCCCACAACTGACAAAATATTTTTTGGCGCCAAGAACGTCTGCAACAAACACGTGAAAACTCTCGGCGCCAACTAAGACGCCAGAAATGACGAAATTACGTCAACAAACATAATTCTCGCGCCCAAAAAGTCTTGCGCCGAAAAATGACGCAATAAATTATAGCATTTTGCGCTCCCGCGAGCCTAACAGCCCGCAATTTAGAAAAGAAAGTCAATTTGAAAAATTTTCAGGTAAGAATTTTTTATTTTTTTTTAATATGCATTTCCCGAAATGAAACTGACAGTCTGTAAGAAGGAAATATACTGATTAACCTGAATCATGGCAAATATAAGTACAAAACATATATTTAGAACTTTACATATAAAGTGCCAAACCATAGCTGAGAGTGTCTTAAATAAAAGAAAACATACTTACCAAAAGACACTCATCTACATAAAGTAGATAGCCAAACCAGTACTGAAACGAGAATCAGTAGAGGTAATGGCATATAAGAGTATATCGTCGATCTGAAAAGGGACGTAGGAGATGAATCTCTATGACCGATAACAGAGAACCTATGAAATAGATCCCCGTTAGTATGACCATTGTATTCAATAGGTAATACTCCCTTCACATCCCTCTGTCATTCACTGCACTCTGAGAGGAACCGGGCTTCAGCATGCTGAGAAGCGCATATCAACGTAGAAATCTAGCACAAACTTACTTCACCACCTCCATAGGAGGCAAAGTTTGTAAAACTGAATTGTGGGTGTGGTGAGGGGTGTATTTATAGGCATTTTGAGGTTTGGGAAACTTTGCCCCTCCTGGTAGGAATGTATATCCCATACGTCACTAGCTCATGGACTCTTGCCAATTACATGAAAGAAAACGGTATACCCGGTCTGTCCCACTCCTCCTTAATAATCTCTGAAATTCTCTTAGGTACCGGAAAAAACATAATTTATGTAAGAACTTACCTGATAAATTCATTTCTTTCATATTAGCAAGAGTCCATGAGCTAGTGACGTATGGGATATACATTCCTACCAGGAGGGGCAAAGTTTCCCAAACCTCAAAATGCCTATAAATACACCCCTCACCACACCCACAATTCAGTTTAACGAATAGCCAAGAAGTGGGGTGATAAAAAAGTGCGAAAGCATATAAAATAAGGAATTGGAATAATTGTGCTTTATACAAAATCATAACCACCACAAAAAAAGTGCGGGCCTCATGGACTCTTGCTAATATGAAAGAAATGAATTTATCAGGTAAGTTCTTACATAAATTATGTTTTCTTTCATGTAATTAGCAAGAGTCCATGAGCTAGTGACGTATGGGATAATGACTACCCAAGATGTGGATCTTTCCACACAAGAGTCACTAGAGAGGGAGGGATAAAATAAAGACAGCCAATTCCTGCTGAAAATAATCCACACCCAAAATAAAGTTTAACGAAAAACATAAGCAGAAGATTCAAACTGAAACCGCTGCCTGAAGTACTTTTCTACCAAAAACTGCTTCAGAAGAAGAAAATACATCAAAATGGTAGAATTTAGTAAAAGTATGCAAAGAGGACCAAGTTGCTGCTTTGCAGATCTGGTCAACCGAAGCTTCATTCCTAAACGCCCAGGAAGTAGAAACTGACCTAGTAGAATGAGCTGTAATTCTCTGAGGCGGAGTTTTACCCGACTCAACATAGGCAAGATGAATTAAAGATTTCAACCAAGATGCCAAAGAAATGGCAGAAGCTTTCTGGCCTTTTCTAGAACCGGAAAAGATAACAAATAGACTAGAAGTCTTACGAAAAGATTTCGTAGCTTCAACATAATATTTCAAAGCTCTAACAACATCCAAAGAATGCAACGATTTCTCCTTAGAATTCTTAGGATTAGGACATAATGAAGGAACCACAATTTCTCTACTAATGTTGTTGGAATTCACAACTTTAGGTAAAAATTCAAAAGAAGTTCGCAACACCGCCTTATCCTGACGAAAAATCAGAAAAGGAGACTCACAAGAAAGAGCAGATAATTCAGAAACTCTTCTGGCAGAAGAGATGGCCAAAAGGAACAAAACTTTCCAAGAAAGTAATTTAATGTCCAATGAATGCATAGGTTCAAACGGAGGAGCTTGAAGAGCTCCCAGAACCAAATTCAAACTCCAAGGAGGAGAAATTGACTTAATGACAGGTTTTATACGAACCAAAGCTTGTACAAAACAATGAATATCAGGAAGAATAGCAATCTTTCTGTGAAAAAGAACAGAAAGAGCAGAGATTTGTCCTTTCAAAGAACTTGCGGACAAACCCTTATCTAAACCATCCTGAAGAAACTGTAAAATTCTCGGTATTCTAAAAGAATGCCAGGAAAAATGATGAGAAAGACACCAAGAAATATAAGTCTTCCAGACTCTATAATATATCTCTCGAGATACAGATTTACGAGCCTGTAACATAGTATTAATCACAGAGTCAGAGAAACCTCTTTGACCAAGAATCAAGCGTTCAATCTCCATACCTTTAAATTTAAGGATTTCAGATCCTGATGGAAAAAAGGACCTTGTGACAGAAGGTCTGGTCTTAACGGAAGAGTCCACGGTTGGCAAGAGGCCATCCGGACAAGATCCGCATACCAAAACCTGTGAGGCCATGCCGGAGCTACCAGCAGAACAAACGAGCATTCCTTCAGAATCTTGGAGATTACTCTTGGAAGAAGAACTAGAGGCGGAAAGATATAGGCAGGATGATACTTCCAAGGAAGTGATAATGCATCCACTGCCTCCGCCTGAGGATCCCGGGATCTGGACAGATACCTGGGAAGATTCTTGTTTAGATGGGACGCCATCAGATCTATTTCTGGAAATTCCCACATTTGAACAATCTGAAGAAATACCTCTGGGTGAAGAGACCATTCGCCCGGATTCAACGTTTGGCGACTGAGATAATCCGCTTCCCAATTGTCTATACCTGGGATATGAACCGCAGAGATTAGACAGGAGCTGGATTCCGCCCAAACCAAAATTCGAGATACTTCTTTCATAGCCAGAGGACTGTGAGTCCCTCCTTGATGATTGATGTATGCCACAGTTGTGACATTGTCTGTCTGAAAACAAATGAACGATTCTCTCTTCAGAAGAGGCCAAAACTGAAGAGCTCTGAAAATTGCACGGAGTTCCAAAATATTGATCGGTAATCTCACCTCATGAGATTCCCAAACTCCTTGTGCTGTCAGAGATCCCCACACAGCTCCCCAACCTGAGAGACTTGCATCTGTTGAAATTACAGTCCAGGTCGGAAGCACAAAAGAAGCCCCCTGAATTAAACAATGGTGATCTGTCCACCATGTTAGAGAGTGTCGAACAATCGGTTTTAAAGATATTAATTGAGATATCTTCGTGTAATCCTTGCACCATTGCTTCAGCATACAGAGCTGAAGAGGTCGCATGTGAAAACGAGCAAAGGGGATCGCGTCCGATGCAGCAGTCATAAGACCTAGAATTTCCATGCATAAGGCTACCGAAGGGAATGATTGAGACTGAAGGTTTCGACAAGCTGTAATCAACTTTAGACGTCTCTTGTCTGTTAAAGACAGAGTCATGGACACTGAATCCATCTGGAAACCCAGAAAGGTTACCCTTGTCTGAGGAATCAAAGAACTTTTTGGTAAATTGATCCTCCAACCATGATCTTGAAGAAACAACACAAGTCGATTCGTATGAGATTCTGCTAAATGTAAAGACTGAGCAAGTACCAAGATATCGTCCAAATAAGGAAATACCACAATACCCTGTTCTCTGATTACAGACAGCAGGGCACCGAGAACCTTTGTAAAAATTCTTGGAGCTGTAGCTAGGCCAAACGGCAGAGCCACAAATTGGTAATGCTTGTCCAGAAACGAGAATCTCAGGAACTGATAATGATCTGGATGAATCGGAATATGCAGATATGCATCCTGTAAATCTATTGTGGACATATAATTCCCTTGCTGAACAAAAGGTAAGATAGTCCTTACAGTTACCATCTTGAAGGTTGGTATCCTTACATAACGATTCAATATTTTTAGATCCAGAACTGGTCTGAAAGAATTCTCCTTCTTTGGTACAATGAAGAGATTTGAATAAAACCCCATCCCCTGTTCCAGAACTGGAACTGGCATAATTACTCCAGTCAACTCTAGATCTGAAACACATTTCAGAAATGCTTGAGCTTTTACTTGATTTACTGGGACACGGGAAAGAAAAAATCTCTTTGCAGGAGGTCTCAACTTGAAACCAATTCTGTACCCTTCTGAAACAATGCTCTGAATCCAAAGATTGTGAACAGAATTGATCCAAATTTCCTTGAAAAAACGTAACCTGCCCCCTACCAGCTGAGCTGGAATGAGGGCCGCACCTTCATGTGGACTTAGAAGCAGGCTTTGCCTTTCTAGCTGGCTTGGATTTATTCCAGACTGGAGATGGTCTCCAAACTGAAACTGCTCCTGAGGATGAAGGATCAGGCTTTTGTTCTTTGTTGAAACGAAAGGAACGAAAACGATTATTAGCCATGTTTTTACCTTTAGATTTTTTATCCTGTGGTAAAAAAGTTCCTTTCCCACCAGTAACAGTTGAAATAATGGAATCCAACTGAGAACCAAATAATTTGTTACCCTGGAAAGAAATGGAAAGTAAAGTTGATTTAGAAGCCATATCAGCATTCCAAGTTTTAAGCCATAAAGCTCTTCTAGCTAAAATAGCTAGAGACATAAACCTGACATCAACTCTGATAATATCAAAAATGGCATCACAGATAAAATTATTAGCATGCTGAAGAAGAATAATAATATCATGAGAATCACGATGTGTTACTTGTTGCGCTAAAGTTTCCAACCAAAAAGTTGAAGCTGCAGCAACATCAGCCAAAGATATAGCAGGTCTAAGAAGATTACCTGAACACAGATAAGCTTTTCTTAGAAAGGATTCAATTTTCCTATCTAGAGGATCCTTAAACGAAGTACCATCTGACGTAGGAATAGTAGTACGTTTAGCAAGGGTAGAAATAGCCCCATCAACTTTAGGGATCTTGTCCCAAAATTCTAATCTGTCAGACGGCACAGGATATAATTGCTTAAAACGTTTAGAAGGAGTAAATGAATTACCCAAATTATCCCATTCTTTGGAAATTACTGCAGAAATAGCATTAGGAACAGGAAAAACTTCTGGAATAACCACAGGAGCTTTAAATACCTTATCTAAACGTTTAGAATTAGTATCAAGAGGACCAGAATCCTCTATTTCTAAAGCAATTAGTACTTCTTTAAGTAAAGAACGAATAAATTCCATTTTAAATAAATATGAAGATTTATCAGCATCAACCTCTGAGACAGAATCCTCTGAACCAGAGGAATCATCAGAATCAGAATGATGATGTTCATTTAAAAATTCATCTGTAGGGAGAGAAGTTTTAAAAGATTTTTTACGTTTACTAGAAGGAGAAATAACAGACATAGCCTTCTTTATGGATTCAGAAACAAAATCTCTTATATTATCAGGAACATTCTGCACCTTAGATGTTGAAGGAACTGCAACAGGCAATGGTACTTTACTAAAGGAAATATTATCTGCTTTAACAAGTTTGTCATGACAATCAATACAAACAACAGCTGGAGGAATAGCTACCAAAAGTTTACAGCAGATACACTTAGCTTTGGTAGATTCAGCACTTGACAGCGATTTTCCTGTAGTATCTTCTGACTCAGATGCAACGTGAGACATCTTGCAATATGTAAGAGAAAAAACAACATATATATAAAGCAAAATTGATCAAATTCCTTAAATGACAGTTTCAGGAATGGGAAAAAATGCCAAAGAACAAGCTTCTAGCAACCAGAAGCAATAAAAAATGAGACTTAAATAATGTGGAGACAAAAGTGACGCCCATATTTTTTCGCGCCAAATAAGACGCCCACATTATTTGGCGCCTAAATGCTTTCTGGCGCCAAAAATGACGGTACGTCCGGAACGCCGACATTTTTGGCGCAAAATAACGTCAAAAAATGACGCAACTTCCGGCGACACGTATGACGCCGGAAACGGAAATAGAATTTTTGCGCCAAAAAAGTCCGCGCCAAGAATGATGCAATAAAATGAAGCATTTTCAGCCCCCGCGAGCCTAACAGCCCACAGGGAAAAAGTCAAATTTTAAGGTAAGAAAAATGTTAAATTAAAATGCATTATCCCAAATATGAAACTGACTGTCTGAAAATAAGGAAAGTTGAACATTCTGAGTCAAGGCAAATAAATGTTTGAATACATATATTTAGAACTTTATAAACAAAGTGCCCAACCATAGCTAGGAGTGTCACAGAAAATAAGACTTACTTACCCCAGGACACTCATCTACATATAGCAGATAGCCAAACCAGTACTGAAACGAGAATCAGCAGAGGTAATGGTATATATAAGAGTATATCGTCGATCTGAAAAGGGAGGTAAGAGATGAATCTCTACGACCGATAACAGAGAACCTATGAAATAGACCCCGTAGAAGGAGATCACTGCATTCAAATAGGCAATACTCTCCTCACATCCCTCTGACATTCACTGCACGCTGAGAGGAAAACCGGGCTCCAACTTGCTGCGGAGCGCATATCAACGTAGAATCTAGCACAAACTTACTTCACCACCTCCATCGGAGGCAAAGTTTGTAAAACTGAATTGTGGGTGTGGTGAGGGGTGTATTTATAGGCATTTTGAGGTTTGGGAAACTTTGCCCCTCCTGGTAGGAATGTATATCCCATACGTCACTAGCTCATGGACTCTTGCTAATTACATGAAAGAAATATCAGTGTAAGTGGGTACTTCTAGATATTTGTCCATTTTACACAATTTCTCTGGTGGTACCATAATAGTGTCACAGTCATCCAGAGTCGCTAATACCTCCCAAAA
Organism: Bombina bombina; assembly: GCF_027579735.1. Classification (NCBI taxonomy): domain Eukaryota; kingdom Metazoa; phylum Chordata; class Amphibia; order Anura; family Bombinatoridae; genus Bombina; species Bombina bombina. The sequence goes on from NC_069499.1 coordinate 1,496,269,628, forward strand.
TAACAGGCGGTGGTGTTCTAGCTTAAATTTAAATGACATGGCTTCCGAATCTGTCTGAGGTAACATACTTCCTGGGTCCGAAAGTTCTCCCTCAGACAAAAGTTCCCTGACCCCCAACTCAGAGCCCTGTGAGGGTACATTAGAAATAGCCAACAAAGCGTCAGAGGACTCAGTATTCACATTAAATCCTGTCCTACTGCGTTTAACCTGTAACACTGGTAATTTAGATAATACCTCTGTAAGGCCTCTGTAAGGGTAGTTGACATAACTGCAGCCATATCCTGCAGAGTAAAAGAATTAGACGCATTTGAGGAACTTGGCGTCGCTTGGGTGGGCGTTAATGGTTGTGACACTTGGGGAGAATTAGAAGGCATATCCTTATTCTCTTCAGACTGAGAATCATCCCTAGGCACACTTTCTTTACATAAAATATGCTTTTTACATTGTAAGGCCCTTTCAGTACAAGAGGTACACAAAGTAAGAGGTGGTTCCACAATGGCTTCTAAACACATAGAACAAGGAGTTTCCTCAAGTTCAGACATGTTAAACAGACTAGTTAAAACCAAAAATATAAGGAGCGCTCACATAGGCTAAAGACAAAATATTTTATTATTCCCACACACAAAGTCATAAATATTAAAAAATAGAGTGCACACTCTAAGACACAAAATTGTACTAAAAATAAATTACATAAATATTCTGAACAATTTATTCTAATTAAACGACCTTAAAATAGACGGAGTCTCTTATATTCCTTTGTGCAAACTGCTTAAGGCTATTATTGGGAGGTTGATCTTTATATCACCCAGTTCATTGGACTCTATTATGTCTTCTATTGGCCAATAGGATTGCTCTATTATCGTTGATAGTCACTTTCAAATTGTAACGGTTTATAAAGTAAATTGAAACAATATGTTCCCAAGACAATGTTCGTTTTTTAGTATCCCAAATATATTTTGCCTAGGACTTTTTACCTTGATCTTCCAATCTTTTAATCCTCTGCTGTACAAGCGTCACTCTGCTGTAATTCTTAACAGAGTGAACCTCTGTTGCAGCTTGTAACAGCTGATTAAGCACGGAAAAAAACGATCCCCGCCTTCCGATGACAATGAGTTTTTGGCTTCTCTTGTCTCCAGGCTCAAAAAAGGATCTTTATGCTCACTCCTGTATAGAAAGAGAGCTTTGTGCGTATTCACCGTTAATCTCTGAGACGGTAGCAGCTCTATGTTCTTTGCTTTTTGTGCAAGTTATAGGGCCATAAATACAAGTAGCACTTTGCTATTTCCAAACCACTTTTTTCCAAAATTAGCGCTAGTTACATTAGAACACTAATATCTTTCAGGAATCCCTGAATATCCCTTGACATGTATATATTTTTTTTTAGTAGACATCCCAAAGTATTGATCTAGGACAATTTTGGTATATTTCATACCACCATTTCACCGCCAAATGCGATCAAATACAAAAAATCGTTCACTTTTTCACAAATTTTTTCACAAACTTTTGGTTTCTCACTGAAATTATTTACAAACAACTTGTGCAATTATGGCATACATGGTTGTAAATTCTTCTCTGGGATCCCCTTTGTTCAGAAATAGCAGACATATATGGCTTTGGCGTTGCTTTTTGGTAATTAGAAGGCCGCTAAATGCCACTGCGCACCACAAGTGTATTATGCCCAGCAGTTAAGGGGTTAATTAGGGAGCTTTTAGGGAGCTTGTAGGGTTAATTTTAGCTTTAGTGTAGTATAGTAGACAACCCCAAGTATTGATCTAGGCACATTTTGGTATATTTCATGCCACCATTTCACCGCCAAATGCGATCAAATTGAAAAAAAAGTTAAATTTTTCACAATTTTAGGTTTCTCACTGAAATAATTTACAAACAGCTTGTGCAATTATGGCACAAATGGTTGTAAATACTTGTCTGGGATCCCCTTTGTTCAGAAATAGCAGACATATATGACTTTGGCGTTGCTTTCTGGTAATTAGAAGGCCGCTAAATCCTGCTGCGCCTCACACGTGTATTATGGCTAGCAGTGAAGGGGTTAATTAGGGAGTTTGTAGGGAGCTTGCAGGGTTAATTTTAGCTTTAGTGTAGAGATCAGCCTCCCACCTGACACATCCCACCCCCTGATCCCTCCCAAACAGCTCCCTTCCCTCCCCCACCCCACAATTGTCCCCGCCATCTTAAGTACTGGCAGAAAGTCTGCCAGTACTAAAATAAAAGGGTTTAGGATCCCCCCCTTAGCCCCCAACCTCCCTGATCCCCCCCAAAACCGCTCTCTAACCCTCCCCTCTGCCTCATTGGGAGCCATCTTGGGTACTGGCAACTGTCTGCCAGTACCCAGTTTGCAAAAAAAAGTGCTTTTTTTATTTTTTTGGGGCTTTTTTCTGTAGTGTAGCTTCCCCCCCCCACACAGACAAACCCCCACCACCTTGCTGATCTTTTTTTTTTTTAAAGATTTCGATATTTATACATTTTTTATTAAATCATTTTCTGTAGTGTAGCGGTTCCCACCCGCTCCCTCCCCGTGCACGCGCCCGCCCCCGCCCTCCCGTGCACGCGCGCGCGTCCGTGCGCGCCCCTGCTCGTCCCCGCCCACGATCCCGCCCCCCCTGCACATAACCAGGGCCATCGATGGCCGCCACCCGCCTCCCGGTCCGGCTCCCACCCACCAACGCAGGTAGCCACCGATCTCCGGTGCAGAGAGGGCCACAGAGTGGCTCTCTCTGCACCGGATGGCTACCAAAGGTTATTGCAGGATGCCTCCATATCGAGGCATCACTGCAATAACCGGAAAGCAGCTGGAAGCGAGCAGGATCGCTTCCAGCTGCTTTCCAAACCGAGGACGTGCAGGGTACGTTCTCAGGCATTAACTGCCTTTTTTTTGAGGACGTACCCTGCACGTCCTCGGTCGTTAAGGGGTTAAAGTTATCTCTAGGGCTGAAATTTACTACTAGGAGCTAGCTGAACACATCTGGTAAACCAGTAACAATAGGCATATACTTATACCCACCAATCACCAGCTAGCTCCCAGTACAGCATTGCTGCTAGTGCTCCTGAGCCTACCGAACTATGCTTTTCAACAAAGGAACAAAGTAAAGTTAATGACAGAAGTAAATTGAACAATAATTTAAACAGGATGCTGTCTCTGAAGGATTAAAGTTTGATTTTGACTTTACTGTCCATTTAATTTAAACATTGTTCAAAGAGTTGCTCCAACCCAGGAGGATACAGCACAAAATGCTGAGTATCTAGATAGTCAGATATCATCTACAACAAAAGGCACGCTCCAATTCCAAAAGCATATTGATTTCATGTTTTGTTACAGCACAGATTAAGTAAAACTCACTCAACTAGCAAAATATGTCAAAAGCACAATTTCTGTATTGATTAATGATTTTTTTTGTCATGTGGAAACCAACATTGTTTTTTTTAAATAATTATAATTCGCACCAGGATCTAAAAGGTGCGATCGAGCTGGACTCAGTACGTTGAAGTGAACTTTATATAGTCATTAAAAATAAAAATGTATCTCAGTACCTCTAAGAAACATAAAATAAATAACACTGTATACACAGGTCGAGAGGAAGATCTAGGAAATTTGCTTTTTTTCTCCAAATCTTGGCATATTTCTTAGAAATTAAATTAAACTCTCTCCTAATGTCCATCTTAAAGAGTTTATAATGTATTTTGTAATATTCTCTATGATAAATCAATTGATAGAAACATAAAAAAGGTTAGATCCAGCAAAACTAGAATGCTCATGAAGCATTTCAGTTTTGAATAGAAGCATTTTTTGTAATATACACGTATTAGTAAAATTGCTCCTAATAAAAGCTATAACTGTTTCAAAGGTGTATTAAGTATGCACGGTACCAAAGGTGTATTAAGTATGCACGGTGCCAAAGGTGTATTAAGTATGCACGGTACCAAAGGTGTATTAAGTATGCACGGTGCCAAAGGTGTATTAAGTATGCACGGTGCCAAAGGTGTATTAAGTATGCACGGTGCCAAAGGTGTATTAAGTATGCACGGTACCAAAGGTGTATTAAGTATGCACGGTGCCAAAGGTGTATTAAGTATGCACGGTGCCAAAGGTGTATTAAGTATGCACGGTGCCAAAGGTGTATTAAGTATGCATGGTGCCAAAGGTGTATTAAGTATGCACGGTGCCAAAGGTGTATTAAGTATGCACGGTGCCAAAGGTGTATTAAGTATGCACGGTGCCAAAGGTGTATTAAGTATGCACGGTGCCAAAGGTGTATTAAGTATGCACGGTGCCAAAGGTGTATTAAGTATGCACGGTGCCAAAGGTGTATTAAGTATGCACGGTGCACCAGCATTTTAAACACATAATTTGCTGAGAGAGCCTAAGGTACTTGTATCATCTGGTAATGACCCAATTTCTTAACATGACATAATAAGCCCCACTGGAGCTCTGAGTAGCTGCAGTATTTAAAATGCTGTTACACTGAGAATATCTAGCTATGCTTCACATTTACATGCAGAGGAAAATGTTAACACTAAAACAGTGATCATTTTTACTAGAAGCATTTTTTCCAAAACATATAGGTTTCTATTCAAAGATGTAATTCACCTATGGGCATTTAAATTTGGATTGGAATGTCCCTTTAACTGCTAGCTAGATATTGAGCTTTTGAGTTTCATATCTCTTTAAGGGCAAAATTACAAGTCGCGCGATGTGGTCTTTTCGCATTATTGCGCATTTGCCTTTTACGCAACAATCCTTTCCGCGCTCGAAGAGCTTCAGTTAACAGTTTTCGACAACATAAACGTTTTACAAAACACTTCAAAAATACATTACAAAGTACAGTTACACTCAAATTAACACTGTAATAAAAATTATTTAAAAAATATATTGCACACAAAAGTTTTAAGTGCTGAAAGATACGAGATCTCGGGTGTTAGAAAAAAGAATTGATGAAGGGATTTTACACTGACATATATACACATACATAGGGTCCCATTTATCAAAGGGCTTGCGGACCTGATCCGACACTGCGGATCAGGTCCACAAGACCTCGCTAAATGCGGAGAGCAATACGCTCTCCGCACTTAACATTGCACCAGCAGCTCACAAGAGCTGCTGGTGCAACGCCGCCCCCTGCTGACTCGCGGCCAATCGGCCGCCAGCAGGGAGCTGTCAATCAACCCGATCGTATTCGATCGGGTTGATTTCCGGCGATTCCTGTCCGCCTGCTCAGAGCAGGCGGACAGGGTTATGAAGCAGCGGTCTTTAGACCGCTGCTTCATAAGTTGTGTTTCTGGCGAGTCTGAAGACTCGCCAGAAACACGGCCCTTCAAGCTCCGTACGGAGCTTGATAAATGGGCCTGATAGAGAAACATAGATTTATATGTTTTTATATATGTTTAACTATGGAAATAATTAAAGATTTTACATTACAATCTTATGCACATTAAACAATATCTCAGAGGGATTTTGAAAGAGATATTCGCATATTGATCTCGATATATAGACATATATATATATATGTATATATTCATAAACATATCTAACTATTAATAGATATATCAGTCCAAAAATCATCACATTTACAGTGAAATATTTATTTAGAAATAAATAGAACTTATTCCGTTACAAAAACATCTTCGCAATATGAAATATTCGCATTTTCATGTACACTTTTTGAGGAGAGTACGTAAAGAGCTTTGCGCAACCGATAATGGCTTTAGTGTTTGTTTATTTTTCTATATGTCTTCTCCATTGACTTCTATGGGGAATACGTGAACGCACAAGCTATTTGGCTGTTTGGATTACGCGGCTTAACGTCCGCACAAAAAGAAAATTTATGCTTACCTGATAAATGTATTTCTTTTTTTACACGATGAGTCGGATCATCTTAATTACTTTTGGGATATTCACCTCCTGGTCAGCAGGAGGCGGCAAAGAGCACCACAGCAAAGGCTGTTAAATATAATCTCCACTCCCACCCCAGTCATTCGACCGAAGTATAGGAGAGAAAGGAAGCAATAAGGTGCAGAGGTGTCTGAAGTTTAAATAACCGTCCCTTTCTGTAGAACATGGATCATCTTAATTACTATTGGGATTCAATACCCAAGCTAGAGTACACAGATGATATGGGAGGGACAAGACAGGGAACCTAAACGGAAGGCACCACTGCTTGAAGAACCTTCCTCCCAAAGGAGGCCATAGCCGAGGCAAAAGTATCAAATTTATAGCATTTTTAAAAAGTATGCAGAGAAGACCAGGTTGCAGCCTTGCAAATCTGTTCCACTGAACCTCATTATTGAATGCCCATGAGGAAGCAAAAGCCCTCGTGGAATGAGCCGTAACTCTCTCTGGAGGCTGCTGTCCAGTAGACTCATATGCAAAATGTATGATACTTTTCAGCCAAAAAGAAAGAAGTAGACATAGCCTTTTGTCCCTTATGTTTTCGAGAGAAAGCCACGAACAAAGCAGAAGACTGACGAAAATCCTTATTCGTCTGCAGATAAAACTTTAAGGCACGAACCACATCAAGATTGTGCAAAAGTCGTTCCTTCTGAGAGGAAGGACTAGGGCACAAGGAAGGAACATCAATCTCATGATTAATGTTCCGATCAGAAACAACTTTAGGAAGAAAACCTAATCTAGTACGCAAGACTACATTATATGAATGAAAAATTAGGTAAGGAAAGTCGCACTGCAAAGCCGAGAGCTCTGAAACTCTGTGAGCAGAAGAAATAGCTACAAGAAATAAAACTTTCCAAGATAACAAATTAATATCTGTAACAGGGTTTCATTAACCCTGTGATACACCTGTGCTTGTAAATTTAATTTTTAGTTAACAATACATAACTTTGCAAATAAACTTTGTTTATAGCATGCTTGTCTCAATAAAAGCTGCTATGTAAATGTTAGTTTTAAATGTTAGTATTAACATTGCTATAAAATGTTTGATTAAAAACTATACCAACAGTAAGAAATACATTCTTTCAGAAAGACACTTATAACTTACTATAAATGAAAGATATCTTTTAAATCTTTCATAAACACTCCTATATATAAAGGAGTATAACCTTACATCTATATCATATTTATAAAGGATGAATATAAATCTTTCATATGCTTATCCTGCAATATTCAAATATATGTTTTAATAAAGTTCTTTTACAATATATAAGATTTATAACTATGTTTAGTGGAATTAAAACAGTAACAAACGATGTTATATGATTTTCTATACTGAATCTAAAATGGAGGATTGTTTAACCTTGTATTAGAAAATCCTAAGATGGATGCTCATTGCAATAATTACAAGTGCGTATGTCTAAACTCTTGTATAACAGATTTTCAAGGCCACATTGTTGACATACAAAACTGTTGATAGGAAAAGCTAGACAAGTTTTGTTGATGTTAAAATGATGCTAAAAATACATATAAAAAGAAAACAATAAATGATGACGTTATCCAAATAAAAAAAACATAATTTATGTAAGAACTTACCTGATAAATTAATTTCTTTCATATTAGCAAGAGTCTATGAGCTAGTGACGTATGGGATATACATTCCTACCAGGAGGGGCAAAGTTTCCCAAACCTCAAAATGCCTATAAATACACCCCTCACCATACCCACAAATCAGTTTAACGCATAGCCAAGAAGTGGGGTGATAAGAAAAAAGTGCGAAAGCATAAAAAATAGGGAATTGGAATAATTGTGCTTTATACAAAAAAATCATAACCACCACAAAAAGGGTGGGCCTCATGGACTCTTGCTAATATGAAAGAAATTAATTTATCAGGTAAGTTCTTACATAAATTATGTTTTCTTTCATGTAATTAGCAAAAGTCCATGAGCTAGTGACGTATGGGATAATGACTACCCATGATGTGGATCTTCCAAGCAAGAGTCACTAGAGAGGGAGGGATAAAATAAAGACAGCCAATTCTGCTGAAAATAATCCACACCCAAAATAAAGTTTAAATCTTATAATGAAAAAAACTGAAATTATAAGCAGAAGAATCAAACTGAAACAGCTGCCTGAAGTACTTTTCTACCAAAAACTGCTTCAGAAGAAGAAAACACATCAAAATGGTAGAATTTAGTAAAATTATGCAAAGAAGACCAAGTTGCTGCTTTGCAAATCTGATCAACCGAAGCTTCATTCCTAAACGCCCAGGAAGTAGAAACTAACCTAGTAGAATGAGCTGTAATCCTTTAAGGCGGAGTTTTACCCGACTCGACATAAGCATGATGAATTAAAGATTTCAACCAAGATGCCAAAGAAATGGCAGAGGCCTTCTGACCTTTCCTAGAACCGGAAAAGATAACAAATAGACTAGAAGTCTTTCGGAAATTCTTAGTAGCTTCAACATAATATTTCAAAGCTCTAACTACATCCAAAGAATGCAATGATCTCTCCTTAGAATTCTTAGGATTAGGACACAATGAAGGAACCACAATTTCTCTACTAATGTTGTTAGAATTCACAACCTTAGGTAAAAATTTAAAAGAAGTTCGCAACACCGCCTTATCCTGATGAAAAATCAGAAAAGGAGACTCACAAGAAAGAGCAGATAATTCAGAAACTCTTCTAGCAGAAGAGATGGCCAAAAGAAACAAAACTTTCCAAGAAAGTAATTTAATGTCCAGTGAATGCATAGGTTCAAACGGAGGAGCTTGAAGAGCCCCCGGAACCAAATTCAAACTCCAAGGAGGAGAAATTGACTTAATAACAGGTTTTATACGAACCAAAGCTTGTACAAAACAATGAATATCAGGAAGATTAGCAATCTTTCTGTGAAAAAGAACAGAAAGAGCAGAGATTTGTCCTTTCAAGGAACTTGCAGACAAACCTTTATCCAAACCATCCTGAAGAAACTGTAAAATTCTCGGAATTCTAAAAGAATGCCAGGAAAAATGATGAGAAAGACACCAAGAAATGTAAGTCTTCCAAACTCGATAATATATCTTCCTACATACAGATTTACGAGCCTGTAACATAGTATTAATCACAGAGTCAGAGAAACCTCTTTGACTAAGAATCAAGCGTTCAATCTCCATACCTTCAAATTTAAGGATTTGAGATCCTGATCGAAAAAAGGACCTTGTGACAAAAGGTCTGGTCTCAACGGAAGAGTCCACGGTTGGCAAGAGGCCATCCGGACAAAATCCGCATACCAAAACCTGTGAGGCCATGCTGGAGCCACCAGCAGAACAAACGAGCATTCCTTCAGAATCTTGGAGATTACTCTTGGAAGAATAACTAGAGGTGGAAAGATATAGGCAGGATGATACTTCCAAGGAAGTGACAATGCATCCACTGCTTCCGCCTGAGGATCCCTGGATCTGGACAGATACCTGGGAAGTTTCTTGTTTAGATGAGAAGCCATCAGATCTATTTCTGGAAGTCCCCACATTTGAACAATCTGAAGAAATACCTCTGGGTGAAGAGACCATTCGCCCGGATGTAACGTTTGGCGACTGAGATAATCCGCTTCCCAATTGTCTATACCTGGGATATGAACCGCAGAAATTAGACAGGAGCTGGATTCCGCCCATACCAGTATTCGAGATACTTCTTTCATAGCCAGAGGACTGTGAGTCCCTCCTTGATGATTGATATATGCCACAGTTGTGACATTGTCTGTCTGAAAACAAATGAACGATTCTCTCTTTAGAAGAGGCCATGACTGAAGAGCTCTGAAAATTGCACAGAGTTCCAAAATATTGATTGGTAATCTCACCTCCTGAGATTCCCAAACCCCTTGTGCTGTCAGAGACCCCCAAACAGCTCCCCAACCTGTCAGACTTGCATCTGTTGAAATTACAGTCCAGGTCGGAAGAACAAAAGAAGCCCCCTGAACTAAACGATGGTGATCTGTCCACCTTGTCAGAGAGTGTCGTACAATCGGCTTTAAAGATATCATTTGAGATATCTTTGAGTAATCCCTGCACCACTGGTTCAGCATACAGAGCTGAAGAGGTCGCATGTGAAAACGAGCAAAGGGGATCGCGTCCGATGCAGCAGTCATAAGACCTAGAATTTCCATGCATAAGGCTACGAAGGGAATAATTGAGACTGAAGGTTTCGACAAGCTGAAATCAATTTTAGACATCTCTTGTCTGTCAGAGACAGAGTCATGGACACTGAATCTATCTGGAAACCTAAAAAGGTTACCCTTGTCTGAGGAATCAATGAACTTTTCGGTAAATTGATCCTCCAACCATGATCTCGAAGAAACAATACAAGTCGATTCGTATGAGATTCTGCTAAATGTGAAGACTGAGCAAGTACCAAGATATCGTCCAAATAAGGAAATACCACAATACCCTGTTCTCTGATTACAGACAGAAGGGCACCGAGAACCTTTGTAAAAATCCTTGGAGCTGTTGCTAGGCCAAACGGCAGAGCCACAAACTGGTAATGCTTGTCTAGGAAAGAGAATCTCAGAAACTGAAAGTGATCTGGATGAATCGGAATATGGAGATATGCATCCTGTAAATCTATTGTGGACATATAATGCCCTTGCTGAACAAAAGGCAGGATAGTCTTATAGTTACCATTTTGAATGTTGGTATCCTTACATAACGATTCAATATTTTTAAATCCAGAACTGGTCTGAAGGAATTCTCCTTCTTTGGTACAATGAAGAGATTTGAATAAAACCCCAGTCCCTGTTCCAGAACTGGAACTGGCATAATTACTCCAGCCAACTCTAGATCTGAAACACATTTCAGAAATGCTTGAGCCTTCGCTGGATTTACTGGGACACGGGAAAGAAAAAATCTTTTTGCAGGAGGCCTTATCTTGAAGCCAATTCTGTACCCTTCTGAAACAATGTTCTGAATCCAAAGATTGTGAATTGAATTGATCCAAATTTCTTTGAAAAATCGTAATCTGCCCCCTACCAGCTGGGCTGGAATGAGGGCCGCACCTTCATGTGGACTTTGGAGCTGGCTTTGGTTTTCTAAAAGGCTTGGATTTATTCCAGACTGGAGATGGTTTCCAAACTGATACCGCTCCTGTGGGTGAAGGATCAGGCTTTTGTTCCTTATTGTGACGAAAGGAACGAAAACAATTATTAGACCTAAATTTACATTTAGATTTTTTATCCTGTGGTAAAAAAAGTTCCTTTCCCTCCAGTAACAGTTGAGATAATAGAATCCAACTGTGAACCAAATAATTTATTACCCTGGAAAGAAAGGGAAAGCAAAGTTGACTTAGAAGACATATCCGCATTCCAAGTTTTAAGCCATAAAGCTCTTCTAGCTAAAATGGCTAAAGACATATACCTGACATCAACCCTAATGATATCAAAGATGGCATCACAAATAAAGTTATTAGCATGTTGAAGAAGATTAACAATGCTATGAGAATTATGATCTGTTACTTGTTGCGCTAAAGCTTCTAACCAAAAAGTTGAAGCTGCAGCAACATCCGCTAAAGATATAGCAGGTCTAAGAAGATTACCTGAACATAAGTAAGCTTTTCTTAGAAAGGATTCAATTTTCCTATCTAAAGGATCCTTAAAGGAAGTACTATCTGCCGTAGGAATAGTAGTACGTTTAGCAAGAGTAGAGATAGCCCCATCAACCTTAGGGATTTTGTCCCAAAACTCTAATCTGTCAGATGGCACAGGATATAATTGCTTAAAACGTTTAGAAGGAGTAAAAGAATTACCCAAATTATTCCATTCCCTGGAGATTACTTCAGAAATAGCATCAGGGACAGGAAAAACTTCTGGAATAACTACAGGAGATTTAAAAACCTTATTTAAACGTTTAGATTTAGTATCAAGAGGACCAGAATCCTCTATTTCTAATGCAATTAAGACTTCTTTAAGTAAAGAACGAATAAATTCCATTTTGAATAAATATGAAGATTTATCAGCATCAACCTCTGAAATAGAATCCTCTGAACCAGAGGAATCATTATCAGAATCAGAACGATGATGTTCATTTAAAAATTCATCTGAAATATGAGAAGTTTTAAAAGACCTTTTACGTTTACTAGAAGGAGGAATAACAGACATAGCCTTCTTAATGGATTTAGAAACAAAATCTCTTATGTTAACAGGAACACTCTGAGTATTAGATGTTGAAGGAACAACAACAGGTAATGTAACATTACTAAAGGAAATATTATCTGCATTAACAAGTTTGTCATGACATTCATTACAAACAACAGCTGGAGGAACAGATACCACAAGTTTACAGCAAATACACTTAACTTTGGTAGACCCAGCACTAGGCAGCGATTTTCCAGAAGTATCTTCTGACTCAGGGTCAATCTGGGACATCTTGCAATATGTAATAGAAAAAACAACATATAAAGCAAAATTGATCAAATTCCTTAAATGACAGTTTCAGGAATGGGAAAAAAATGCCAGTGAACAAGCTTCTAGCAACCAGAAGCAATAAACAATGAGACTTAAATAATGTGGAGACAATAGTGACGCCCATATTTTTTAGCGCCAAAAAAGACGCCCACATTATTTGGCGCCTAAATGCTTTTGGCGCCAAAAATGACGCCACATCCGGAACGCCGACACTTTTGGCGCAAAAAACGTCAAAAAATAACGCAACTTCCGGCGACACGTATGACGCCGGAAACAAAGAAAACATTTTTGCGCCAAAAAAGTCCGCGCCAAGAATGACGCAATAAAATGAAGCATTTTCAGCACCCGCGAGCCTAACAGCCCACAGGGAAAAAGTCAAATTTTAAGGTAAGAAAAAAATTGATTTATTCATATGCATTATCCCAAATATGAAACTGACTGTCTGAAATAAGGAACGTTGAACATCCTGAATCAAGGCAAATAAATGTTTGAACACATATATTTAGAACTTTATATAAAAGTGCCCAACCATAGCTTAGAGTGTCACAGAAAATAAGACTTACTTACCCCAGGACACTCATCTACATGTAGTAGAAAGCCAAACCAGTACTGAAACGAGAATCAGTAGAGGTAATGGTATATACAAGAGTATATCGTCGATCTGAAAAGGGAGGTAAGAGATGAATCTCTACGACCAATAACAGAGAACCTATGAAATAGACCCCGTAGAAGGAGATCATTGAATTCAAATAGGCAATACTCTCTTCACATCCCTCTGACATTCAATGCACGCTGAGAGGAAAACCGGGCTCCAACCTGCTGCGGAGCGCATATCAACGTAGAATCTAGCACAAACTTACTTCACCACCTCCATAGGAGGCAAAGTTTGTAAAACTGATTTGTGGGTGTGGTGAGGGGTGTATTTATAGGCATTTTGAGGTTTGGGAAACTTTGCCCCTCCTGGTAGGAATGTATATCCCATACGTCACTAGCTCATGGACTCTTGCTAATTACATGAAAGAAACTATAAATACACCTTGTTGTAAACATGAGGCAGGTGACTCTGACAGGATGTTATAGAGCATCTCTAAGGACAAGATTTGGTTGCAAAGAAGTCATTTCGAGTGGTATGTAACAATTGTTATTGAAAGCAAGTTTAACTGATAGTCTTTTAACTCTGTGTGTATTTTGGATTTAAATTAATTTAATTTTGTATTACTTCTGTAAGCTGATTTTTCTGTATAATAAAAATTTATTTTTAAACAATGTTATCATCTCAAATACCATTTCTTTATTGTACTCAGAAACTTTCTTTGTAAGAAATGAGACCTATTTCATTGGTATAATATTAAAGGTCAGTGCTTGGAATTCATATTTCAATATAACTGTGCTTTAAGACCTTATAAGTGAATTAGGTGTGAACCACTACAATTGGCGTCCCTGGGTGTTTTGAGAGATAATATATGTTTTATAATAATTATTATAATTTTACCTAGGTCCTCTTATACGTAAGAGATGGTGCTAGAATATCATGGCTAATCAGGATTTACAGAATCTTTTAAAACTCAATTATGTGTTTAAAATGCAGAATGGTAGAGTCATTGGAAATTATGAGGTTATTGCTTTGGAGATACAGTTATGGTTTAATTCATTTAAACTTTGCTAATACTGCTGGAGTAGTTTTGCAACAACCTATATATCACACAATAGATGCAGATTTTGATCCTGCAACAAATAGAAATAGAAATGTTTCTTATGATGGTGTAGTAGAGATTTTAGGCACACCTCCTGTTATTGCTACAGGAATACAAAGACATTGCCCTAAAGGCTTTAGCCTGAATTGAGATGTGGGTCTACTCCTAGATTTAGTTTGTACAGTACAGTAAAGGGAAAATAAATAATACCAGCTGCAGAATATGAGCAAACTGAGAGGGAAAACCTTTTTAGTGTGATACAATTTTTATGTTATATGTAAGCTCAGGTTTTAAATAGTGAAAATGTCTGGAGTGTCAGGCATATAGCAAGTTTTTTTTTTTTTTGCTGAAGCTGCAGGAATTCCTAAATGAAATATAAAAACAACAATTGGAGTGATGCCACGCAATCCGAAGGACATAGCTTTGTGGTTAAATGACAGAGTTCATGCATTAGCTGGAGTTTATCCAACTTATTATCTTCCACAAAATAGAACATTAGTTAATGCTATTTTATTCTCTGGTTTGTGTGTTTTTATATTTGAGGCAACCAAGGAAGTGGAATTCAGTGATTTATGCATATCATGTAAAGACACAAGGTAAAGTTACTTTGGTTTCACTCGCTGATACTTTAGGAATGCTGAATAAAAATAGTGGCATTGTAGTAATGTATTTGTTAGGGCTGAGATTTACTGAGAATCATCATGATATGGTATGGAGTTGTTTAAAGCCAAATATTAAAGGACAAGGCTTAATTTTAGATATAGAGAGACAAATACTCTCTGTACCTATTGCTGAGAGACCTACACAAATACCTGATATATATTAAGACATGCTTATACACTTGTAGGTAAGGACCTGACTGGAGATGCACTAGTAACTTCAAATAGCAGAGAAAAGGAAAGGAAAGGAGAAAAGATTTTCCAGCAAAAGAATAACAGAGCTCAGTTTGTAAAAAAGAATGCAAGAGAACAATATCCACAAAAACAAACTAAATTTAACCCTCCACAACCTTACTCCCAAGCATCTCCATCTTACACCAATGAAAATCAGTTTATAACTATTTAGAGCAAATCTTCATATTTGCCTTATAAGGAATTTCCTCGCAGGACATTGAGACCATTTTTAAAAAAAACTCCAGATCGGTATGGATTTGGAGATGGTAGTGTGAGATATAGAGGAAAAGGTGCAGGGGGTCTGGATAGATATCAGGAGCGTGAGATTCGTTCTACTGAAAGGGGTGAAATTTCAGTTACCCCAGCTACTACTAAAAAGGTAAGGAAAATAAAGAAATCCCTACCAGACATCTAAGAAAAGTCTAAAGATGAATGAAGTACAATTAACAGTAGAATATGGGGGAGAGATTTATGAGGTTATTTAGATACACAAGCAGAAATATCTTTAGTACGAACAAATATCTTAAAAGAAGATGTATTAGGCGATATAACTATACAGACTTTCGAGGGGGAAAGTTCTTATCCCTCATGTAATGCACAGGTAAAAATAAATGGTAAAAGAGTGCACTTAGAATTAGTTCAGCATCCTAAGCTTGATTCTGATTTTCTTATAGCTTATAAGGATGTAGCACATTTTATTTCATTGCAGCAGGAAGATGAACTTCCTTTAACTACTAGAGTTGATGTAGCAGCATTTATGAAAATGCAATTAGATAATACTGCAGTATCTGATGTTAGAAACTTAGATTTTTGCTTAAAGAAAAATGTTAAAATATTTCAGAAGTGGAAAATCAGGTTGGACATCGTAAAGGAATCAGTCATCATACTGCTACAGGCACAGTAGTTCCTAAGGAACAGGCACAGTATAAAATCAAGCCATTCCCTATATACAGAAAGTCATTGATGATTTACTTAAACAAGGAGTACTAAAAGAACAGTACCGTCAAATGAACTAAGCAGTCTACCCTGTTCCCAAACCGGATGGTTCTTGGCGAATGGTATTAGACTATAGAGAAGCTAACAGAGTTACACCACGGGTGGCAACACAAAATACACATGCACCTTCTATTTTACACAATTTGCAAAGGAAAACTTTTAAGACAAAGTTAGACTTGGCAAATGGTTTTTGGAGTCATCCTATTACTCCAGATAGTTACTGGATAACAGGTTTTACTTGGAGAGACAAAACTTTGATATTTACCCAATTACCTCAGGGATTTTTGAATTTGAGTGCGTTATTTACTTCAGATGTAGTAAATTTATTGTCTAAATTTCCAGAAGTGGAGGTGCATGTGGATGACATATGTTTTTCACGTGATAGTGAGGAAGAACACATAGCAGTGTTGGATCAGGTTTTGACTATATTACATGCTGCAGGTTTTGTAGTATCTCTTAAGAAATCTCAAATTGCAGGACATACTGTTACGTTCTTGGGATTTGAAATTTCTGAAAGGGGGAGAGGATTATCTGATAATTATAAAGAAAAAATAGCAGCTTTAACAAATCCACATTCTCTAAAACAATTACGTAGTATAATTGGTTTACTTAATTATGCAATGTTTTTCATACCTGATTTCAATGTGTTAATTGCACCTCTGCATGCTGCAGTCTCAAGGGAGATAAAATCTAAAACAAAAAGACCAAGAATACTTTTTAAGTGGACGACTCAGGAAGAGGATGCACTAAATGCATTATTAGAGGCAGTAAATAGAACCGAGTATTTAGCTCAAAGAGATAGTACTAAGGATCTATCAGTTTACATAAATGTATCGCCGAATGCAAGCTATATAAGGTTATATAACGTAAATGAGACAATTCCAATAGCACTTCTATCTTATGTATATTCACAAACAGAGATAAGGTTTACTATGATAGAGAAGCTTTTGGTAGCTGTTAATATAGCACTGTTAAAGTCAAGACAGATTGCACAGGGGAAAGATATATATGTACATACATCAGTAGCCTCACTTGATAACTTACAAAAGCAAACTATACCAGACAAGAAAGCACTAAAGAATAGATGGATAAAATGGTTTTCTATTTTGGAAGACCCACAGATACATTTTATTCATGATAAGAATATGACACCTCTAGATGATTTACCAGCTCCAAAGCAACCCTCAAGTTGGAATTTATAAACTTATCCAAATGATTACAATTCTGCTATATTTTACACTGATAGCTCTACAATAATCTCTAGTAAAGAGAAAGTAAATACATTTGCTGGAGCAGGAATTGCAAAATATTCTCCCACTCTGACTTTATTACGTTCATGGCAAATCCCTTTGGGAGATCATTCTGCTCAATTTGCAGAAATTTCTGCATTAGCATTTGCTATGAAGGAAGCATTGTTAGATAAAGGACCAGTGTTAATTGTAACTGATTCTGCATACCTGGCAAGATCTGTATTCCAGGATTTACGAATCTGGAAATCTAATGATTTTTTAACTGCAAAGTGGAATTCAGTGATTTATATGCATAAATCACTGAATTCCACTTCCTTGGTTGCCTCAAATATAAAAACACACAAACCAGAGAATAAAATAGCATTAACTAATGTTCTATTTTGTGGAAGATAATAAGTTGGATAAACTCCAGCTAATGCATGAACTCTGTCATTTAACCACAAAGCTATGTCCTTCGGATTGCGTGGCATCACTCCAATTGTTGTTTTTATATTTCTGTTAAAGAATGCATAGGTTCAAACGGAGCCCTTTGAAGAACATTAAGAACTAAATTAAGACTCCAAGGAGGAGTAACTGGTTTAAATACAGACCAATCAAGGCCTGACAAAAAGATTGCACGTCTGGTACATCCGCCAGACGTTTGTGAAGCAAAACAGACAAGGCAGAAATCTGTCCTTTTAGGGAACTCGCCGATAACCCTTTCTCCAAACCTTCTTGGAGAAAAGACAAAATCCTTGGAATCCTGACTCTACTCCATGAGTAGCCCTTGGATTCACACCAATAAAGATATTTACACCATATCTTATAGTAAATTTTTCTAGTTACAGGTTTACGAGCATGAATCATGGTCTCTATGACCGAATCTGAAAAACTTTGCTTGGATAAGATTAAGCGTTCAATCTCCAAGCAGTCAACTTCAGAGAAACTATATTTGGGTGATGGAAGGGCCCTTGAATTAGAAGGTCCTTCCTCAATGGAAGTCTCCAAGGTGGCAGAGATGACATGACCACTAGATCTGCATACCAAATCCTGCGTGGCCAAGCCGGTGCAATAAGGATCACAGAGGCCCTCTCCTGCTTGATTCGAGCAATAACCCGAGGAAGAAGAACAAACGGAGGAAATAGGTATGCTAGACTGAAGGTCCAAGGTACCGCTAGGGCGTCTATCAGTATCGCCTGAGGGTCCCTGGACCTCGACCCATACCTCGGAAGCTCGGCATTCTCCCGAGATGCCATGAGATCCAATTCCGGCTGACCCCATTTGAGAATCAGTCTGGAAAACACTTCCGGATGGAGTTCCCACTCCCCCAGATGAAAGGTCTGTCTGCTCAGGAAGTCCGCCTCCCAGTTGTCCACCCCTGGGATGTGGATTGCCAACAGACAGCAAGAGTGGGTTTCCGCCCACTGAATTATTTTGGTTAACTCTGTCATCGCTAAGGAACTCCTCGTTCCTCCCTGATGATTGATGTAAGCCACTGAAGTTATGTTGTCCGACTGAAACCTGATAAACTGGACCGAGGCTAACTGGGGCCAAGCCAGAAGAGCATTGAAGATCGCTCTCAGTTCCAGAATGTTTATAGGTAGAACAGACTCTGACTGAGTCCAAACTCCCTGAGCCTTTAGGGAGCCCCAGACTGCTCCCCATCCTAGAAGGCTGGCGTCTGTTGTCACAATAGCCCAAGATGGTCTGCGAAAGCAGGTTCCCTGGGAGAGATGATCTAGAGACAACCACTATTGAAGAGAATCCCTTGTCTCCTGCTCCAGTAGTATTTGAGGAGACAAATCGGCATAATCTCCACTCCATTGCCTGAGCATGTTTAACTGCAGAGGTCTGAGATGGAACCAAGCAAACGGGATGATGTCCATTGCCACTACCATCAGCCCAATTACCTCCATACACTGAGCCACTGATGGCCGAGGAGTGGACTGAAGGGCTAGACAAGTATTGAAAATCTTTGATTTCCTGACTTCTGTCAGAAAAATAATCATTGTTAGGAAATCTATTATGGTTCCCAAGAAAGTTACCCTTGTCTTTGGAACTCTTTTCCAAATTTACCTTCCATCCGTGAGATTGCAGGAAGCATAATAACATTTCCGTGTGGGATCTTGCTTGTTTTAAGGATGGCGCCTGGACTAGGATGTCGTCCAGATAGGGCGCCACTGCAATGCCCCGAAGCATTGCCAATAGCAATCCCAGAACCTTTGAGAAAATTCTGGGAGCTGTGGCCAGACTGAAGGGAAGGCAAACTTTAGGAACTTGTGATGATCCCTGTGACTGGGAACATATAGGTATGCGTCCTTTAAATCCACAGTTGTCATAAATTGACCCTCTTGGATCAAAGGGAGAATGGAACGAATAGTTTCCATCTTGAAGGATGGTACTCTGAGAAATTTGTTTATCCTCTTGAAATCTAAAATTGGACTGAAGGTTCCCTCTTTTTTGGGTACCACAAACAGATTGGAATAAAATCTCAGACCCTTTTCCTGTATTAGAACAGGAACTATCACTCCCAGGTCGGAAAGGCCTCTTACACAGTGTAAGAACGCCTCTCTTTTTGTCTGGTCTACAGATAATATTAAAAAGCAGAAACCTGCCTCTGGGAGGAAAACTTTTATACTCTAGTTTATATCCCTGGGACACTATTTCTACTGCCCAGGGATCCTGAACATCTCGAACCCAAGCCTGAGCGAAGACGGAAAGTCTGCCCCCTACAAGATCCGGTCCCGGATCGGGGGCAGACCCTTCATGCTGACTTTGATTCAATAGCAGGCTTCTTGGATTGTTTTCCCTTATTCCAAGTCTGATTGGGTCTCCATGAAGGTTTAGACTGTTCCTGCTTGGAGGCGGAAGAGGAAGCATTTACCTTGAAATTTCGAAAGGAACGAAAATTACTCTGCCGTCCCTTTTGCTTAGACTTAGAGGTTACATCCGCAGACTAAGGTTTTAACCATAAGGCTCTGCGAGCTAGAACAGAAAAACACGAATCTTTGCTCCCAGTTTGATAACTTGAAGGGAAGCATCTGTAATAAAGGAATTAGCCAATTTAAGAGCTTTAATCCTATCCTGGATTTCGTCCAGGGAGTTTCCGTCCTGATAGCATCAGACAACGCATCAAACCAATATGCCGCCGCACTAGTGATGGTAGCAATACCACAGCTGGCTGCTATTGTAAGCCCTGGTGCACATACATCTTTTTGAGTAGCCCCTCTAATTTTTTGTCCATAGGATCTTTGAAAGCGCAACTATCCTCTATGGGAATAGTAGTTCTCTTAACTAAGGTGGAAACAGCTCCTTCCACCTTGGGGACTGTTTGCCAAGCCTCCTTAACCGAATCGGCTATGGGTAACATCTTTTTAAATATAGGAGATGGAGAAAAAGGTATACCCGATCTCTCCCACTCCTTAGCAATGATCTCAGAAGCTCGGTCTGGTACCAGAAAAACATCTTACTGGATTTTTTGGGGGTAACAACGACCATGGAGTCGCTGTCATCCAATGTAGCTAAAACCTCCTTAAGTAACAGACGGAGGTGTTCTAGCTTAAACCTGAAGGATACAACTTCAGTATCAGCAAGAGGCATTACACCTTCAGATGCTACTGCATCATCCTCCTCCTCCTCAGGTTTCTGAGAGGGGACATCTGAAATAGCAACAATTGTGTCAGAAACCTTGCTTGTGTTATGTAAGTTATTTTGCAACTTGTAATAGCTGCGCACAAACGCTAAAAAGCCATAACACGCGCTGTGTTTTCGCGAATGATTTGCAGCGCGACTTGTAATCTTGCCCTAAATTTCTTATGTAACTTTATTTTAGACATTTTTAACACTCTCGTGGTTATTAAGATAGAACCACTTTCTAGTTATTTTCTGAATGAAAACAAAACATTGTCTTAGAATCACATCAGACATTCTACTGTGACTGCTCACAGAAAGTATCAGTCTGCTATTGTGCTGCCAAATCTTAAAAAATAGAACAAAATGCATACTTCAAGCTACGAACATTGAATAATTAGAAAATAGCTACATTTACAAATTGTTTTTCTTTTTTAATGTTTATCTGTTCTAATATGTTGACATCTCCAAAACCATCAGTCTGTAAAACTAGTTTCAATATAAAATTATTAAAGGCTAGCAACGTTTCACTGCAATTCAAAAATTATTTTTAAAAATAGAAAAACACAGTACTGTCACCACAATTTTCTATCCATATTTACAATGAATCATTCTAAAGCTTGTGTTTGCTGTGTCAGCTGGTACAGGGTGGAACTGAATGAGCAAGCTAATCTTAATATAGATTTAAAAAGTATGTACCATATGTCAGAAAAATACATATAAACATGCATTTCCAAATTAAAAGCCTATATTCCATGTGCAGATGGCAATATATATATATATATATATATATATATATATATATATATATAGAGAGAGAGAGAGAGAGAGAGAGAGAGAGAGAGAGAGAGAGAGAGAGAGAGAGAGAGAGAGAGAGAGAGAGAGAGAGAGATGCGTGCAAAGCTTTAGTTAGGTAGGTTTTTTTGCAAGAGAAAGACCTTTACAGTGCCCCTGTAGAAAAACAAACAGTTGATTTCTTCTTTTCATTCTCATTTTTTATTATTTTGCCATAAATATGCAAACATTTTACAAGATACAGTCTATACAACAGTATCATTCAGTCTTCTTATATGAACAATACGAATGTAAAATTCAAAAAGGTATGATAATCTGAAAAACCTGGGAGTATGTAACACTATTTTTTCTTATGAAAGTCTAAATATGCATGTTTTACTATTGCTAACAATTCAAACATTTCTTGCAATAGTAATGGACGCCTACAAGATATTTTTTAAGGTCAAACAATTATATAGAAAATTTACATAAAGGTTCAAAGGCTGCATCAAGCATCATAGGCAATTCCATGCAGGTGTGATAGAGCTCCTATAAAGGACAGATATGAGATAGTGGCTCAAAGGTATATAAACAAAGCCTCTTGCACCCATTATATTCCTGTAACAATTGAGATAGCAGAGACTTGACCTTTCGCACTGCTAGAGCTTAAAACCTACTAAGAACAGTCATGCAGACATTCTAAAAGGTGTCATAATGTGTGATCTGAATTCTGAAAACATAAAATTAATTCAATTTGAAAAAAAAAATCTGAACTTCTGTGACAAGCTGAGGTAGAAGACTTTTTTGTGATTAACATACATCGCTGGTCTTTGAATGGATAATGCTTTTTTGATATCAAAGTCTCGCCGCCAGCAGCAAGGCCGCACTATTCCAGGATTGCTGCAGCAGGGAGGGAGGTCAAATAATAGCCCCCTCCTGGCGCTTGTCGGGAGAGCCATATTATTATGGCCTGAAAAACCCTCATCTACCAGCAACTCACAGGGTAAATCATGGTCGTTAAGGAGTTAAATTAAAAAGTTCTCATAACTAAAGCTGATACAGTTATTTGTCAAAGTTTTAGAACTAATTTCTATTACTGTTGTAAACTGTGTAAAATGGTGATAACAAGTATCTCCATTAAAGTCTATGGAGATGTTTTATCTGACCCCTTGAGTTGTCAAGTATTCCTGGCCCATTACAAAACCACACCTCTTTGCTATGACCTAGCTAAATAAAAATCATGCCAACACATTCTTTGGTAATAAAATTGGCCACAGTTTGTTTATTAAATATAAATATTGGAACATAATATAAATAACTCATAAAATGTATTAATCATAAAACATCTTATAACACTCAACAAAACAAGCGGTCCAACTTCTCCAACCCCGTTTTTCCAAGAACATGGCTGTACCGAAGGAGGCCTAGCACCCCCGCATTCAGACTGTGACAATATAAAAACATAATTTATGTAAGAACTTACCTGATAAATTCATTTCTTTCATATTAGCAAGAGTCCATGAGCTAGTGACGTATGGGATATACATTCCTACCAGGAGGGGCAAAGTTTCCCAAACCTTAAAATGCCTATAAATACACCCCTCACCACACCCACAATTCAGTTTAACGAATAGCCAAGAAGTGGGGTTATAAGAAAAAAGTGCGAAAGCATATAAAATAAGGAATTGGAATAATTGTGCTTTATACAAAAAAAATCATAACCACCACAAAAAAGGGCGGGCCTCATGGACTCTTGCTAATATGAAAGAAATGAATTTATCAGGTAAGTTCGTACATAAATTATGTTTTCTTTCATGTAATTAGCAAGAGTCCATGAGCTAGTGACGTATGGGATAATGACTACCCAAGATGTGGATCTTTCCACACAAGAGTCACTAGAGAGGGAGGGATAAAATAAAGACAGCCAATTCCTGCTGAAAATAATCCACACCCAAAATAAAACATAAGCAGAAGATTCAAACTGAAACCACTGCCTGAAGTACTTTTCTACCAAAAACTGCTTCAGAAGAAGAAAACACATCAAAATGGTAGAATTTAGAAAAAGTATGCAAAGAGGACCAAGTTGCTGCTTTGCAAATCTGATCAATCGAAGCTTCATTCCTAAACGCCCAGGAAGTAGAAACTGACCTAGTAGAATGAACTGTAATCCTTCGAGGCGGAATTTTACCCGACTCGACATAGGCATGATGAAATAAAGATTTCAACCAAGATGCCAAAGAAATGGCAGAAGCTTTCTGGCCTTTTCTAGAACCGGAAAAGATGACAAATAGACTAGAAGTCTTTCGGAAAGACTAAGTAGCTTAAACATAATAATACAAAGCTCTAACAGCATCCAAAGAATGCAATGATTTCTCCTTAGAATTCATAGGATTAGGACATAATGAAGGAACCACAATTTCTCTACCAAGGTTGTTAGAATTCACAACCGTAGGTAAAAAATTCAAAAGAAGTTCGCAGCACCGCCTTATCCTGATGAAAAATCAGAAAAGGAGACTCACAAGAAAGAGCAGATAATTCAGAGACTCTTCTGGCAGAAGAGATGGCCAAAAGAAACAAAACTTTCCAAGAAAGTAATATAACGACCAAAGAATGCATGGGTTCAAAAGGAGGAGCTTGAAAAGCCCCCAGAACCAAATTCAAACTCCAAGGAGGAGAAATTGACTTAATGACAGGTTTTATACGAACCAAAGCTTGTACAAAACAATGAAATATCAGGAAGATTAGCAATCCTTCTGTGAAAAAAGAACAGAAAGAGCAGAGATTTGTCCTTTCAAGGAACTTGCGGACAAACCTTTATCTAAACCATCCTGAAGAAACTGAAAAATTCTCGGTATTCAAAAAGAATGCCAAGAAAAAATGATGAGAAAGACACTAAGAAATATAAGTCTTCCAGACTCTATAATATATCTCTCTAGATACAGATTTACGAGCCTGTCACATAGTATTAATCACAGAGTCAGAGAAACCTTCTTTGACCAAGAATCAAGCGTTCAAACTCCATACCTTAAAATTGAAGGATTTGAGATCCTGATGGAAAAAAGGACCTTGCGACAGAAAGTCTGGTCTTAACGGAAGAGTCCACAGATGGCAAGAGGCCATCCGGACAAGATCCGCATACCAAAACCTGTGAGGCCATGCTGGAGCTACCAGCAGGACAAACGAGCATTCCTTTCGAATCTTGGAGAATACTCTTGGAAGAAGAACTAGAGGCGGAAAGATATAGGCAGGATGATACTTCCAAGGAAGTGATAATGTATCCACTGCTGCCGCCCGAGGATCCCGGGATCTGGACAGATACCAGGGAAGTTTCTTGTTTAGATGAGAAGCCATCAGATCTATTTCTGGGAGTTCCCACATTTGAACAATCTGAAGAAATACCTCTGGGTGAAGAGACCATTCGCCCGGATGCAACGTTTGGTGACTGAGATAATCCGCTTCCCAATTGTCTATACCTGGGATATGAACCGCAGAGATTAGACAGGAGCTGGATTCCGCCCAAACCAAAATTCGAGATACTTCTTTCATAGCCAGAGGACTGTGAGTCCCTCCTTGATGATTGATGTATGCCACAGCTGTGACATTGTCTATCTGAAAACAAATGAACAACTCTCTCTTCAGAAGAGGCCAAGACTGAAGAGCTCTGAAAATTGCACGGAGTTCAAAATATTGAACGGTAATCTCACCTCCTGAGATTCCCAAACCCCTTGTGCCGTCAGAGACCCCCACACAGCTCCCCAAACGGTAAGACTTGCATCTGTTGAGATTATAGTCCAGGTCGGAAGAACAAAGAAGCCCCCTGAACTAAACAATGGTGAACTGTCCACCATGTCAGAGAGTGTCGTATAATCGGTTTAAAGATATTAATTGAGATATCTTTGTGTAATCCCTGCACCACTGGTTCAGCATACAGAGCTGAAGAGGTCGCATGTGAAAACGAGCAAAGGAGATCGCATCCGATGCGGCAGTCCTAAGACCTAAAATTTCCATGCATAAGGCTACCAAAGGAAATGATTGTGACTGAAGGTTTTGACAAGCTGATATCAATGTTAAATTTCTCTTATCTGACAAGGACAGAGTCATAGACACTGAATCTATCCGGAAACCTAAAAAGGTTACCCTTGTCTGAGGAAACAATGAACTGAATGGTAAATTGATCCTCCAACCATGATCTTGAAGAAACAACACAAGTCGATTCGTATGAGATTCTGCGAAAATGTGAAGACTGAGCAAGTACCAAGATATCGTCCAAATAAGGAAATACCAAAACCCTGTTCTCTGATTACAGACAGAAGGGCACCGAGAACCTTTGAAAAAAATTCTTGGAGCTGACGCTAGGCCAAACGGTAGAGCCACAAAACTGGTAATGCTTGTCTAAAAAGAGAATCTCAGAAACTAAAAGTGATCTGGATGAATCGGAATATGCAGATATACATCCTGTAAATCTATTGTAGACATATAATGCCCTTGCTAAACAAAAGGCAGGATAGTCCTACAGTTACCATCTTGAATGTTGGTATCCTTACATAACGATTCAATATAGATAGATCCGGAACTGGTCTGAAGGAATTGACCTTCTTTGGTACAATGAAGAGATAGAATAAAACCCCAGCCCCTGTTCCAGAACTGGAACTGGCAAAATTACTCCAGCCAACTCTAGATCTGAAACACATTTCAGAAATGCTGAGCCTTTGCTGTGTTTACTGGGACACGGGAAAGAAAAAAAAAAATCTCTTTGCAGGAGGCCTTAACTTGAAGCCAATTCTGTACCTTTCTGAAACAATGTTCTGAAACCAGAGATTGTGAACGGAATTGATCCAAATTTCCTTGAAGAAAACATAAACTGCCCCATACCAGCTGAGCTGGAATGAGGGCCGCACCTTCATGGGTATCTGCATTAATAAGTTTGTCATGACTTGCAATACAAACAACAGCTGGAGAAACAGATACCAAAAGTTTATAGCAGATACACTTAGCTTGGTAGCTCCAGCACTGGGCAGCGATTTTCCTGAAGTATCTTCTGACTCAGTTGCAACGTGGAACATCTTGCAATATGTAAAAGAAAAAAACAACATATAAAGCAAAATTGATCAAATTCCTTAAATGACAGTTTCAGGAATGGGAAAAAAATGCCAGTGAACAAGCTTCTAGCAACCAGAAGCAATAAATAATGAGACTTAAATAATGTGGAGACAAAAATGACGCCCATATTTTTTAGCGCCAAAAAAGATGCCCACATTATTTGGCGCCTAAATGCTTTTGGCGCCAAAAATGACGCCACATCCGGAACGCCGACACTTTTGACGCAAAAAAAGTCAAAAAATGACGCAACTTCCGGCGACACGTATGACGCCGGAAACAGAAAAAAAAAATTTGCGCCAAAAAAGTCTGCGCCAAGAATGACGCAATAAAATGAAGCATTTTCAGCCCCCGCGAGCCTAACAGCCCACAAGGAAAAAGTCAAATTTTTTAAGGTAAGAAAAAATGATTGAAACAAATGCATTTATCCCAAGTATGAAACTGACTGTCTGAAAATAAGGAATGTTGAACATCCTGAGTCAAGGCAAATAAATGTTTGAATACATATATTTAGAACTTTATAAAAAAGTGCCTAACCATAGCTTAGAGTGTCACAGAAAATAAGCTTACTTACTTACCCCAGGACACTCATCTACATGTTGTAGAAAGCCAAACCAGTACTGAAACGAAAATCAGCAGAGGTAATGGTATATATATAAGAGTATATCGTCGATCTGAAAAGGGAGGTAAGAGATGAATCTCTACGCCCGATAACAGAGAACCTATGAAATAGACCCCGTAGAAGGAGATCATTGCATTCAAATAGGCAATACTCTCCTCACATCCCTCTGACATTCACTGCACGCTGAGAGGAAAACCGGGCTCCAACCTGCTGCGGAGCGCATATCAACGTAGAATCTAGCACAAACTTACTTCACCACCTCCATAGGAGGCAAAGTTTGTAAAACTGATTTGAGGGTGTGGTGAGGGGTGTATTTGTAGGCATTTTAAGGTTTGGGAAACTTTGCCCCTCCTGGTAGGAATGTATATCCCATACGTCACTAGCTCATGGACTCTTGCTAATTACATGAAAGAAATGACCTGTGAAAGAAAAAAAAATGGGAGACTGGGAGCAAGATGCTTTCCCCACAATATTTAATCAAGTGATCTGAATCTCTTCCCACTCTGCCACTTATAAATACCACAGCAAACTCCTCCCTACACTACCTACAACCTCCCACCAAGGTCTCCCTTCCTCCTGAGGTGAAATGCCCCTTCCCCCTGTGCTGTGCCCCGTGTCCAGAGGGCCAACTTTGCTACCAGTTTACAACAGCAATGGAAACTAGATCTTAATGATTAAACAAATAAGCTGTCAACAATAACTTCTGTTTACTGGAGGGGGAGCCCTAAAGCAGAATTCCAGACAACACTGGAATCATCCATAATAGTTCTGCTGCCTGTTGACTTTCGTACAAGATGAAATAATGAATAATTAACTTTCTGTAACTGTAGAGACACTGGGCTATCAGAAAAAGGAAAGCCATAGATTATATTGAAGTTCCATGTCTGAGTGAATCCTTCCACCCATCAACCTAGAGATAGAAACAATATGAGGAATAGATTATTACTGAATGCCGTCAGATTCCCAGCTCTATGCCCCAATTGTTTTGTTGTCATGCAGAAAAAGTTGCCTCTGGAGCCGCCATTCTGTTTCATAGAGAGGAATTCTATGAAATAATTATTCACTTTGCGGAAGACTGAGGAAATTTTTGTTCCTCCCTGGAATGGTATGTAAGACATTACTGTCTTGTTATCTGCCTCTAAATTATTGTTCTTACTTCCAAGATATCTGCAGATATCATTGATTTCTCTGGGTTAAATTTTCCCTATA
Source organism: Bombina bombina (assembly GCF_027579735.1). Classification (NCBI taxonomy): domain Eukaryota; kingdom Metazoa; phylum Chordata; class Amphibia; order Anura; family Bombinatoridae; genus Bombina; species Bombina bombina. Next base: position 1,496,298,105 of record NC_069499.1, read on the forward strand.
CATATTGCTCCTGGCAAACAATTCTCTACTGAGAGTGTGACTCTAAAATACCTCATGTTAGAGGTTGGGTTTGATGAGAAGGAAAGGGGATCCTTTAGGGAAAACTGACCACCTTGCTTAAAGGGACAGTCTAGGCCAAAATAAACTTTCATGATTCAGATAGAGCATGTAATTTTAAACAATTTTCCAATTTACTTTTATCACCAATTTTGCTTTGTTCTCTTGGTATTCTTAGTTGAAAGCTTAACCTAGGAGGTTCATATGCTAATTTGACCTTAAAGGCCACCTCTTTTCAGAATGCATTTTAACAGTTTTTCACCACTAGAGGGTGTTAGTTCACGTATTTCATATAGATAACACTGTGCTCGTGCACGTGAAGTTATCTGGGAGCAGGCACTGATTTGCTAGATTGCAAGTCTGTCAAAAGAACTGAAAAAAGGGGCAGTTTGCAGAGGCTTAGATACAAGATAATCACAGAGGTTAAAAGTATATTATTATAACTGTGTTGGTTATACAAAACTGGGAAATGGGTAATAAAGGGATTATCTATCTTTTAAAACAATACAAATTCTGGTGTAGACTGTCCCTTTAATTTCCTCAGATATTGACTTTACTGTCCCTTTAAGCATGGCCAGGGCTCTGGCAAGAAGAGAATCAGGTTAGCGTGCTCTCCAGAGCACGTTAAATGTAAGTATTGCAGCTACAGGTGAACTTTTGACTTGTATCTTTGAAACCTTTACGTTTGTTTTAAAGAAAACTAATGTAAATATTTAACTAAAACTCAGTATTCATCTAATTTTAAACTAAATGAATACCAAACTGTGCAGCCACTAAATATTCGGGGAAATAAATTTCCCTGAATATTCAGAATTAAAATACTGAAACTAACATTTCTCGGCTGTACGTCTCTAATAGTCACTAAAGTTATACTAACGTTTATTTTTAGTGATGGTAAATCCTAGTGTTTGTTATACACTTGGGTTTATCATCACTTTCATGAATCATGCTTTTGATTTAAAACATCTACTTCGATTATTAAATTTGCTTTATTTTCTTGGTATCCTTTTTTGAAAAGTAAAGCTTGATAGGCTGATATGAGCTCAGGAGCGTGCATGTTTCTTTGGCAGTTTATAACAGGAATGTTTGTAACTATGTATAAAGTGCTATAAGCATTGTTGCAAACACTGCTGCCAGATGGCTAGAAACACATATGCAAACTCCTGAGCTCACCTAGGATTACACTTTAACAAAGGACACCATTAGAACTAAGAAAAATTGATAACTAAAGTAAATTGTAATAAGATGTTTAAAATGTCATGCTCTATCCATCCACCTCTTATCTGAATGGATTTTGACAGCTTGTCACCATTAGAGGGTGTTAGTTCACATAGATAACACTGTGCTCACGCACGTGGAGTTACCAAGGAGTCAGCATTGATTGGCTAAAATGGATGTCTGTCAAAAGAACTGAAATAAGGGGGCAGTTTGCAGAGGCTTAGATACAAGGTAATCGCAGAGGTAAAAAGTACATTAATATAACTGTGTTGGTCAAGGCCGTTTCTAGGGGCGGGCAGTTTTTAAAAATGTCCTTTTCTTAAAAAATATTTTTTATTACAATTGTTACGCCGGAAAGAGCGCTAAAGTTAGAGGCCGTTAGCGCAGACTTTTTTTTGCTGGGTCTCAAGTCTGTGACTGTCACCGAGTGGCTGGCTGCAGGGCAAGAGCGTTAACTGTCAGAATAGGAAGGAAGTCAGAGACAGACAGGCAGTTAGCGCAAGAGGAAGTCATTTCATTTTCCCGCGGCTGGCAGTTGCAGTCAGTGACTTTTCCAAAGTGCAGTTTTATCCCCACAGATCTAGAATGTGAGGCAGGCAGTAGCACATCAGTTGGTTGTTGGCATAAGCATGATCAGCATCATAGAAGGTGCGTGTCCAACACTGCAGTATATAAGTTAACAAACGTAAGTTGTGCACTCACTGCCTCACAGGCTGCCCCCCAGAGCTGTAATTGAGCACATAGACCACCCTGAGGGTCGGACCCCTGCTTTCTGAGCCTTTGAGTGCCCTGGCCCCTCACCACCTGAACTCCTCCTGGGGGTTCCTGAACTAAAAGTCAGACACTGTCATTGTAGAGAGGTTGCTGGGCTGATCCACTGACACCAGCCTGCTCCTGAACACAACTCCTTGGTTTCACAGCTGTCTGTACAGCTGTAAAGGTGCCAGCACTGTCCATGTTGCTGCCTGGGTAGGAGGTAATATGGTAGTTGTATGTAGATAGCAAGATACTCTACAAGGATAATGTCAAATATTCTGCTGTCATATTTTATCTAATTGTATACGTCTGTATGCAGAATTCAATACTTCACTCCCTATCATCAATATCTATTCACAATGCTCATAGCACTGATTATATTGCTGTCATATTTTAATATAGTATTATACTTCTGTACTCATTCAATACTTCACTCCCTATCATCAGTATCTACTTACAATGCTCAGAGCACTGAGTATACTGCTGTCATATTTTAGCAGTATACTCAGTGCTGTGAGCATTGTGAGTAGATACTGATAATAGGGAGTGAAGTATTGAATGAGTACATAAAGCATAGTGAGTATTTTATCAGACAAGTGTGATAGGGAGTAGACAGAGTGAGATAGGGAGTATCAGTAAAAGGTGTGATAAGGAAAACAGGGTACTCAGGGAGGGTATTGTGTTAAATACTGTGGGGGCGATAGAGGCCATAATACTGCAGGTACACAGAACAGGGTACTGCAATACTCAAGCAGAGGGAACAGGATGCCAGGGGCATAAACCAGGATACAGGAGGAGAATAAAGAATTGCATAGTGAGGGGGCAAAGGACAGGATACTGCTCAGTCACTTAAATTTTAAAGCAAAATCCTCCTTAGAGGGACAGTCAAGTCAAAATTAAACTTTCATGATTCAGATAGGGCATGCAATTTTAAACAACTTTTCATTTTACTTTTATGGTCAGATTTGCTTTATTCTTTTGGTATTCTTTATGGAAAACTAAACCTAGGTAGGCTCATATGCTAATTTATAAGACGTTGAAGGCCGCCTCTTATCTCAGTGCATTTTGACAGTTAGACACTGCTAGTTTATGTGTGTTATACAGATAACATTGTGCTCACTCCCAAGGAGTTCTTTATGGGTGGGTCAGCACTGATTGGCTAATTTGAGAGGTGGGGGCACATTTTGGAATTTCGCCCTGGGAGCTGGACTCTCTAGAAATGGCCCTGGTGTTGGTTATGCAAAAGTGTGTAATGGGTAATAAAGGGATTATCTATCTTTTTAAACAATACAAATTCCTGGTGTAGACTGTCCCTTTAATTTTAACTTCACTGTCCCTTTAATAAATACATTAAACGTACTTCATTGCTCCCCTTAGAAATACAATTAATTGCTCATCGTTTTTCCCTTATACACAGTAACGCACCAGCTATATAATGATTGAATTTATGCAATGCAAAATACTGTCCATGTATATTTTGCTTAGCCACTGAAAAAAACCAAATTTATAATTATCAGGTAAATTCCTTTCCTTCCTGGCAGGGAGAGTCCATGACTTCATTCCTTACTGTTGGGAAATACAACACCTGGCCACCAGGAGGAGGCAAAAACACCCCAGCCAAAAGTTTAAATATCCCTCCCACTTCCCCTATCCCCCAGTTATTCTGCCAAGGGAACTAAGAAAAGTAGGAGAAACATCAGGGTATAAAGGTGCCAGAAGAAATAATATAAAAAAGGGAGCCGCCCATCAAAAAATAAATTACAGGCGGGGTCATAGACTCTCTCTGCCAGGAAGTAAAGGAATTTATCTGGTAAGCATACATTATATTTTCCTTCCATAAGGCAGGGAGAGTCCACGACTTCATGTGTTACTGTTGGGAAAACTATACCCAAGCAACAGAGGACACTGAATAAATAACGGGAGGGAACAAAAAAAGAGATGGACCCAATTCGGAGGGCACCAAAGCCTGCTAAACTTTTCTCTCAAAAGCTGCAGAATCAAACACATCAAAGTGTGTAAGGAGGACCAGGAAGCCGGCTTACAAATCTGATCCAAAGAGGCTTCATTCTTAAAAGCCCAGGAGGAAGCCACCGCTCTAGAAGAATGAGCCATTTTCCGCTCAGGAGGCTGTCGCGCCGCTGTCTCATAAGCTAAGCGGATGATACTCTTCATTCAGAGAGATAGGGAAGTCGTAGTAGCCCTCTGCCCCTTACGCTTCCCCGTATAGATGACCAACAAAGAGGAAGATTGTCTGAATTCCTTAGTAGCCTGAAGATAGAACTTCAAATAACCCCTAGCTGTTCAAATAATTTCCCTGAAGAAGATATTAACTCTTGATCCTAACAAGGTATAAAGGAGCCACACTGTGACCCTGTATAGCAAAAGTGTATATATAAAATGGTCTTACCCTCCAGGATTGATGCTGTGGAACAAATACAGCCTCTCAAGTGTGACAGTCTTGCAGCGACGCTTTTGACATGGACTTGAGTGTGTAACAGCAAGCAGTGAAACTCGTCAACACTGGTTGTTCAGGAGCTGTTAGGCAACAGTCTTGATGGGTTCGCAGAAAAACTTTCCCTGCATCTCCACTTTCAACAATACTCTCAATGAGAGGTTGACATGATTACTTAAAACTCCAGTCCTTTCTTGAAGGGAATATACCCATTACAGGACTATCCACATTTTCTAACACTTCTCTGCCACCTCCTTTAGTGACGAAAGGCAAAGAATGACTGGGGGATAGGGGAAGTGGGAGGGATATTTAAGCCTTTGGCTGGGGTGTCTTTGCCTCCTCCTGGTGGCCAGGTGTTGTATTTCCCAACAGTAAGGAATGAAGTTGTGGACTCTCCCTGCCTTATGGAAGGAAAACGCTAATGACGACAGCAGTCATGAGAGCTTAGATGCCATGTTAATAAGCGGATATAATGACAGAAAACGTCCTCATAAAATGGACTTGAATCAAATCAGCAATACTTGTTACACAATGTAAGTATTGTACAGTTGAATAACATTCATAAACATTGCATAGATCCATAACATTTTAAACATAATTTTGTCAGAGCAAACACATAGGCTTAATTATTTTAGTTAAAGGGATATGAAACCCATATTGTTTCTTCTTTCAAGATTCAGATAGAGCAAGCAATTTTAAGCAACTTTCTAATTTGCTCCTATTATCAATTTTTCTTTGTTGTCTTGATATCTTCATTTAAAAAGCAGGGTTGTAAGCTTAGTAGCTGGCCCATTTTTGGTTCAGCACCCTGGGTAGCGCTTGCTGATTGGTGGCTACATTTATCCACCAATTAGCAAGTGCTACCCAGATGCTGAACCAAAAATGGTCTGGCTCTTAAGCTTATATTCCTACTTCTCAAATAAAGATAACAAGAGTACAAAGAAAGAAAGCTGATTAAAATTGCATGCTCTATCTATCTAAATCATGAAAGAAAAAAATGTGTGTTTCATATCCCTTTGGCAACTGAAGTTGAAACAACACAGAAAAAAGAAGACTTTCCAATTCCCTTCTATTATCAAACTTACTTCATTCTCTAAGTGTCCTTTGTTGAAAAGCAGGTAGGTTCAGAAGCACTATTCTCTCTTCAATTGAATTGAATCAGAATGAAGTAAATTTGATAACAGAAGTAAATTGGAACTTTTTTTTTTTTTTTTAAACTAAATGCTATTTCTAAATCACAAAATAAAAATGTTTGGGTTTCATGACACTTTAAGATATGTCCATGTAATAACAATCAGTTATGTGTAAGAACTGAACATTGTTAATACATTAGATATAATATAGTTTACTACAGCACTTTTCATGACTTAAGTTTTACAATGTGTTGGTTACTTAAAGGGTCTCTGTTCAATCAAATGATACCAACATACAACAGTAACGCAACAGCACCACTGCAGGGTCTCCTTCTCATACCTGACTAGATGCAAAGTAGCACTATTGATCACTTATACTGCTGACAGGGAGGAGCTAGGAATAGAGTTAAATAATGCAGAGAGAAAACAAAATGTATGCTTACCTGATAAATGTATTTATTTCCGGGCATGGAGAGTCCACAAAACATTCTAATTACTAGTGGGATATTCACTCCTGGCCAGAAGGGGGAGGCAAAGAGCACCCCAACAAAGCTGTTAAGTATCACTTCCCCTACCCATAACCCCCAGTTATTCGGCCGAAGGAAACGGAAAAAGAAGTAACACAAGGATATAGAGGTGGCTGAGGTTCGTACAAACAAAACTGTCGTCGGAATTTAAACAAGGGTGGGTCGTGGACTCTCCATGCCCGGGAAAAAAGAAATTTAAGCATAAAAGCATAAGTATGAATTTTGTTTTCTTTCCTATGGCATGGAAAGTCCATGAAACATTCTAATTACTAGTGGAAACCAATACCCAAGCTAGAGGACACAGAATGAATAGGGAGGGAGAACGAGACAGGCGGACCTAAACTGAAAGCACCACTGAATTTGGAAAAAGTTTGAATAGAGGACCAAGTGGCCGCCTTACAGATTTGCTCCACAGAAGCTTCATTTTTGAAAGCCCATGAAGATAAAACAGCTCTAACACTCTCAGGAGGGTGCTGTCCAGCTGTCTCATAAGTTAAACGGATAACGCTTCTCAACCAGAGAGAAAGAGTGGTAGAGGTGGCCTTCTGACCCCTACGCTTACCAGAGAAAAAAACTACAAACAGGGCAGATGACTGCCGAAAATCTTTAGTTGCTTAAAGGTAAAATTTTAAAGCACTCACAACATCCAAGTTATGCAAAAGACGTTCCTTCTGGGAAGAAGGGTTAGGACAAGAAGAAGGAACAACAATTTCCTGATTAATATTGCGATCCGACACTACCTTAGGGAGAAACCCCAGCTTAGTACGAAGGACTGCCTTATCAGCATGAAAAATAAGGTAAGGGAAATCACACTGCAGAGCCAAAAGTTCGGAAACTCTGCGAGCAGCAGAAATAGCAAGAAGAAACAAAACCTTCCAAGATAGTAATTTAATACTAACAGAATGCATCGGCTCAGAACTGCCAGACGTTTATGCAGAAAAATAGACAGAGCAGAAATCTGACCCTTCAAAATACTGACTGACAAACCCATCTCCAGGCCCTCCTGAAGAAAAGCCAAAATTCGAGGAACCCTTACTTTGTTCCAAGAAAAACCTTTTGAATCACACCAATGAAGGTATTTACACCATACCCTATGGTAAATTCTGTGAGTAACCGGTTTACGAGCCTGAAGCATAGTATCTATGACTTTCTCCGAGAAGTCACGTTCAATCTCCAAACAGTCAGCTTCAGAGAAACCAGATTTGGATGAAGAAAGGGACCCTGAAGTAGAAGGTCCTTCCTGAAAGGTAACCTCCACGGCGGAAGAGATGACATTGTCATCAGATCCCCGAACCAGATCCTGCGAGGCCATGCAGGAGCTATTAGAATTACAGAATCTCTCCTGTTTGATGCGAACAATTAGTTGTGGAAGCAACGCAAAGGAGGAAACAGGTATGCTAGATTTATAATATGTAGAGAGTGGTGTACACACCGTATACCACACCCTTAGGGGGCACCTCCTAATAACTACAAGAACAAATAGCAAATACAAACAGTTAATAAATAAGTACAATAAACATAGCGCTAACAGTGTCCATAAAAACTAATATGTGGGACTTCCGGTGGGCGGCTCAACAAGATGGATGCAGGCATTAACAGCTCTGAGGAATTACACTTATAAATCGAATATTGCTGCTGCTTATCCATGCCATCTGCGTCTCCCTTGACAGGCAAGCTGTCCGGGAATACCTAGCAGACAGAAGAAACACCAGCTCTTCTACCCCGGAGTGTCATTTTAAAGATTAAAGCCAGCGGGCTTCGTGGCGGGAACACTACCGCCACAGTGTATATACATAACCAAGTTCCTGTTCATTAGCAAAGTTCTTATAAACAACAATGCTTATCTTAGCTACAAATGAAGGCTCTGCTGAATCCCTCATCTTAGCGGAACTACAAACTGTATTCTCGCCTAAACTAGAGAAACTTCTACACTCCTGCGCTGAATTATGCAAAATGCTGTCGGGCAGGACGCAGCATGGGCTTCAAGAACGGCCAGCCATTGAGACTTTCATAAATACCGACACCTCCCTGTCCCTTACTGACGACTGTAAGTCCCCGCGGCTGTTAGTGAGTGAAATAACTTCTCCTGCTACAGATCTGGTGGGACCCGATACAGAAACGCGACTTAGACTAGAGAAGAGCCTACCGGCACCTGCATGGACCCGCCAGCTGTGGAGCCCAGCTATAGAGCTTGATGTCCATTCGATCTGGTCGGGCTGTGTTTTGGAGATGACTGTTCACTTGAGGCACGCAACTCATCTGCCTGATGCCCCAGCTTCGGCTACAAAGTCCAACCCAGGTACGAGAGAGGAGGCTGCTTACAAGGCCGTCTACCCGGCTGTCCTTACAGCCAAGTCCCCTGATACTTCATGTGCCACTGCTGATGCGGCGGAGGACCGACTTGGTAGTCATAAATATGGAACAATGTCCAAACTTGCTACATTTCTGTCTGTAACCCTGAGAGACTACATGCCTGGCATCACTGATGTGAGTGCTGGGGGGAGACGGAGGCAGTGTGGGAGTCAAATGGTTACGGGTGTTGGCTAACTCTAATTTCTTATCATTTTTGATGTAGCAACTGCCGCTAATTACTGTGTACACAATTTACATGAACTGAGGTTTTGCGCAGCTCTCATATATCTGTGGAACTCCCAGCACCTTTAAATATCTGGTTGCATTTGCCCAGCATCTGTAAATTTGTAATCTCAGCGGTTGCATTACCTTGCCTTTTAGATTGGACTATATTATATATTGGATCTGCTACATATATGCCTAACTCTGGTCGTTTTGCTGCACTTACTTTTCCTCCCCCTGAGATATTAAAGCTAACAGTAAGGGCAGTACATTTCATTAGCAGCGCTGCGTTCTCATACCAAATAGTTTAGATATCACTATATCATGCCTCACATCTATAAATTGACCCCATCCTGTGAGTAGGTCTGCTGATCACTGTATTATGCTGTTGTACACTTGGTCTGTTGTAGTTCATGAAATCATTTTTGTTCACTAATTGACAAATCTATATGTAAATCTGCTGAAAAGGTTACTCACTCGCAAGAAGCTCCATTGCTCTGTTAAAAACCCTTTTAATTCCCAGACGGCAATAGACATATCTTTCTGTGAGTGCTGTTATTAACTGAGCTCTTGACAAACCCACTGATTAATTGAATGCATAAGCATGCCTATCTTATATTGCTGACTAGAACACAATGTCAATTAGTCTCTATATATATGTAAAGGGGAAGATTTATTTAGGAATGCTTGTAAATGGTTATTTATTCTTAAAAAGCTCCGCCACTCTGTTAAAATACTCCTGGGCTATCCCCAGTGCTGTAGCCTATTGCATGGACTGTGGGCTGATTCCGGTACAATCTCTGCGTGGCAGACACAAATCACTCCCACTTCAATTTAGTTCGGCCCGCATCTTTCAGCGAAAATATACCTGGGATGTTGATGCGACTGTTACCACTACTACTTTCCTCAGGCACCCTCAGGAAACTAATACAGCCCCGCAAACACTCATTCCAACATTAAGCTAAAACAGATCATTTCACTATGAAGAGATCGATTCCCCACATATCACATTATACAGCTACTTCCTTTCATCCAAAGGCTAGCCCACTGTTCACTGAAGGTAAACTATCAGACAGTATAACATACTGACAGAACTAGACATTCTTCCCTATGAGAGCTGCTTTTAACTGAGTCCCTGGCAAACACACGGATTAACCAAACACATAGACTTGTTTATATTGTCCTACTGAGTAACATATATTGTCATTCAGTCTATGTATGTATATTATCTTATCATAAGGGACGGCCTATTTCTAAATTAAATAATATTAGCCCTTATACTGCAGACAGATCTAGCCCAACTCAACTGTCCTGTGGCCACACTCATTCTCCGTTTCGCGGACGTGTTATTTATTAGGTCACAGACTTTGTGCCTCTAAGTTTTTGCTTGCACGCAGCTCACAGTCAGTGTTTGCCTATCTTTAATTAGTTCTGTCACAGCTTTATTTTATATGTAAGGAAATCCTACTCTCTACCTTATAGCCTTTTTGTTAACAGAATACCCACTCTTAAATTTACTATGCCCTCACAAATCTTCCTATAATCTAAAGAAATATGTGCTATACTGCTTGTACTGATGGTCCCCATTACTAGCCTATAGTTGTTATCCTAACTTAGCACTACATAACAAACTAGGAAGAGGCACTTGCTGTTGCCTGTTTATGATTTTCTATTACTTACTTGTATCTCACTGTGACTCCAGCAATATACGCTAAGGTTTCATGAAGGAGGATTACTATTTTGCTGGTTGATCCTTGGTAACTTCCTATCAATGTGAGCGAGCCAGCACTATTACTGACCCATTATGGTATTGTCCTAAGTTCACCACAATAACTCATGGATTATATTGCAAAGTATGTAGAAATGTTATTTGTTGGTCTATTTATGCCCGCTATGCCCCCCTCAGCTCCTCCCACTCTATCCTTCCCCCTCCCTGACTTCCCCCTCCTAGCCTCCCTATTGTCTCCCCCGCTCTGTCTGTTTCCCACATCCCTTCCCATTCTTCCATTCCCTGTTTGTCCTGTTTTGTTTTATAATAAGGTTAAAAAACTCCAATATAGCGGTGCAAACCCATGTATTTTAAAACAATAACTGTCTATTGAAAGTTTATGAAGATATCTGCATGTTGTCAAGTGAAGTTGCAATTGATTGATTGTATTGTACTATCTGCCTTCTTGGCTCATCCTGCGAGATGGGCTGGAGAAGCACCCTGTAACTTTGCACCCTTTGTTGGTTATAAATAAAAGTTTAAAAAAAAAAAAAACTAATAAGTGGAAATGATCCAAAAGGAGGGGCAGCTCTCTGTCATAGGATGGTCAAATCCCGAAATATCGTTATCTGCAGAAAAAGAACAGAGGCGCCACCATGGCCTAGTACCACCAAAGCAGATGTAGACAAAAGCAGATAAATGTATATACTCATAAACAAAAAGCACCCAGCGGTGCTATTGGGGCAGACTGGAACTTCGCAGTGGTCCAGCTCACTGATGACACCCAGCAGAAATCCAGTCAAATTTCCTTGCAGAAGCTTGTTGTCTGTTGCCTGAATAAGCACAAAAGGCAAACAAACATATCCCAGTAATGTTTGGATAAGAGCAATATATAACTAAAAGATTGCACTTACAAGATGTGTTGCACCTCCAGGTGCAATAAAAGCATACTGGGACCTCACAGCCGCCCAGTGGACTGTTAGTATCCAAACAAGCAGCAGCAGCCACATAAAATGTTCCAAAGATCCCAGCAATGTGAAAATGGTGACATACACCACAATAGCAAGTGTACAGTAAAAAATACTTTATTTAAAATGCGAAGCATTTCTCAGCCTCCTGCAGGCTGTTTCATCAGGCTATAATCCTTGTTTGGATACTAACAGTCCACTGGGCGGCTGTGAGGTCCCAGTACACTTTTAACACATCTTGTAAGTGCAATCTTTTAGTTATATATTGCTCTTGTCCAAAGGTTACTGGGCTATGTTTGTTTGCCTTTTGTGCTTATTCAGGCAACAGACAACAGGATTCTGCAAGGAAATTTGACTGGATTTCTGCTGGGTGTCATCAGTGAGCTGGACCACTGCGAAGTTCCAGTCTGCCCCAATAGCACCGCTGGGTGCTTTTTGTTTGTGAGTATATATATTTATCTGCTTTTGTCTACATCTGCTTTGGTGGTACTAGGCCATGGTGGCGCCTCTGTTCTTTTTCTGCAGGTATGCTAGATTGAAGCTCCAAGGAACCACTAGAGCATCTACAAGAATGGCTTGAGGATCTCTTGACCTTGAACTGTACTTTGGAAGCTTGGCGTTTTGACGAGACGCCATCAGATCCAACTCCGGAACCCCCACCAGGGAGTTATCATTGTGAAAACCTCTAGGTGGAGAGCCCACTCTCCAGGATGAAAGTCTGCCTGCTTAGAAAATCTGCCTCCCAGTTGTCCACCCCTGGTATGTGGATGGCAGAGAGATGGCAATCGTGAGACTCCACCCACTGGAGAATGCGAGACGCCCCCTTCATTGCCAAAAAACTCTGAGTTCCTCCCTGGTGACTGATGTAGGCCACCGAGGTGATGTTGTCTGACTGAAATCTGATAAATCGGACCAAAGCTACTTGAGGCCAAGCTATTAAACCATAGAAAATTGCTCTCAACTCCAAGATGTTTTCACCCAAGAAGGCCTCAGGAAGTGCCCTCCTTCTTGGGAACTACAAATAGATTTGAATAGAATCCTAGACCCTGTTCCTCTAGAGGAACTGGAACAATCACTCCCAGGGATAATAGGTCCTTTATGCAGTTTAAGAAGGCCTCTCTCTTAATCTAATTCGTAGATAATAGTACATGCAAAAAGAAGAGAGAGAGAGCGCACAAAGGATTCAAGTGTAGATTTTTATTAACAACATTAGCACACATAAATTGATGCACTTACTAGAAGTAAGATTAAAAAAGGCAATCAGAGTTCAACTCTCTTTCCTCCACTTGTATAGCCGCTCCACACTGCTGCCTAGGAAAGTCAGTGTCCCCGGATGTTGATGCACGATACCGGCTTCTGTAGCAGGGCTTTCCGGATGCCTCTGCTGACTGCCTGTCTGCCAATGGGAGGGAGCGGATCAAATTGGAGTCTGAGCGTCGGAAAGCCCTGCTACAGAAGCCGGTATCGTGCATCAACATCCGGGGACACTGACTTTCCTAGGCAGCAGTGTGGAGCGGCTATACAAGTGGAGGAAAGAGAGTTGAACTCTGATTGCCTTTTTTAATCTTACTTCTAGTAAGTGCATCAATTTATGTGTGCTAATGTTGTTAATAAAAATCTACACTTGAATCCTTTGTGCGCTCTCTCTCTCTTCTTTTTGCATGTACTATTATCCCTACGACTGAGGTTTGGATTTACCCTGTCTGATTGGAGCTGCACAAAACGGGACTCAAGTTTCCATTCATCTTAAAGGGACATATCACCTTATACTGGATGCTTCACTTTTAGTAAAAGACAGTAATGAGAATGTTCATGAGAAACTATTGGAGGTATTGTAGAATATAAACAGCGTGCAATACAGGAGGTTTTCTGACATATATATGTCTTACAGTTTAAGGTCAAGCAATTTTTTATATATTTTTATGCTTGTTTTCTCACAATCAATTCATATATATTAAGTTGTTAAATTAAGGTACTGTTTTTTATTTTTTATATATTTTTTATATATCTCTTGCCACATATATTTATATTTATACCAAGGGTGCTATTGTGGTTTTCAGATTTTATATTTGATAAATTTTTATGCATTTTTGCTTTTAGGCGATTTTAGAAATTTTAATATTTATATTTATATCTATATATTTTTATATTTTTTGAGTTGATTGTAGACTATTTATTCACTCATTATTGACAAGCGATATATATATATATATAGTTATAGTCTCTGAGGATACTGAGTCAGTTCATATAGCGCAATTTACTTTTTTCCCTGTTTAATTCGTAGATAACCTTGACAGGTGGAACCTGCCCTTGGGAGGACAAGTTTTGAATCCTATTCTGTAACCGTGGGATACTATATCTATGGTCCAAGGATCTGGAAAATCGCATATTTATAGCCTGCTGAAAAAAAGAAAGCCTGCCCCCCCACTTGATCCACTACAGGATCGGGGGCGGCCCCTTCATGTTGATTTAGAATCAACGGAAGGCTTCTTAGCCTGCTTCCCCCTATTCCAAGGCTGACTGGACCTCCAAGAAGACTTGGATTGATACGACTTGGAAGAGGAAGACTTCTGTCCCTTAAAGTTACAAAACAAACGAAAATTAGAATTCTGGCGACCCTTAGATCTATTATTTTTATCCTGAAGTAGGAAGGAACCCTTTCCACCTGTAATGTCAGAAATAATTTCTGCCAGACCTGGTCCAAACCAGGTTTTACCCTTATAAGGCAGAGATAAAAAATTGGACTTGGATGTAACATCTGCAGACCAAGATTTTAACCAGAGAGCTCTGCGAGCTAAAACAGTAAAACCAGAAATCTTAGCACCCAACCTAAGACCTTGCATGTTGGCATCACAAATAAAGGTATTGGCTAGCTTGAGAGCCTTGATCCTGTCTTGGATCTCCTCTATAGTAGTCTCTTCTAGGATAAGATTAGATAAATCGCACTAATAAGATGCTGTCCGCGCAACTGTAGCAATACTAGCAACAGGTTGCCACTGTAATCCCTGATGAATGTACATCTTCTTCAAAAAAGCTTCAAGCTTCTTATCCATGGGATCCTTGAAAGAACAACTATCTTCAATAGGAATAGTAGTTCTCTTAGCCAGAGTAGAGATAGCTCCCTCTACCTTGGGTCCCGTCCGCCATGAGTCACGAATAGAGTCAGCAACAGGAAACATCTTTTTAAAACAAAAATAATCCAAGAGCGCCTATAAGTAGGCGAAGGAAGATATTAACAGATTAACTAGGTTCAAATATTTATTACAAATCATAAAACATAATTATAAATAACATGGATCCATGTATACTACATACATATAGAAACAATAAAAACAATCCGAATATGCAAACAGTTGTCAAATATAATTTGCAAACAGTTGTCAAATATAACAGTTAAACAGTTAAAAATGATCGCCAATTATAACAATGAGAATAAAGTTCCTATGAAGTCTCAACAATTAGGGAGATAAACAAATGGGAGTCATAAGAAGATCTTTAAAAACAATAAAAAGGATCTTAAATGACAAAACCAAAAGTGTGTTTGGATAATAAAAAGTTCAGTGAAAAAATCCAGTGAAAAAATCCGTTGAAAAAGTTCAGTGATATAATAAAAATATGTAAAATATAAAAATATATAAAATTACGAAAGACACAAGTGAAACAATGTGTGTAAAAGGTACTTGTGAAGGTATAAGCAAAAAAATATGAAATGAATATGAAATGAATAAATAATGGGGACCCCAAAAAGAAAAATATAAAAAATATAAAAAATGAAAAAATATTGAAAAAATTATTATAATAATGTGGTCAAAAAAGAGCTCAGTGGTATGTGTAATCAATGTATTTTATATTAATATTGGCCTATTTATATATCTCTCACGAGATATCATTGTTTATCTCAATGTCAATAAGGTCCGAATATAGATATGGTTAACCAAATCTATTCGATATACGTAAGACAATTATCGCTATTTAGCATCACTGTCCCAAAAGATATCTACCGCTATCTAGTATATAGCATGGAGACCGAAACCGGAAGTATACATACACCATGGGACTTCCGGTTTGAACATAGCACTGAAACCGAAACCGGAAGTAAACACACACCATGTGACTTCCGGTTTGACGCTCATGAAGCGATTATTTTAAACAATTATCCACAACTACATACCGGAAGTAAATAAACATTATGTGACTTCCGGTTTGACGCTCACATACGTAGATACGGAACAATTGTTTTAAACAAATTGTTTTAAACAAACATCTCTATATAACTGACCTATCGGGTATAACTGACCTAACACAGCAAAGACTAATAATAGATAAAATACAGCAACAATTGAAGTACCAAACATAAAAACGGAAGTGAAATATAAAGAATACTTCCAGGTCAAGACCAATGATTTTTTAGCGCCAAAATTACAACAACCCATTGGTTACCAATACACATAAATAGAGCCACCATTACTCACCACAATATAGTCTTGAAAAAGGCCTATAAAGAGGCCGAAACGCGTTGACAAATTGGTGAGCATTATTTCAATATTATTTAGGTTTTGAAATGTTATTGCACTATGTTATTTTTTTAATTTACAGGAACCACTAAATATATCACTGAAAGGAAAAGCAAAGTTATTTAATTAAAAGGAAAAACCATCATCACTTACACGGATACACTTGGAAATTTACTTTTAAGAAAACACTCAACTAGGAGGAGCACTCATTAACAATTAACTGACCACTCATTTGGATTACACATACCACTGAACTCTTTCTTGACCTCATTATTATAATAATTTTTTCAATATTTTTTCATTTTTTATATTTTTTATATTTTTCTTTTTGGGGTCCCCATTATTTATTCATTTCATATTCATTTCATATTTTTTTGCTTATACCTTCACAAGTACCTTTTACACACATTGTTTCACTTGTGTCTTTCGTAATTTTATATATTTTTATATTTTACATATTTTTATTATATCACTGAACTTTTTCAACGGATTTTTTCACTGGATTTTTTCACTGAATTTTTTTTTTTTTTTTTATTTATTCATTTTTATTATCATTATTTAGCAGCATGGTAAAAAAGGATGTCATTGTTGATACAAAAGTTTAAACAGAAACAAAAGAGGGAGAAACCATCAGTCTCCAAAAGAAAGGAGAACGAACTCCCATATAGTAAAATGAAATAGTAGAGCTAGACTTTCCGTGATAAGTCCATTTGAAAACAGTAGCCCCACTCCATATAAATGCATGGTGATTGACAATGACACCAATGTACAAAACATAACTCAAACAACAACAAAACTATGCCGAAATTTCTTAATTTAAGATCACTTTGTATATATTCTACACATCTAGTGGTATCCCTCGACTTTGTATTTAACTATCAACCTTTGAGAGAAGTGCTAAGCTAAAGAGGTCATTATTAGAGTATCAGGCAAGGGTGGGACCACGTCAGCCATACCTTTCTAAGATAACACTAGGTATGTCATTCCTCCTAGGTCACTCCTGTAACTTGTGTAAAGCTCCCCCCTTCTATCCTCAGATCATTTTGGATTTCATCCCAGATGAATTTTAAATCATGGAAGAATTCTAACCTATTCGATTTAAAGAAACCGTATTCTTCCATTCTCAAGGTATCTGTCATGTGAGAGTGCCAGTCCTTTAGGGTCAGGGAGATTTGAGATTTCCAGAGCCTAGCGACTAAGGACCTAGCAGAATTCAATGCCAACTGAATTAGTCGTGTTCTTAATTTACATTTAGGTAACAGATTCAGTAGGGCCGTTGTCGGGTCTAGCTGATAGGAATCCCCCCGCCCCATTATGACTTGTAGGATATTCTGTATGCCCTGCCAAAAAGGTGACAATTTAGGACATGCCCCCCATATGTGTGTCATCGTCCCCCTTTCCCCACAACCCCTCCAACAAAGGTCTGACGAGGCAGGGAAAATGCATTTAAGTCTGGTAGGTGTCAAGTACCACCTAGTCAGGAGTTTGTAATTTGTCTCTAAAAATCTAGCTGAGGATGAAGATTTTCTTGTATTATTAAAAATTTTAACCCACTCTGCTTCTGTGATAGTCTTATTCAATTCCCTATGCCAGCTTTCTATATAATCAGGAAGTTTCGAGCTCTGTGCATTAACTAGGAGTCTCTTAGCCCATGATAAGGTATGATGTGCTGAACTTGTCATAGCGCATGTCTGTTCAAAGGGTGTGAGATTTCTTGTAAGTGACTGTTTGAGAGGGTGGGTATGGAGAAAATGGTGAACTTGGTTATATTTTAGCCACCTAACAAAAACTCCACCTAGGATGTCTGTAAGGTCTAACCTGTTTTTGAGTTTGCCCTCACTGAGTAAATTAAATAGGGGAACCGTGTAACCCATCTCCCAATTATTCAGGTTATTCCTGTCAAACATTACCCCCCCTAATAGCTCAGCATTCGGGGAAATTGGGGACATGGGTGATCTGAGTGTTGATATTCCTGGGAATCTCTTTATCAAAGTGTCCCATAATTCGAACACATGGTGTAAAAGTGGGTATGCCTTCAACCATGGGGGTCGATTCTGCCCTGCTATCCAACATAAAGCTCCCGGAGAGGGGGAGTGAAGTATATGTAAATCTATTGGAATCCAAGCCTTAGAGTCCCTATTTCTGTGCCACTCTATGATTCTCTGTAAGCCTGTGGCATGATAATAGGTTTCTATCTTAGGCAGACCCAACCCTCCCTCTCTGGCTGACCTGTACATAGTTGCCTTCTTAACTCTGGGTTTTATGCTACCCCAAACGAAGGAATCTAAAACATGTTGTATCTGAGTAAGGAGGCCCTGTGGTAGGGTGATAGGGACAGCTTGAATCGCGTACAGCAATCTAGGGAGTACATTCATTTTCAAAATTTGGAGTCTACCCCACCATGAAAAGGGACGGTCCTTCCAAGTCTTTAAATCTGTCGATATAGTATTAAGTAGATAAGTGAAGTTAAGCTCCAGGAGGGCTTTCATGTTTGGAGCAAGATACATCCCCAAATATTTGATCGCTTGTGGTTGGTGTTTAAGAGTGCAGGACTGTAACAGGGTCTGAAATTCTTGAGGTGGGAGGGAGATATTTAAGATTTCTGACTTTTGTTCATTAATCCTGAAATTGGAAAAGTCACCAAATTGTTTGAGAACTTTCAGGACCTCAGGGACAGATGTCTGGGGTGATGATAACGTGAACAGGACATCGTCTGCGTATAGCGAGAGTTTACAATCTAAAGGGCCTACTTTAATGCCGGAAACCAGCGGATTATTTCTTATTTTCTGTGCTAAGACTTCCATGCTGATTATGAATAAGATAGGGGAAAGCGGACAACCCTGCCTTGTGCCATTGTGGATAATGAAGGGATCGGACATCATATTATTTACTCTAACCTTTGCTAATGGTGCATGATAAAGGCTCTGAATTCTACGAAGCATACCCTCCCCCAGACCCACCTCCCTAAGTGTAGCAAATAAAAAATCCCAGTTTAGGCGATCAAACGCTTTCTCAGCGTCTGTGGAAATAAACACCATATCCGTGTTTGTATGTTTAGGGTGATCTATTAATTGAAGTGATCTGATGGTGTTATCCCTGGCCTCTCGACCAGGCACAAAGCCAGCCTGATCAGAGTGGATAATCTGTTTCACTGAACTTTTTATTATCCAAACACACTTTTGGTTTTGTCATTTAAAATCCTTTTTATTGTTTTTAAAGATCTTCTTATGACTCCCATTTGTTTATCTCCCTAATTGTTGAGACTTCATAGGAACTTTATTCTCATTGTTATAATTGGCGATCATTTTTAACAATTTTTAACTGTTTAACTGTTATATTTGACAACTGTTTGCAAATTATATTTGACAACTGTTTGCATATTCGGATTGTTTTTATTGTTTCTATATGTATGTAGTATACATGGATCCATGTTATTTATAATTATGTTTTATGTTTTATGATTTGTAATAAATATTTGAACCTAGTTAATCTGTTAATATCTTCCTTCGCCTACTTATAGGCGCTCTTGGATTATTTTTGTATTAGTAACTTTCTTTAGGGTAAGCTAGATACCCTATTACCCAGGAGCTATAAGGAAGTAGGTGAGCGCTGTTAGTCATCTGTACTAAACATCTTTTTAAAAATAGGGGACAGGAAAAAAGGAATCCCTGGTTTATCCCATTCCTGAGTTATAATATCTGCCATACGGTCTGGAACTGGAAATACTTCCACAGATGAGGGTACTTCATATACTCTATTAAGCTTACTAGACCCTCTTTGGATTCTCTACAACAGATTTAGATTCTTCCAAAGTAGAAAGAGCCTCCTTTAAAAGAACTCGAAGGTGTTCTAATTTAAATCTGAAATTAATCTCCTCTGGATCTGCAGAATTTGTCACTACAGTATCAGAATCTGACAATTCCCCCTCAGAAGCCACTAAAGAATCATCCTTATCATATAATTGAGACAAACTGACTAACGCAGTCTTACTAACATCAATATGTTTAGATTTCCTCTTACGTTTACCAGAAACCTTTGGAAAAGCTGATAAAGATGCAGAAACAGTAGAATAAATCTGCACAGCGAAATCCCCAGGTAAATAAACACCCCCAGGAGGTTGAGAGGAACCGCAGGGCACTGCATGGGAAACTTGAGGGGAAAGCTGAGGTGTAGCTAGGATAACAGGAGGCTCAGGGAGAGACATATCTTTAAACTTTAAAGTTTTAATTAAACATGAAGAGCAAAACTGTACAGGAGGAATTATCTTAGCCTCCAAAAATAAGCATTTTTCAAATGAATCAACTTCAGCAGTAGTGTCCATAATTGGGTATCAGTTCACAATTAACAAAAAAAATTAAATGCCAAATTAAGTTTATTTATATGAAGCAATAAAACATAAATAAGCACTTAAAACCCTCAGCTCTGCGGAGGTCTTACCCTTCAGAAGTTGCTATCCCACTAGCACAGAAAACCAGACACATCCGGTAGCAAAAAAATACCTCCCTATTACCGGAACATCCACTTGCCACTGTAGATAGAAGAAAATGCAGCCTCCAAACTCGCCACGGCAAACTCCGATCTGAACAGAGAAGCCGAAAACCGTAAGTGCCGAGGAGCGGTCACGTGGCCGCAATAAAAAAACAACTTTTTTTTAAAAAAATTGCGCCAAACAAAAATGGCATGAAAATCAACATCAGCACAGCAAACGTGATTGGGGCAATAAGCTGAGCTGAAAAGTGATTGCAACAAGTAAGAAGTAAAACAAACACCTGTCAAACACTTCATACACTCTCCCATCTCTGAGCCCCCAATAAAAAGTGATGCCTCTTTTCACATAAAAGCAGTAACCCTAAAACAGATTCAAATACTTTCCACAAGGATTTAACCCCTATAGTGCCGGTACCTTCAAACCTAGAAGGGAAAGTCCTTACCTGTGGATCCTGCTCTGTCAGGCAGGAGCTGTTTTCTGAGGTGTGGCAGCTTTACCATATCTACCAGGGACCTATAGAAAAGAAAGAAAAAAGAGTAACCAACTCTGGCTTTCTATAATAAGGGTAGCATTAATGTTAGAAGTTTAAGCAAAGACCACCTTGCTGCCTTCTAACTGTTAATAGCCACCATTACTCTTACTAAAGAGATTGACATGGACACAGCATAGCCCCAATCCTTGCTTGCAGGGAAAAGTACCCATTGAAAGGATTAAAATCTTCAGACACCATCTTCGCCATTCTCCCGTGATCAAGGCAAAGAGAATGACTGGGGGTTATGAGTAAGGGAAGTGATACTTAACAGCTCTGCTGGGGTGCTCTTGCTGCCTACTGCTGGCCAGGAGTGAATATCCCACTAGTAATTAGAATGTTTTGTGGACCTTCCATGCCATAGGAAATGGGAAAGGCTGTTTATTATTCCAGCAGTTAGTCCAAAAGGAGCTGAAGCTAACCGATAGTGACTCATAGTTATAAATAACTGGAGTATACTTACAGCTGTACTGCCACATACTAGAACACACTCTTCTCTCTCTCTTTTTTCTCTTCTTTCTCTCTCTCTCTCTCTCTCTCTCTGTGTATAGGGAAGTTTCTTTCTCCATACTGTATTTCAGGAAGCACTGAAGGCACTATATTGAAACTACACAGATCAGGCGGCAGATATTGTTTGTGCTACTTTAAAGGGACATAATACTTATATGCTAAATCACTTGAAACTGATGCAGTATAACTGTAAAAAGCTGACAGGAAAATATCACCTGAGCATCTCTATGTAAAAAAGGAAGATATTTTACATCACAATCTCCTCAGCTCAGCAGAGTAAGTTCTGTGTAAAAAGTTATACTCAGCTGTTGCCCAGCTGCAGGTAAAAAAATAAAAAAAAAATGAAGAAATGAACTGCAGCCAATAAGCATCAGCAGTGCTGAGGTCATGAACTCTTTTACTGTGATCTCATGAGCTTTGACTTAACTCTCATGAGATTTCATAGTAAGCTTCCTTTACCTGATTGGTGAAATAATATGAGAGTTCACGAGGCTCATCCCCTAAGCTGTCCCAGGACAGACATACTAATATGCTGCTTAGAAATCCTTTACAATGGGAGGTGGCTACTGAGGAACTTTTGAGGTAAAATATCTTTCTTTTTTACATAGAGATGTTCAGGTGATATTTTCTAATCAGCTTTTTACAGCTATGCTGCATCACTTTCAAGTGTTTAAACATTTGGGTATTATGGCCCGTTAAGGCTCTCCTGGATTACACTTTGCTCACCTCATACCGATTGAGGTAGATGTCTGTAAGTAGACACTTTATATATTGGAACCGTCTTCTATCAATTTTTTTTGCTGTGAAAATACGTTTTTATTGGCTACAGAGACTTATACAATTGTGTACAGAAGTGGTACTTACGGTTTTCCGCTCGGCACGCTACATACATAGCGGAGCACACATTGCTTTAAAGTGGTCACCTATCTTTTACTTTTTATGATATAACAATGTATTTATTTATGTTTATTTTGCATTATTTTTAAAATTCTAAGGCTTATATTAAAGTTTTATTTAACGGCAAGCTCTAGAATATCCTGGCACTTTATATATATATATACATATACATATACATACACACACACATTATATATATATATATATATATATATATATATATATATATATATATATATATATATATACAGGGAGTGCAGAATTATTAGGCAAATGAGTATTTTGACCACATCATCCTCTTTATGCATGTTGTCTTACTCCAAGCTGTATAGGCTCGAAAGCCTTCTACCAATTAAGCATATTAGGTGATGTGCATCTCTGTAATGAGAAGGGGTGTGGTCTAATGACATCAACACCCTATATCAGGTGTGCATAATTATTAGGCAACTTCCTTTCCTTTGGCAAAATGGGTCAAAAGAAGGACTTGACAGGCTCAGAAAAGTCAAAAATAGTGAGATATCTTGCAGAGGGATGCAGCACTCTTAAAATTGCAAAGCTTCTGAAGCGTGATCATCGAACAATCAAGCGTTTCATTCAAAATAGTCAACAGGGTCGCAAGAAGCGTGTGGAAAAACCAAGGCGCAAAATAACTGCCCATGAACTGAGAAAAGTCAAGCGTGCAGCTGCCAAGATGCCACTTGCCACCAGTTTGGCCATATTTCAGAGCTGCAACATCACTGGAGTGCCCAAAAGCACAAGGTGTGCAATACTCAGAGACATGGCCAAGGTAAGAAAGGCTGAAAGACGACCACCACTGAACAAGACACACAAGCTGAAACGTCAAGACTGGGCCAAGAAATATCTCAAGACTGATTTTTCTAAGGTTTTATGGACTGATGAAATGAGAGTGAGTCTTGATGGGCCAGATGGATGGGCCCTTGGCTGGATTGGTAAAGGGCAGAGAGCTCCAGTCCGACTCAGACGCCAGCAAGGTGGAGGTGGAGTACTGGTTTGGGCTGGTATCATCAAAGATGAGCTTATGGGGCCTTTTCGGGTTGAGGATGGAGTCAAGCTCAACTCCCAGTCCTACTGCCAGTTTCTGGAAGACACCTTCTTCAAGCAGTGGTACAGGAAGAAGTCTGCATCCTTCAAGAAAAACATGATTCTCATGCAGGACAATGCTCCATCACACGCGTCCAAGTACTCCACAGCGTGGCTGGCAAGAAAGGGTATAAAAGAAGAAAATCTAATGACATGGCCTCCTTGTTCACCTGATCTGAACCCCATTGAGAACCTGTGGTCCATCATCAAATGTGAGATTTACAAGGAGGGAAAACAGTACACCTCTCTGAACAGTGTCTGGGAGGCTGTGGTTGCTGCTGCACGCAATGTTGATGGTGAACAGATCAAAACACTGACAGAATCCATGGATGGCAGGCTTTTGAGTGTCCTTGCAAAGAAAGGTGGCTATATTGGTCACTGATTTGTTTTTGTTTTGTTTTTGAATGTCAGAAATGTATATTTGTGAATGTTGAGATGTTATATTGGTTTCACTGGTAAAAATAAATGTATATATACTGTATATATAAATAGCATATAAACTACATAGTCCGATTTACATTTTAATTTGCCTTTTATCCCATGAGATACATTGGTAGAACAAAGAAAAACCTTAAAGGGATAGTCTAGTCAAAATTTTAACTTTCAGGATTTAGATAGTGCATGCAATTTTAAGCAACTTGAGCATATAAAAACATTGATGCAGAGAATTTGAAAAATCCTTTTATTAAACATTTTGCCGATATTCATAACAATAAAGCATCAGATTTTTTTATTAAAGCAATTGAACAGGTTTCCACTGGACCAAGAGGGAGCAGTAGACTGCTGGAATTGAGGAAAATGGAGACCCTTTGGATTTACACTCTTAAAGTGATGGTCAATACAAGCATATTATAAATGTTAGGATTTACTATCACTAAAAATAAACATTAATTTCTCTCATTATTTTGTAAAATACAGCGTTACATTCACCCTATCTGTAAGGAAAGTATATCAGCGCCTCCGGTCAACCATGGCACAGCGTTTTTCTCCAATGAAGTGATGTTTCAACCTCTAGCCGTGCTAGGATGTCAGCTGATACGCACGGCTGTTGGTCTAGAGGTGAAAACATCACCTTATTGGAGAAGAGCGCTGTGTAGTGGGCAGCCGGAGGCGCTCCATTAGTGATATGCATTCCTAACAGCTAGGGTGAGTGTAACGCTGTTTTTTATAAAATAATTAGAGAAACTCATGTTTATTTTAAGTTATAGTAAATTCTAGTGTTTGTTATACGCTTGGATTTACCATCACTTTAAAACTCTAGAACCTTTAGGACTTAATAGGGATATAGATCTGGCTGAATGCCTCTAAAATAGACAGGATGGAGCTTTTACCATACATTGGCCTAGATTTGGAGTTCGGCGGTAGCCGTCAAAACCAGCGTTAGAGGCTCCTAACGCTGGTTTTGGCCGCCCGCTGGTATTTGGAGTCAGTGATTAAAGGGTCTAACGCTCACTTTTCAGCCGCGACTTTTCCATACCGCAGATCCCCCTACGCCATTTGCGTATCCTATCTTTTCAATGGGATCTTTCTAACGCCGGTATTTAGAGTCGTTTCTGAAGTGTGCGTTAGAGCTCTAACGACAAAATTCCAGCCGCCTGAAAATGGCAGGAGTTAAGAGCTTTCTGGCTAACGCCGGTTCATAAAGCTCTTAACTACTGTACTCTAAAGTACACTAACACCCATAAACTACCTATGTACCCCTAAACCGAGCTCCCCCCACATCGCCGCCACTCGATTAAAATGTTTAACCCCTAATCTGCCGACCGCCACCTACGTTATACTTATGTACCCCTAATCTGCTGCCCCTAACCCCGCCGACCCCTGTATTACATTTATTAACCCCTAACCTGCCCCCCACAACGTCGCCGCCAGCTACTTAAAATAATTAACCCCTAATCTTCCGACCGCAAAGCGCCGCCACCTACGTTATCCCTATGTACCCCTAATCTGCTACCCCTAACACCGCCGACCCCTATATTATATTTATTAACCCCTAATCTGCCCCCCTCAACGTCGCCGACACCTGCCTACACTTATTAACCCCTAATCTGCCGAGCGGACCTGAGCGCTACTATAATAAAGTTATTAACCCCTAACCCGCCTCACTAACCCTATCATAAATAGTATTAACCCCTAATCTGCCCTCCCTAACATCGCCGACACCTACCTTCAATTATTAACCCCTAATCTTCCGAGCGGAGCTCACCGCTATTCTAATAAATTGATTAACCCCTAAAGCTAAGTCTAACCCTAACACTAACACCCCCCTAACTTAAATATAATTTACATCTAACGAAATTAATTAACTCTTATTAAATAAATGATTCCTATTTAAAGCTAAATACTTACCTGTAAAATAAATCCTAATATAGCTACAATATAAATTATAATTACATTGTAGCTATTTTAGGATTAATATTTATTTTACAGGCAACTTTGTATTTATTTTAACCAGGTAGAATAGCTATTAAATAGTTAAGAACTATTTAATAGCTACCTAGTTAAAATAATAACAAATTTACCTGTAAAATAAATCCTAACCTAAGATATAATTAAACCTAACACTACCCTATCAATAAAATAATTAAACACAATTGCTACAAATAAATACAATTAAATAAACTAGCTAAAGTACAAAAAATAAAAAAGAACTAAGTTACAAAAAATAAAAAAATATTTACAAACATAAGAAAAATATTACAACAATTTTAAACTAATTACACCTACTCTAAGCCCCCTAATAAAATAACAAAGCCCCCCAAAATAAAAAATTCCCTACCCTATTCTAAATTAAAAAAGTTACAAGCTCTTTTACCTTACCAGCCCTGAACAGGGCCCTTTGCGGGGCATGCCCCAAGAATTTCAGCTCTTTTGCCTGTAAAAGAATAAATACAATACCCCCCCCCCCCAACATTACAACCCACCACCCACATACCCCTAATCTAACCCAAACCCCCCTTAAATAAACCTAACACTAAGCCCCTGAAGATCTTCCTACCTTGTCTTCACCATACCAGGTTCACCGATCCGTCCTGGCTCCAACATCTTCATCCAACCCAAGCGGGGGTTGGCGATCCATCATCCGGTGCTGAAGAGGTCCAGAAGAGGCTCCAAAGTCTTCCTCCTATCCGGCAAGAAGAGGACATCCGGACCGGCAAACATCTTCTCCAAGCGGCATCTTCGATCTTCTTCCATCCGGTGCGGAGCGGGTCCATCTTGAAGCAGGCAACGCGGATCCATCCTCTTCTTCCGTTGTCTCCCGACGAATGACGGTTCCTTTAAGGGACGTCATCCAAGATGGCGTCCCTCGAATTCCGATTGGCTGATAGGATTCTATCAGCCAATCGGAATTAAGGTAGGAATTTTCTGATTGGCTGATGGAATCAGCCAATCAGAATCAAGTTCAATCCGATTGGCTGATCCAATCAGCCAATCAGATTGAGCTCGCATTCTATTGGCTGATCGGAAAAATTTCCCATGAGTGAAACCATAAAAATCAACAGGCAATAATACTCTCTTCACATCCCTCTGACAAACACTGTACTCTGAGAGGAATTAGGCTTCAGAATGCTTAGAAGCACTTATCATAGAAGAAATCATAAGAATCAAGCACAAACTTACTTCACCACCTCCATAGGAGGCAAAGTTTGTAAAACTGAGGTATGTGTGTGGTGGGAGGTGTATTTATAGGCATTTTGAGGTTTGGGAAACTTTGCCCCCTCCTGGTAGGAATGTATATCCCATACGTCACTAGCTCATGGCCATTTACATGAAAAAAAATACATATATTCATTTTTATACATTTTTTATTAAGTGAGTTTAGGGATTTGCCATTTAACAAGATGGCGATAGATACTTCATAAGGAAGAAAGGTGTGTTGTGTATAAAAAGGAGAGGAAGGGGGGCGTACCTGATCTCTGATGAGGAGACCAATAGTGTTGTGAAACACGTCAGGCCACGCCCACAACTCTCGAGTTTGAATTTTAGACAACTTTTACTATGGCACAGTTACATGCTGTTGTATTTTAATGTGTTCTTAACTGTTTTATGTGGTATCCCTCCATTGTTGTAGTCTTTAGTGCAGTGTTTCTGCACGAATATTATTTTATTGGCCGAAATAAAGGGTAGATCATTTTGTCTGGTGGCTCTGGCTCTCACAGTTTCTTCCCAGGAAGGTTCCTGAATCTGTTCAGCAGCTCAGTAGGGTCCCCGTGAGGATCATTTTGGATAGGACAAATATGTGATCAAGCACCTTGTGTAAACACTTTCTGAATCCCTAATACTTTTGAGGATATAACATGTGAGTGCACTCGGTTTTGTTTTTTCTGTTTTTGCTTGGACACTGACATACTACACCAGGTGGTTGTTTTGTTCTGGTTTTGTGTGCTCCTCACCCTCAGTTTTAAGTGAAGATAACTTGGCTTGAGGGGCATCTATTAAAGGGACATAGCTGCAAAATGTATAGAACACTAATCCGGTTAAGGACATTTTCATCTACAGTGACTAGTGGACAGTGAATGTTTCTCTGGAACTGGTTTTCTCAATATAAAAGTGGTCACTTAACACTTCTGTTTTCTCTAATAGCATTGTACTACGTCTGTGATATATATATATATATATATATATATATATATATATATATATATATAAAACAGATGCTATTTTGTATTTTGTTCTCTCCCAGACTGTTATAGGAATACACACTGCGGATACGGTCAAGTAGTAGGTTAACCCTTGTAGTAACAAGTATAATGTGATATGAGGGAGTAAAATTACTTTTCCTTCATCTGTGTAAAAAAAAAAAAAACAACAACAAATTAACATATCAAGTAGGAGCAGTGCTGCAGACCACACTACCATAAATGAAAGGGATGATGTTTCTATTTTCTCCAAGGAAGCACCAGGCAATATAGCCCACTAACTCTGTATGCATCACTGAGCGACTGAAGAAAACATATAAAAAAGAGTGGTTGAAGGGATAGTCTAGTAAAAATTTAACTTTTATGATTCAGATAGAAAGTTGCTTAAAATTGCATGCTCTAATTTACAACTATTACCAATTTTTATTTGTTCTCGTCATATCTATTTGAAAAAAGCAAGAATGTAAGCTTAGGAGCCAGATCATTTTTGGTTCAGCACCTGGGTAGCGCTTGCTGATTGGTAGCTAAATGTAGCCAACAATCAGCAAGCGCTACCCAGGTTCTGAACTAAAAATGGCCCGGCTCCTAAGCTTACATTACAGCCCTTTCAAATAAAGATACAAAGAGAACAAAAAAATGATAATAGGAGTAAATTAGAAAGTTGCTTAAAATTGCATTCTATATCTGAATCATAAAAGTTTAATTTTGACTAGACTATCCCTACCTTGGGCACAAGTACAATAGGTTCACCATTCTTGCACTACACAGACACAACATATTCAAGGTATATTAAACAAAAATGTGAATGGAACTGGCAGGGGCAATAACCTGATGATTCACAGCAGGGTATTATATCTTACCTCACAGCCAAAAAATCAACAGACAATGAAACGTTAAAAAAAAAAAAAAAAAAAAAAAAATTGTTCAGGGAACAATAGAAGTGTGGCTTTTATACTTGTGTATTGTTGTGGTCAGTGTTGCATAGTAATATAGGTGAAATACAAGACTTAATTCCATGAATGTCATCCTCTCACACATTCCTATTACAGGTACAAATTCCCAAATCCAAACTTTAATTTTAATTTTTTTTTAATTATAAATTGCCATTTTTCTCACTAGTAAGTCACATCCTCTGCCTGCGTCTGTTTTTTTTTTGAGTCTGCAAATAATAGTCTATATTTTATTTAAAACAACATCTTTCTGATGGTATTATGTATACAAAAATATTAAAAATTATATACAACCACCTTAAGGTTGCACGTATAAGCTGTACTATAACATGTACATATTACCTAAATAACATAAGATATTCATAATCCCCTCCAGGAGATTTGGAGGGCTGCAGCTGAGCAGGGGCATGTGTGACACAAATTGATGGGGAGGAGTTGCTGGTGAGGCTGTGCGTGCAGCAAGCACCTGGGCCACCCTTAGCATTTACGGGGCCCTTGGTGAGACAAATTAGTGGGGCCCCTCAGCCCAGCACCCCTCTTCCTCTATCCTTATATACCCTGCCCCCTGTATCACTATATATATATATATATATATATATATATACATACATACACACACACACACACTAGTCCTAAAGCCAGTTCACACGGGCCATTTTTTGCAGTATAGCGGTCCCACCGCAGAAATTAGACAAGACCTGGATTCCGCCCTAAGCAAGTATCCGAGATACTTCTTTCATAGCTAGGGGACTGCGAGTCCCACCCTGATGATTGACATATGCCACAGTTGTCACAAAAACATAATTTATGTAAGAACTTACCTGATAAATTCATTTCTTTCATATTAGCAAGAGTCCATGAGCTAGTGACGTATGGGACACACATTCCCACCAGGAGGGGCAAAGTTTCCCAAACCTCAAAATGCCCACAAATACACCCCTCACCACACCCACAATTCAGTTTAACGAATAGCCAAGAAGTGGGGTGATAAAAAAGTGCGAAAGCATATAAAATAAGGAATTGGAATAATTGTGCTTTATACAAAAATCATAACCACCACAAAAAAGGGCGGGCCTCATGGACTCTTGCTAATATGAAAGAAATGAATTTATCAGGTAAGTTCTTACATAAATTATGTTTTCTTTCATGTAATTAGCAAGAGTCCATGAGCTAGTGACGTATGGGATAATGATTACCCAAGATGTGGATCTTTCCACGCAAGAGTTACTAGAGAGGGAGGGATAAAATAAAGACAGCCAATTCCTGCTGAAAATAATCCACACCCAAAATAAAGTTTAATGAAAAACATAAGCAGAAGATTCAAACTGAAACTGCTGCCTGAAGTACTTTTCTACCAAAAACTGCTTCAGAAGAAGAAAATACATCAAAATGGTAGAATTTAGTTAAAGTATGCAAAGAGGACCAAGTTGCTGCTTTGCAAATCTGATCAATCGAAGCTTCATTCCTAAACGCCCAGGAAGTAGAAACTGACCTAGTAGAATGAGCTGTAATCCTTTGAGGCGGAGATTTACCCGACTCAACATAGGCAAGATGAATTAAAGATTTCAACCAAGATGCCAAAGAAATGGCAGAAGCTTTCTGGCCTTTTCTAGAACCGGAAAAGATAACAAATAAACTAGAAGTCTTTCGGAAAGACTTAGTAGCTTCAACATAATATTTCAAAGCTCTAACAACATCCAAAGAATGCAATGATTTCTCCTTAGAATTCTTAGGATTAGGACATAATGAAGGAACCACAATTTCCCTACTAATGTTGTTAGAATTCACAACTTTAGGTAAAAATTCAAAAGAAGTTCGCAACACTGCCTTATCCTGATGAAAAATCAGAAAAGGAGACTCACAAGAAAGAGCAGATAATTCAGAAACTCTTCTGGCAGAAGAGATTGCCAAAAGGAACAAAACTTTCCAAGAAAGTAATTTAATGTCCAATGAATGCATAGGTTCAAACGGAGGAGCTTGAAGAGCCCCCAGAACCAAATTCAAACTCCAAGGAGGAGAAATTGACTTAATGACAGGTTTTATACGAACCAAAGCTTGTACAAAACAATGAATATCAGGAAGATTAGCAATCTTTCTGTGAAAAAGAACAGAAAGAGCAGAGATTTGTCCTTTCAAAGAACTTGCGGATAAACCTTTATCTAAACCATCCTGAAGAAACTGTAAAATTCTCGGAATTCTAAAAGAATGCCAAGAAAAATGATGAGAAAGACACCAAGAAATATAAGTCTTCCAGACTCTATAATATATCTCTCTGGATACAGATTTACGAGCCTGTAACATAGTATTAATCACAGAGTCAGAGAAACCTCTTTGACCAAGAATCAAGCGTTCAATCTCCATACCTTTAAATTTAAGGATTTGAGATCCTGATGGAAAAAAGGACCTTGCGACAGAAGGTCTGGTCGTAGCGGAAGAGTCCACGGATGGCAAGAGGCCATCCGGACAAGATCCGCATACCAAAACCTGTGAGGCCATGCCGGAGCTACCAGCAGAACAAACGAGCATTCCTTCAGAATCTTGGAGATTACTCTTGGAAGAAGAACTAGAGGCGGAAAGATATAAGCAGGATGATACTTCCAAGGAAGTGATAATGCATCCACTGCTTCCGCCTGAGGATCCCGGGATCTGGACAGATACCTGGGAAGTTTCTTGTTTAGATGAGACGCCATCAGATCTATTTCTGGAAGCTCCCACATTTGAACAATCTGAAGAAATACCTCTGGGTGAAGAGACCATTCGCCCGGATGCAACGTTTGGCGACTGAGATAATCCGCTTCCCAATTGTCTATACCTGGGATATGAACCGCAGAGATTAGACAGGAGCTGGATTCCGCCCAAACCAGAATTCGAGATACTTCTTTCATAGCCAGAGGACTGTGAGTCCCTCCTTGATGATTGATGTATGCCACAGTAGTGACATTGTCTGTCTGAAAACAAATGAACGATTCTCTCTTCAGAAGAGGCCAAGACTGAAGAGCTCTGAAAATTGCACGGAGTTCCAAAATATTGATCGGTAATCTCACCTCCTGAGATTCCCAAACTCCTTGTGCCGTCAGAGATCCCCACACAGCTCCCCAACCTGTCAGACTTGCATCTGTTGAAATTACAGTCCAGGTCGGAAGCACAAAAGAAGCCCCCTGAATTAAACGATGGTGATCTGTCCACCACGTTAGAGAGTGTCGTACAATCGGTTTTAAAGATATTAATTGAGATATCTTTGTGTAATCCTTGCACCATTGATTCAGCATACAGAGCTGAAGAGGTCGCATGTGAAAACGAGCAAAGGGGATCGCGTCCGATGCAGCAGTCATAAGACCTAGAATTTCCATGCATAAGGCTACCGAAGGGAATGATTGTGACTGAAGGTTTCGACAAGCTGAAATCAATTTTAGACGTCTCTTGTCTGTTAAAGACAGAGTCATGGACACTGAATCTATCTGGAAACCCAGAAAGGTTACCCTTGTCTGAGGAATCAATGAACTTTTTGGTGAATTGATCCTCCAACCATGATCTTGAAGAAACAACACAAGTCGATTCGTATGAGATTCTGCTAAATGTAAAGACTGAGCAAGTACCAAGATATCGTCCAAATAAGGAAATACCACAATACCCTGTTCTCTGATTACAGATAGAAGGGCACCGAGAACCTTTGTAAAAATTCTTGGAGCTGTAGCTAGGCCAAACGGCAGAGCCACAAACTGGTAATGCTTGTCCAGAAAAGAGAATCTCAGGAACTGATAATGATCTGGATGAATCGGAATATGCAGATATGCATCCTGTAAATCTATTGTGGACATAAAATGCCCTTGCTGAACAAAAGGCAAGATAGTCCTTACAGTTACCATTTTGAACGTTGGTATCCTTACATAACGATTCAATATTTTTAGATCCAGAACTGGTCTGAAGGAATTCTCCTTCTTTGGTACAATGAAGAGATTTGAATAAAACCCCATCCCCTGTTCCAGAACTGGAACTGGCATAATTACTCCAGCCAACTCTAGATCTGAAACACAATTCAGAAATGCTTGAGCTTTCACTGGATTTACTGGGACACGGGAAAGAAAAAATCTCTTTGCAGGAGGTCTCATCTTGAAACCAATTCTGTACCCTTCTGAAACAATGTTCTGAATCCAAAGATTGTGAACAGAATTGATCCAAATTTCTTTGAAAAAACGTAACCTGCCCCCTACCAGCTGAGCTGGAATGAGGGCCGCACCTTCATGTGGACTTAGAAGCAGGCTTTGCCTTTCTAGAAGGCTTGGATTTATTCCAGACTGGAGATGGTTTCCAAACTGAAACTGCTCCTGAGGATGAAGGATCAGGCTTTTGTTCTTTGTTGAAACGAAAGGAACGAAAACGATTATTAGCCCTGTTTTTACCCTTAGATTTTTTATCCTGTGGTAAAAAAGTTCCTTTCCCACCAGTAACAGTTGAGATAATGGAATCCAACTGAGAACCAAATAATTTGTTACCCTGTAAAGAAATGGAAAGTAGAGTTGATTTAGAAGCCATATCAGCATTCCAAGTTTTAAGCCATAAAGCTCTTCTAGCTAAAATAGCTAGAGACATAAACCTGACATCAACTCTGATAATATCAAAAATGGCATCACAGATAAAATTATTAGCATGCTGAAGAAGAATAATAATATTATTTGAATCATGATCTGTTACTTGTTGTGCTAAAGTCTCCAACCAAAAAGTTGAAGCTGCAGCAACATCAGCCAAAGATATAGCAGGTTTAAGAAGATTACCTGAACACAGATAAGCTTTTCTTAGAAAGGATTCAATTTTCCTATCTAAAGGATCTTTAAACGAAGTACCATCTGACGTAGGAATAGTAGTACTTTTAGCAAGGGTAGAAATAGCCTCATCGACTTTAGGGATTTTGTCCCAAAATTCTAATCTGTCAGACGGCACAGGATATAATTGCTTAAAACGTTTAGAAGGAGTAAATGAATTACCCAATTTATCCCATTCTCTGGAAATTACTTCAGAAATAGCATTAGGAACAGGAAAAACTTCTGGAATAACCACAGGAGATTTAAATACCTTATCTAAACGTTTAGAATTAGTATCAAGAGGACCAGAATCCTCTATTTCTAAAGCAATTAGTACTTATTTAAGTAAAGAACGAATAAATTCCATTTTAAATAAATATGAAGATTTATCAGCATCAATCTCTGAGACAGAATCCTCTGAACCAGAAGAGTCATCAGAATCAGAATGATGATGTTCATTTAAAAATTCATCTGTAGAGAGAGAAGTTTTAAAAGATTTTTTATGTTTACTAGAAGGAGAAATAACAGACATAGCCTTCTTGATGGATTCAGAAACAAAATCTCTTATGTTATCAGGAACATTCTGCACCTTAGATGTTGAGGGAACTGCAACAGGCAATGGTACATTACTAAAGGAAATATTATCTGCTTTAACAAGTTTGTCATGACAATTAATACAAACAACAGCCGGAGGAATAGCTACCAAAAGTTTACAGCAGATACACTTAGCTTTGGTAGTTCCAGCACTAGACAGCGATTTTCCTGAAGTATCTTCTGACTCAGATGCAACGTGAGACATCTTGCAATATGTAAGAGAAAAAACAACATATAAAGCAAAATTGATCAAATTCCTTAAATGACAGTTTCAGGAATGGAAAAAAATGTTAATAAACAAGCTTCTAGTAACCAGAAGCAAAGAAAAAATGAGACTGAAATAATGTGGAGACAAAAGCGACGCCCATATTTTTTGGCGCCAAATAATACGCCCACATTGACGCCAAAAATGACGCCACATCCGGAACGCCGACATTTTTGGCGCAAAAGGACGTCAAAAAATGACGCAACTTCCGGCGACACGTATGACGCCGGAAACAGAAAAGATTTTTTGCGCCAAAAAAGTCCGTGCCAAGAATGACGCACTAAAATGAAGCATTTTCAGCCCCCGCGAGCCTAACAGCCCACAGGGAAAAAAAAAGTCAAAATTTTTTAAGGTAAGAAAAAATGATTGATTCAAATGCATTATCCCAAATATGAAACTGACTGTCTGAAAATAAGGAATGTTGAACATTCTGAGTCAACGCAAATAAATGTTTGAATACATATATTTAGAACTTTATAAATAAAGTGCCCAACCATAGCTTAGAGTGTCACAGAAAATAAGATTTACTTACCCCAGGACACTCATCTACATGTTTGTAGAAAGCCAAACCAGTACTGAAACGAAAATCAGCAGAGGTAATGGTATATAAATAAGAGTATATCGTCGATCTGAAAAGGGAGGTAAGAGATGAATCTCTACGACCGATAACAGAGAACCTATGAAATAGACCCCGTAGAAGGAGATCACTGCATTCAAATAGGCAATACTCTCCTCACATCCCTCTGACATTCACTGCACGCTGAGAGGAAAACCGGGCTCCAACTTGCTGCGGAGCGCATATCAACGTAGAATCTAGCACAAACTTACTTCACCACCTCCATAGGAGGCAAAGTTTGTAAAACTGAATTGTGGGTGTGGTGAGGGGTGTATTTGTGGGCATTTTGAGGTTTGGGAAACTTTGCCCCTCCTGGTGGGAATGTGTGTCCCATACGTCACTAGCTCATGGACTCTTGCTAATTACATGAAAGAAAAGGCAAACAGGTGACAGCATAAATAATCATATATTTATTATAAAGAAGACAAAAAACAGGCAACGTTTCGGGAGGTTATCCCTTATTCATGGCATAAATAAGGGATAACCTCCAGAAACGTCGCTTGTTTTTTTGTCTTCTTTATAATAAATATATGATTATTTATGCTGTCACCTGTTTGCCTTTTTGAGATATTGTGGGACCTGGAGCAGTGGCCCTATGGTGACATGCATTCTATCTCAGTGTGCTGATATTTGGCTTGATATTTGGCTGATATTTGGCTTGATATATGCCACAGTTGTGACATGAATGGTTCTCTCTTCAACAGAGGCCAAACCTGAAGCGCCCTGAAAATAGCACGGAGTTCTAAAATATTGATTGGTAACCTCGCCTCTTGAAATTTCCAAACCCCTTGTGCTGTCAGAGATCCCCAGACAGCTCCCCAACCTGAAAGACGTGCATCTGTTGTGATTGAAGTCCAGGTTGGATGAACAAAAGAGGCCCCTTGAATTATACGGTGGTGATCTAACCACCGAGTCAGAGAAAGTTGAACATTGCGATTTAAGGATATTAATTGTGATATCTTTGGTATAATCCCTGCACCATTGATTCATCATACAAAGCTGGAGAGGTCTCATATGAAAATGAGCAAAAGGGATTGCGTCCGATGCTGCAGTCATGAGACCTAAAACCTCCATGCACATAGCCACTGAAGGGAATGATTGAAACTGAAGGTTCTGACAGACTGAAACCAATTTCATTCGTCTCTTTTCTGTTAGAGACAGAGTCATGGACACTGAATCTATCTGGAAACCTAAAATGGTGACCCTTGTCTGAGGAATCAAGGAACTTTTTGGTAAATTGATCCTCCAACCATGTCTTTGAAGAAACAACACTAGTTGATTCGTGTGAGATTCGGCAAAATGTAAAGACTGAGCTAGTACCAAGATATCGTCCAAATAAGGAAACACCGCAATACCCTCTTCTCTGATTACAGAGAGTAAGGCACCCGAGAACGTTTGAAAAAATTATTGGAGCTGTCGCTAGGCCAAATGAAAAAGCGACAAATTGGTAATGCTTGTCTACAAAAGAGAATCTCAGAAACCGATAGTGGTCTGGATAAATCAGAATATGAAGATATGCATCCTGTAAGTCTATCATGAACATATAATGACTTTGCTGAACAAAAGGCAGAATAGTCTTTATAGTCACCATTTTGAAAGTTGGCACTCTTATAAAATGGTTCAAAATTTTCAGATCCAGAACTGGCCTGAATTAATTTTCTTTCTTTGGGACAATGAATAGATTTGAATAAAACCCCAGACCCTGTTCCTGAAACTGAACTGGTACAATTACCCCTGAAAGCTCTAGATCTCAGCGCTGCGGAATCTGTTGGCGCTCAACAAATACCTGATAATAAGAATAATAATCTGAAACACACTCCAGAAAAGCCTGAGCCTTCACTGAATTTGCTGGAATGCGTGAGAGAAAAAATCTTCTCACAGGAGGTCTTACTCTGAATCCAATTCGATACCCATGAGAGACAATGCTCTGAATCCATTGATTTTGGACAGAATCTGCCCAAATGTTTTGGAAAAATTTTAATCTGCCCCCCACCAGCTGAGCTGGAATGAGGGCCGCACCTTCATGCAGACTTGGGGGCTGGCTTTGCTTTCTTGAAAGGCTTGGATTTATTCCAACTTGAAGAGGGTTTCCAATTGGAACCAGATTCTTTTGGGAAAGAATTGGCTTTCTGTTCCTTATTCTGTCGAAAAGAACGAAAACGATTAGAAGCTTAAGATTTACCCTTAGATCTTTTATCCTGAGGTAAAAAAAACTCCCTCCCCCCAGTAACAGTTGAAATAATTGAATCCAACTGAGAACCAAATAAATTGTTACCGTGGAAAGAAAGAGATAGTAATCTAGACTTAGATAACGTCAGCATTCCAATATTTGAGCCACAAAGCTCTTCTAGCTAAAATAGCTAAAGACATAGATTTACCATCAATGTTGATGATATCAAAAAATGGCATCACAGATAAAATGATTAGCATGTTGAAGCAAGCGAACAATGATAGACAAATCAGGATCTGTTTCCTGTTGCGCTAAACTTTCCAACCAAAAGTTGATGCAACTGCAAGATCAGCCAAAAAAATGATAGCCAGAATATAAATAAGCTTTCCTTAGATACGATTCAAGTTTCCTATCTAAAGGGTCCTTAAAGGAAGTACTATCTTCCATAGGGATAGTAATACGTTTGGCAAGAGTAGAGATAGCCCCATCAACTTTGGGGATTTTTCCCCAAAACTCCAATCTAATTGCTGGCAAAGGATATAACTTTTTAAACCTAGCAGAAGGAATAAAAGAAGTACCAGGCCTATTCCATTCCTTAGAAATCATATCAGAAATAGCATCAGGAACTGGAAAAACCTCTGGAGTAACCACAGGAGGTTTATAAACAGAATTTAAATGTTTACTAGTTTTAATATCAAGAGGACTAGTTTCCTCAATATCCAAAATAATCAATACCTCTTTTAACAAGGAACGAATATACTCCATCTTAAAGAGAAAAGTAGATTTGTCAGTGTCAATATCTGAGGAAGGATCTTCTGAATCAGATAGATCCTCATCGGAGGAGGATAAATCAGTGTGTTGTCGGTCATTTAAAATTTCATCAACTTTATGAGAAGTTTTAAAAGACCTTTTACGTTTATTAGAAGGTGGAATAGCAGACAAAGCCTTCTAAATCGCATCAGCAATAAAATCTTTTATATTCACAGGGATATCATGTACATTAGATATTGAAGGAACCACAGGCATTGTACTAGTACTGATGGATACATTCTCTGCATGTAAAAGCTTATCATGACAACTGTTACATACTACCGCTGGAGATATAATCTCCGCTAACTTACAACAGATACACTTATCTTTGGTAGAACTGTTATCAGGCAGCAGGAATCCAACAGTGGTTTCTGAGACAGGATCAGATTGAGACATCTTGCAAGAGAAAAAAACAACATATAAAGCAAAATTATCAATTTCCTTATATGACAGTTTCTGGAATGGGGAAAAAAATGCAAACAGCATAGCCCTCTGAGCATAGAAAAAGGCAAGAGGCATATAGGAAGTGAGGTTTAAATAATGAAATTAATTGGTGCCAAGTATGATGCGCAATGCAAAATGAAAAAAAAATTGGCACCAACAACATCCGGAAATGATGCAACTCGCGTCATAGCAGACGCAACCTTGTGCAAAGAACCTGGGGTCAACTAAGACGCCGGAAATGGGGAATTTGCATCACCGAACGTTCCTTCGTGCCAAACAAATTCTCACGCCAAGAATGACGCAATAAATATTAGCATTTTGCAGCCTCGCAAGCCTAATTTTGCCCGCGAAATTTAATGAAAACAGTCAATTTCAGAGAGAAGACTAAACCCCAGGTAAGAAAAAATAACTTCCTAACTATGTTTTCCCAATTTTGAAACTGATAGTCTATAAAAGGAAATATACATAAACCTGACTCATGGCAAATATAAGTGCAATACATATATTTAGAACTTCACATTAATACATAAAGTGCCAAACCATAGCTGAGAGTATCTTAAGTAATGAAAACATACTTACCGAAAGACACCGATCCACATATAGCAGATAGCCAAACCAGTACTGAAACAGTTATCAGTAGAGGTAATGGAATATGAGAGTATATCGTCGATCTGAAAAAGGGAGGTAGGAGATTTCCCACGAGGAAAACCATAGAGTTCAATAGGTGATACTCCCTTCACATCCCTCTGACATTCACTGTACTCTGAGAGGAATCGGGCTTCAAAATGCTGAGAAGCTCATATCACAGAAGAAAATCAAGCACAAACTTACTTCACCACCTCCATAGGGAGGCAAAGTTTGTAAAACTGAATTGTGGGTGTGGTGAGGGGTGTATTTATAGGCATTTTGAGGTTTGGGAAACTTTGCCCCTCCTGGTAGGATTGTATATCCCATACGTCACTAGCTCATGGACTCTTGCCAATTACATGAAAGAAAAAGAATATGCAAATATCCTACACTAGTGGGAACTAGCTGCTAATTGGTGCCTCCACAAATTTGTCTCTTGTGATTGGCTAACTAGATGTGTTCAGCTAGCTGCCTTTACTGTAAAGCTGTTCCTTCAGCAAAGGATAACAAGATAATAACTCAAATTTGATATTAGAAGTAAATTGGAAAGTTGTTTAAAATTGTATCTATTATGCACATCATGAAAGAAAATTTTGGTGTTTCCTGTCCCTTTAATTACTCACACAGCGAATTCATCAAGAAACAAAAAACAAAATTTATGCTTACCTGATACATTTATTTATTTCTTGACACGATGAGTCCACGGATCATTTAATTACTACTGGGATATATCACTCCTGCCCAGCAGGAGGCGGCAAAGAGCACCAGAGCAAAGCTGTTAAATATCACCTCCCTTCCCTCCCACTCCAGTCATTCGACAGACGTCAAGGAGAGAAAGGAAGTAACAAGGTGCAGAGGTGTCTGAAGTTTAACATACTTATACCCTGTCTAAAATACAGGGCGGGCCGTGGACTCATCATGTCAAGAAAGAAAGAAATTTATCAGGTAAGCAAAAATTTTGTTTTCTTTCTAATGACACAATGAGTCCACGGATCATTTAATTACTACTGGGATTCAATACCCAAGCTAGAGTACACAGATGATAAGGGAGGGACAAGACAGGGAACCTAACCAGAAGGCACCACTGCTTGAAGAACCTTTCTCCCAAAAGCGGCCTCAGCAGAGGCAAAAGTATCAAATTTATAGAATTTTGAAAAAGTGTGAAGAGAGGACCAAGTTGCAGCCTTGCAAATCTGTTCCACAGAAACTTCATTTTTGAATGCCCATGAGGAAGCAACAGCTCTCGTGGAATGAGCCGTAACTCTCTCTGAAGGTTGCTGTCCAGCAGTTTCATGGGAAAAACGTATGATGATCTTCAGCCAAAAAGAAATAAGTAGCCGTAGCTTTCTGTCCCTTATGTTTTCCCAAGAAAACCACAAACAAGGCAGAAGACTGACGAAAATCCTTAGTTGCCTGTAAATAAAATTTTAATGCACGTACCACATCCAGATTGTGCAGCAGCCGTTCCTTCTGAGAAGAAGGATTAGGACATAAAGAAGGAACAACATCTCCTGATTAATGTTCCGGTCAGAAACCACTTTAGGGAGAAACCCTAATTTGGTATGTAACACTACGTTATCCGAATGAAAAATAAGGTAAGGAGAATCATACTGTAATGCCGAGAGCTCTGACACTCTATGAGCAGATGAAATAGCAACAAGAAACAAAACTTTCCAAGATAACAACTTAATCTCTAAGGAACGCATAGGCTCAAACGGAGCCCCTTGAAGAACCTTAAGAACTAAATTAAGACTCCAGGGAGGAGTAACTGGTTTGAACACAGGCCTGATCCTGACCAAGGTCTGACAAAACGATTGCACGTCTAGTATGTCCGCCAGACATTTATGTAACAAAATAGACAAGGCAGATATTTGACCCTTTAGGGAACTTGCCGATAGGCCCTTCTCCAAACCTTCTTGGAGGAAGGACATAATTCTAGGAATCCTAACTCTACTCCAAGAGTAGCCCTTGGATTCACACCAATATAGATATTTACGTCATATCTTGTGGTAAATTTTTCTAGTCAAAGGTTTACGAGCCTGAATCATGGTCTCTATGACCGAATCCAAAACCCCCCAGATTTTAAGCGTTTAATCTCCAAGCAGTCAGCTTCAGAGAAAGTAGATTTTGGAAGGGCCCTTGAAATAGAAGGTCCTTCCTCAACGGAAGTCTCCAAGGTGGAAGAGATGACATGTCCACCAGATCTGCATACCAAATCCTGCGAGGCCATGCTGGTGCAATGAGGATCACCAATGCCCTCTCCTGCTTGATTCGAGCAATGACCCGAGGAAGAATAGTGAACGGAGGAAATAGGTATGCAAGACTGAAATTACAAGGTACCGCCAGGGCGTCTATCAATACAGCCTGAGGGTCCCTTGACCTCGACCCGTACCTCGGAAGCTTGGCATTCTGCCGAGATGCAATGAGATCCAATTCCGGCTGACCCCATTTGAGAATCAGGCTCGAGAACACTTCCGGATAAGGGTTCCCACTCCCCCAGATGAAAGGTCTGCCTGCTCAGGAAGTCCGCCTCCCAGTTGTCCACCCCTGGGATGTGTATTGCTGACAGACAACAATTGTGGGTCTCCGCCCACCGAATTATCTTGGCTACCTCTGTCATGGCTAAGGAACTCCGCTTCCTCCCTGATGGTTGATGTAAGCCACTGAAGTTATGTTGTCTGACTGGAACCTGATGAACAGGACAGAGGCTAACAGGGGACAGACCAGAAGAGCATTGAAGATTGCTCTCAGCTCCAGAATGTTTATCGGCTGAACAGACTCTGCCTGAGTCCAAGTTCCCTGCGCCTTTAGAGCTCCAGACTGCTCCCCATCCTAGAAGGCTGGCGTCTGTTGTCACAATCACCAAAGAGGGTCTGCGAAAGCAGGTTCCCTGGGAGAGATGATCCTGAGACAACCACCAAAGAAGAGAATCCCTCGTCTTCTGCTCCAGCTGTATTCGTGGAGACAGATTTGCATAATCTCAGTTCCATTGACTGAGCATGTTCAACTGCAGAGGTCTGAGGTGGAAACGGGCGAACGGGATGATGTCCATTGCCATTACCATCAGCCCGATTACCTCCATGCACTGAGCCACTGATGGTCAAGGAGTGGACTGAAGCGCTAGGCAATCAAAAATCTTTGATCTCCTGACTTCTGTCAGAAAAATCTTCATTGATAGGGAATCTATTATGGTTCCCAAGAAAGTTACCCTTGTATTTGGAACTAAGGAACTCTTTTCCAAATTTACCTTCCACCCGTGAGATTGCAGGAAAGATAACAACATTCCCATGTGGGACAACAAACAAAGATTCTGGCTAACAGTGAAAAAATACTTCAGCAAAGTATTGCGAATCAAAAAAAGTATTTTATTGTACAGTGCACTAAAAACAAAAAGGAGGACAATAGTGTATGACCATGCAGAAAAACAATAGAATGGTCATAAAAAAGGCAGCAAGGAGAATACGAGTTTCATGCGGGACCACCGCACTTGATTACTGCTTAGCAAGTAAGTCTGCCCACAGTTTATTTAAAGGTACATAATTAACAAATATCACCTGAATATTATCACAATAATTACATTTCAATAAATTAATCTTAATAACAGATAAAGTGTAAACCTAAAATAAACTGTGAAAAAGACAGGACACAAGAAATGCTAAAGTGTACTATAAAAATAACTATAAAAATTACAAGTATTAAGTGAAAAATAACGTTTCAAAATAAATGCTGACCATAATTAGTTACAAAGAGAACCTAGACAGTATATTCCATGTGTTGGGACCATAAATATTGACACAATAAATGAACTAAGCATCCAGTGTGTTGACAATGAATAGCACCACTTCTTTTCTGTATAAATATATTATTAGAGCAAAATCGCCTTAGCATTAAATTAGATTAAACTGATACAAACGAATAAGTAAATAAAATAAATTAAAATCAATGTTGGGCACAGAGGTGGCACTTGAGCTAACACAACTGTTAAGGTCTAATAACCAGCATACAGCTATATATTGAAACTGTGCCCATCTAATACCCAAGACTGGTAGAAAAATGCTAAATTAATTCTTGATAAACAATGAAATGGGTACAAGGCCAGCTAAACAAACAGGTTTACATCAGTCTCTATGTTGAGACCACGGGGGGGATGTAGTATTGAGGTGAAATATCCACTTCACCTCCTTTTTACTTAAAAAGTATTCCCTATCCCCCTCTTTTAGAGAAATAGACATGGTCAATAACTTGAAAGCTGGCTAGTGAAGAATCTCCCTTATGTTCAAATTTGAAGTGAGTAGCTACTGAGGTAAAGACTTCAGGAACACCTATATCTCTGATATGTTTTAGGACACGGTCCCTCATACGTCTCTTAGTTTTACCTAAATATTGAATGTTGCATTCCCTACATGTCATAAGATACACAACATGTGTTGAATTGCAATGTAGACTATATATAATTTTGTATTCCTTATTAGTGCTGTGGGACATAAAGGTATCCCCTTCATTCACATAATTGCAGGTTTTACATCTAGTTGCTCTACATTTGAAAAAACACATCCTAGGTTTCAACCACATTTGAAACTTCTTTTCAGGTAGATAGGAAGGTGCAACATAATCGCTTATGCACATAGCTTTTCTGGACACAAATTTTACTCCTCCTGTAATTATCTTTTGTAAAATTGGGTCTGTGGGTAATATAGGTAAACATTCACGAACAATGTCACAAATTTGTCTATATTCTAGACTATATGGGGTACTAAAAATAATTTTCCCTGAAAAGTCCTTAGCATTCCTTTCCCTAACTTCCTTTTTGTAGGTAAGTAATGCTTCACGTGGGATAGCATCTACAATGTTTTTAGTTGTTGTTAAGAGTTTGTCACTGTACCCTCTATAGAGAAGTCTATTGTACATATCTTTACTCTGTTGCTGATACATGCTCTCACTGGAGCAAATACGCCTAGTCCTAATAAAATGACCTTTAGGAATGGCCTTCAGTATATGCTTGGGATGACGAGATCTATAGTTGAGAATGGTGTTGCCACCTGTAGGTTTTCTATATAAATTGGTGATAATTCTGTCTCCATCAGTAGTTAAAGGGACATAATACTCATATGCTAAATCACTTGAAACTGATGCAGTATAACTGTAAAAAGCTGACAGGAAAATATCACCTGAGCATCTCTATGTAAAAAAGGAAGATATTTTACCTCACAATCTCCTCAGCTCAGCAGAGTAAGTTCTGTGTAAAAAGTTATAC
This sequence comes from Bombina bombina, assembly GCF_027579735.1. NCBI lineage: Eukaryota > Metazoa > Chordata > Amphibia > Anura > Bombinatoridae > Bombina > Bombina bombina. Next base: position 1,496,342,707 of record NC_069499.1, read on the forward strand.
TCAGCTGCTCCCAGCTGCAGGTAAAAAAAAATAAAAAAAAATGAAGAAATAAACTGCAGCCAATCAGCATCAGCAGTGCTGAGGTCATGAACTCTTTTACTGTGATCTCATGAGATTTGACTTAGCTCTCATGAGATTTCATAGTAAGCTTCCTTTACCTGATTGGTGAAATAATATGAGAGTGCATAATGCTCATCCCTTCTGCTGTCCTAGGACAGACACACTAAAATGCTGCTTAGAAATCCTTTACAATGGGAGGTGGCTACTGAGGAACTTTTGAGGTAAAATATCTTTCTTTTTTACATAGAGATGTTCAGGAGATATTTTCTAGACAGCTTTTTACAGCTATGCTGCATCACTTTCAAGTGTTTAAACATTTGGGTATTATGGCCCTTTAATTCTATATCCAAGAACTGGATTTTATGAGTATCCTGAATTCCAACAAAACTAAGGTTAAATTCATTACAGTTCAAATAGTCAAAAAAAGAATGTACTAAATCCTCACAACCATCCCAAACAAATAGGTCATCAATATAGCGACCAAAATAAATTATACCGTTTCTAAAGGGGTTACTATCTGCATAGACGTGGAGCATCTCCCACTATCCCATGTAGAGATTGGCGTGCGAGGGGGCGAATTTCGCCCCCATAGCTGTTCCACGTCTCTGCAGATAGTAAGATCCCTCGAATAGTAAATAGTTGTGAGAAAGCAGAAAATCAAAAGTAAAAAAAAGAAAATGTTTCAAATCCTCTGTATAGTTTGACATTCTATCCAGAATGTTAGAAATGGTATTCAATCCCATATGGTGAGGAATAGAGATGTACAGTGAAGCTACATCTACTACAACAAATCTGTAAGTGGGTTTCCACTTGATGGACCGCAGGGAATACAACACGTGTGTAGAATCACTGATATAACTCACAAGTTCACACACTAAAGGTTGCAAAAAAGCATCAACCATCTCAGAAGTGGGCTCCAATAGGGAGCCCACCCCTGAAATGATAGGCCTGCCAGGAGGATGGACTTCATCCTTGTGCAGCTTCGGAAGAAAATAGGTATCTTAGGATATTGTATCAGAAATTGGTCCATTTTAAGATCTGTTATGACTCCTATCTGTTTACCCAAAAGTAATATCTTTTCTAATCTTTGGCTATATTTGACTGTAGGGTTTGTATCCAATTTCTCATACACATCTACATCATTAAGTTGTCGTTTAGCCTCAAACAGATAATACTCCCTATCCATGACAACAACGTTGCCACCTTTGTCTGATGCCTTAATGACTATATTTAAATTTTCCTTCAAGGATATAAGAGCCTTAAAATGATTACCACTGAGATTACTCAAATCTGCTCGTCTTTTTAGTTTTTATTTTGGAATCCACCTTGTTGGCCAAATATGTTAATTTTTGTTCAATGGTTCACTGAAAAACATCAATATTCTTACCTCTAGTATTGACAGGGTAGAAGGTATTTCTACTTTTAACATTGACATCAGGGCACATAGTCCCTTGTACCATATCTTCCTCCCTATTCCCTTCCATTAATGATACTAGTTCAGTAAGTGTACACTGTTGACTAAAATCAAGTCTATTATGTTCTATATCAGCCAACTGGTTTATACCACATTCAACCTCAGCCTCCTCGACACCCTCACATTCATCTACAAAAAAATGTTTTTTTAGAGTCAGTTTTCTGACAAATTTGTTTACATCTAGGATGGTGTTGAAGAGGCTGAAGTGAGTGGAAGGAGAAAAATTAAGCCCCATACTGAGGACTTCCCTTTCATAGTCAGTTAGTACATACTGGGACAAATTAACCACATTTTTTAAACATATTTCCGAACTGGAGTCCAATTGGTTCTCGTATAGTACTTTTTTATCCCTTTTTCCTTTTCTTCCCCTACTGCCTCTCTTTGTTTTTTTATTTTTGGTCTGGCTCCCAAACCTACTTCATTTTTTGATGCATCTTCTGTCTCTACCACTGGGATATCTAGTACTGATGTTCCCCTAGCAGCCCCCAAACCTTCCCCATTCGAATCCTGGTCAGTAGTTTCCTGATCATATTCTGTTTCTACAAACCTAACTTTTTTAGCTGATTTGTTATCAACATTTTTCTTAATAAAAGGTTTTCTAGAATTATAATTTTTATTGGTGGTTAGTGTCCATCTATAAACTGGATTAGATTCATAGTCCCTTTTGTCACGTGATAATTTAGATTTTTTTAAATCCCATAATTCTTTGGAAAATTTAAGCATATTCTCCTCAAATTTGACATCGTATTCCTTAAACACAGGGTCTGCTTGAAGAGTTTGTAAATCCATTTGTATAGCTTTAATAAGAGTTATCAGTTCTTGTCTTTGTTGTTTTTTAAACTCCATAAGCAAGTCCGTGTGGGACCTTGCTTGTTGAAAAGATGGCTCCTGGACCAGGATGTCGTCAAGATAGGGCGCCACTGCAATGCCCCGCAATCGGAGCACCGCTAACAGGGATCCCAGAACCTTTGAGAAAATTCTGGGAGCTGTGGCAAGGCCGAAAGGAAGAGCCACGAATTGGAAGTGTTTGTCTAGAAAATCAAACCTTAGAAACTTGTGATGATCCCTGTGAATGGGAACATGCAGGTATGCGTCCTTTAAATCCACCATTGTCATAAATTGACCTTCTTGGACCACAGGAAGATTGGAATGAATAGTTTCCATCTTGAAGGACGGTACTCTGAGGAATTTGTTTAGACTCTTGAGATCTAAAATTGGTCTGAAAGTTCCCTCCTTTTTGGGAACCACAAACAGATTGGAATAAAACCTAAGACCCCGTTCCTGCATCGGAACAGGAACTATCACTCCCAGGTCGGAGAGGTCCCGTACACAGTATAAGAACGTCTCTCTTTTTGTCTGGTCTACAGATAATCTTGAAAGCAGAAACCTGCCTCTGAGAGGAAAATTCTTGAACTCTAGTTTGTATCCCTGGGACACTATGTCTACTGGCCAGGGATCCTAAACATCTCGAGCCCAAACCTGAGCAAAGAAGGAAAGCCTGCCTCCCACAAGATCCGGTCCTGGATCAGGGGCAGAACCTTCATGATGTCTTTGATTCAATAGTAGGCTTTTTGGATTGTTTTTCCTTGTTCCAAGACTGATTGGGTCTCCAGGAAGGTTTAGACTGTTCTTGCTTGGAAGAGGAAGCGGAAGAATTTACCTTGAAATTTTGAAAGGAACGAAAATTACTCTGACATCCCTTTTGCTTGTTTTTCTTATCCTGAGGGAGATGACCCTTTCCTCCCGTAATATCAGAGATTATTTCCGTCAAACCCGGTCCAAACAAGGTCTTTCCCTTGTAAGGAATCGCTAAAAGGTTTTAACCATAAAGCTCTGCGGGCTAGTACAGTAAAACCTGAAATCTTTGCTCCCAGTTTGATAACCTGTAGGGAAGCATCAGTAATAAAGAAATTAACCAACTTAAGGGCTTTTATCCTATCCTGAATCTCATCAAGAGGAGTGTGTGTCTGAATAGCAATCAGACAATGCGTCAAACCAATATGCCGCCACACTAGTGAAGGTAGCAATGCACACGGCAGGTTGCCATTGTAAACCTTGGTGTACATACATCTTCTTGAGTAACCCCTCTAATTTTTTCTCCATAGGATCTTTAAAAGCACAACTATCTTCTATGGGGATAGTAGTTCTCTTGGCCAGAGTGGAAACAGCTCCTTCCACCTTGGGTACTGCTTGCCAAGCCTCCTTGATAGAATCCGCTATGGGAAACATCTTTTTAAATATAGGAGATGGGGAAAAAGGGATACCCAGTTTCTCCCATTCCTTAGCAATGATCTCAGAAGGTCGGTCAGGTACTGGAAAAACCGCTACTGATGAAGGAACATCAAAATATTTATTTAGCTTACTGGATTTCTTGGGATTAACTACGTCCATAGTGTCGCTGTCATCCAAAGTAGCTAAATCCTCCTTGAGTAACAGACGGAGGTGTTCCTAAACCTGAAAGATACAACTTCAGTATCAGCAATAGGAATTACACTGTCAGAATCTGAAATTTCACCTTCAGATGCTACCGAAGTATCCTTCTCCTCAGGCTTCTGGGAAGGGGCATTCGCAATAGCAAACACTGCGTCAGAAACCTTACTTACTGAAAGATTGTTTTTCCTCTTACGCTTTCCTTTTAACATGGGGAATACAGACAACGCATCAGAAACTGCAGAAGACATGAGAGAAGCGATGTCTTGCAACGTAACTCCAGGAGGAGCTAGAGAGGAAGCGCAGGGCACTGCATGTGTGGGCAGTAAAATTTGGGACGCTTGAGGAGAAAGCTGCGGCATATATTGAACATTGTCAATAGACTCCTGAACAGCATCCGCCTTGGAAAATGTTGGCTCACAAAAAAGTCTATCCCTATAATTTAAAGTCTTCTCAATACAAGAAGAACAGAAAGGGATTGGTGGTTCCACATTGGCATCAAAATACAAAGAACAAGTGACATTTTGCAAAGCCTCTTGGTCCATTCTGGCTCACAATGGGTCAATTAGCAAATAAAAACCTTAACTTTTTATTAAAAAATTAAATTGAAAAAAAACGTTACTGTCTCTTTAAATATAAAAGCGTAACTTTTTTACTGGAGATCGCAGAATGAATAAATAAGCTAAACAACAGCAATAGATCACTTCTACACCTGAGCTGCTTTGCTGAGGTGCCTACCTGTGAAACGCTAGGATTTACCAGTGCAACAAATAAAGGGACGTTCAGTCATGAAGTATAAAATACTTCATGCTGAAAGTTCCTTTATGTGTCTGAAGCGTTTGCTGCGCTGAGCGCCTCAGGCAGCTCACGGTAGAACGTTATTTTGCTGTGAGGTGATCTTAGCCAATAGTGTGCTAGCTATCCGGCATGGCACCTGCTGGCCCGCACTGCTATTGGCTAAGAGGTGGAAACGTCAACTCACAACAAAATAACATGGACTGCTTGAGGAGCTCAGTGCAGCGAACGCTTCAGACAAATAAAGAAACTTTCAGCACAAAGTATTTTATACTTCATGATTGAAAGTCCCTTTATTTGTTTCACTGGTAAATCCTAGCGTTTTACATATTTACTATAACTATAATAGTTTTGCTTAATGCAGGTATGTGCCTTATCGCAGGGTAAAGGATTATTATACAGAACTTTAATACAATCTGTAGAAGCAAGTCTCACGCTCCAGAGAAATGCAGTTAGTTCTACATGAGCGCATGAGACCATGTATTACTGCTTTATGCCACTGCTAATTGCTGTTTTCATGTAACTCCTCCAGCTATTAGATGTTGCCTATTCGAATAAGGTGGAAATGTCAGCAGCAGCAGTGTGCCTGCTCTTCTTAGCTATTGCCAAGCTGACAAGTTGTGTTTGTTAAAAAAAGGATTGCATTGCATTGTACAAACAGTTGCCTAGGTGTTTGTGCTGCAGGCGCATCCATATGGTTACAGCGAGACTTCCCACCGGATCTGTATTAGGATTGTGTCACTTCACTGGTTACAAGCAGAGACAATTTATAAACCTTACAGCCTATGACTATACTAACAAATCTACTTGCCAAAAGTCAGTTGGAAATCTTTCAAATGATGAAGAATGGTTTACACAATATGTTTTCTAGAATTTCAATACTGAACACAGTACCAACATAATTATAAAACTGATCAGACTTAGCAATGCATAGAACAACTGCATTTGTTTCTAAGCCCTGACAAGCAGGTTGTATAGAGAAAAGCCATATGAAAATGGAGAAAATGTTTTGTAACAGCTTAAAGGACCAGTAAATAATGTACAGTTGCATAAATAAAAAAATACAATAAAAAGACAATGAAGTAGAATTTACATTGGATTACAAATGAATAATAGATTTTTTTTATGGCAAATTTCAAATCTAATTTCATTTTTCATGTGATAGCCATCAGCCAATCACAAATGCATATGTGTATATACTGTGCATTCCTGCACATGCTCAGTAGGATTGTGTGCATATAAAAAGACTGTGCAAATTTTAATAATGGTTTTTACGGGCGGCTTAGTGAGCTCAGAATTTACTTATGAGTTGTACGCACCTTATTTTCCGTCATCTGAGCCAAGTCTTCTTGTCTCCTTTTGCTTCTTTCTCCATCATTAATTTTATTAATTTATCAGGCAAGCATATATTTTGTTTTCCCTGCCTCAGCAATTGGCAGAACTGGGGCATGCTATGGGTATAGTCGAAATGTCTCTGCCAGGTCTGGCACATTCTCTAAACATTTTCGCCTGCAGTTATCACTATTTTTGCCCCGCAAGCTAAAAGGTGGCAAGATTGTGTCAAAATATGCAAAACACTTATTACACTAATAGAGAAACTCATGCCGGCAAAAATAGAAGCGATTGTAAGCCACACTACCCTTTTCAGCAAGCTCCACTATTTTCTATGGGAGACATGATGCAATTTGCAGGGACAGACAATATTCTAGAGCAGAGCACGTGAGTGTCAGAGTGGTTTTTCATGTCTGGTAAATCTGGCCAATAGAGAGAACAAATGGAAATGAACATTTTAGTACCTCACCCACCCCCACAGAGTGTGAAAGAGCAGTAACGCACTACTGGGAGCTAGCTGAACAGTTTGTGAACCAATGACAAGAGGCATTTGTGTGCTGCCACAAATCAGCAGCTAGCTTCCAGAAGTGCATTGCTGCTCCTGAGGTTACCTAGTTATTATTTTCAACAAAGGATGCCAAAGGAACAAAGCAAATTAGATAATAGAAGTAAATTGTTTAAATACTATTCTCTATCTGAATCATGAAAGAAAATGTTTTGCTTTCATGCCCCTTTAATGCATATGAAAGCCCAGCATTTACATATGTCAAAATATTTGATAGATGAACAAATAATTTATTTATTTTCTCCAAAGGTGACACAGACATCTTAGTAGATTATTAGCTTTTTAAAAACATTTGAAAATCTGGGTACACACTATTTCTTTTTTGTGAGCATCAATTTAAAATCTTATTTTGTATTAGTGCAGATGGCTTAACCCCTTAATGACCACAGCACTTTTCTATTTTCTGTCCGTTTAGGACCAAGGCTATTTTTACATTTCTGCGGTGTTTGTGTTTAGCTGTAATTTTCCTCTTACTCATTTACTGCACCCAAACATATTATATACAGTTGTTCTCGCCATTAAATGGACTTTATAATAATACCATAATTTTCATCATATCATATAATTTACTATAAAAAAAATATGATAAAATATGATGAAAAAATGGAAAAACACACACCCAAAATCTACAACCACCAACAAACACCCATGCTAAATAGTTTCTAAATTTTGTCCTGAGTTTAGAAATACCCAATGTTTACATGTTCTTTGCTTTTTTTTGCAAGTTATAGGGCAATTAATACAAGTAGCACTTTGCTATTTGCAAACCATTTTATTTTTTCAAAATTAGCAATAGTTACATTGTAACACTGATATCTGTCAGGAATCCCTGAATATCCCTTGAAAGTATATATATATATATATATATATATATATATATATATATATATATTTTAGAAGACAACCCAAAGTATTGATCTAGGCCCATTTTGGTATATTTCATGCAAACAAATAAAAAAAAATTGTTCACTTTTTCACAAACTTTAGGTTTCTCACTGAAATTATTTACAAACAGCTTGTGCAATTATGGCACAAATGGTTGTAAATTATTCTCTGGGATCCCCTTTGTTCAGAAATAGCAGACAGCTTTTTGGCAATTAGAAGGCCGCTAAATGCCGCTGCGCACCACACTTGTATTATCCCCCGCAGTGAAGGGGTTAATTAGGTAGCTTGTAGGGTTAGTTTTAGCTTTAGTGTAGAGATCAGCCTCTTACCTGACACATCGCACCCACTGATCCCTCCCTGATCCCCCTCAAACAGCTCTCTTTCCTCTCCTACCTCACAATTGTCACCAATAAAGTCTGTCAGTATAAAAATAACGGTGTTTTTTTTTAAGATTTTTTTTTTCTTATGTTATCCTTAATGTAGGATCCCCTATTACCCTCCAACCTCCCTCGACCTATTGCCCGCCATCTTAGGTACTGGCAGCTGTCTGCCAGTACCCACTTACTACAAAATGTGTCCTTTTTTTGTTTGAAAAATAACCAAACCCCAATTTCTGTAGTGTAGCTGCCCACCCTTAATACCCTACCCACCCTCCCCCTCCCAAATCCCTTTTCAAACATTTTTCCCTCCTCCCTCTCCCTTGTTTGTGTTAAATATTGTATTTAGTGTAAGCGTGCGCGCGCACGCTCCCAGCACTTAAAAACCCTTAGGACGTACAGGGTATGTCCTTGGTCATTAAGTGACAGTTTTTGTAGGACATACCCTGTACGTCCTTGGTTCTTAAGGGGTTAAAGGGATACTAAACGCAAATTGTTTCTTTCATGATTCAGACTCCTATTATCAATTTTTCTTCGTTCTCTTGCTTTAATTTTCTTTATTTATATTTATTTTAAAAACAGGAACGTAAATCTTAGGGAGCCAGCCCATTTTAGATTCAGCACCCTGGATAGCACTTTAGAAATCCAATAAAAAAGCATAACCCAGAATGGTCTGGCTCCTAAGCTTTACATTCCTGCTTTTTAAATAAAGATAGCAAGAGAACGCAGACAAATTGATAATAGGATTAAATTAGAAAGTTGCTTAAATTGCATACTATATCCGAATCATTAAAGAAAAAAAAATGGATTTAGTATCCCTTTAAAATTAGTTTTTTAAATCTGTATTTTATTAAAATGTGCTATAGTTACTGAGCATTTGTTAATAAAAAGTTTAAATATTTAATTACCACTCTGTGAGCAATAAATCTTCCTAGAATGTAAATGTTGAACCTTACTGCTTTAGAAACACTGTTGTGCTCTGCAATGCTATCAATACCAAAACTTTTTTTTTTAAACACACAAATATAATCTGCTTTATAAATTATGCTCTGTAAATCCAAATTCTGTCACATTTTCATTATTGTGATATTTTTACTTTGTCAAAAGTCCATTCACTACATTTCATCAACACACCTGACCTGAGAATCTCAGACCAGAAGGGAAAAAACAGATGGCAGTATGTGTCATTGATATAAAAATCTTTAAAAATAAAATAATTTTTTTTTGCAATATATGAGGAAAGTGATTATTAAATGAAAATAGAAGAACACAGAACATTTTATAGCCAGAAGTTTAGATACAGATTATTTGATGTTTAAAATGCAATGTATTCAGTGAGGAAAACGTCCACAAGACATTCCTCTAACAAAAAGGCAGCATATGCTGTTACTCGCCTATCATAGACAACGTTTTCCTGACAATTTTCTTGTGTTTCTGATTTGTCTTTAAAAGGCCATAAAACAGGTTGAGATATGTGCATAACCTAAAAAGGCTAATTAATTAAAAATAGTTTGCATAAAAAAAGTTTAAAAATTGCTGGCAAGTATTTTAAAATAATTTTCAAAAATAAGCTAAATTAATTACATAGCTAAGCTGCCTGGAGCAGCCAACTCCACCCCCCTTTTCAGTGTTTAGACACAGGCATTGTTTTCAGCTGAGTATACAGCTTCTAGGCATGCTGCAGCAGATAATCTCTTTTTCTACCAAAACAAAAATAGATATAGATACAACCATAGAAAGAAAATGTGTGGGGGAGTTCGAGCTTTACAATTCAGAAACTAAAAAGAAAGGGTTAATGGCGAGACACTGCGGTATAAATTTGCAGGTAAAGTAATTAAAGTACATATTATATTTTGTCTCTATGCCAACTTATTTTATGTCCCTTTAACGTCAAATTAATTGGATTGCTTTTAAAATAAACAAACAAAAAAAAGGGAAGAAACAAAAAAAAGAAACCAGTCAAATTTTAAATTTGATCAATAATAATAAAAAAAAAAGTGAAACTTTACATTTGTATAGTTTCAGTGTACATTTCATATCGTATTGTATTGTATTGCAGGCTTTTTTAGCTTCTAGAGTAAAGTATTTGCTAGTCACTAGACGATAAAGTCTTGTGACTCCACAGAATGTAAATTGAACATTTTCAGCCACTCAGATGACCGAGACAGTAATTATAAGGACCTTAAATCACATGCAAACCCTGTGGGGGTTTTTCTGTTTAGTGATTATGAACTAAACTACTTTAAATAATCATCACTTGTAACCCAGTTTTAGTAAGTTACTTTGCATGCTGTTCATGGTCACAGTTCGGTGAGGTTTGTTAGGTACGTGCTATACAAACTACAAAATTCAGATAGCAGCTTGTGCCAAGTTAAACTGTATACACCAATGTTGGCAAGTCACACGTGACTTCTGCACTACAGGAAAGCATTGGTATGATAACATAATTGACGCAGGGAACAGTTTGTCTTCTGTAATTAGTCTGAAGTTGTGGTTTTAAATTTAAAGAAACTTTCTCTGAAAGATGATGCCAGCTTTAAAATGTCTTATCAAAAGTACCTTGATTTAATTCATTGTGTTACATATATATTGTTTATAACAATTGTTCAACACTAATTTAATTAAGTTTTAGTTGGATACAAAGAAAAAACATAATTTGTCTTACCTGATAAATTAATTTATTTCATGGGGCGCGAGTCCACAAGCTGTTATATGTATGGGATATACATTCCTACCAGGAGGAGGCAAAGTTTCCCAAACCTTACAAGCCTATAACCCCTCCCCCCCCCCCCACACACACACCTCACTCATACCTTAGTTTGACGTATAGCCAAGGGGTGAGTTGTTTAGAGGGGAGTAAAGGCCAAAATGGGGAGCAGGAAAAAGGTTTGCTTTAAACAAAAAAAAAACAACCCCAAACGAGTGGGGGCTTGTGGACTCTCGCCACCATGAAAGAAATTAATTTATCAGGTAAGACAAATGTTTTCTTGCATATAGGTGGCAAGAGTTCATGAGCTGTTACGTATGAGATCTAATACACAAGATGTAGAAGTCCACGAGTAACAAGAAGGGATTAAAAACATAATTTATGCTTACCTAATAGATTTCTTTCTTTCCGGATATGGTGAGTCCACGGAATCATCAATTACTAGTGGGAATATTACCCCTGGCCAGCAGGAGGAGGCAAAGAGCAGCACAGCAAAGCTGCTATATATGTCACTTCTATTACCTACAACCCCCAGTCATTCAGCCGAAGGGAAATGGAAAAAGATTTTAACACAAAGGTGTAGAGGAGCCTGAGGTTTTAGTTAAAAATAACTGTCTTAAAATAAAGGGTGGGTCGTGGACTCTTTCCTAAGATATGGTGAGCCCACGGAATCATCAATTACTAGTGGGAACCAATACCCAAGCTAGAGGACACAGATGATTAGGGTGGGACAAGACAGGTGACCTAAACAGAAGGCACCACTGCTTGAAGAACCTTTATCCCAAAAGAAGCCTCACCCGAGGCAAAGAATCAAATTTGGAAAATTTGGGGGGGGGGAAATATGCAAAGAAAAACTAAGTTGCAGACTTTCAAATCTGTTCCACAGAAGCTTCATTTTGAAAGAATTACACTGTCCAAATCTGAGATCTTACTCTCAGGGGCAACTGACGTATTCTCCTCATCAGATCTATGAGGAAGGCAACCAGTGTAGCAGCAGGAGATACAGAGATCTTACTAACTGGACCTCTGATTTTCCTCTTGTGATTTCCCTTTAGTACAGGAAAAACAGATAATGCCACAGATATCAAAATACCTGGGGGCAGCAATATCCGCATGCAAATAAGCTCCACCAGGAGACGGAAAGGAACTGCAGGGCACTGCATGTGTTGCCATTAAGGCTTAAGACAGTCAAGGAAAAAGCTGTGGCATTGCCAGAACCGCTTCATCCAGAGAGACATAGGGCTGAGAGATCTCTACAAACTTAGATCCAGGCTAAGCATGCAGCACATAATTGAAGACAAACAATTTTGGCCACAATACATAACAATATGTTAAACCAGTGACAATAGACACTTATTCACTGTATTACAGGGGACCCTGGTACCATAATAGAAAAAAAATCTTTATTAAAAAATTACCATGTACTGTCCCTTTAAGAACAGTACACCGGTAACAATCTACAAAGTGAAAATAGAAATGATTAACACATGAATTTATAAACAGTCCTAGAACCCTTAAGGAGCTCAGCTCAGCATGTTTTTATTCTGACACGCTCAGTAACAACATGTGTTAACTCTGGCACACTTAGTATCAGCATAGTTAAACTCTGTCATGCTCAGGTTCTCCAAGAAAAACTGCATAATGCAGTAAAAAAGACAGCAGAATTTCCCTGCCGAAATAAACAAGCAACCACAGAAATAAATTCAACGGAGAACCGCTCCGCTAAAAAATTAAAGCGGAGAAGTGGTCACGTGGCCCGCCAAAGCAAACAGAGCCCAGAGAGAAAGCGCATGCTTCTTCGCCCTGCCCCGCCATGAAAAAGAAATGGCGAATATGCTTACAATGTGTGTCTCATCACAAAATGTATAGTTTAGTGCAGCAAACTCTAACTGCCATCAGTTTGAAACACTAGGACACTGACACAGATATGCATAAGCCGAGTAAACCGCTCTAACACAGAGAGCAATTAATAATGTCTCAAGCACGCTTAGCTCAACATACAGACAGCCCCTGATAGATAAAAAAGGGGAAATACTTTTAAAAATTCTATTAAAAAGTAATAATCCCTATCTCAGTTTAGACACAAAATCAATGCATGCTCCCTGCCATTAAACATCTTTTATAAAGGATTTGTGTCCCACATTACAAGCATAGAGCTTTAACCCCTTCAGTGCCAGCCTCCTAGCCCCAGAAGACAAAAGGCACCTCAAGCTGACTGGCAGGAAGACAGCTCACCCGGCATGAGAGGAAGCCACTCCTCACAGAGACCTGTGGAAAAAAGAAAAGACAAAGTAAACCTACTCTGGCTTTCTATACAGGGGCAGCAAATTGTTAGGAAAACGCAGTGATACTCCACATCACAATTTCCAAACTGCTTGTTTAAAACCCCCACTGCCCTACTGAAGAGACTAACGTGGAGTACGGCTACACCCAGTCTTGAGAGGAAGTTCAGAGTAAACCTACTCTTGCATTCAAAATAATAAAATCTTGATTGAAGTTCAATTTTCTTCAGACACCAAAAACTTCACCTCCTCCATGAACAGAGGCAAAGAGAATGACTGGGGGTTATGGGTAAGGGAAGTGACATATATAGCAGCTTTGTGGTGCTCCTTGCCTCCTCCTGCTGGCCAGGAGTGATATTCCCACTAGTAATTGATGATTCCGTGGACTCACCATATCTTAGGAAGGAAATAAAAAGAGCTTTTATTGCTGAGAAAATAATCCATAACCCAAAAATAAATATATCTTTTATGACAAACTCAATATAGGCCCAAGTATCAAACTGAGATAACTTCCTGAAGGACCTTTCTACCAAAGGTTTCTTCTGACAAAGCAAAACATCAAAATGGTAGAATTTAATAAAAGGTATGCAGAGAAGGCCAAGTGGCCGCTTTGCAAATTTGATCAACTGAAGCCTCATTCTTGAAAGCTCAAGGTGTGGCAACCATTCTAGTAGAATGAGTTGTAATTCTCTGTGGCGGAGGCTGACCTGCCTCCAAATAAGCTTTGTGAATCAAAAGTTTCAACCAAGGGGCTAAAGAAATAGCAGAGGCCTTCTGGCCTTTTTTAGGGCCAGAAAAATGAACACACAGACCAGAAGTCTATCTCAAATCCTTAGTAGCATCAACATACTATTGTAATGCTCTAACAACCTCTAAAGAATGTAAAGATTTTTCAGAAGCATTTTTTGGATTAGGACACAAGGGAACAATCATTTCCCGAATAATGTTGTGTGAGGTAACAACTTTAGTTAAAAATGTAAATGTAGTCCGCAAAACAGGTTTATCTTGATGGAAAATCAGATAAGGAGAGTCAAAAGAGAGCAGACAATTCAGAAACTCTTCTAGCAGAAGAGATAGCCAAAAGAAACAACACTTTCCACGAAAGTAGTCCAATTAATGCATAGGTTCAAAAGGAGGAGTCTGTAAAACTTTTTTTTTTTAATAGTTTTTTTTATTGAGGTTCAAAAAATAATACAAAACCAACAAATACAAATGAAGACAAATTACATCTGGCATACTGGTGTACAGAAAATAAATAAATCCAAATAGCAAGGATTTGGCCGAAACAAAAAAAAAGAGAAATACTAAGAAAAACATATCAAGCATGACTGAACATACATGAAAGATGACATTTCTCAAAATCATAGATTTTTTTCATTCACCCTACTTTTCCGCCAGATGTACACTAAAAAAATAAATACATAAATAACCTCCATTTTTCTTTCTTTACAAGGTAAATATTTCCCTCAAGAAACATTGAAGACCTCTCTTAGGCCTAACTCTCTATAGGAACCTTTTATAGGGAAATGTCATAATAGACAACAAGTATAAACTTTACATAAACAACCTGTTGGTTTGAGAACAGATAAACATTGCAAAGATTTTACCATATCTTAATAGCTTGTAAGGTTGATAACGTACTGGACATAAATGTTTTCATACTAAACATATATGAAAGAATACTTTCCCATCATAATACAGGAATGTTATATATAAGCCATTTGTAATGTGGGAAGAAAAATAAGAAAACATTTATCATGCTAAGTTAAAACCACCATGTAAACTGAAATGTAAAAGCCTAACATTCTTGTTAGAAAGTACACAGTAATATAATATAAAAAAATATATACGCGCATGGGGTTCTGGCTTCAAAATATAAAAAGATATATTGATTATTTGCAGTATTTTGCGAAGGAAACCGCGTATTCAGTCTCTGAACCTAATTTATTTAGTTCAAGTACATTTAAGTTTTTTTGGGGGGGAAGATGGTAAAAGGGCTGTAGAGAGTACATATGTAGCTAATAATAAGCTACCAAAGTCAGAGGCTGTCAGACTCCAGTTATAACATAAGGTGGTTACTTTGTCCCAACATAAACTAGACCACATTATTAAATCACTGACGCCTAGCAGCGTTAAGGGCTCCTAACGCTGCTTTTTACCGCCCGCTGGTATTTAGAGTCAGCCAGGAAAGGGTCTAACGCTCACTTCCAAGCCGCGACTTTTCCATACCGCAGATCCCCTTACACCAATTGTGTATCCTATCTTTTCAATGGGATCTTCCTAATGCCGGTATTTAGAGTCGTGGCAGAAGTGTGCGGTAGACCCTCTACCGACAATACTCCAGCAGCAGAAAAAAGTCAGTAGTTAAGAGATTTCTGGGCTAACGCCGGTTCATAAAGCTCTTAACTACTGTGCTCTAAAGTACACTAACACCCATAAACTACCTATGTACCCCTAAACCGAGGTCCCCTCACATCGCCGCCACTATAATACATTTTTTTAACCCCTAATCTGCCGAACGCACACGGCCGCCCCCTACATTATCCCTATGTACCCCTAATCTGCTGCCCCTAACATCGCCGACACCTACATAATATTTATTAATCCCTAATCTGCCCCCCCCCAACGTCGCCGCCACCTACCTACACTTATTAACCCCTAATCTGCCGACCGGACCTCGCCGCTACACTAATAAATGTATTAACCCCTAAACCGCCTTACTCCCGCCTCAAAAACCCTATAATAAATAGTATTAACCCCAAATCTGCCCTCCCTAACATCGCCGACACCTAACCAAGTATTAACCCCTAATCTGCCGACCGGACCTCGCCGCTACTCTAATGTATTAACCCCTAAAGCTAAATCTAACCCTAACCCTAATCCTCCCCTAAATTAAATATAATTTTAATCTAACTAAATAAATTAAATATTATTAACTAAAGTCTTCCTATTTAAAGCTAAATACTTACCTGTAAAATAAACCCTAATATAGCTACAATATAACGAATAATTATATTGTAGCTATTTTAGGATTTATATTTATTTTACAGGCAACTTTGTATTTATTTTAACTAGGTGCAATATCTATTAAATAGTTATTTACTATTTAATAGCTACCTAGTTAAAATAATTACAAAATGACCTGTAAAATAAATCCTAACCTAAGTTACAATTAAACCTAACACTACACTATCAATAAATAAATTAAATCAATTAACTACAATTAAATAAACTAAACTACAAAAAAAACAAACACTAAATTACAAAAAATAAAAAAAATTTACAAGAATTTTAAGCTAATTACACCTACTCTAAGCCCCCTAATAAAATAACAAAGCCCCCCAATATAAAAAAATTCCCTACCCTATTCTAAATTAAAATAGTTAACAGCTCTATTACCTTACCAGCCCTTAACAGGGCTTTTTGCGGGGCATGCCCCAAAGAAATCAGCTCTTTTGCCTGTAAAAAAAAAACACAATACCACCCCCCAACATTACAACCCACCACCCACATACCCCTACTCTAACCCAAACCCCCCTAAAATAAACCTAACACTACCCCCCTGAAGATCTCCCTACCTTGAGTCGTCTTCACTCAGCCGAGCACCGATGGACCAAAAGAAGACATCCGGAGCGGCAGAAGTCTTCATCCAATCCGGGCAGAAGAGGACATCCGGACCGGCAGACATCTTCATCCAAGCGGCACCTTCTATCTTCATCCATCCGACGAGGAGCGGCTCCATCTTCAAGACCTCCGGCGCGGAACATCCTCTTCCTACCGACAACTACCGACAAATGAAGGTTCCTTTAAGTGACGTCATCCAAGATGGCGTCCCTCGAATTCCGATTGGCTGATAGGATTCTATCAGCCAATCGGAATTAAGGTAGGAAAAATCTGATTGGCTGATTGAATCAGCCAATCAGATTCAAGTTCAATCCGATTGGCTGATCCAATCAGCCAATCAGATTGAGCTTGCATTCTATTGGCTGATCGGAACGGTGTAGTGTTAGGTTTATTTAAAGGGGGTTTGGGTTAGAATAGGGGTATGTGTGTGGTGGGTTGTAATGTTGGGGGGTGGTATTGTGTTTTTTTTTTTACAGGCAAAATAGCTGATTTCTTAGGGGCATGCCCCGCAAAAAGCCCTTTTAAGGGCTGGTAAGGTAATAGAGCTGTTAACTATTTTAATTTAGAATAGGGTAGGGATTTTTTTTTATTTTGGGGGGCTTTGTTATTTTATTAGGGGGCTTAGAGTAGGTGTAATTAGCTTAAAATTCTTGTAATCTTTTTTTATTTTTTGTAATTTAGTGTTTGTTTGTTTTTGTAATTTAGTTTAGTTTATTTGTAGGTAATTGTAATTAATTGATTTAATTTAATTTATTTATTGATAGTGTAGTGTTAGCTTTAATTGTAACTTAGGTTAGGATTTATTTTACAGGTAATTTTGTAATTATTTTAACTAGGTAGCTATTAAATAGTAAATAACTATTTAATAGCTATTGTACCTAGTTAAAATAAATACAAAGTTGCCTGTAAAATAAATATAAATCCTAAAATAGCTACAATATAATTATTCGTTATATTGTAGCTATATTAGGGATTATTTTACAGGTAAGTATTTAGCTTTAAATAGGAAGACTTTAGTTAATAATATTTAATGTATTTAGTTAGATTAAAATTATATTTAACTTAGGGGGGTGTTAGGGTTAGACTTAGCTTTAGGGGTTAATACATTTATTAGAGTAGCAGTGAGGTCCGGTCGGCAGATTAGGGGTTAATACTTGAAGTTAGGTGGCGGCAATGTTAGGGAGGGAAGATTAGGGGTTAATACTATTTATTATAGGGTTTTTGAGGCGGGAGTGAGGTGGTTTAGGGGTTAATACATTTATTAGGGTAGCGGCGAGGTCCGGTCAGCAGATTAGGGGTTAATAAACCTGTGTGGCCATGCTGGAGCCACCAGCAACACAAATGATTGTTCCATGATGATTTTGGAGATCACCCTTGGAAGGAGAACTAGAGGCGGGAAAATGTAAGCAGGATGATAACACCAAGGAAGTGTCAGCACATCCACTGCTTCCTGCCTGAACATCCCTGGACTTGGACAGGTATCTGGGAAGTTTCTTGTTTAGATGAGAGGCCATGAGATCTATCTCTGGAAGACCCCACATCTGAATAATCTGAAAAAATACATCTGGACGGAGAGACCCCTCCCCCGGATGTAAAGTCTGGCGGCTGAGATAATCCGCCTCTGAATTGTCTACACCTGGGATATGTACCGCAGAGATTAGACAGGAGCTGGATTCCGCCCAAGCAAGTATCCAAGATACTTCTTTCATAGCTTGGGGACTGTGAGTCCCACCCTGGTGATTGACATATGCCACTGTTGTGATATTGTCTGTCTGAAAACAAATGAACGGTTCTCTCTTTAACAGTGGCCAAAACTGAAGAGCTCTGAGAATTGCACAGCGTTCTAAAATATTTATTGGTAATCTCGCCTCTTGAGATTTCCAAACCCCTTGTGCTGTCAGAGATCCCCAAGCAGCTCCCCAACCTGAAAGACTTGCATCTGTTGTGATCACAGTCCAGGTTGGCCAAACAAAAGAAGCCCCTTGAACTAAACAATGGTGATCTATTCACCATGTCAGAGAGTGTCGTACATTGGTATTTAAGGATAGTAATTGTGATATCTTTGTATAATCCCTGCACCATTGGTTCAGCATACAAAGCTGTAGAGGTCTCATGTGAAAACGAGCAAAGGGAATCGCGTCCGATGCTGCAGTCATGAGACCTAAAACTTCCATGCACATAGACACTGAAGGGAATGACTGAGACTGAAGGTGTCAACAGGCTGCAACCAATTTTAAACATCTCTTGTCTGTTAGAGTCATGAACACTGAATCTATCTGGAAGCCTAAAAAGGTGACCCTTGTCTGAGGAATCAAGAAACTTTTTGGTAAATTGATACTCCAACCATTTTTCCGAAGAAACAACACTAGTTGATTCGTGTGAGATTCTGCAGTACATAAAGACTGAGCTTGTACCAAGATATCGTCCAAATAAGGAAACACTGCAATACCCTATTCTCTGATTACATAGAGTAGGGCACCCAGAACCTTTGAAAAGATTCTTGGAGCTGTTGCTAGGCCAAATGGAAGAGCAACAAATTGGTAATGCTTGTTTAGAAAAGAGAATCTCAGAAACTAATAATGTTCTGGATGAATCGGAATATGAAGGTATGCATCATGCAAATCTATTGTGGACATATAATGTCCTCGCTGAACAAAAAGGCAGAATAGTCCTTATAGTCACCCTCTTGAAAGTTGGTACTCTTACATAACGATTCAAAATTTTCAGATCCAGAACTGGTCTGAATAAATTTTCCTTTTTAGGGACAATGAATAGATTTGAATAAAACCCCAAACCTTGTTCCTGAAGAGGAACTGGCATGATTACCCCTGAAGACTCCAGGTCTGAAACATACTTCAGGAAAGCCTGAGCTTTTACTGGATTTGCTGTGATACGTGAGAGAAAAAATCTTCTCACAGGAGGTCTTACTCTGAATCCTATTTGATACCCTTGAGAGACAATGCTCTGAATCCATTGATTTTGGACAGATTTTATCCAAATATCCTTGAAAAACCTTAATCTGCCCCCTACCAGCTGAGCTGGAATGAGGGCCGCACCTTCATGCGGACTTAGGGGCTGACTTTGGTTTCCTAAATGGCTTGGATTTATTCCAATTTGAGGAAGGCTTCCAATTGGAAGCAGATTCCTTTGGGGGAGGATTGAGTTTTTGTTCTTTATTCTGACGAAAGGAACGAAAACGGTTAGAAGCCTTAGATTTACCCTTAGGTTTTTTATCCTGAGACAGAAAAACTCCCTTTCCCACAGTGACAGTTGAAATAATAGAATCCGACTGAGAACCAAATAAATTATTACCTTGGAAAGAAAGAGATAGTAATCTAGATTTAGATGTCATATCAGCATTCCAAGATTTAAGCCACAAAGCTCTTCTAGCTAATATAGCTAAAGACATGGATCTAACATCAATTTTGATATCAAAAATGGCATCACAAATAAAGTTATTAGCATATTGCAGTAAGCGAATAATGCTAGATAAGTCAGAATCCAATTCCTGTTGCGCTAAATTCTCCAACCAGGAAGTTGATGCAGCCGCAACATCAGCCAAAGAAATTGCAGGTTTGAGAAGATGACCTGAAAATAAATAGGCCTTCCTTAGATAAGATTCAAGCTTCCAATCTAAAGGATCCTTAAAGGAAGTACTATCTTCCATAGGAATAGTGGTACGTTTAGAAAGAGTAGAAATAGCCCCATCAACTTTGGGGATTTTTCCCAAAACTCTATAGATTTTGCTGGTAAAGGATACAATTTTTTAAACCTTGAAGAAGGAATAAAAGAAGTACCTGGCTTATTCCATTCCTTAGAAATCATACCAGAAATAGCCTCAGGAATAGGAAGAAACCACAGGAGGTTTAAAAACAGCATTTAAACGTTTATTAGACTGAACGTCAAGAGGACTGGTTATCTCAATATCCAAAGTAATTAACACTTCTTTTAATAAAGAACGCATATACTCTATTTTAAATAAATAAGTAGATTTGTCAGTGTCAATGACTGAGGAAGGATCTTCTGTATCAGATAGATCCTCATCAGAAGAGGATAAATTATTATGTTGTTGGTCATTTGAAATTTCATCAACTAAATGAGAAGTTTTAAAAGACCTTTTACGTTTATTAGAAGGTGGAAATGCAGACAAAGCCTTCAGGATAGAATTAGAAACAAATTCTTTAAAATTTACAGGTATATCATGCACATTAGAAGTTGTAGGAACTGCAACTGGCAATGTACTATTACTGATGGATACACTATCTGCATGTAAAAGTTTATCATGACAACTATTACAAATGACATTTGGCGAAATAATTTCTACAATTTTACAACAAATGCACTTAGCTTTGGTAGAACCGATGTCAGACAGCAATGTTCCAGCAGAAACTTCTGAGGCAGGATCAGATTGAGACATCTTGCAAAATGTAAGAGAAAAAACAATATATAAAGCAAAATTATCTATTTCCTTATATGACAGTTTCAGGAATGGGAAAAAATGCAAATAGCATAGCCCTCTGATAGAGAAAAAGGCAAGAGGCAAACATTAATGGGGTATTGAAATAATGAAAAAGTTTGGCGCCAAGTATGACGCACAACGTAACTTAAACTTTTTTGGTGCCAAAAATAACCGGAAATGACACACTCACATCACTAATGACGTAACCGTGAGAAAATTGACGAAATTGCGTAAGAAGTATTTTTTTGCGCCAAAAATATTCCCGCACCAAGAATGACGCAATAAAGTTTAGCATTTGACGCACCCGCGTGCCTAATACCGCCCACAATTTGCAAGAAGTAGTCAATTGAAAAAAAGACTAAACCCCAGGTAAGAAATAAATTTCTTCAAAAAATGTTTATATTCCCCAAATATGAAACTGACAGTCTGCAGAAGGAAATACATGAACCTGACTCATGGCAAATATAAGTACAATACATATATTTAGAACTTTATATAAATGCATAAAGTGCCAAACCATAGCTGAGGTGCTTTAAGTAATAAAAAACATACTTACCAAAAGACACCCATCCACATATAGCAGATAGCCAAACCAGTACTAAAACAGTTATCAGTAGAGGTAATGGTAAATTGAGAGTATATCTTCGATCTGAAAAGGGAGGTAAGAGATGAATCTCTACGACCGATAACAGAGAACCTATGAAATAGGCCCCCGTTAGGGGAATCATCGTATTCATAAGTGATACTCCCTTCACGTCCCTCTGACATTCGCTGTACTCTTAGAGGAATCGGGCTTCAACAATGCTGAGAATCGCATATCAACGTAGAAATCTTAGCACAAACTTTCTTCACCACCTCCATAGGAGGCAAAGTTTGTAAAACTGAATTGTGGGTGTGGTGAGGGGTGTATTTATAGGCATTTTGAGGTTTGGGAAACTTTGCCCCTCCTGGTAGGATTGTATATCCCATACGTCACTAGTTCATGGACTCTTGCCAATTACATGAAATAAATCTATACTAAAAAAAAACACCCACTGAAAAAGCACCAGTATAAGGAACCTATAATATTAATAGTAATGTGGGATAAATCTAATAATGAGGATAACCTTGTTATAGAATAGCTGCTCCCTCCTGATATCCAGTGGGAAACTGCTATAAAATATTTAGAGTTTAAGCTATCGCAAAATTTTATAACAGGGAGGAACACAATCAAAGTGTAAACAGGAGGTGAAATTCTAGGTCATTTACATATATATGTAGCTTCTTATAAAATTAGGTGATTATGACAGCAACCTAGGAATGACATATATAAAACAAAGGAGATTATTAGTAGGACCCAAACAGGTACAAAGGAAAATAGGCTATATGCGTGCAAAATGCCACGCAAGTTGTCTACTCAGCTGGGCAACTGCGTTTTTCAAACATGTACCTGATAGATATATATATATATATATATATACATATATACAGGGAGTGCAGAATTATTAGGCAAATGAGTATTTTGACCACATCATCCTCTTTATGCATGTTGTCTTACTCCAAGCTGTATAGGCTCGAAAGCCTACTACCAATTAAGCATATTAGGTGATGTGCATCTCTGTAATGAGAAGGGGTGTGGTCTGATGACATAAACACCCTATATCAGGTGTGCATAATTATTAGGCAACTTCCTTTCCTTTGGCAAAATGGGTCAAAAGAAGGACTTGACAGGCTCAGAAAAGTAAAAAATAGTGAGATATCTTGCAGAGGGATGCAGCACTCTTAAAATTGCAAAGCTTCTGAAGCGTGATCATCGAACAATCAATCGTTTCATTCAAAATAGTCAACAGGGTCGCAAGCGTGTGGAAAAACCAAGGCGCAAAATAACTGCCCATGAACTGAGAAAAGTCAAGCGTGCAGCTGCCAAGATGCCACTTGCCACCAGTTTGGCCATATTTCAGAGCTGCAACATCACTGGAGTGCCCAAAAGCACAAGGTGTGCAATACTCAGAGACATGGCCAAGGTAAGAAAGGCTGAAAGACGACCACCACTGAACAAGACACACAAGCTGAAACGTCAAGACTGGGCCAAGAAATATCTCAAGACTGATTTTTCTAAGGTTTTATGGACTGATGAAATGAGAGTGAGTCTTGATGGGCCAGATGGATGGGCCCGTGGCTGGATTGGTAAAGGGCAGAGAGCTCCAGTCCGACTCAGACGCCAGCAAGGTGGAGGTGGAGTACTGGTTTGGGCTGGTATCATCAAAGATGAGCTTGTGGGGCCTTTTCGGGTTGAGGATGGAGTCAAGCTCAACTCCCAGTCCTACTGCCAGTTTCTGGAAGACACCTTCTTCAAGCAGTGGTACAGGAAGAAGTCTGCATCCTTCAAGAAAAACATGATTTTCATGCAGGACAATGCTCCATCACACGCGTCCAAGTACTCCACAGCGTGGCTGGCAAGAAAGGGTATAAAAGAAGAAAATCTAATGACATGGCCTCCTTGTTCACCTGATCTGAACCCCATTGAGAACCTGTGGTCCATCAACAAATGTGAGATTTACAAGGAGGGAAAACAGTACACCTCTCTGAACAGTGTCTGGGAGGCTGTGGTTGCTGCTGCACGCAATGTTGATGGTGAACAGATCAAAACACTGACAGAATCCATGGATGGCAGGCTTTTGAGTGTCCTTGCAAAGAAAGGTGGCTATATTGGTCACCGATTTGTTTTTGTTTTGTTTTTGAATGTCAGAAATGTATATTTGTGAATGTTGAGATGTTATATTAGTTTCACTGGTAAAAATAAATAATTGAAATGGGTATATATTTGTTTTTTTGTTAAGTTGCCTAATAATTATGCACAGTAATAGTCACCTGCACACACAGATATCCCCCTAAAATAGCTATAACTAGAAAAAAACTAAAAACTACTTCCAAAACTATTCAGCTTTGATATTAAGGAGTTTTTTGGGTTCATTGAGAACATGGTTGTTGTTCAATAATAACATTAATCCTCAAAAATACAACTTGCCTAATAATTCTGCACTCCCTGTATATATATATATATATATATATATATATATATATATATATATATATATATATATATATAGTACTTCTAGCAGTCATTCTAGGTTACTTTGACCATAACACACCAACAACATATATGAATATACAAAAATAAGCCTATCACACATTGTTAAGAAAGCCAGTAAACCGTTCAGTTACCACAAATTCTAAAATGAGCAGATCCCTGGAAAACCTATAAGTGGAATCCAGCATTTTTCCGATATAACGGTTACAGATCAGTCAACTTCATTGGAGCCATGAAAAGAAAAAAAACAAAGGAGATTCACCCATAACTCATCTCAGAGGTCCGGTGTAGGTAAAGTTGTATAGTTCATTCAGGATCTACCGTATTGCTGCCAAACGGCATGGCTGAGATGGTGAGATGTCATTGCTAACCTATACCCACCTTCCACATCTGTACCTCAAGCCCGAGGCATGCCGTTTCATTATGTGCCTCAAAGATTTTATGTCAGGGGAGATAAAGTAAGTAACGCTGCCTCCATGTAAGAGAGAGTTGTTGCGATGCCGTCTTTATTTTTAGGCCCATTAGAGAAACGATGTGGACGTCCAGAGGGCGGTTAGTGCTAATAGCGTCAAAGCACTTTGAGATCACTAGAGACCGCTGGCTTTCCTTGTTTCCCAGAACATCTATTTGGGCAAGATACTCTCCTGTTTGGTTCTTTAGGACTGCGCTTGAAAATGGAAGCTCACTATTGATTCGCACAGGCTCACAATATATATTGACCTCAGCTGATACAAAACCAGAAATATGCTGAGGATGCTGGGGCCCCAAAGCAACCCCAGCAAGTAATGTTCACCTCAGCTGGGTCCGGAGATATCACTGTCGAAATCCTGCAGTCCTCCACTGGATCCACAGCTCTAATCAAAGCTGCAGCAAACGTATTGTGATGATGGGTTAAAAGACTGCTGATCTCGGCAAATATCTGGTGGATGTCAGCCATAACAACTGTGATTCCACAAGGGTGGTAAACTGGACGCCGTCTTTATAGATACAGAATAGGCTTTCCAAACTTGGCACACAACTAGTATTTAAATAGCAAAGTTTAGTGTCCTCCGGGTACTAGATGGAGATAGAATAAATAATCCCACTATAGTAGAGGTTACTTGCGTATCTAAATCTGGTCTTAGGTCATTTTTAGATAAATTTGAGCCAGAGCTCTGAAAGCCTGCGACCTCTCCTGTGCGCTGCTGACTCCGCCCTCTATGTTAAACTTGTAATACTAAGTTAAGACTCCAAGGAGGAGAAATAGGCACAGGGGTGTGGAAATTTAAAAAAAAAACTTGTCCAAGGGCCTAAAGCGGAGCCCAACCTACTTGTCCCTCGTGACCGTGTATGTGACTGTGTGCACGTATGGGTAAATAACCGTGTATGTTTGACTTCATGTGTTTTATGTTGTTAAAGTTCATCTAGTGTAACCAAGCATTTCAATGCATATAAATAGCCTCATGAGGTGGTCTCTGTTAAGTTTAGTTATTTTTTTTTTTTTTTTATAAAGTAAGCTTGGTTACACTAGATGAGCTTAAACTGACCGCAGCTTCTTACATTGCGGGAAGCAGGCTTGCATTTGCGAACCTGCCCCGAAAGGGCTCCGGAGCAGCTTACGCAGCTTCGTACATGAAGCCCATAGTCTTACACACACACACACCAGAGTTAAACACACTCCCTCACACATACTCACACTCTCCCACAGACACAGTCTTGCAATATGATTGTAATGGATATTTGGTCTGCAAAAGGGGAAAATAAACAGCAAAATATTCAGTTTATGTGAGTCAGTTGTGTACTGTAAGGCTATCTCTCTTATGCCCAACAAGAATTATCTTTAAGGAAATCTGATATCCAGATATTTTTCTGTTAAACCTAATAAAGCTGTGTGTTTTTTTTTTCTCATTTGTTTCCCCAAACATTTCATATGTATATTAGTTAAATTATTGCGTCCAAGATGGTGCAAAGTATTGCATCAAATTTGGTGCGAAATGCAGTGGGACTTGTATTACATGCGTTAAACATGGTAAATTAGATTGATCAAAAAAAGGAAGTTAGCTATAGTATGTAATGTATTTAATTGTTATCCCTATATCTACTAGTTCTGCTGCTAGACAGACATTACCTGTGATTCAAGCTACTTTTGAAATTAATCTGTCCCTTGAAATTACATGTGATTATAATATTATTTAACATACTGTTTAGATACTGAACATGCGTCTTTGTTGTCTGTGTGATTTAGAAAGAGTATACAATTGTAATCAACTTTCTAATTTACATAAATATGTAATAAGCTTCATTCTATTGCAGCATCTAACATAGCCTTTCAGGGTTTTCCCATTGATTTCTATGGCATGCGCGGCCTCAAGGGTGGCGGTTTGAACGATAGGTACGCTGTGGCGGAAAAGATGCGCCACACCTGTTGAATGTTTGATAAATTGGGAAGAGAGTCAAATAGAGTTGAATGTGAATTCGAAACATCTGGAATAAAGAAAGCATCGATCTGCATCGGATTGAGATCGCGGGAGCGTACATTACGTCACACATTTCAACATTTGATGATGTTGATGCTTTGTTAATTACAGCAAATTCAATTTGCATCAAATATGATGCGAAATTCAAGCGGATTCCATCGTATTATCAGTTGAAGCTTTGATAAATCGGCCCCATAGTATCATATTATAGGTGTTGAGATATACATGGTCATCTCAGAATATAAACAATATGATAGAAGTGCTAGCGATTTCCATTTTCCAAAAATGAGCTATACAAAGTCTAGTGGCTGTACAAATTGTCATCACTAGTTTATTATTTTTGGGGGAGAGATCTGAAATGGTCTATATACGTGCACTAACTGGTGTGCACAAAATCTTTGCTTCTGGCAGTGTTATCGCACGAGTGAAAGCACTAAATAGCGAACCACTTGTAATCTGACCCATAGGGGTAGATTTACTATACTGCGGATGCAGCTGTTTCCGCTGCTCCTTAACTCATATGAAATTATGTTTTATAACCGAGTTTGTGAGGCTCAATATTGCCCTGAAGTGTGTATGTATTTGTATAGATAGGAATTCCTAATTTGTAATGTAACAGTATTTCTAGTACAAATAAATTCAGTGTACCATATACATTATACAATATACAACAAACTCTAATCCACCAAATTGAAGTAGTGTGCTGCCTTGTATTGACACAGTGTATCCCTGTCACTGTTAGAAATGTTAGTTAAAGAGCAATCAATATAGGTTAAAAGGCGCTCTGCTATAGTTAGTCTTTCTGATACATGGGGCGAAAAAAATTGTTTTCCTTAATAGAGTTAAACAGTTCTTAAGTAGTAGCAGTATGTTGTTCTTATTGGTTTCTTTTGTAGAAAGCTTCTTAATATTGTGTGTTGAAATAAAAAATTCCCGCTTACCAACCAAGACCTCAATCATATGGGGTAAGATATCAGCTCTGTATGTGTAAAGGTGATTCAATCTTTCTTTCCCAGAATGGTGTACTTACGAATTACAGGTAGTCCTCAGTTTACGCCGGGGTTAGGTTCCAGAAGGAATGGTTGTAAATCAAAACCGTTGTAAATTGAAACCCAGTTTATAATGTAAGTCAATGGGAAGTGAGGGAGTTAGGTTCCAGGCCCCTCTCAAAATTGACATAAGTAACACCTAATACATTATTTTTAAAGCTTTGAAATGAAGACTTTAAATGCGAAAGAGCATTATTAACCTAATAAAATAGATTGTATCATCATCAAACTAAGTTTAATAAACAAAAACATTTGCTAAACCGCACCTAATAAAATTATCACACAAACACAGACTGTATCATCATGAATCTAAGTTTAATGAACACAAACAAAATAATCACACAACAGACTGTATCATCATCAAACTAAGTTTAATGTAGAAAAACATTTTTTTTTTACTTACATTTTTCTGCAGCTAAGGGAAGTGGCTGCTAGATCTTGTTTCATTGCTCAGGTCTGGTTATACACTGATTAATTTCATCCTGCCTGTGTTTAATCACACAACAGACTGTATCATCATCAAACTAAGGTTAATGAACAAAAACGTAGTGGCTGCTAGATCTTGTTCCTTTGAAAGCTGATCCATTGATCATGTCTGGCTTGCTTTTCTTTGCATGTGTTTGCTGCAACACAAGCGGACAGCTCCACCTACTGGCTATTTTAATGTATGCATGTGCTAATGCTTTCAATAGCAGTCAATGCTTTTCAATAGCAAAAAAAGGGCGTTATTCTGAAACGGCGCAAATTGAACCGTCGTAAACCGAGGGCCACCTGTATTAATCTACTTCTTATTCCATTAGTTTGGATGAGTCTTTATATTCAATGGTAACCCTGGACTCTTTGATGATCTTTAATGCAATGGTGAGAATCTTTTTCCTCAGGTGTATGAAGAGCAGTTGGCAAGAAAGCCTCTTTCGTTCTTTTTAGAACTCGTCAGTAGGAGATATATATATATATATATATATATATATATATATGAAATGTTTTTATTAACAAGAGAAATCATCCAGAATAGATCAACCAGGATGAAAAAAGACAGGGATTTCAGCACTCTTTTTGAAAAATATTTTTTACTAGCGTAATAGTAGAGATAGATAACAAGGGAGTTGGCAGAGTAGGCCCGTCCCCCCACACAATGTGAAAAGTGGAATATATACAAAACAGTTATTTAGATCAATTGCAACATATACACATCATAATAGTAGTATTAGCTGTGTCATACATAATACACTGAACCTGACCGGTCAGGTGATGTGCGAGTAAAAATACTTGAGAAATACTTATATCAACAAGTAATGTGATAGCAACATTGGTATTACAAGGCATGTCATTCTTTCTACACCCTGCTGCACACAGCACCCCATGTTAGAGGTCACAGCTGGGCAGGTAAATGAAAAGTGGGATCTAAGAGAGAAATGACAGTCTTATGGATACGGTAAAGTAATGTCAGGCATTCAAGGTATCTGTGTACAAATGGAATATTATATACAGAGGGAAGTGCGCTGCAAGGACCAACTACACCCAGCTGCTACCGACACCTCATAGACTGAGGTATATGTTGCCGGGCAGGTTTGAAAAGTGGGATCTAAGTGATCAATGCAGTCGAGCCCTCAGAATATGCACAATAATGTGTGAGCATAACAATCAGTTTTACATATAGCATGTGCAATTCATCACACGCAATCTGGATGCAATACTGTAGGCGGTCATAAATATGAAGTTGGACAATGAATTTCAAGCAATGGTATAGGCATATGCGGTTAATAGCAAGCAAGCAAGCGTATTAGTGCTCAAAGTAAAGCCGCTCATTTGGTATGCAGGCTTGAATTTCTGTTCTTTAGTTTTAAGTCCTTATTATTACCAAGTAAGTCAAGACGCCCTCTCGACAGAGCAGCGTTTTCCAAGTATTAGTGCACAGTGTAATAGCTGGTTAGCACAGTTAGAGCAAAATGATAATAAGGGACCATACGACCTGAAAAGTACAGTGAGTGTCCAGATATTTATTCAGCTGTGCTTAGACTCTTTGTAGCAACGGCAAATATTTCCAAGAGTGATTCCAAGCTTCTTTGAAATGCCTGAAAGGAACCGTAGAGACGTGCTGAGAGTTGCTTTCACCAGGGCACAAACACGCACATCACGTGATCCGGTCGGCTGGACCTATGCCGACGCGCGTTTCACCTGTGCGTTCAAGATTGACATCAGGCTTCGTCAGGGCGTAATACTGAGGGAATCCTTACGTCCTCATTTATACAAGTTGTAGTGAGCGCCTCTACAGACGGGTGAAAATATTGCAGGTAGCTCTAATATATCAAACCATAATAAAAACCTAATTATACGAAGTGAGCGTTTAAAACATTTGTCTAAGCTTAAGGTTATTAACATATTAAGCTATAGCTTTAGAATTATCAGTATATGTTGCAACTATTTTAAGTAGGTCTTGGTTTTTGCATACAAGTCTTTGGATACAATTCATTACAGGAAACAGGCCATGTCTATTCTATCGTTAAGGCCTACAGGTAATTGTGTTTCCAAGGTTGAGATCCACCTGCATTCTTTCTGAAGGAGGACTTTGTCATTGTCCCCTCCTCTATTGTTAGTGATGCCCCTATCTATTCCAATGAAAGAGAGAGAGTCAGGATTGCTCCCATGTGTTTGTTCATAATGTTTGGCAACATTGCTTTTTGGATTCCTTAATGGCCCTTCTTGTTTTGCCCACGTAAAAACGTGGGCAGTTACAAGAAAGGATGTAAATAACCCCCTCAGTGTTGCAGTTCACGAAGTGTTTCAAGGTGTATGTTTTACCTGTATGTGTAGCAAAGTGTTTGGTTTTAACCATAAATTTGCACGCAACACATTTGCCACAAGGATGGTTGCCATAAGATCTATGTTTTGTGAGCCAATCTGGTTGTTTCTGTGCTGACACATATTGGCTTCTTAACAATTTGACTTTTAAATTGGGCGCCCTTCTGGCTGTGACATTGGGAAAATCGCCGACATCTCAAGATACCCCTTCATCACTAAGAAGGATATGCCAGTTTTTTGCAAGTATCTGTCTTAGTGATGTCCAATGGCAGTTGTATTCAGTGATTAATCTAATTTTAGATTCACTGGCCTTCTCCTTTGGCAAAGAAGGCTATCTCGATTTAAGTGAGCAGCACCATTTAAGGCCCCTTTGACTATTTTCTTCAAATAGCCTCTATTTAGAAAGCGTTTTTCCATTTCAGCTGCATGTTGGTAGTATTTTCCTTTCGTAGAGCAATTTCGGCGTAGCCTAAGAAATTGACCCTTGGGAATACCTTTTTTAGGTGACAGGGGTGGTGACTTGATGCAAGAAGTAGGCTATTGGTAGCGGTACTTTGCGAAAGTTCTCTGTCACTAAACATCCCCTATTGACCTTTACAGTTATAGCCAAAAAGGATATTTCTTCTCTACTAAACTGTAAGGTGAGAGAGATGTTACTCTGATTGGTATTTAAACAGTCTACGAATTCTTTCAAACTGTGTTCAGAACCCTCCCAAATGAGGAAAATGTCATCCACATATCTGTGTGCGTGTTTGTGCCCTGGTGAAAGCAACTCTCAGCACGTCTCTACGGTTCCTTTCAGGCATTTCAAAGAAGCTTGGAATCACTCTTGGAAATATTTGCTGTTGCTACAAAGAGGCTAAACACGGCTGAATGAATATCTGAACACTCACTGTACTTTTCAGGTCGTATGGTCCCTTATTATCATTTTGCTCTAACTGTGCTAACCAGCTATTACACTGTGCACTAATACTTGGAAAACGCTGCTCTGTCGAGAGGGCGTCTTGACTTACTTGGTAATAATAAGGACTTAAAATTAAAGAACAGAAATTCAAGCCTGCATACCAAATGAGCGGCTTTACTTTGAGCACTAATATGCTTGCTTGCTTGCTATTAACCGCATATGCCTATACCATTGCTTAAAAATTCAGTGTCCAACTTCATATATATGACCGCCTACAGTATTGCATCCAGATTGCGTGTGATGAATTGCACATGCTATATGTAAAACTGATTGTTATGCTCACACATTATTGTGCATATCCTGAGGGCTCGACTGCAATGATCACTTAGATCCCACTTTTCAAACCTGCCCGGCAACATATACCTCAGTCTATGAGGTGTCGGTAGCAGCTGGGTGTAGTTGGTCCTTGCAGCGCACTTCCCTCTGTATATAATATTCCATTTGTACACAGATACCTTGAATGCCTGACATTACTTTACCGTATCCATAAGACTGTCATTTCTCTCTTAGATCCCACTTTTCATTTACCTGCCCTGTGACCTCTAACATGGGGTGCTGTGTGCAGCAAGGTGTAGAAAGAATGACATGCCTTGTAATAGCTATGTTGCTATCACATTACTTGTTGATATAAGTATTTCTCAAGTATTTTTACTCGCACATCACCTGACCGGTCAGGTTCAGTGTATTATGTATGACACAGCTAATACTACTATTATGATGTGTATATGTTGCAATTGATCTAAATAACTGTTTTGTATATATTCCACTTTTCACATTGTGTGGGGGGATGGGCCTACTCTGCCAACTCCCTTGATATCTATCTCTACTATTACGCTAGTAAAAAATATTTTTCAAAAAGAGTGCTGAAATCCCTGTCTTTTTTCATCCTGGTTGATCTACTCTGGATGATTTCTCTTGTTAATAAAAACATTTCATATTTCTAAAAGAATCTGCACCATCATTACAAAGTTTAGTAAGGTATAGCCGGTTTAGGCCACCTTAGGATGACTAGCTTAAAGCAAATGCATCCCTCCTGTATATATTTCTTTATATATATATATATATATATATATATATATACACACACACACACACACCTTTGAACCCTTCCTAGCCCCGCCCCTTGCCATATACCCTATCCCTTTGTGTTTTGTTATACAAACTAGCAAGTCATAACCCCCCCTTCATTTTAAAGTAGCATTTTGGATTACACTCGAGTGTAAAACCACTTGGTACAATGACAGTACTTATAGCACTCTCTGCACTAGTCATTAACATGCAAAAAAAAAAATTCATCAGTGTTAAGATGCTTTGGTAAAACTATTTCAGCATCCACTTTTATGAGATTGTGCGTTATTATTTGCGCAAGATAACGGACTCCGCTTCATAGATTGTGCTTCACTTGTAATCTAAGCCTTTTACGAAGGGAAACTGTAAAACGATTACTCATTTGACCAATTTTATTGCAATTTTTATTTTTACTCCTGTTATTTTATGTACAGCAGATACGTGTGTTACATTGCACTTTTACCTTTATCTTTCTTCTTTTTTTATTTGTGATTTTGTTCTATATCTCCTATGTAATTGTATATTACATTGTTACCTATATGATTCAAATGTTTTGCTTGTTAATTTAATTATTATGAAAATCAATATATAAAATTTTAATTAAAAAAAAAAGTAATAGGGGAAAAAGCAAATGAAAGGGTTAATGTTATGACAAAATGACAAATTTTCAGCGGGAGGTCCAACAGCAGCTAAGGGCAAGGCAAATGCACCAAGAGATAAGATTATGTAGAATTTTGGAGACATTGTCGCAATAGTTCTCATCCTCTGGAATGGAAGATAATTCCTCACCCTGCAAACAAAGCCTATTTTAGTATAGAAGTTACTTTAGCTACTTGTAAACCTTTGTTCTCTGCTGCAGGGACAAATGCTTCTAGGAAAAGAGGAAACCTCCTCACTTAATGCTTACGTCAGCTTTAAGACCATGTGACCATTACAGTGGAGATGTAAATGCCATTGCCAAGGCAGACAGATAAACAACCGGCTAGCGAAATGTGATCCATACACAGAGCTCTATCTTACATCAGAATGATACTAATATTCAACCTCATATAAATCCGTAATGGTAACCTTAAAATAGTTCCTAGTTAAAGGGATATGGAAGTCAAAATTAAACTTTCATGGTTGCAAAACAGCATGTAATTGTTTTAAATTTAATTTATTTTTTAAATATTTACTATGTACTCTTGGTATCCTTTGTTTAAAAGCATACCTAGGTAGGCTCAGGAGTAGCAATGCACTACTCTTGTCCTTTGCTCACTGAGTATGCTCAGTTCAGATACTGATAAATTAGATCATTTCCTAGTTTAATAAAAAGTTTACAATGCTACATTTTAGAACTATAAAACCCAAAACTAAAATATGATTATTTCTGAGTGCCTTCAAACACATCACCAGATCTCTCAAAATGCGCACAGTAGTTGTGCGCAGTGGCCAATCAGTGTTTTGTGGGTAGGACTATGGGTGTCGGACATTGTTATTGTGCCAGACCACAGAAACCTTAACAACGTACATCAGCCACATTACTAACATTAGAAGTCACTTAGTATTTGATCTTCTCCATAAAATGACAAAGGTTAAAGATGTGTCACTGGATAGTTATTGCTTATTAAAGAAAGGTACTGTCGCGCCTAGCCCTCGGTTAACTGACACTCAGGTCAGTTAAGATTTTAAGTAAAAAAAACACAAAAACAAATCCGCATAAAAACTCTGCCTGTGTGTGTGTGTGCGTGTATTTATATGTTATGTGTGTATTTATATATTATGTGTATTTATGTTATGTGTGTGTGTGCATTTAAATAATGTGTGTGTATTTATATGTTATGTGTATTATGTTACCAAACTCACTCAAGTGTTATCTACTCAGCAGATAAGGGGTAATTTACCATGTTCCTGGCAGAAAATTGCTTATTTGCCCGGCCTACCCCAGTGTTATAACCTCCCTGGTAGATATTGGGTTAATCATCAAACATTGCAGTGTTATAACCTCCCTGGCATATATGGAGTTACTAATCAGTCTTACTTCAGTCATGTAACCTCCCTGGCAGATATGGGGTTAATCAGACATTGCTGACAGTGTTAAAACCTCCCTGGCATATATGGTGTTAGTAATCAGTCTTGCTCCAGTCATATAACCTCCATGGCAGATATGGGGTTAATCACCAGACATTGCAGTGTTATAACATCGCTGGCATATATGGTGTTAGTAATCAGTCATATAATTGATCAGTCATATAATTTTCACCCAGTGATACAATGTCCCTGGCAGATAAAGGGCTATTTACCATTTTCACCCCAGTGATATAATGTGCCTGGTGGATAAAGGGTTATTTACTATTCTCATGACTATAGCGTACCTTACAGAAAAGGGTTATATTTACCATTCTCATGCAAGTGATGTAATGTCCCTGACAAATAAAGGGTTTTTTACCATTCTCATACCAGTGATATGATGTACTGCTGTGGTGGGTCCACTAAATGATACTGCCGCTCTTAGCGCGTGCTCTGTAATAGCGCACACACTTAGGTCAGCTGACATTAAAGTGGGGAAAAAAATCATCCCCATTAAAAATGTGTCTGACTGCTTGCGCTGCCATGCAGCATTGTGAATGTTTATCATGTGCCCCTCCCGCTCACGTCCTGGATCTTCCAACAGTGGCAGGAGGAAAAAAAAACGCTTGAGCCCTGCTGCGGTTTGCTTGCCCACAACAGGGCTAAATGTATAAAAAAAAAAAAAACACATGTCCGGCGCACGGAACAGCATGTCCCGGGCGGTCGGGCGATAGGAATTGAGCATCCCTGTAGGCCTAATAACAGGTTTCATCTGGATTAAAGAGCTGGCAGATAAACCTTTATCTAAACCATTCTGCAAAAACTGAAGAATTCTAGGAATTCTAAAAGGATGCCAGGAATAATCATGGTTGATACACCATGAAATATGTTTTCCTAACTTTGTGATAATTTTTCCTAGAAAACAGGCTTGCAAGCCTGAATCATCGTGTTAATCACAGAGTCAGAGAATCCTCTATGATTGAGAACTACGCTTTAAATTTCCATGCCATCAAGTGTAGAAACTTTAAATCTGTATGGAAGAAGGGACCTTGAGACAGAAAGTCTGGCCTTAGAGGAAGACCAGGTCTGCATACCTAATCCTGTATGGCCACGCTGGGGCTATTAGGATTACATTTACATGTTACATTTTTATTTTGGAAATCACTCTGGAGAGTAGGATCATAGGGGGAAATATATAAGCAGGCTGGAAAGACCAAGGAACTGCTAAAGCATCCAACACCTCTGCCTGAGGATCCCTGGACCTCGCAGGGTACCTGGGAAGTTTGTTGTTCAAACAAGAGGCCATCAGATCTATTACTGGTAGGCCCCAGTGTTTCACAATCAGAGCATCTTGGTGGAGAGACCACTCTCCTGGATGTAGGGACTGACGACTGAGGTAGTCTGCCTCCCAGTTGTCTACACTTGGAATGTGAATCGCAGTGATAAGGCCGCAATTGGTTTCTGCCCAAGAGAGGATTCGAGATTCTTCTATCATGGCTAGGGAACTGTGAGTTCCCCCTTGATGATTGATATAAGCTACTGCTGTAACATTGTCTGTCTGGAAATGGACATAAGGCTGCTGTTTCAATAGAGGCCAAGCCTGAAGGGCCCGGAAGAGTGCACAGAGTTCCAAAACATTGATTGGCAAACTCACCACCCGAGGATTCCAAACTCCTTGTGCTGTCAGAAACCCCAGACAGCTCCTCAACCTGAAAGACTTGCATCTGCGATTATCACAGACCAGGTAGGACGAGCAAAAGAAGCCCCCTGAATAATAGACTGGTGATTCAGCCACCAAATCAGAGATAGGTTGGGCTATATCAGTATAATCCTTGCACTATTGGCGCAGCATACAAGGCTGAAGAGTTCTCATATGAAAATGAGCAAATGGAATTGCGTCTGAAGCTGCAATCATGAGGCCTAGTACTTCCTTTTACAGAGCCAATGAGGGAAATAAGAGACTGAAGGTTCAGACAAGCCGATATACATTTTATTTGTCTATTTTCTGTCAGGGAAAGAGTCATGGACACTGAATCTATCTGGAAACCTTAAAAGGTGACCCTTTGTCTGAGGATTCAAAGAACTCTTTGGTAAATTTATCCTTCAACCTTCTTAGAGCTTTCAAAAAAGATTCATGGAAACAATCCACCTGAACTCTCAGAAAAACAACCCTGGTCTGAGGAACCAGTGAACTCTTTGGAAAATAGATTTTCCAACCATGTTGATAAAGAAACAACAACAGTCTGTAAGTGATAGATTATGTTAAATGAAAAAATAGAGCAGAACCAAAATATAAACCAGGAAACACCACAACACCCTGCATTCTGATCATAGAAAAAAGGGTTCTGAGAACATTTATGAATATTATGATAGAGCAATAAACTGAAGGCAAACCTTAGAAATGAATAATGTTCCCTGAATTAGAACATAAAGGTAAGCATTCTTAGAACTATTGTGGAAACAAACTGACCTTGCCTAACAAAGGCAGAAAAGTCCAAATTTCCATTTTGAAAGTAGGAACTCTAACAAACTTGTTCAGAGCTTTAAGATATAAAAAACTTGTCTGAAAGTTCCTTACTTCTTTGGAACAAAAAAACAAACAAACAAAAAAATATTTGAGTACAATTTCATCTCCTGTTCGAACAAAGGAACAGGAACAATCACTCCCATAGTTTCTAGACTAGAAACTGACTGAAACCTATTCAATAACACTGAGGAAAACATAATTTATGTAAGAACTTACCTGATAAATTCATTTAATTCATATTGGCAAGAGTCCATGAGCTAGTGACGTATGGGATATACAATCCTACCAGGAGGGGCAAAGTTTCCCAAACCTCAAAATGCCTATAAATACACCCCTCACCACACCCACAATTCAGTTTAAAGAATAGCCAAGTAGTGGGGTGATAGAAAAAGGAGTAAAAAGCATCAAAAAAGGAACTGGAAAAATAATTGTGCTTTATACAAAAAAACATAACCACCATAAAAAGGGTGGGTCTCATGGACTCTTGCCAATATTTCATGTAATTGCCAAGAGTCCATGAGCTAGTGACATATGGGATAGCAATACCCAAGATGTGGAACTCCACAGAAGAGTCACTAGAGAGGGAAGGATAAAATAAAAACAGCCATTTTCCGCTGAAAAATTAAATCCACAACCAAAAGAATAAGTTTTTCTTATAAATGAAAAGAAAAAAAAAAAACTTAAAACATAAGCAGAGGAATCAAACTGAAACAACTGCCTGAAGAACTTTTCTACCAAAAACTGCTTCCGAAGAGGCAAATACATCAAAATGGTAGAATTTAATAAATGTATGCAAAGAAGACCAAGTCGCTGCTTTGCAAATCTGATCAACTGAAGCTTCATTCTTAAAAGCCCACGAAGTGGAGACTGATCTAGTAGAATGAGCTGTGATTCTCTGAGGTAGGGCCTGACCCAAGTCCACATAAGCTTAATGAATAAAAAGCTTTAACCAAGATGAAAAGGAAATGGCAGAAGCATTCTGACCTTTCCTAGAACCAGAAAAGACAACAAATAGACTAGAAGTCTTCCTGAAATCATTAGTAGCTTCAACATAATATTTCAAACCTCTTACAACATCCAGAGAATGTAAGGATCTCTCCAAAGAATTCTTAGGATTAGGACATAAAGACGGGACAACAATTTCCCTATTAATGTTGTTAGAATTTACAACTTTAGGTAAACATTTAAATGAAGTCCGCAAAACTGCCTTATCTTGATGAAAAATCAGAAAAGGTGACTCACAAGAAAGAGCAGATAATTAAGAAACTCTTCTAGCAGAAGAGATAGCCAAAAGGAACAACACTTTCCAAGAAAGTAGTTTAATATCCAAAGAATGCAAAAGGAGGAGCCTGTAAAGCTCTCAAGACCAAATTAAGACTCCAAGGAGGAGAGATTGATTTAATGACAGGCTTGATACGGACCAAAGCCTGAACAAAACAGTGAATATCAGGAAGTTTAGCAATCTTTCTGTGAAATAAAACAGAAAGAGCAGAGATTTGTCCCTTCAAGGAACTTGCAGACAAACCTTTATCCAAACCATCCTAAAAGAATGCCAGGAGAATTTATGAGAATAACACCATGAAATACAAGTCTTACTGCTGAGATAATCTGCCTCCCAATTGTCTACACCTGTGATATGTACTGCAGAAATTAGACAAGAGCTGGATTCCGCCCAAGCATCCGTCCGATGCAGCAGTCATGAGACCTAAAACTTCCATGCACATAGCCACTGAAGGGAATGATCGAGACTGAAAGTCATGGAAACTGAATCTATCTGGAAACCTAAAAAGGTGACCCTTGCCTGAGGAATCAAAAACTCTTTGGTAAATTGATCCTCCAACCATGTCTTAGAAGAAACAACACTAGTTGATTCATGTGAGATTTTGCTAAATGAAAAGATTGAGCCAGAAGCTGTCGTTAGGCCAAATGGACGAGCAACAAATTGGAAATGCTTGAGAAAGACGTTGGTTGGACATGTGTGTGTGCGGCGTCCTGAAGCCGAAGATTGTTGCGACCACTTGCTTACACTCCCTACGGCCTTTGTGCACTGTGAGATTCCTTGAGGCTTCTACTTGCAGGGCCATACTTGATCCTATCTGGGTCCCGAAGCGGGGAGGTGCTCCAGGCCAGCTGAGACCCGTTGGCTGGGGATCCATTCGGACGCCATCTCTTCTGTTTTCGGAGGGGACTATCTGGAACTCTGCCAGTAAGACCCACCAGCTGCAGTGTGTATTTTCCAGGTACTGCTCGAGTTCCAGTCTATGCGACCTCTGCCCTGCCTGTTAGGATTTGTCCTGTGTTGGAGTTGGGACGACTTCCCACTGAGTACCAATCTATCTCCCAGGACCCCGTGGTCGGCTTGAGAGATATTGTGTGCGGCCAGAAACCGCACTGCATGTCACTCGCCTGCTGGGGTAGAAGACTGCATCTAAAATAAAGAAGCTGGTTGTGGAGCCGAAACGTGTGAGCTGGGCAGTATATACAGAGCTGTGGATCCTCAGGCATGACGCTATGAACTGCTGGGACACTATGGCAGATTAGTAGACTGGTTACTTTTCTTTTTCTTCAATACTGCTTGCTGGTCGGTCATTTCCCTAGACCTATATATCTAAGGCTAAAAAAAAAAAAACACAAAAAAAAACACGGATCTGGGAAGTTGGTCGGTCTCCAGGTTTACTTTTCAGTCCCTGGAATTAACTTTGCCTTGAGACTCTCAAAGTTATTAAACATAACCTGGATGCTGCAGGTCTATGTAAATTGAACTGTTTGGGCTGATTCTAATCTTCTGTGAAAGCATATTAGCAAGCCCAAGGATATTTAATATGGACTTATAAAGTGCTTGATATTATTCTCAATATTATCCACGGTTGCCAGAATAGCTATTCTCTACCTTTTTCATGACCTAGAGAGACTTTTAGAAGCTGTGTGTTTCCCCAGTATATCAGCTGCTGAAGAGGTCAACCTGTGTTATGTTTTTGCTTCCTTTTTTTATGCCAACCTACATTTATGGGAACTGGTTATGTGGAGTTGGAGGCTTATGTAATAGGGCTGTTTTCACAATGTATTTACTAGAGCATTGCATTCTTAGAGAGCTCCCTGTCTAGGGGTGGTTGATTACACATCTTATAGGGTATTTTCTGGTGTATAATATCATTTTTTTCTCTTAGGTTTTAATCTATAGGGTTATTAGAGGTATAGCATCAATTAAAGTAGGAGAATATTGTGGAATCCTTTATGATTGATCTAAAGGCTAGTCAAGGTGTCACATTTAAACTGAGCTGTAAGGCAAAAAATTATCAAGAGTAAAGTGTTGACAGAAAATACTTTTGAAAACCACTTAATACCTAGATCTAGCTGTGTGCTTAATAATATACTTATATGAGTTAGCTGGAAAGCTCTTAATCACAAAGACACTACATTTTTGTAAATTTAAAAAAAAAAAAAAAACAGGAAAAAAAACGCACCAACACTATAAATTGTTTTGTTTTTTTTAAATTATTTTTCATTTTTATTTTATTTAGATCTTTTCTTTCATGTAATTGGCAAGAGTCCATGAGCTAGTTACGTATGGGATATACAATCCTACCAGGATGGGCAAAGTTTCCCAAACCTCAAAATGCCTATAAATACACCCCTCACCACACCCACAATTCAGTTTTACAAACTTTGCCTCCTATGGAGGTGGTGAAGTAAGTTTGTGCTTAGATTCTACGTTGATATGCGCTTCTCAGCATTTTGAAGCCCAATTCCGCTCAGAGTACAGTGAATGTCAGAGGAATGTGAAGGGAGTATCACCTATTGAATGCAATGGTTTTCCTCACGGGAGATATATTTCATAGGTTCTCTGTTATCGGTCGTAGAGATTCATCTCCTACCTCCCTTATTCAGATCGATGATATACTCTCATATTCCATTACCTCTACTGATTCTCGTTTCAGTACTGGTTTGGCTATCTACTTTATGTAGATGAGTGTCTTTTGGTAAGTATGTTTTCTTTTATTTAAGACACTCTCAGCTGTTTCAGTACTGGTTTGGCTATCTGCTATATGTGGATGGGTGTCTTTCGGTAAGTATGTTTTCATTACTTAAAGGGACAGTCAACACCAGAATTGTTGTTTAAAAAGAGATAGATAATCCCTTTATTACCCATTCCTCAGTTTTGCATAACAAACACAGTTATAATAATACACGTTTTACCTCTGTAATTACCTTGTGTCAGGGTGCCAGGAATCAGACTGAGACGAGAAGTGCAAAAATAATCACACCTTTATTAATAGCAAAAAAATATAAAATGTCCACAAGTCAAATAACAAGCCAGGAGTCAAAACCAGAGCTGGTAGTCAGACGAGCCGAGTCAGGAGCCAAAGCAAATAGTCAGATGAGCCGGAATCAGGAACAAGGAGAACAGCAGAGTTAGGAACAAGCCAGGGATCAGGAACCAG
This sequence comes from Bombina bombina, assembly GCF_027579735.1. Lineage (NCBI taxonomy): Eukaryota > Metazoa > Chordata > Amphibia > Anura > Bombinatoridae > Bombina > Bombina bombina. The sequence goes on from NC_069499.1 coordinate 1,496,384,124, forward strand.
GAAGGACGTCAGGCAGCCAGGTAATACACAGGAACTCTCACAAACAGGTCTCAGACAACAGATCAGAGGCCCTTTAAATAATAAATGATGACATCACAATTCTGAGACTGCATCCTGTCTCACATGGATGATGCACAACAGTCTGGCCATAAAAAGAAGTGCAGGAAGTGAGCAGCATCCCCCACAATGCACCAAGTCAGGAAGAGAGGTGAGTAAAATGGCTGCCAGCAGCACATGGCAAACACAACAGGGAAAAACCCTGACAGTTTGTATCTAAGCCTCTGCAGACTGCCCCCTTATTTCAGTTAATTTGACAGACTTGCACTTTAGCCAATCAGTGCTCACTCGTCGGTAAATTCACGTGCATGAGCTCAATGTTATCTATGTGAAATACATGAACTAATGCCCTCTATTGGTGAAAAACTGGCAAAATACTTTCAGATTAGAGGGTGCCTTGAAGGTCTAAGAAATTAGCAAATTAACCTCCTAGAGAACAAAGCAAAATTGATGATAAAAGTAAATTGGAAAGTTGTTTAAAATTACATGCCCTACTTGAATCATGAAAGTTTTTTTTTTTACTTGACTGTCCCTTTAAGACACTCTCAGCTATGGTTTGGCACTTTATGCATTAATATCAAGTTCTAAATATATGTATTGTACTTATATTTGCCATGAGTCAGGTTTATGTATATTTCCTTTTGCAGACTATCAGTTTCATATTTGGGAAAAAACATATTTAGGAAAAAAAATTCTTACCTGGGGTATAGTCTTTTCTCAATTGACTGCATTTTCATCAAATTTGGCGGGCAAAATTAGGCTCGCAAGGGCGCAAAATGCCAACGTTTATCGCGTCATACTTGGTGCAAGAATTTTTTGACGCAAAGGTACGTTCGATGACGCAAATTCGTCATTTCCAGCGTCTTAGTTGACGCCCAGATCATTGCACAAGGTTGCGTCTACAATGACGCGAGTGTGTCATTTTCAGATGTTGTTAGCGACCAAAAAAATTTCAGTTTGCGTTGTGCGTCATACTTGGTGCCAAACAATTTCATTATTTAAAACCCCATTCCTAAATGACTATTGCCTTTTTTCAGAGTCAGAGGGCTATGCTGTTTGCATTTTTCCGATTCCTGAAACTGCCATATAAGGAAATTGATAATTTTGCTTTATATGTTGTTTTTTTCTCTTACATTTGCAAGATGTCTCAATCAGATCCTGTCTCAGAAATCACTGTTGGAACCCTGCTGCCTGAAAACAGTTCTACCAAAGCTAAGTGCATTTGTTGCAAATGTGTGGAGATTATATCTCCAGCTGTGGTATGTACACTGTGTGCAGAATTATTAGGCAAATGAGTATTTTGACCACATCATCCTCTTTATGCATGTTGTCTTACTCCAAGCTGTATAAGCTCGAAAGCCTACTACCAATTAAGCATATTAGGTGATGTGCATCTCTGTAATGAGAAGGGGTGTGGTCTAATGACATCAACACCCTATATCAGGTGTGCATAATTATTAGGCAACTTCCTTTCCTTTGGCGAAATGGGTCAAAAGAAGGACTTGACAGGCTCAGAAAAGTCAAAAATAGTGAGATATCTTGCAGAGGGATGCAGCACTCTTAAAATTGCAAAGCTTCTGAAGCGTGATCATCGAACAATCAAGCGTTTCATTCAAAATAGTCAACAGGGTCGCAAGAAGCGTGTGGAAAAACCAAGGCGCAAAATAACTGCCCATGAACTGAGAAAAGTCAAGCGTGCAGCTGCCAAGATGCCACTTGCCACCAGTTTGGCCATATTTCAGAGCTGCAACATCACTGGAGTGCCCAAAAGCACAAGGTGTGCAATACTCAGAGACATGGCCAAGGTAAGAAAGGCTGAAAGACGACCACCACTGAACAAGACACACAAGCTGAAACGTCAAGACTGGGCCAAGAAATATCTCAAGACTGATTTTTCTAAGGTTTTATGGACTGATGAAATGAGAGTGAGTCTTGATGGGCCAGATGGATGGGCCCGTGTCTGGATTGGTAAAGGGCAGAGAGCTCCAGTCCGACTCAGACGCCAGCAAGGTGGAGGTGGAGTACTGGTTTGGGCTGGTATCATCAAAGATGAGCTTGTGGGACCTTTTCGGGTTGAGGATGGAGTCAAGCTCAACTCCCAGTCCTACTGCCAGTTTCTGGAAGACACCTTCTTCAAGCAGTGGTACAGGAAGAAGTCTGCATCCTTCAAGAAAAACATGATTTTCATGCAGGACAATGCTCCCTCACACGCGTCCAAGTACTCCACAGCGTGGCTGGCAAGAAAGGGTATAAAAGAAGAAAATCTAATGACATGGCCTCCTTGTTCACCTGATCTGAACCCCATTGAGAACCTGTGGTCCATCATCAAATGTGAGATTTACAAGGAGGGAAAACAGTACACCTCTCTGAACAGTGTCTGGGAGGCTGTGGTTGCTGCTGCACGTAATGTTGATGGTGAACAGATCAAAACACTGACAGAATCCATGGATGGCAGGCTTTTGAGTGTCCTTGCAAAGAAAGGTGGCTATATTGGTCACTGATTTGTTTTTGTTTTGTTTTTGAATGTCAGAAATGTATATTTGTGAATGTTGAGATGTTATATTGGTTTCACTGGTAAAAATAAATAATTGAAATGGGTATATATTTGTTTTTTGTTAGGTTGCCTAATAATTATGCACAGTAATAGTCACCTGCACACACAGATATCCCCTTAAAATAGCTATAACTAAAAACAAACTAAAAACTACTTCCAAAACTATTCAGCTTTGATATTAATGAGTTTTTTGGGTTCATTGAGAACATGGTTGTTGTTCAATAATAAAATTAATCCTCAAAAATACAACTTGCCTAATAATTCTGCACTCCCTGTAATAGTTGTCATAAGCTTTTACATGCAGAGAATGTGTCCATCAGTAATAGTCCATCAACATCTAATGCATGATATACCTGTGAATATAAAAGATTTTATTGCTGATGCGATTCAGAAGGCTTTGTCTGCCATCCCGTCTTCTAATAAACGTAAAAGGTCTTTTAAAACTTCTCAGAAAGTTGATGAAAATTCAAATGACCGACATACTAAATTATCCTCCTCTGATGAGGATCTACCCGATTTAGAAGATCCTCAGATATCGACACTGACAAATCTACTAATTTATTTAAAATGGAGTATATTCGTTCCTTGTTAAAAGAGGGGTTGATTACATTGGATATTGAGGAAACTAGTCCTCATGATATTAAAACTAGTAAACGTTTAAAACCTCCTGTGGTTACCCCAGAGGTTTTTCCAGCTCTTGATGCTATTTCTGATATGATTTCTAAGGAATGGAATAGGCCTGGTACTTTCTTCAAGGTTTAAAAAATCGTATCCTTTGACAGCAGTTAGATTGGAGTTTCGGGAAAAGATCCCCAAAGTTGATGGGGCTATTTCTACTCTTGCCAAATTTACTACTATTCCTATGGAACATAGTACTTCTTTTAAAGACCCTTTAGATAGGAAACTTTAATCTTATCTAAGGAAAGCTTATTTATATTCTGGCTATCTTCTTAGGCCTGCCATTTCTATGGCTGTGGTTGCAGCCGCATCAACTTTTTGGTTGGAAAGCTTAGTGCAACAGGAAATGGATCCTGATTTGTCTAGCATTCATCGCTTGCTTCAACATGCTAATCATTTTATCTGTGGTGCCATTTTTTATATCATCAAAATTGACGTTAAATCTATGTATTTAGCTAGAAGAGCTTTGTGGCTCAAATATTGGAATGCTGACATGGTATCTAAGTCTAGATTACTATCTCTTTCTTTCCAAGGTAATAAATTATTTGGTTCTCAGTTGGATTCGATTATTTCAACTGTCACTGGGGGGAAGGGAGTTTTTTGCCTCAGGATAAAAGACCTAAGGGAAAATCTAAAGCTTCTAACCATTTTTGTTCCTTTCGACAAAATAAGGAACAGAAACCTAATCCTTCCCCCCAAAGAATCTGGTTCCAATTGGAAACCTTCTTCAAGTTGGAGTAAATCCAAACCGTTTAGAAAATTAAAGCCAGCCCCTAAGTCGGCATGAAGGTGCGGCCCTCATTCCAGCTCAGCTGGTAGGGAGCAGATTAAGATTCTTCCAAAACATTTGGGAAGATTCTGTCCAAAATCAATGGATTCAGAGTATTGTCTCTCAAGGGTAGAGAATAGGATTCAGAGTAAGACCTCCTGTGAGGAGATTTTTTCTCTCACGCATCCCAGCAAATCCAGTAAAAACTCAGGCTTTTCTGAAGTGTGTTTCAGACCTGGAGCTTTATGTTTAAATCTTTTTATTAGCATTTTCATCAACAATTGTACAACAATAGAGAGTGAAAATAAAATAAAAATAAAAGCATCTCTCTCTTCCAATCTTTGGTTAACCCTTTATCTTTACTAATGCACATCTATGTGGAGAAGATCAAACACGTAATATAGGATCTTAAAGTCTCTGCGTGTACCCCAGGAAATAGAAGGCAAGGTTTTGATAGCAGATTATTCATTGTTTCCTGGGGTATCTCTCAGATTGGCTAAACTGATCGTCTCTGTAGTGGAGAAATAAAAAGAAACATGTCCTTTATCCCCCGTTACCTCTAGGGGCAGGAGGTCAGAATGTATTGTTCCCTCCTCTAATAAAGGCTATTGCTTAAGATCCTGTATCAATAAAATGATATGCAAAAAAATATACGAAAGCGGAGAGAGAACAGAAAATAGTATAAAAAAGAAAAGAGAGATTAAGGAGAGAAACTAGAAAAGGGATGGGGTTGTATTTCTAACTTTCTAGTTCTTTAAAGCGACACATAGTTCCTCCTTAAGATGGGTTAAATGAGAGAGTTCAGATAAAGTAAGTGAAAGTAGAGAAGAGTAGAAAGATGAAAAAGAAGAGTAGGGCATCCAGGTCCCCCCCCCCCTTCGCACTGTGGGACACATCTTCTGCGTCCTTAATGATTCTCTGTGGAGTTTATATAACCATATTCCTATTTAATGTCCAGTAAAACCAGACCTTCTCAAACTGGGCTTGTGTATCTAGAATATTAGAGGCAGACTCATACATACAATGTGTCTTGTCTAATCTATTCCTCACTTCTTCCCATGCAGGGGCCTTCAATTTCCAGTATTTTGCAATACTCAATCTAGTGACCGTACAGGTAATCTTAATAAACGTGTTTATATGTTTGTTATACTGAGGCAATGGTTCGTGTAGTAAGGCTTGTATCGGTTTAAGTTGTATTTGATCTTCTAAGATCACACTGAGGAGGGAGGATAGTTGAATCCAAATAGGTTGGATTATGACGCAGTCCCACCACATGTGAAGGTATGAACCCACCTCCCCACAGCCTCTATAGCATAGTCTGTTGTTTGCAATATTCATGTGGTAAGTTTTGGTCGGGGTCAAGTACCATCTGAAGATAGTCTTAATAGTGTTTTCTCTTAAATCTGAGCTTAAAAGGCCAGAGCATGCTGAATGTAGCAATTCATCCCAATCTTTTTTTAGTTTATGAGTACCTAGGTCTGTTTCCCATTGTAAGATTGTTGAGGGTTTAAGAGAGTTATTTTGGGATTGGATTTCTATATACACTCTGGATATCACTTTTTTGGGTCTGGAAGCTGAAGTCAGTAGAGATTCTATGAGTGAGATGGAATGGGTTCTCACTGATTTAATATAGTGCTGTATAGCTGAATTGACCTGGAGGTATTGAAACCATAAAAGCTTCATAGGAGCTATTTGAGTTTGGATTTGTGTAAATGTTTTGGGTTTTCCGCCAGTGTGCCAGTCCGCCACCCTGTATAGTCCTTTATTCGCCCATTTGTTCACCACTAATTGGATGTCAGAGGAAAGGAGGTATCTAATTGGGCGCATGGTTGTTTGTGTGAGAGGTAATTTGAGTTGTTTACTTATGAAGGACCATATGTAGGAAGTGTGACCAGAAACCTGTGAGTGGAATCTAACTGGTGTTATTTCCCTTGATTGTATGCCCCATAATATGTCGTCAGTGTGCGTGGATTCCCTTAGATCTGCTTCCAGTTTGGGCCATAAGACTAATCCTTCCCCTCCCCCAAGGAGTAATGTTTGTGCTATCCTTGCTGCCCTGTAGTATTCAATCAGGTTGGGTGCTCCTATGCCCCCCAGACTTCTGTGTTTCGTCATGAGTGTCGATGGGATCCTAGCCATTTTCTTCCATCTAATAAAGGTTAAAAGTTCTGCCTGCATCCTTTTTAAATCTGAGATTGGTACCGCTATGGGAAGCGTCCTAAATAAATATAGTAAGCGAGGAAGAATTGTCATCTTTACTGCGGCAATTCTGCCCATCCATGAGAATGTATATGTTCTCCATTTATTTATGTCTTTTTTAATGTTTCTGTAAATGACTTCATAGTTATATTTGTATAGTTGATCAATTTGGGGGGTCAGGTAGATCCTTAAAAATACTTAAGGGAGTGTGCAGGCCATTTCATTTCAAAATTGACTTCTATAAGTTTTTTAGTGTGGTGTGGGAGTCCTAATGACATTGCTTCACATTTGTCCAGGTTAATTTTATACCCTGAGATTTGGGAGAATTCCTCTAGTGTTTTGTATAGGTTGGGTAGGGAGATTAGTGGTTTAGTCAGTGTGAGTAGAATGTCATCTGCAAACAACGTTAGTTTGTATTCCTGATCTTTAATTGCTATTCCCGTAATATCAGTTGCTTGTCTGATTTTGGCTGCTAATGGTTCTATACATAGAGCAAAGATAAGGGGTGACAGAGGACAGCCCTGTCGCGTTCCATTCAGTATAGGGAAAGATTTAGATTTGTAACCTGATATAGAGACCTGAGCCGTTGGGGTTGAATAAATCTTACTTAAGGCTGTAATGAAAGCTCCCCGGAATCCCATCCTATGTAGGACTGCATTCATGAAGTCCCAATCTATTCTATCAAATGCCTTCTCTGCGTCCAATGACAGGAGCAGAGAAGGCATCTTAGCTTTACCCACATATTCAATGAGGCTTATTAATCTACGTACATTGTCCGGAGCTTCCCTGTCCTTAACGAAACCCACCTGGTCTAAGTGGATCAGTTTTGGTAAGATATGCTTCAGGCGATTGGCTAAGATTTTTGTAAGGATCTTCAGATCCTGATTAATGAGTGAGATCGGGCGGTAACTAGAGCAAAGCTTGTGGTTCCTCCCTGGTTTTGGAATCACCACAATCCTCGCCCGCCACATATCTTCTGTGATCTCGTGTCCTTCCATAACATAATTACAGAAGTCTGTAAGATGGGGCACCAAGATTCCTCTAAACTCTTTATAATATTTGCTAGCAAATCCGTCTGGTCCTGCTGCTTTCCCTGATTTAAGATCTCTAATAACACTGAGCACTTCTGTATTTGTTATCGGGGAATTTAAGCTATCTAAGTCTTCTTGAGAGAGGGAATTCAGTTCTGTCTCCTCTAAGAATTTCTTAGTGTGAGCGGCTGTTTGTTGTGAGTGTGCTACTTTGGTTCCGTCGTATAGTTTCCCATAAAAATCCGCAAAGGCATCCACTATTTGTTGTGGGTGGGATATTGAGGTGCCACAAGGGAGCAATAAGGATAAGATAGTCGATGCCCTACATCTTTCTCTAAGTTTGTGGGCCAGAAACTTGTCCGGTTTGTTCGCGTAAATGTAATATTGTGTATTGAGTCTCTGAGTCGCTCTCATCGATTGATCATTTGAAAGTTTGGCTAAGTGTGTTCGTTTGGATTCTAAGATGGATAGTATGTCTGGACTCATGTCAGTCTATGTCTAGTCTCCAGATTCTGTATCTCGTCGTGTAGTTGAGAAATTAGGGTCTTATGTTGTTTGTTACGTAATGCTTTTTCCTTCATGAGCAATCCTCTAAGGTATGCTTTATGTGCTACCCATGGGGAAATAGGGTTTGATGTGGATCCTTTATTTATGTCCCAGTACTCTGACAGTAAAGTGCTAAGTCTCTCCTTTATTAAAGGATCTTTTGTATGTATTGGGTTGTAAGTCCATGTTCGGGTTCTAAGTGTATCGACAAAACCCTCAAGTTGTAAAATAAGTACAGAGTGATCTGACCATACACAGGGTTGAATTAAAGCCTTTCCGTATAGAGGTTGTAATATTTGACTCGTATAGATGTAATCTATTCTCGTGTACTGTTTATGAGCTGAGGAGTAGAAAGTCGTGTCTGATGTTTGTCCATGCAATGCAAACCAGGTATCTATCAATGAGTGCGGAGTTAATTGTTCTTGTATGGCATTAACTATTCTATTATGTCTAAGTTGTTTGGGTGATAGTTTCGCGCCTCTATCAATATGTTTATTCATTGTTATATTGAAGTCCCCTGCTAGTATTATTTTGTGTTGAGACCAATCTGTAAGTAATTCAGAGATGTTTTGAAAAAAGGAATGTTGGTTCTCATTTGGCGAGTATACATTACATAGGACCACATCTGAATTTTGAATGCGTCCCTTAACCAATAAATATCTGCCCTCTTTATCTGCAATAGTCCACTCATTGTCAAATGATAGGCTCGAATGTATCAGAATCGAAACCCCTCTTTTTTTAGAATCTGTGGTAGCGTGATAATGTTGTGTGAAATGTTTGGCCCAATATTTTGGGATAATAGCTTGTGTGAAGTGGGTTTCCTGGAGGAATATAATATTTGCTCCTAGGTGTTGGTATTGAGACATAGCAGTACGCCTTTTGACATTAGAGTTTAACCCTCTAACATTGTGGGATATGAGACGGATCTGGGGGGTCATTGTAATGTGGTGATAAGGATGCATAACATTACCCAACCGGCTATAGTCAGCTGTGAACTCTCCAGCGTTGTAGAGATATCATTGCTAGGAGGAAAGGTGTGGTTTTCTTTTTGCAGAGGAGGGAGAAGAGAAGCCCCAGAGCCCTTGGAAGATAGAAAAAAGACATTTAAAGCAGAAGAAAAGTACATAACATAACATAAACAATAAAATAAACAATAAAATCAATATAACCAGAATGTATGCCCCTTTTGTGGGGCCACTAACAGCCTATAATCTAACAGTCCTAAATAGGGGATAGTAGGGCTGCCTATACATTAAAACATCTTATTTTGATAAGTCAGCATTCTGTAAAACTTTCAAACTTGGTTTAAGAAAAACATTTCAACAAATATTCAATTGAGTACATGTCAGGGGAGGCTTTCCTCTGAATGTTCCCTATGGAAACCCTGACTGGGGACATAAAGGGCCGGGTATTCAGTGAGAACTAAACTTTTCAAGAGAGTAATTTCTTCAGTGCTCTAGGGTAATCCTTGTATAAAGGTTCCCTAGTGTTGAGGGACTATCTCTAAGGTAGTGAACCACCGCCAAATATGGTAGAGAGTCTTTATGGTGTTATTTCTTTATTCCTTTGCGGTTCACTTTTGTCCATTTAGAGTGCCTAGGTGGGCCCCCTTGTGATGTTGGTTGGTCTTCTGTAGGGATGAGAGGGGCCTCCAGACCTAGGAGTTTACATGTCGAGTCGATTTCTTCTGGCTCATGTACGGTAATGGTTTTGTTATCTCTTAAAACGTATAAGGCGAAAGGAAAACACCATTTATATTTGATTTGGTGCTTTCTCAGAAGGGAAGTGAGGGGACGTAAGGAGCTTCTTTTTTGAAGTGTTCTGAGACTAAGGTCTTGGAAAAACTGTATTACAGTTTCTTGAAATTTAAATGTTGGCTTGTTTCTAGAGGACTGAAGTATTTTTTCTTTGTCTTGAAAAAATGACATTTTGACAATGACATCTCTGGGGGGAGCTTCTCCTTTAGGCCTAGCTCTTAATGCCCTGTGTGCCCTTTCTATATCATATTCTGATTCTTCCGGGTCTCCAGTGATATTATGAAAGAGTTGTTGCAGGTAAGTCTGTAAATCCGAATTGGTAATAGATTCTGGGATTCCCTTCAGCCTAATGTTATTTCTGCGGGATCTGTTTTCTAAGTCTTCGACTTTGTCTTGCAGATCTGCAATAGATTGTTGTTGTATTTGGATAGTTTGTGTGGAAGCCGCCAGATCACTTGTAATCATGTCATTGTTTTCGTCTAGGGCATCAATTCTGCCTCCCAAATCAGCTAAGTCTGAGCGTATCTCTGTCAGGCTGGAGGTAACTGCAGTATGCATAGAGTCAAGTTTATCCCACAATTTTTCAAAATTGCAAGTGAAGTCCTGTTTGGAAATTAGGCTTTTAAGTCGTCTTTTGTTACTGGGTTCCTATCCTCCTCTATTACAGGGGGGACAGATTCAGGGTCTGAGTCTCCTGCATCCTCCATTGTTAGTGAATCTGGGGTCTTAGGATGCTTAGATGGTTTAAAAATAGAACTTACTGTTGCAGGCTTGAGTGATTTTTCTCCCCTGGGTGGTTTTCTAGCTGACATAGTAGCTTGAATGAGATATCCAGGAGTGTCACTGTTCTAGCTTCAAACTCACTAAAGCAAGGTCTGAGATGTGTCTGCTTAGCTTAATTGTTGTTATCTGGAGATTGCAGAAGTCGATTATTGACGTTGTTAAGGTAGAAGGTGGGGGGCAGGAAAGTTCAGCAAAGTGCAGTACCAGCAACACACCCTGGGAGTAAATTATAGATCCAGCCCCTGCTGTATTTCTTCCAATAAATTTTTTTTTTGTCTCTCCTACTTTGTGTGTAGAACTGTAGTCAGGAAAGTGCAACTAACAGATCTATGCAGTGAAAACTTGGTGGCATGAATCATCAGTAGCAAATATAGGCCTAGATTTAGAGTTCGGCGGTAGCCGTCAAAACCAGCGTTAGAGGCTCCTAACGCTGGTTTTGGGCGCCCGCTGGTATTTGGAGTCAGTGATTAAAGGGTCTAACGCTCACTTTACAGCCGCGACTTTTCCATACCGCAGATCCCCCTACGCCATTTGCGTAGCCTATCTTTTCAATGGGATCTTTCTAACGCCGGTATTTAGAGTCGTTTCTGCAGTGAGCGTTAGAGCTCTAACGACAAGACTCCAGCCGCCTGAAAAAAGCAGGAGTTAAGAGCTTTCTGGCTAACGCCGGTTTATAAAGCTCTTAACTACTGTACCCTAAACTACACTAACACCCATAAACTACCTATGTACCCCTAAACCGAGGTCCCCCCACATCGCCGCCACTCGATTAAAAATTTTAACCCCTAATCTGCCGACCGCCACCTACGTTATACTTATGTACCCCTAATCTGCTGCCCCTAACCCCGCCGACCCCTATATTATATTTATTAACCCCTAACTTGCCCCACACAACGTCGCTGCAAGCTACTTAAAATAATTAACCCCTAATCTTCCGACCGCAAATCGCCGCCACCTACGTTATCCCTATGTACCCCTAATCTTCTGCCCCTAACATCGCCGACCCCTATGTTATATTTATTAACCCCTAATCTGCCCCCCACAACGTCGCCGACACCTACCTACACTTATTAACCCCTAATCTGCCGAGCGGACCTGAGCGCTACTATAATAAAGTTATTAACCCCTAACCCGCCTCACTAACCCTATCATAAATAGTATTAACCCCTAATCTGCCCTCCCTAACATCGCCGACACCTACCTTCAATTATTAACCCCTAATCTGCCGACCGGAGCTCACCGCTATTCTAATAAATGTATTAACCCCTAAAGCTAAGTCTAACATTAACACTAACACCCCCCTAAGTTAAATATAATTTTTATCTAACGAAATAAATTAACTCTTATTAAATAAATGATTCCTATTTAAAGCTAAATACTTACCTGTAAAATAAATCCTAATATAGCTACAATATAAATTACATTTATATTATAGCTATTTTAGGATTAATATTTATTTTACAGGTAACTTTGTATTTATTTTAACCAGGTACAATAGCTATTAAATAGTTAAGAACTATTTAATAGTTACCTAGTTAAAATAATTACAAATTTACCTGTAAAATAAATCCTAACCTATTAAACCTAACACTACCCTATCAATAAAATAATTAAATAAACTACCTACAATTACCTACAATTAACCTAACACTACACTATCAATAAATTAATTAAACACAATTGCTACAAATAAATACAATTAAATAAACTATCTAAAGTACAAAAAATAAAAAAGAACTAAGTTACAGAAAATAAAAAAATATTTACAAACATAAGAAAAATATTACAACAATTTTAAACTAATTACACCTACTCTAAGCCCCCTAATAAAATAACAAAGACCCCCAAAATAAAAAATTCCCTACCCTATTCTAAATTTAAAAAGTTACAAGCTCTTTTACCTTACCAGCCCTGAACAGGGCCCTTTGCGGGGCATGCCCCAAGAAGTTCAGCTCTTTTGCCTGTAAAAAAAAACATACAATACCCCCCCCCCAACATTACAACCCACCACCCACATACCCCTAATCTAACCCAAACCCCCCTTAAATAAACCTAACACTAAGCCCCTGATGATCTTCCTACCTTGTCTTCACCATGCCAGGTTCACCGATCCGTCCTGGCTCCAAGATCTTCATCCAACCCAAGCGGGGGCTAGACATCCACTGAAGAAGTCCAGAAGAGGGTCCAAAGTCTTCCTCCTATCCGGCAAGAAGAGGACATCCGGACCGGCAAACATCTTCTCCAAGCGGCATCTTCTATGTTCTTCCATCCGATGACGACCGGCTCCATCTTGAAGACCTCCAGCGCGGATCCATCCTCTTCTTCCGACGACTAGACGACGAATGACGGTTCCTTTAAGGGACGTCATCCAAGATGGCGTCCCTCGAATTCCGATTGGCTGATAGGATTCTATCAGCCAATCGGAATTAAGGTAGGAATTTTCTGATTGGCTGATGGAATCAGCCAATCAGAATCAAGTTCAATCCGATTGGCTGATCCAATCAGCCAATCAGATTGAGCTCGCATTCTATTGGCTGTTCCGATCAGCCAATACAATGCGAGCTCAATCTGATTGGCTGATTGGATCAGCCAATCGGATTGAACTTGATTCTGATTGGCTGATTCCATCAGCCAATCAGAAAATTCCTACCTTAATTCCGATTGGCTGATAGAATCCTATCAGCCAATCGGAATTCGAGGGACGCCATCTTGGATGACGTCCCTTAAAGGAACCGTCATTCGTCGTCTAGTCGTCGGAAGAAGAGGATGGATCCGCGCTGGAGGTCTTCAAGATGGAGCCGGTCGTCATCGGATGGAAGAACATAGAAGATGCCGCTTGGAGAAGATGTTTGCCGGTCCGGATGTCCTCTTCTTGCCGGATAGGAGGAAGACTTTGGACCCTCTTCTGGACTTCTTCAGTGGATGTCTAGCCCCCGCTTGGGTTGGATGAAGATCTTGGAGCCAGGACGGATCGGTGAACCTGGCATGGTGAAGACAAGGTAGGAAGATCATCAGGGGCTTAGTGTTAGGTTTATTTAAGGGGGGTTTGGGTTAGATTAGGGGTATGTGGGTGGTGGGTTGTAATGTTGGGGGGGGGGGTATTGTATGTTTTCTTTTACAGGCAAAAGAGCTGAACTTCTTGGGGCATGCCCCGCAAAGGGCCCTGTTCAGGGCTGGTAAGGTAAAAGAGCTTGTAACTTTTTAAATTTAGAATAGGGTAGGGAATTTTTTATTTTGGGGGTCTTTGTTATTTTATTAGGGGGCTTAGAGTAGGTGTAATTAGTTTAAAATTGTTGTAATATTTTTCTTATGTTTGTAAATATTTTTTTATTTTCTGTAACTTAGTTCTTTTTTATTTTTTGTACTTTAGATAGTTTATTTAATTGTATTTATTTGTAGCAATTGTGTTTAATTAATTTATTGATAGTGTAGTGTTAGGTTAATTGTAGGTAATTGTAGGTAGTTTATTTAATTATTTTATTGATAGGGTAGTGTTAGGTTTAATTATATCTTAGGTTAGGATTTATTTTACAGGTAAATTTTTAATTATTTTAACTAGGTAACTATTAAATAGTTCTTAACTATTTAATAGCTATTGTACCTGGTTAAAATAAATACCAAGTTGCCTGTAAAATAAATATTAATCCTAAAATAGCTAAAATATAATTATAATTTATATTGTAGCTATATTAGGATTTATTTTACAGGTAAGTATTTAGCTTTAAATAGGAATCATTTATTTAATAAGAGTTAATTTATTTCGTTAGATAAAAATTATATTTAACTTAGGGGGGTGTTAGTGTTAGGGTTAGACTTAGCTTTAGGGGTTAATACATTTATTAGAATAGCGGTGAGCTCCGGTCGGCAGATTAGGGGTTAATAATTGAAGGTAGCTGTCGGCGATGTTAGGGAGGGCAGATTAGGGGTTAATACTATTTATGATAGGGTTAGTGAGGCGGATTAGGGGTTAATAACTTTATTATAGTAGCGCTCAGGTCCGCTCGGCAGATTAGGGGTTAATAAGTGTAGGTAGGTGTCGGCGACGTTGTGGGGGGCAGATTAGGGGTTAATAAATATAACATAGGGGTCGGCGATGTTAGGGCAGCAGATTAGGGGTACATAGAGATAACGTAGATGGCGGCGGTTTACGGAGCGGCAGATTAGGGGTTAAAAGTGTAATGCAGGGGTCAGCGATAGCGGGGGCGGCAGATTAGGGGTTAATAAGTGTAAGGCTAGGGGTGTTTAGACTCGGGGTACATGTTAGAGTGTTAGGTGCAGACGTAGGAAGTGTTTCCCCATAGGAAACAATGGGGCTGCGTTAGGAGCTGAACGCTGCTTTTTTGCAGGTGTTAGGTTTTTTTTCAGCTCAAACAGCCCCATTGTTTCCTATGGGAGAATCGTGCACGAGCACGTTTTTGAGGCCGGCCGCGTCCGTAAGCAACTCTGGTATCGAGAGTTGTATTTGCGGTAAAAATGCTCTACGCTCCTTTTTTGGAGCCTAACGCAGCATTTGTTTAAACTCTCGATACCAGAGTTAAATTTATGGTGCGGCCAGAAAAAAACCCGCGGAGCGTTAACAGCCCTTTTACCGCCAAACTCCAAATCTAGCCGGTAATCTGTTATCCTATGCCTAGCTGCTTCTATACTTTATTGTGGTGATAGCCTCTCCAGGCCTCTACCTATTCTGGCCGTTTATATTTCCCAGCAGTTTTCTCCTTCAAGTTATGGCATTTCATCTGTGTTTATATCCCTCCCGTACATTATTCTCTGCCGTTGTCTCTATAGTGAGTGTGTCCCCAATCTATTGCATCTGTCTATTAGAGCCTTTCATACTGTCCGATATCGACAGGGATGGTCCTAGTGTTATGGGGCTATACTGCGTTAATACATTAGTGCTTACTTAGGCGTTAAAAGTGTGCCTTGTCTTTTTGTTACGAGTCTTTTCTGTCCTCTCGGCAGCTCTACTTACTGCTGCTTATTGCGGCCCCCACCCGCGTTATGTCTCTGTGCCTTTCCGCTTTCGCGGCCTATCTGGGAGTTCCGTCCAGGCCCGAGAGGAGTACTGTTATGGATCCTTCAGCGCTCAAATCACATCCCGTACCTAGTGCGCCATGGATGCTAGCGCTCCAAATTGTGGGTCATTGGGGATGGTCGCCTGGTGTATATTACCTCCGTTGAGAGTTAAGTTAGTTTGCTGTTGCGTGCGCCTCTTCCCTTGTGTGTCCGTTTGGCGCCAATATCCTGGGTAGCCGAAAAAGGTTGTGTAGATCCCTTAAGTTGATCAAGTTTCACATAGTTCTTGAGTGTAGGTCAGGATTCAGCTTTAGGTGATATATTATATGTTTTTTTCTTATTGTAGCTCACTACAATACTGGCTTTTTATCGCTGGCAGCATGGAACTTAGAGATCAAGCAGCCATCTCCAAGCTCAGTCAGGCTACGCCCCCAGACCTAGAGCTTTAAGGGGTAATCTTACCAGTTCCGTTTCAGGAACAGGGTCTGGGGTTTTATTCAAATCTATTCATTGTCCCAAAGAAAGAAAATTCATTCAGGCCAGTTCTGGATCTGAAAATTTGTAATCGTTATGTAAGAGTGCCAACTTTCAAAATGGTGACTATAAGGACTATTCTGCCTTTTGTTCAGCAAGGGCATTATATATCAATAATAGACTTACAGGATGCATATTTTCATATTCCGATTCATCCAGACCACTATCAGTTTCTTAGATTCTCTTTTCTAGACAAGCATTACCAATTTGTCATTATTCCATTTGGCCTAACGACAGCTCTAAGAATCTTTCCAAAGGTTCTCGGTGCCCTTCTCTGTAATAAGAGATTGGGGTATTGCGGTGTTTCCTTATTTGGACGATATCTTGGTACTAAACTCAGTCTTTACATTCTGCAGAATCTCACATGAATTAACTAGTGATCAATTTAACAAAAAGTTCTTTGATTCATCAGACAAATGTCACCTTTTTAGGTTTCCAGAGAGATTCAGTGTCCATGACTCTGTCTCTAACAGACAAGAGACGATTAAAATTGGTTTCAGCTTGTCAGAACCTTCAGTCTCAATCATTCCCTTCAGTAGCTATGTGCATGGAAGTTTTAGGTCTCATGACTGCAGCATCGAACGCGATCCCCTTTGCTCGTTTTCATATGAGACCTCTCCAGCTTTGTATGCTGAACCAATGGTACAGGGATTATACAAAGATATCACAATTAATATCCTTAAATCCCAATGTTCGACTCTCTCTGAATTGTTGGGGCCTCTTTTGTTCGTCCAACCTGGACAGTGATCACAACAGATGCAAGTCTTTCAAATTGGGGAGCTGTCTGGGGATCTCTGACAGCACAAGAGGTTTGGAAATCTTAAGAGGCGAGGTTACCAATCAATATTTTAGAACTCCGTGCTATTTTCAGGGCTCTTCAAGTTTGGCCTCTGTTGAAGAGAGAACCATTCATTTGTTTTCAGACAGACAATATCACAACTGTGGCACATGTCAATCATCAAGGTGGGACTCACAGTCCCCAAGCTATGAAAGAAGTATCTCGGATACTTGCTTGGGCGGAATCCAGCTCCTGTCTAGTTTCTGCTGTTCATATCCCTGGTATAGACAATTAGGAAGCGGATTATCTCAGCCATCAGACTTTACATCTGGGGGAGTGGTCGCTCCGTCCAGATGGGTTTTCTCAGATTGTTAAGAAGTGGGGTCTTCCAGAAATAGATCTGATGGCTTCCCATCTAAACAATAAACTTCCCAGGTACTTGTCCAGGTCCAGGGATCCTCAGGCGGAGGATGAGTTATCAGTTCCTTGGTGTTACCAACCTGCTTATATCTTCCCGCCTCTAGTTCTTCTTACAAGAGTGATCTCCAAGATCATCATGGAACATTTGTTTGTGTTGCTGGTAGCTGCCTCCAGCATGGCGCCTCAGGTTTTGGTATGCAGATCTTGTTCGGATGTCCAGTTGCCAACCTTGGCCACTTCCATTAAGTCCAGACCTTCTGTCTCAAGGTCCGTTTTCCCATCAGGATCTCAAATCATTAAATTTGAAGGTATGGAAATTGAACGCCTAGTGCTTAGTCATAGAGGTTTCTTTGACTCAGTGATTAATACTATGTTAAAGGCTCGTAAATCTGTTTCTAGGAAGATTTATTATCGAGTTTGGAAAATTTATATTTCATGGTGTTTTTCTCATAAATTTTCCTGGCATTCTTTTAGAATTCCTTGAATTTTACAGTTTCTTTAGGATGGTTTGGATAAGCGTTTGTCTGCAAGTTCCTTGAAGGGACAAATCTCTGCTCTTTCTGTTTTATTTCACAGAAAGATTGTAAGCTTCCTGATATTCACTGTTTTGTACAGGCTTTGGTCCGTATCAAGCCTGTCATTAAATCAATCTCTCCTCCTTGGAGTCTTAATTTGGTATTAAAGGCTTTACAGGCTCCTCCATTTGAGCCTATGCATTCTTTGGACATTAAACTGCTTTCTTGTAAAGTGTTGTTTCTTTTGGCCATCTCTTCTGTTAGAAGAATTTCCGAAATATCTGCTCTTTCTTATGAATCTCCTTTTCTGATTTTTCATCAGGATAAGGCAGTTTTGCGGACTTCATTTAAATTTTTACCTAAGGTTGTGAATTCTAACAACATTAGTAGAGAAATTGTTGTCCCTTCTTTCTGTCCTAATCCTAAGAATTCTTTGGAGATTTGGTAAGTGCTTTGAAATATTATGTTGAAGCTACTAAAGTTTTCAGGAAGACTTCTAGTCTATTTGTTATCTTTTCTGGTTCTAGGAAAGGTCAGAAGGCTTCTGCTATTTCCTTGGCATCTTGGTTAAAGCTTTTGATTCATCAGGCTTATTTGGAGTCGGGTCAGGCCCCGCCTCAGAGAATTACAGCCCATTCTACTAGATCAGTCTCTACTTCGTGGGCTTTTAAGAATGAACCTTCTGTTGATCAGATTTGCAAAGCAGCAACTTGGTCTTCTTTGCATATATTTACTAAATTCTACCGTTTTTATGTATCTGCTTCCTCAGAAGCGGTTTTTGGTAGAAAAGTTCTTCAGGCAGCGGTTTCAGTTTGATTCCTCTGCCTATGTTTAAGTTTTTTCTTTTTTCATTATGAGAATAAACTTATATTTTGGGTTGTGGATTAATTTTTTTCAGTGGAAAATGGCTGTTATTTTATCCCTCCCTCTCTAGTGACTCTTCTGTGGAGTTCCACATCTTGGGTATTACTATCCCATACGTCACTAGCTCATGAACTCTTGTCAATTACATGAAAGAAAACAATTTATGTAAGAACCTGATAAATTAATGTCTTTCATATTGGCAAGAGTCCATGAGAGCCACCCTTTTTATGGTGGTTATGATTTTTTGTATAAAGCACAATTATCTCCAAATTCCTTTGTTGATGCTTTTTACTCCTTTCTTTATCACCCCACTACTTGGTTATTCGTTAAACTGAATTGTGGGTGTGGTGAGGGGGGTGTATTTATAGGCATTTTGAGGTTTGGGAAACTTTGTCCCTCCTGGTAGGATTGTATATCCTATGCGTCACTAGCTCATGGACTCTTGCTAATATGAAAGAAATTAATTTATCAGGTAAGTTCTTACATAAATTATGTTTTTTTCGCTTCCCCTGAATAGTGGAACTCACATTTTGTTTTGTTTTTTTCCTCACAGTCCACTTCTAGAGATAGCACATCTTAATATGTGGATAAATATATCCATTCTATTAAATTAAAATCACCAATAATGCTGCCTAAAAAAAGATAGAAAAGCATGCAATAGCCTAGAGTTAGGAATTGAAAGTCACCCCGATCATACCTCGCAAGCCACACTCCAGATAGATACAAATAAATTAGTGAAACAAATCTCTGATATTGTCTTACCCCAATTTGGTATTAGAAAATAAATTAATGGTCTCGCAGCTGAGTTCAATTTGCCTATAGTATCACTGAAGTGGAAGGTAGAGTGTCAGATCTTGAAGACACTAATTTTATACAGCAAGAGACCATGAAAGTCCAAGAAGACAAGCTACTAGTTATACAGAAACGCTTAGATGATCTGGAAGACAGATCGCGTAGGAATAACCTGAAAATTGTGGGACTCCCTGAAACTGCAGAATATGGCGATCTGTTGCATTTTGTTTCATATATATTGCCACAGGCCTTAGGGTTATCAAATGATATAATTCCTATCCCCATTGAACAAGCTCATAGGCTGGGAGCTATTAGACCACAGGATGATACATCTACTCCTAAAAGGCCTATAATATTTAGATGCCTGAATTTTAAGGACAAGTCCCGAATTCTTAATACCTACCGCAAAACCAACACACTTTCAATTAAGGGGAATCGGGTCCTGATTTTTCAGGACTTTTCAGCAGATACGTTAAAACAAAGAAAAGAGATGGCTCCGTTCTGCACCCAACTTATTAATCAGGGGATAAAAATCTCATGTATCCAGCTAAGCTAAAAATTTGGCATGATTCTAAGGTACTGGTTTTGCAGAAACCACAGGAAGCTAGAGATTTTATAGCAAAGATAACAAACAGTACGGCAGCTGTCTAGCAATAGGTTCTTTGTTTTTCTATTGAATAAATATAAGTACAGCTAGCCAAAAATAACCTTAGAGATGGACAGTCTGAGTTTG
Organism: Bombina bombina; assembly: GCF_027579735.1. NCBI lineage: Eukaryota > Metazoa > Chordata > Amphibia > Anura > Bombinatoridae > Bombina > Bombina bombina. The sequence continues at coordinate 1,496,404,147 of NC_069499.1, forward strand.
TATATTTTAGAAGGTAGAAGGTCTGCTTTGTTGCGTTTCCCCCCCCCCTTCTTTCTCTCTCTTTTCTTCACCCTATCTCCACTCTCCACCCCCGGGGAGGTCCTCAGCCCTCTACTATGTGTTTCAATATAGGATAAGTTATGGAGGGCACAATTGATCTCTCCTCTTGGAATGTGGGGGGGGGGGGGGGAATCTCCTCTCCAATCAAGAGAAAAAATAATCGTTAACAATTTAAAGCGTTTTGCTCCTGATATTACCATGATTCAGGAGACGCAGTTATCCTTAAAAGGAGGTGGAGAAGCTTAAGTTTGGGTGGGTTGGAGAGGTGATCGCCCCCCCCCCCCCGCATCCAAAAATCGAGATGGGCCTTTTAAAAAAAAATAAAAAATAATAGATTACCAGGTACTGTCAAAAGAGATGGATCCAAAAGGGAGATTTTTAATTTTTGAAATTTGTGTACAAAATACCCGCTTGGTCCTCTAACATTTACGCCCCTAATAGTCTTCAAATTGATTTTTGGGATAAGATATACATGAAACTATTACATTATATAAATGATAATTTGATATTGGCTGGGGACTTTAACTTGACAGCTCACCCATTATTAGATAGGCTCCGGACAAAAATGTATCTAGATACAATAAAGAAGCTACATTTTTAAACATAGTCCCAGCTCCCAAGCCTTTTTAAAGGAAATTAGATTTCTAATAACAGTGGAGCAACATGAGGCCCTAATTTCACCGGAGAGCAAAATTAATCAATTTCTAAAGAAATGGGATAAGGTCCTCCTTTCTTTTCCATTAAGCTTCCAACTTCAAATTCTTTGTCCCATGAGACAGTCAACGGAATTTAGTTTAGCAGTTTTGCTACTGATTGGTACCCTATGGAATGGAAAAACATATTGTAAGCTGAGAGAGGAGGTATGGAGGGGGGAGAGGGGAGGGGGGGAGTGGAGGTTTTTGTTTGTTTTCCTTTTTTATTTTGTGTGTGTTTGTTCGTTTGGTCTTTGTTGTTTAGCCCTTAGTATTATAGATTAAAATTCCAACACGGTGTACCTATGGGATAGTTTTTTTTTGTTTATTTTTTTGTTTGTTTTTTTAGGGAGTTTAAGGTTTAAGCCTTAACTTTAGATCTGAAATGAACCTTTAAGTATATTTTTATCCAAGAGATAGGTCTCATTGAATGTATTTTGAGAAAATACTTGATTTGCCTTTATATTTTATTACGTAGCTGATTTTGTCAGGTTGACTGATATTGATATACCGGCTGGTGTGTTGATTTTTTTTTTTTGTATGTGTGTGTGTATATATATATATATATATATATATATATATATATATATATCCCATTTTTTCTGTATCCAACTGTTTGATTATGCACTTTGTTGGTCAATAAAAAGATTTAAAAAAAAAATGGAAATGCTTGTCTAGAAAAGAGAGTCTCAGAAACCGATAGTGATCTGGATGAATCGGAATGTGACGATAAGCATCATGTAAGTCTATTATGGACATGTAATGACCTTTCTAAACAAAAGGCAGAATAGTCCTTATAGTCACCATCTTGAAAGTTGGGACCCTTACAAAACTATTCAAAAACTTCAGATCCAGAACTGGTCTGAATGAATTTTCTTTCTTTGGGACAATGAATAGATTTGAATAAAAACCCAGACCCTGTTCCTGAAGCAGAACTGGTATAATCACCCCTGAAAGCTCTAGATCTGAAACACACTTCAGAAAAGCCTGAGCTTTTACAGGATTTGTTGGAACATGAGGGAGAAAGAATCTTCTCACTGGAAGTCTTATTTTGAAACCTATTCGATTCCCTTGAGAGACAATGCTCTGAATCCACTGATTTTGAACATAATCTGCCCAAATTTTTTGAAATAATTTCAATCTGCCCCCCCCACCAGTTGAACTGGATTGAGGGCCGCACCTTCATGCAATCTTGGGGGCTGACTTTGGCTTCTTATAAAGCTTGCATTTATTCCAACTTGAAGATGGCTTCCATCTGGAACCAGAGTCCTTAGGGTAAGGAGTGGTTTTCTGTTCTCTATTGTGACGAAAGGAACAAAGCCGATTAGAAGCTTTAAATTTATCCTTAGACTTTTTAACTTGGGGCAAAAAATCTACCTCCCCCCCAGTGATAGTGGAAATCTAATCCAACTGAGGACCAAATAAATTATTACCCTGGAAAGATAGAGATAGTAATCTAGATTTAGATACCATGTCAGCAATCCATGATTTAAGCCATAAAGCTCTTCTAGCTAGAATAGCTAAAGACATATATTTAACATTAATCTTGATGATGATATCAAAAATAGCATCACAGATAAAATGATTAGCATGTTGAAGCAAACGAACAATGCTAGACAAATAAGAATCTGTTTCCTGATGTGCTAAGCTATCCAACCAAAAAGTTGATGCAGCCGCAACATCAGCCATAGAAATGGCAGGCCTGAGAATATAGCCAGAATATAAATAAGCTTTCCTTAGATAAGATTCAATCTTCCTATCTAAAAGGATCCTTAAAATAAGTACTATCTTCCATAGGAATAATAGTACATTTGGCAATGGTAGAAATAGCCCCATCAACCTTAGGGACTTTTTCCAAAAACTCCAAATTAGCCACTGGTAAAGAATATAACTTCTTAAAACCTAGAAGAAGGATTAAAAGAGGCACCAGGCTTAGACCATTCCTTAGCAATCACATCAGACACCGCATCTGGAACAGGAAAACCCTAAGGAGTAATCACAGAAGGTTTAAAAACAGAATTTAAACGTTTACTTGTTTGTAATCAAGAGGATCAGACACCTCAACACCCAAAGTAACCAAAACTTATTTCAACAAAGACCGAAAGTATTCAATCTTAAAAAGATAAGAAGATTTATCTGAACCAGAAAGATCCTCTTCAGGAGAGGATATTTCAGTATGTTGTCGATCATCACAAATTTCATCAGTTTTATGAGAAGTTTTAAAAGACCTTTTAAGTTTATTAGAAGGTGGAATAGCAGATATAGCCTTCTGTATTGCATCAGAAATATAATTTTTCATATCAACAGGGATATCATGTACATTAGAGGTTGAGGGAACAACAGGTGCTGTACTAGTACTAATAGAAACATTATCGGCATGCAAAAGCTTATAGTGACAACTGTTACATAATATAGCCGGAGATATAATCTCAGCTTGCTTACAACAGATACACTTAGCATTGGTAGAACTATGTTCAGGCAGCATGGTTCCTACAGTAGCTTCTGAGACAGGATCAGACTGAGACATCTTGCAAAATGTAAAAGAAAAAAGAACATTTAAACAAAATATCCAATTTCCTCATATAGCAAGTTCAAGAATGTAAAAAAAAATGCATATGCTAAATAAGTAGAAAAGCAAACGGCATAGCCCTCTAGAATATAGAGAGAGCAGGGAGCATAAAGAAAGTGGGGTAATATAACCAAAGAATATTTGGAGCCAAGTCATGCACAACACAAAGTGAAAAATTTTTGGTGCCAAACAACATCCGGAAATGACGCAACTCACGTCATAACAAGCGCAACTTCGCGACAAACAACCTAACGTCAATAAAGACACAGGAAGTTACCAAACCTGCAACACTGTAGACGCAAATTTGCGGCAAAAACATTTCCGCACCAAAAATGACACAATAAATAACAGCATTTTGCACCCTCGCAAGCCTAAACTTGCCCGCAAAATTTAAGGAAAAAACAAGTCAAATTGCAAAAAAAAAAAAAAAAAAAAGAGACTAAACCCCAGGTAAGAAAATTGTAAAAAATAACTTCCTAAAACATGATTCTCATACTCAAACTGTTAGACTGCAAAGGGAAATACACATAGATCTGACTCATGGCAAACATAAGTAAATACATGTATTTAACATTTTATATTAAATACATAAAGCACCAAACATAGCTGAGAGTGTCTTAAATAATGATACATATACTTACCGAAGACACCCATCCACATATAGCAGACAGCCAAACCAGTACGGAAAACTATCAGCAGAGGTAATGGTATGAGTATATTGTCGATCTGAAAAGGGAGGTAGGAGATTAATCCCTACCTCTGATAACAGAAAACCCTTGAAAAGATTTGCCATGAGTGAAACCATAAAAATCAACAGGCAATATTCTCTTCACGTCCCTCTGACAAACACTGTACTCTGAGAGGAATTGGGCTTCAGAATACTTAGAAGCGCTTATCATAGAAGAAATCATAAAAATCAAGCACAAACTTACTTCACCAGCTCCATAGGAGGCAAAGTTTGTAAAACTGAAGTGTGTTTGTGTTGGGAGGTGTATTTATAGGCATTTTGAGGCTTGGGAAACTTTGCCCCCTCCTGGTAGGAATGTAGATCCCATACGTCAGTAACTCATGGACGCTTGCCATTTACATGAAAGATATTTTTTAATTAAATACAAATGATAAAGTGCAAAGCTTAAATGCAATAATACTGAAAGGACCCAATCCAAAATGTATAGTAATATAAAATACAAGTGTAACAAAACTCTCATGCAGTGCTATATTGCATTTGGCTTGTCTCTGCTTCACATACATAAATGAGAGAGATTTTGCAGTGCAAGAGAGAGTTCTGCCCTTGAAAATATAGTGAGTTCAGTGATGTCTGAACCACAATTCCTCTCCAAGATGGAGAATCTTTGAATATCAGTACCTAAGACTTTAACCATAAAGTCCTTCTAGAAATTACTTCCAAAGATATAGTCTTTGAATTAAACTCAATGATGTCAATAACAGCAACACAAATGAAAGCATTAGCACATTTGAGCAATTCCAAAAGGATAAAAAAAAATTACTAGCAGAATCATCAGAAAACTGCTTGAAAAGACTATTAAACCAAACTGAATATGCAGCAGCCACACCAGCAAAAAAAACTGCTGACCTAAAAATATAACCTGCTTGCTGAAAAGTCCTCCTATGGAAGGATTCTAATTTCCAATCTATGGGGGTCTTTAAAGAAAGAACTATCTTCCAAAGGGATATAAGTACACTTAACCAAGATAGAAATGGCCCCATCAACCTTAGGAACAGTTTCCTAAAATTCATTATAAGAAGCTGGCAATTGATACATTTTCTTAAGCCTTTCTGGACTATTAAAAGGAATTACCTGGGTTAGCCCATTCCTTAGGAACTATCTCAGAGACAACATCACAGACACGAAAAAAACATAGGTGATTTAACCATAGGATATAAATTAAGTCTAAACGAATAACAGATTTATCCTTAGGTACTTTAGGATTCTTAACCGCTAAAGTAAGCAACAACTATTTTAAAAGTGAATGAATATGTTAGACTTTAAACAGAAAACGGGATGTCTGATTCATAATCAGAGGAAGCTCCCCGATTATTAGAGAAAATCTCCCCCTCTGAGGATTCAGCAAATTCGTAAAACTATATTTTTAGATACTGTAGAGCGAATTAAGTCCTAAACTCCAGGAGAAAAAAACTGAAAATCTCCCCTGTAAGGAACAAACAGAAATAGCAGTAACACCTTTAGAAGCAAGAGCAGCATTAGAATGGTTAAAAAGCATTAAAACATGTATTGTATAAATATGATGGAGGTGATACCTCAGCCTGTTTACAATAAACACATTTATTTCAGCTTTATGGCTTAAAACTTGGAATGCTGATATGTCTTCTAAGTCAACTTTGCTTTCCCTTTCTTTCCAGGGTAATAAATTGTTTGGTTCACAGTTGGATTCTATTATTTCAACTGTTACTGGGGGGAAAGGAACTTTTTTACCACAGGATAAAAAATCTAAAGGTAAATTTAGGACTGCTAATCGTTTTCGTTCCTTTCGTCACAATAAGGAACAAAAGCCTGATCCTTCCCCTACAGGATCGGTATCAGTTTGGAAACCATCTCCAGTCTGGAATAAATCCAAGCCTTTTAGAAAGCCAAAGCCAGCTCCCAAGTCCACATGAAGGTGCGGCCCTCATTCCAGCTCAGCTGGTAGGGGGCAGATTACGATTTTTCAAAGAAATTTGGATCAATTCGATTCACAATCTTTGGATTCAGAACATTGTTTCACAAGGGTACAGAATAGGCTTCAAGATAAGGCCTCCTGCAAGAAGATTTTTTCTTTCCCGTGTTCCAATAAATCCAGTGAAGGCTCAAGTATTTCTGAAATGTGTTTCAGATCTAGAGTTGGCTGGAGTAATTGTGCCAGTTCCAGTTCAACAGGGGCTGGGGTTTTACTCAAATCTCTTCATTGTACCAAAGAAGGAGAATTCCTTCAGACCAGTTCTGGATTTAAAAATATTGAATCGTTATGTAAGGATACCAACATTCAAAATGGTAACTATAAGAACTATTCTGCCTTTTGTTCAGCAAGGGCATTATATGTCCACAATAGATTTACAAGATGCATATCTGCATATTCCGATTCATCCAGATCACTATCAGTTTCTGAGATTCTCTTTTCTAGACAAGCATTACCAGTTTGTGGCTCTGCCGTTTGGCCTAGCAATAGCTCCAAGGATTTTTACAAAGGTTCTCGGTGCCCTACTATCTGTAATCAGAGAACAGGGTATTGTGGTATTTCCTTATTTGGACGATATCTTGGTACTTGCTCAGTCTTCACATTTAGCAGAATCTCATACGAATTGACTTGTATCGTTTCTTCGAGAACATGGTTGGAGGATCAATTTACCAAAGAGTTCGTTGATTCCTCAGACAAGGGTAACCTTTTTAGGTTTCCAGATAGATTCAGTGTCCATGACTCTGTCGCTGATGGACAAGAGATGTCTGAAATTGGTTTCAGCTTGTCGAAACCTTCAGTCTCAATCATTCCCTTCGGTAGCCTTATGCATGGAAATTCTAGGTCTTATGACTGCTGCATCGGACGCGATCCCCTTTGCTCGTTTTCACATGCGACCTCTTCAGATCTGTATGCTGAACCAGTGGTGCAGGGATTATACAAAGATATCACAATTAATATCTTTAAAACAGATTGTACGACACTCTCTGACGTGGTGGACAGACCACCATCGTTTAGTTCAGGGGGCTTCTTTTGTTCTTCCGACCTGGACTGTGATCTCAACAGATGCAAGTCTGACAGGTTGGGGAGCTGTATGGGGGTCTCTGACAGCGCAGGGGGTTTGGGAATCTCAGGAGGCGAGATTACCAATCAACATTCTGGAACTCCGTGCGATTTTCAGAGCTCTTCAGTCGTGGCCTCTTCTAAAGAGAGAGTTGTTAATTTGTTTTCAGACGGACAATGTCACAACCGTGGCATATGTCAATCATCAAGGAGGGACTCACAGTCCTCTGGCTATGAAAGAAGTATCTCGAATACTGGTATGGGCGGAATCCAGCTCCTGTCTAATTTCTGCGGTTCACATCCCAGGTATAGACAATTGGGAAGCGGATTATCTCAGTCGCCAAACATTACATCCGGGCGAATGGTCTCTTCACCCAGAGGTGTTTCTTCAGATTGTTCAAATGTGGGGACTTCCAGAAATAGATCTGATGGCTTCTCATCTAAACAAGAAGCTTCCCAGGTATCTGTCCAGATCCAGGGATCCTCAGGCGGAAGCAGTGGATGCATTGTCATTTCCTTGGAAGTATCATCCTGCCTATATCTTTCCGCCTCTAGTTCTTCTTCCAAGAGTGATTTCCAAGATTCTAAAGGAGCGTTCGTTTGTTCTGCTGGTGGCTCCAGCATGGCCTCACAGGTTTTGGTATGCGGATCTTGTTCGGATGGCTACTTGCCAACCGTGGACTCTTCCGTTAAGACCAGACCTTCTATCGCAAGGTCCTTTTTTCCATCAGGATCTCAAATCCTTAAATATGAAGGTATGGAGATTGAACGCTTGATTCTCAGTCATAGAGGTTTCTCTGACTCCGTAATTAATACTATGTTACAGGCTCGTAAATCTGTGTCTAGGAAGATATATTATCGAGTCTGGAAGACTTACATTTCTTGGTGTTCTTCTCATCATTTTTCTTGGCATTCTTTTAGAATTCCTAGAATTTTACAGTTTCTTCAGGATGGTTTGGATAAAGGTTTGTCTGCAAGTTCCTTGAAAGGACAAATCTCTGCTCTTTCTGTTCTTTTTCACAGAAAGATTGCTAATCTTCCTGAAATTCATTGTTTTGTACAGGCTTTGGTTCGTATAAAACCTGTCATTAAGTCAATTTCTCCTCCTTGGAGTTTGAATTTGGTTCTGGGGGCTCTTCAAGCTCCTCCGTTTGAACCTATGCATTCGCTGGATATTAAATTACTTTCTTGGAAAGTTTTGTTTCTTTTGGCCATCTCTTCTGCTAGAAGAGTTTCTGAATTATCTGCTCTTTCTTGTGAGTCTCCTTTTCTGATTTTTCATCAGGATAAGGCGGTTTTGCGAACTTCATTTAAATTTTTACCTAAGGTTGTGAATTCTAACAACATTAGAAGAGAAATTGTGTCCTAATCCTAAGAACTCTAAGGAAAGATTGTTGCATTCTTTGGATGTAGTTAGAGCTTTGAAATATTATGTTGAAGCTACTAAAGATTTCCGAAAGACTTCTAGTCTATTTGTTATCTTTTCTGGTTCTAGGAAAGGTCAGAAGGCTTCTGCCACTTCTTTGGCATCTTGGTTAAAGTCTTTGATTCATCATGCTTATGTTGAGTCGGGTAGAACTCCGCCTCAAAGGATTACAGCTCATTCGACTAGGTCAGTCTCTACTTCCTGGGCATTTAGGAATGAAGCTTAGGTTGATCAGATTTGCAAAGCAGCAACTTGGTCTTCTTTGCATACTTTTACTAAATTCTACCATTTTGATGTGTTTTCTTCTTCTGAAGCAGTCTTTGGTAGAAAAGTACTTCAGGCAGCTGTTTCAGTTTGATTCTTCTGCTTATAATTTCAGTTTTTTTCATTTTAAGATTTAAACTTTGTTTTGGGTGTGGATTATTTTTCAGCGGAATTGGCTGTCTTTATTTTATCCCTCCCTCTCTAGTGACTCTTGCGTGGAAGTTCCACATCTTGGGTATTCATTATCCCATACGTCACTAGCTCATGGACTCTTGCTAATTACATGAAAGAAAACATAATTTATGTAAAAACTTACCTGATAAATTCATTTCTTTCATATTAGCAAGAGTCCATGAGGCCCACCCTTTTTTGTGGTGGTTATGATTTTTTTGTATAAAGCACAATTATTCCAATTCCTTATTTTTTATGCTTTCGCACTTTTTTCTTATCACCCCACTTCTTGGCTATTCGTTAAACTGATTTGTGGGTGTGGTGAGGGGTGTATTTATAGGCATTTTGAGGTTTGGGAAACTTTGCCCCTCCTGGTAGGAATGTATATCCCATACGTCACTAGCTCATGGACTCTTGCTAATATGAAAGAAATGAATTTATCAGGTAAGTTCTTACATAAATTATGTTTTTCTGCATAAAATTTAAAATGGTCCAAAGCGGCAAATAAAAAAAAAATTAAAAAAAATTGCATTTCATATGGTGATTTATTCTCTCATGATTTTTCTGTAAACAAGGTACAATTTGTGTGAGTATGTGGCAGGGGGAAAAAAGTTAAAAATTCTGTGTAAATGCTATGAGGATGTGAAAATGTAAGCAGTGAAAGGGTTAAAGTAGGCAAGATGTTTCTAGGAAACTGTTTGGCAATTGTTCTTAGGGAAGCCATAAACTAGATAAGATGTGTTCAGGGTTGCAAACTTGCAGCACAAAACCTTGAACTGGGTCTGTTTGTGTTTAAATACCTTACCAGGAAAAAGAAAAACCAAAACAAAAAGAAACACAAAAAAACACACAACAGATCTTCATTTATATTCAAATTAAACATTTTTTTTTACCATTTGTTCAAACACTGGTGTAGTTCTTTTGATATAATAAAGCATTCTATTTTCTTATTTACATCAAGTGTATTCATGTTGTAAAAACAAAAAGACAAATGAAAATTCACTTTGCTTTGATACTTCATCTGTTTGTGACCCTTTCATGCCAATAACCTTCCCTATTTACCTTTTCACCTCGTCAGCAATATTGTTATAATAGTGATTTGCTAAAGGGGTATTACAGGCAGATTCCATTACTTAAAGGGACAGTATACTGAAAAAATAGTTTTTCCCTTAATGTGTTTACAATTGCTTTTTTTTTACCAACTGCAAAGTAAAAAATGTATGAAAATTACCTTTTTAAAGGTTTTTTTGTGCATATTAAAGCTCTGATTTTGTGTTTTGAAGCCACAACCTAATAAAATGGTTTGAGCTTGTAGGTATAATCAGATCTCATTACTTTATCATATGGTGTACATATACATGTTTCTTTATCTTTTATCTGTCCATAAAACAATCACGAGTTCTTGGAGAGAACAATGGAAAAATCAACATTTTATTACCTTATCTCTGCTATATCCCACTGGGAGTGTAATTTCTTCTGCTGGCTGTGTTTACAAAGCTTATCTATAGCTTGGACCTGCAGCCACAAACTTTCACCATAGGTGGGGATACCACATGCTAAATAAACTATTTCAAATGCCAATATAAGGGTAAAGGGGCTACTTATAAACAATTTAATACACTCCAGCAGGAAAAGTGGATAATTGGGAACAAATTAAAGGGGAGAACATTTTTGAGTAAACTGTCCCTTTAAAATGGACAGAAAGATCAACATTGAAATGTGCACGGGTGCATTTAAATATTAAAGAGAAGTATTTTTTCAATAGACTTCTATTAGAAAAAATGCTTCTAATTTTTTAGTGGCATACTCGCATATGGTGTGAGTGCCCTGTGCACCAGCATTTAAACACCACACCTTCTCAGAGAATGTGCAGTGGCTTGTATGACACAAATTAAGTCTTCACCGTTGCAATACACACCACCACCAGCCATCTGAGAACTTTTTCTACAGAGCTTACAAAAATATTGATGGAGGTTTAGTAAGAATGAATGGTTCACAGTGTCAAATGTAGCAGAGTGGTAAAGGAGGGTAATATGGATTACTCACTCCTGTCTTTTGCCATCAGATTATTTAATACCCAGCACAGTTGCTTAGAGAAAGACGGTCCTTTCTGGGAGGAAGCCACCAATATGGGCAAGAGAACATCTGAATCACATCTGCGTAATTTTGGCTATCACCCTGGAAAACAACACAAAACAGAAGAAAAACAAAGATTAGATTGAATGACCAGGGAAATACCATGGCATCTACTAGATACACCAGAGAATCCTGAAACCTAGAACTGTGGGGCAGCTTGTGATTCAAGTGAGAAGACATGAGGTCTCTCTCTCGCAAACCCTGTTGTCTATCTGGTCGAGCACCTCTTGGTGGAGAGACTACTCTCTCATGAAAAAAAGTGTGCCTACTATATTTTTTATTTTCCACAAATATAGAGGAAAAGAGCAAAAAAGGTGTTTGGTACAAAATAGGGGATTACTGGTGCACTAATATCAAGTATTATAGACAGATACGTTATTTATCTATCAGAGTGGTTGATATGTATACCATCACCGACATACTTTGCAATAAATCCCCAGGAATTATATGTTATAGCGCAGCTCCAAAGCACATAGCCCCACAGGATTCCTCTACCCCTGGAGACTATCGAAGGATGCAGGAAAAACTAATCTTAAAGTCACAAGCCAAATGGTATTTCCAATACATGGAACATTAGTACAAACATCAATATGGCAAAGTAACAGGACTCCCCTCATAGGACAGTAGGCAAATACCTTATGAATTGTAGTTGCTCCAGCGGTATTCCACGTATCTCACCGGACCGCAACAATGGATTCCACACTGTAGAGAGGAGGCTATTTATCGATCCCTGGTCCTGCAAAACTGCTGGCTGCTTTCCAAATCCGCCAGATCCACAGCTCACAGCCGTATGTTCAGTGCTCACTTTGGCCCAAACATGTAAAACAGCAAAAACACAAGAAATAGGAGCACCTGACACCAGCCGTTAGTAGTGGATTCAAATTCAAATTTAATGAACAGGGTATTTCACCGCAACATACGGTATACACGAAACAAAGTATACACAGGGACAGTGTCCCTTGTTAAAAGTCAGTTGATACAGAGGAGCTTAAAGTATTGAGTGTAAACAAAGCTGGTTACCAGAAAAAAGGGCTAACGCGTTTCGGCGTGAGCCTTACTCATAGCCTCATAAAACACACATTCACCGTGAAAGTTTAAAACACCTAGCACCCAGCCTGATTGGTTGGTGTGAAACACACCCTACACACATATGGACCAATCCGTAACTAAAGTTCAACAATATATGTACACACACACACCCCTATTTCCCACCCCCTTGACACTTGCACTAGAGAACACAGAATAATGAAACTTCTCATGATATTCACGATATTCAATGTAAACATAATGAATTGAACCCTATTCCCTTGATCACTGAGTACTCCAAAACCGCGGAGGGTTTAAACCAAATTACCCTGACAGGAAGCGATCCCATAGCGAACAGTGCACAAACCATGTCAACCTGTCACGGAGATTCTCCGTTCAGCAGATTATCAGAGTCCGAGTTGAGAGCTCAAAGTGGGAGGGAACAAGTCCAGTACACCTCCCTGATAGGATAACACAAGACCCCGGCCAATAGCTAAGCCGGGGCACGCCTCCCGAACATACGTCAATGTTGTTGATCAACAACAGCAACGGGCTGAGCGCTGAAGCGCATATATACACACCACGTAGTCCCACTCCAAGGGACCGGATAGGGGGCAAATCCTATAAACAAAGGGTAAGGTGACGGAACAGATCGAGATCTCAAAGGGACACATAAAAAGGTCAATATAAGCACAAAGGTGCAGCCAAAAACCGATCCTAGGCAATGACCTTCGTCCCTCTCAAAAGCTCCTACTAATGGAAAGAATATGTTTAACTACCAATCTCCCATCAAAATACATACAGAAAAAGTTAATAAATGTGAAATAAATGTGAAATATAAAATATAATATAATATAAAGACTGATCAAACAATGAACATAATAAGGCCATATACAGATATGAATCAATATGTAAGAATATAAATAATAATTCTTTGTTGTGTGTGTGGTCACCTCATCACCACCCAGAGTGGTAGGGATGGGGAGTGCATGCAGAGCACAAAGGTAAATTGCACACACACTAGAGCCCATGCTATAAAGTGTGATGGGTACTGTCCAATGTCCCGGCACTCAAATCTGCCTAAGATCACCACAGATTCCAAGAACAGCCTATAATCATCTAAATACAATTGCAAAGATAGATGCATTTAAGAGGAATTGTACATTCTACATTGTGAGATTACTTTAATTATTCAAAATTATAATTGCATAAATAGCACTACCGGATAAAGAAGGTAACAAACCTAATGGGACCAAAAATTGATTAAATCAAACTCCGAGTTCAGGCCCCCTGGAATCCTAGTCTTTAGCTTAAAGATCCAGAAGGCCTCCTTCTCTCCAAGTTTGTTGACTCTATTTCCCTGTCCTCTTCTCAAGGGAACCTTGTCAATAATAGTCCAAACAAAAGACCTTAGTGACTTGTTATGAATCTCCACAAAATGTTTCACTAGGGGGGTCGTTTTGGAACCAGTTCTAATGTCTGACATGTGTTCCTTTATGCGTGTTCTTGCCTCCTGCGTCGAAAGTCCCACATATTGCAGTGAACACAGGCTGCAGGTGATGAGATACACAATATAAGTTTGTCTACAATTTAGACAATACTTAATGTTAAATCTCTCTCCACTCATTGTGGAGACAAAAGTGTCCCCCACAATTAGTTTTTCACAAGCCACACAAGTGTGGTGGTGGCACTTAAAGGCCCCCAATGATGTCAGCCATGAGGAGGTCCGATTGGGAACATCACTCCAAATTTTCGTAGGAGCAACCATATTCCCTATCGTCTTGTTTCTCCTATAGGCAAATCTTATTCCTCTTTCCACTGTGTCTATCAACCCATCGTCCGCCAACAGGAGGTTAAAATGTTTATCCACTATTCGGCAGATCTCATCATATTGTCTAGAGTGATGAAGGACACCCTATCACCAAAACTGTTAGTGTCTGAACCACCCTCTCTATTCTTATTTCTCTTCCCCATGGTGAGAAGTTTCTCCCTGGGGATCCTTTCTACATCTTTCCTAGCCTTCATGATCACAGTAGAATCATAGCCTCTTTCCTTTAGTCTCAGAGCCAGGTCATCCGCCTGTCTCTCATAAGCAGTGCGAAACGTGCAGTTCCTCTTGAGGCGGATGAACTGGCTCTTAGCCACACCCCTGAATACTCTTCTGGGGTGACAGCTAGAGGCGTGTAATAGTGAATTCCCCGCTATGGGTTTGCGGAAAACCTCCGTTGTGATCCCCTGGCCCTGCACACCTTCCAGTGTGATATCTAGGAAGTCAACACGTCTTTCCTGTATCTCAGAGGTGAAGCTCAGTCCACAATCATTGATCTCCAAGCTGGCCACAAACTCAGTAAGCCGATGCTCGGTTCCTCCCCATACAAACAACAGATCATCAATAAATCGGCCATACCAAATGATGTCTGATCTGAACATGTTCTGATCTCCAAAGACGTGGGACAGCTCCCACCATCCCATGAAGATATTAGCATAGGATGGGGCAAATTTTGCTCCCATAGCTGTCCCACGCCTCTGGAGATAGAACTGTCCCATGAACTCAAAATAGTTATGAGTGAGGAGGAACCGAGTTACCTCCACTACAAAATCCACAAACAGGGGATCCCCCCCATAGTATCTATTTAGGAAGAACCGTACAGCCTCCAACCCTTTGTCATGAGGGATGGACGTGTAAAGGGACTTAACATCCACAGTGAGCCATCTGTAATTTGTCCCCCATGTTATTTGACTCAAGAGGTTCAAAACATGTTTTGTATCCGCCAGGTGACTCCACAGAGTGCTCACTAGTGGCTGCAAGATATCATCGAGCCATTCCGAGAGGTGTTCAAGTAATGAACCAATACCACTCACGATTGGCCTCCCCTGTACATTCACCAAGGATTTATGAACCTTGGGTAAATGGTTGAAAGTAGCGATAGTGGGGTTCGATACAAGGAGATATTCCTTAGTATCTGGATCAATAAACCCACCCTCTACCCCATCGTCCACCAGGGAGGCCAATCGTGACCGGTAGGCCCAAGTAGGGTCCCCTGGCAATACCGTATAGTCCTCTGTGTTAGTAAGTTGTCTTAGGGCCTCCGAAATGAAGTCCCTCCTATTTTGCAAAACTATAGTGCCACCCTTATCAGCAGCCCTAATTACAATCGCCTCATTTTTGCTAAGCTTCTCCAATGATTTTCTCTGTTTCCTCGTGATATTACTCTGTTCCCCCCTCACTGACTTGTAATACAAACAAGTGAGGTCTTCTTCAATTCTGCTCTGGAATTTCTCCAAGAGGTTACCCCTGCACTGGATAGGGTAAAAGTTAGACCTTTCCTTAAATGTAGGTAGTCCAATGCAGGTGGTTGAGTTGAATTCTCCACCCTCTGAGAGAGATTCCAAAGTCCCTATGTCACAGAACTCTTGGAAATTGAGGGAATTGTCCTTCAGGGCTGTTGCATGCGTAGGTCTCAACCCCTTCTGAATGGCAACGTGACTCTCATCTTCCTCCCTTACGGGATACATCTTAAAAAATTTCTTTAAAGAAAGGTCACGTATAAGCTTATTTACATTAAGCAATGTCCTAAACAAGTCGAAATCTGCTGTTGGCACAAAAGTCAATCCTAAGCTGAGAACCTCAAGTTCATGTGGATCAGGACTGTATTCGGACAGGTTGATAATATTCAAAACCTGTAATTCCCTCTTCCTCTTCCCCTTCTCTGGGGGTACCTCCGTTGTTCTTTGTACTGGTGATCTGCACCTTGGTTCGTGTTTGGGTTTCCTCCTCCCCCCCCTTCTGGTGCTTTTTGGGGGATGGAAAAAACCTGTTCAAGCTGTGCTTGATCCCGGGTGCGGTTATCACCCCTTGTTTCAGTGTCTGTAATCGATTCCTCTCTATAGTTCGACTGGGAGAAAAATTGTTTGGTGGGTGCTTTGAGGATGGGAGGGGTTTCCTTAGGTCTCACACTCTGGACAGGGGGATAATCCTCTCCTCCTGATCCTGACCCTGAGCCCTCAGATTCACCCTCACTCTCATAAAAGTTTACCCTCTTTCCTCTGTTCCTTCTGCGCCTGTGGCCACCTCGCTGTTGGTTGGGATGGAAGGTACTTTTGTTTTGTTCCCTTCTGAGTAGTGATCTATCCCTTTTATTCCATATATACACCCTATTGAGATCGTAGTCCTGTTGATCTCGTAGGTATTTATTGTGTTTAATTTGGAGGAGTAAAGTTTTCGCCTCTGCCACCACCCGTTGTAGCGTGTCATTAAACTTGAGGAAATTTGTGTCCTCACATCGGGTGTTGAGCTCCTTCTGTATCTCCCTGATTTTTAGGGCTGTGTCCTCTAGCTCCTTTTGCTTATAATCACAAATTAATTTCATCAGTTGAAGAGAACATTCCGATAGTTTGCTGTTCCACAATTCAATAAAAGTTTTATCATCCGTTAGGAAGGTTGGATATTTGTTCAATCTTAACCCCCTGGGTATGATTCCCAGCTCTTGGTATTTATTTAGGGTATTAATATCCCAAAATAGTTTGTCCTCCTTTAATAGTAGAAATTCCAATTCCTCAAAAAGTGTTATGAGATTGTAGTTTCTTTTGTTGGTTGAAAAAATCTTATAACAATCCTTAGTATTGAGATCTCTCTCTTCCACAGACCTTAGTGCAAATAAGGTGGGGGCTCCCTCTGTATTGGTTATACCCTCATTGTCCATAATGGCTGTGGATCTGGTCGGTAGTGTACAAACACCTGGAGTCAGGCCAGACCCCACACTTTAGTGTATACGTTCCACAAATATAGAGGAAAAGAGCAAAAAAGGTGTTTGGTACAAAATAGGGGATTACTGGTGCACTAATATCAAGTATTATAGACAGATACGTTATTTATCTATCAGAGTGGTTCATATGTATACCATCACCGACATACTTTGCAA
The DNA here is from genome assembly GCF_027579735.1 of Bombina bombina. Taxonomy (NCBI): domain Eukaryota; kingdom Metazoa; phylum Chordata; class Amphibia; order Anura; family Bombinatoridae; genus Bombina; species Bombina bombina. The sequence continues at coordinate 1,496,421,168 of NC_069499.1, forward strand.
TAAATCCCCAGGAATTATATGTTATAGCGCAGCTCCAAAGCACATAGCCCCACAGGATTCCTCTACCCCTGGAGACTATCGAAGGATGCAGGAAAAACGAATCTTAAAGTCACAAGCCAAATGGTATTTCCAATACATGGAACATTAGTACAAACATCAATATGGCAAAGTAACAGGACTCCCCTCATAGGACAGTAGGCAAATACCTTATGAATTGTAGTTGCTCCAGCGGTATTCCACGTATCTCACCGGACCGCAACAATGGATTCCACACTGTAGAGAGGAGGCTATTTATCGATCCCTGGTCCTGCAAAACTGCTGGCTGCTTTCCAAATCCGCCAGATCCACAGCTCACAGCCGTATGTTCAGTGCTCACTTTGGCCCAAACTGAGACTAAAGGAAAGAGGCTATGATTCTACTGTGATCATGAAGGCTAGGAAAGATGTAGAAAGGATCCCCAGGGAGAAACTTCTCACCATGGGGAAGAGAAATAAGAATAGAGAGGGTGGTTCAGACACTAACAGTTTTGGTGATAGGGTGTCCTTCATCACTGAGTACTCTAGACAATATGAGATCTGCCGAATAGTGGATAAACATTTTAACCTCCTGTTGGCAGACGATGGGTTGATAGACACAGTGGAAAGAGGAATAAGATTTGCCTATAGGAGAAACAAGACGATAGGGAATATGGTTGCTCCTACGAAAATTTGGAGTGATGTTCCCAATCGGACCTCCTCATGGCTGACATCATTGGGGGCCTTTAAGTGCCACCACCACACTTGTGTGGCTTGTGAAAAACTAATTGTGGGGGACACTTTTGTCTCCACAATGAGTGGAGAGAGATTTAACATTAAGTATTGTCTAAATTGTAGACAAACTTATATTGTGTATCTCATCACCTGCAGCCTGTGTTCACTGCAATATGTGGGACTTTCGACGCAGGAGGCAAGAACACGCATAAAGGAACACATGTCAGACATTAGAACTGGTTCCAAAACGACCCCCCTAGTGAAACATTTTGTGGAGATTCATAACAAGTCACTAAGGTCTTTTGTTTGGACTATTATTGACAAGGTTCCCTTGAGAAGAGGACAGGGAAATAGAGTCAACAAACTTGGAGAGAAGGAGGCCTTCTGGATCTTTAAGCTAAAGACTAGGATTCCAGGGGGCCTGAACTCGGAGTTTGATTTAATCAATTTTTGGTCCCATTAGGTTTGTTACCTTCTTTATCCGGTAGTGCTATTTATGCAATTATAATTTTGAATAATTAAAGTAATCTCACAATGTAGAATGTACAATTCCTCTTAAATGCATCTATCTTTGCAATTGTATTTAGATGATTATAGGCTGTTCTTGGAATCTGTGGTGATCTTAGGCAGATTTGAGTGCCGGGACATTGGACAGTACCCATCACACTTTATAGCATGGGCTCTAGTGTGTGTGCAATTTACCTTTGTGCTCTGCATGCACTCCCCATCCCTACCACTCTGGGTGGTGATGAGGTGACCACACACACAACAAAGAATTATTATTTATATTCTTACATATTGATTCATATCTGTATATGGCCTTATTATGTTCATTGTTTGATCAGTCTTTATATTATATTATATTATATTTTATATTTCACATTTATTTCACATTTATTAACTTTTTCTGTATGTATTTTGATGGGAGATTGGTAGTTAAACATATTCTTTCCATTAGTAGGAGCTTTTGAGAGGGACGAAGGTCATTGCCTAGGATCGGTTTTTGGCTGCACCTTTGTGCTTATATTGACCTTTTTATGTGTCCCTTTGAGATCTCGATCTGTTCCGTCACCTTACCCTTTGTTTATAGGATTTGCCCCCTATCCGGTCCCTTGGAGTGGGACTACGTGGTGTGTATATATGCGCTTCAGCGCTCAGCCCGTTGCTGTTGTTGATCAACAACATTGACGTATGTTCGGGAGGCGTGCCCCGGCTTAGCTATTGGCCGGGGTCTTGTGTTATCCTATCAGGGAGGTGTACTGGACTTGTTCCCTCCCACTTTGAGCTCTCAACTCGGACTCTGATAATCTGCTGAACGGAGAATCTCCGTGACAGGTTGACATGGTTTGTGCACTGTTCGCTATGGGATCGCTTCCTGTCAGGGTAATTTGGTTTAAACCCTCCGCGGTTTTGGAGTACTCAGTGATCAAGGGAATAGGGTTCAATTCATTATGTTTACATTGAATATCGTGAATATCATGAGAAGTTTCATTATTCTGTGTTCTCTAGTGCAAGTGTCAAGGTGGTGGGAAATAGGGGTGTGTGTGTGTACATATATTGTTGAACTTTAGTTACGGATTGGTCCATATGTGTGTAGGGTGTGTTTCACACCAACCAATCAGGCTGGGTGCTAGGTGTTTTAAACTTTCACGGTGAATGTGTGTTTTATGAGGCTATGAGTAAGGCTCACGCCGAAACGCGTTAGCCCTTTTTTCTGGTAACCAGCTTTGTTTACACTCAATACTTTAAGCTCCTCTGTATCAACTGACTTTTAACAAGGGACACTGTCCCTGTGTATACTTTGTTTCGTGTATACCGTATGTTGCGGTGAAATACCCTGTTCATTAAATTTGAATTTGAATCCACTACTAACGGCTGGTGTCAGGTGCTCCTATTTCTTGTGTTTTTGCTATATTTTTTATTCCCAGGATGTGAATAACCAAAATCAGGCAATGGTGCCATTAAGCCCATCTGATTGTGCTGGATTCTTCTTTTATCAACAGGGCACTGCGAGTTCCCCCTTGGCAATTTATGCTGTAACATTGTCAAATTGGAAATGTATGATAGGACTCTTTCCTGAGGCTGGGTCAACTCTGTAGAGCTTTGAAGATTGCAGGGAGTTCCAGGATGTTGATTGATAACCTCATCTCCTGAGGAGACCAAAGTCCCTGTGCTGCGGCCCAGCCCCTCAGGCTGGCATCACAATTCAGACTGGTTGAAAAAAATGAGACCCCTTGGACAAGAGATTAATGGATTTGCTATCACATTAAAGACTTTTGTCTTTTTCTTGGGATCTAAAAAGCATCTTCTGAAACAGGTCCTTGTAGTCTCCATTCCATTGACAGTAGAGGGCGAAGATTAAATCTGGCAAAGGGAACGGCATTGGAAACAGCCACCCCACATTATTCTTTAATTATTCAGATAGAGAATACAATTTTAAAAAAGTTTCCAATTTACTTCTTTTATCAAATTTGCTTTGTTCTCATGTTATATTTTGGTGAAGAGATAGGTAGCGTGTACATGTCTGAAGCACAACATGACAGAAAATAGTGCTGCCGTCTAGTGCTCTTGCTAATGTATAACATTGTTACAAAACTGCTGCCACAATAGTTCTGCAGACACATGCACACGCCTATGTTTTTCAACAAGGGATAACAAAAAAGAAAAAAATTGATAAAGTAAATTAAAGTCGTTTAAAATTGTATGCTCTAGTAGACTTCCGGTGGGCAGTCTATGAAGCAGCAGCCTAACTTCAGAGCTCCGTGACCCCTTCACATTAAATAACAGGCAAAACTGTAATTCAAACCCTGTGCTTACTTGCCCTTGACAGGGATCATGTCTGGACCCTACTAGAGCAGGAATCATCCAGCATTTCCCCCACCAAAGCCTTAAGCGCACAGAAGGTGTGGAGCGATAAACTCGGCAGAAACTCCGGCGGCCATCTTGGCCTCCTTTGAGAGCAGCACAGAGTGGAGATGAAGGCTGCGCGCAAGTAGTGTGGATTATTAAGATGACCAGAGAAGTTATATTGCCCTCCAACCCATCCGCTGATAGACCACAAGTACTTGGGCAGAGACGACCTACACCTGCAACAACCGCCCATGGACCTGGGACACGTGGCCGGGTGCACACTCGGTGGTCTGGAGAGGTTGAGAGCGAGCGCAAATATGATTGCAGTACAGTGGATCAAAGCAGCAATCAGAAGGAGCGGATCTAGTCACCTTAGCTTCGGAGCAGATCCCCACTGGATAGTGACATATTGAAGCGGCGGTGAGTGCTGTGTAGAAAGGCGCAAATCTCTCAGCGCCATCTTTACCTGCATCTGTGGCAATCCCCCTGGAGGCAAGGGATTGGAGACCTGCTGATCCTTAGAAGTATCTCACCCTTGCACAAGGACTCTAGTGCAGACACACAGACTTTGCTCAAAAAACAAACATTTGCTGTTTCTGAGGAGGACGTGCACACACTATAGTGTTTCATATATCTGCCACTAGATTGCAGCATGACATGTGTGAGATATAGGTGAATGGCCAATTTGTTTAGCACCGTGTTAAATGATTATCCTTTATTTTTCATGTCTATATGAAACCTGTAATCTGTGAAACACAGATTTTTATTTATCATAGTACCTGTTTCATAGTAACAGCAGTGGAGGCAAACTGGCTTATTGTCTGTAATAGCTTCTGAGGGATCACATTTCCTAGCATCATATAACGTTCTGGTGCCCCAATATTCTTTATATGACTCAGTAGGCTATAGGTATTGGGTCACTGTGGAAATTTATCATGCGCTGTATGTTCTTATTTCTATCTGTGATTGGTGCTTAGACAACTGGCTTAAATGGTATATACCTGTTAAAAGAACTGCTATAGACTTACTTTGTTAGGAACACATTTTTGTATTGCTTACATTTGCCCCTAGAGAGGCTAACCTGCCTCAAGCTAGAACAAACCTTAGGACGCTGTTGCCCTTTATGGATAATTTTTTAGAACCCTGCAAAATGTCAAGCAAAAGCAAGGCTAATGAAAGAAAACAAAAAGGCAACTTAGACACCTCTGCCAACTCTTCAAATAAAAATGGAGACACTACTTCTGAGCCTAAGGAATCCCACGCTATAGTACAGCAGCTGACTTCTTTATTTATGCCCAAAATGGATAATATACAAAGAGGTTTAGATACCCTAGCGAGTGAGGTGAAGCAGATAACATGCTTTAATGAGGTGGAGGAGAGGGTTTCAGCAGAGTTGGAAGATTTTAATGTTGCACACACTAAAAAGGTTGAGGACTTGACACATCAAAATCAGCTGCTACACCAGAAATTAGAGCACCTGGAAAACAGGTCTAGGCGGAATAATGTTCGCCTGGTAGGTCTTCCCGAGTCTATCAAACTAGCAGAAATAATACACTTTGTGGAACAGACCCTGCCCTCCCTTCTGGGCATCCCATCTGGCATTCTTAGAGGTAGTGTGGAGGGTGCCCACAGAGTAGGGCCAGATAGACAGAACAGTAGAGAGCGCCTCCCGCCTAGGCAGGTGATGATTAAGTTTTTACACTTTCAGGTCAAGGTACAAGTACTTTTGGCTTATCGCAGATGCCCCTTGTTGATGTTTTACAATGCCAGACTCCTGCTCTTTCAGGATTACTCTGCAGAGCTGATGAGGAAGCGAAAGGAGTTTTCTGCGATCTGCTCTGCTTTGAATAGAGAGGGCCGCAAAGTTTACTTACTTTACCCCGCCAGATTGTAACTTCTGACAGTGGCCCTACATTCTTTGACTCGCCTATAGAGACGCAGGACTTCTTGGGGGGAGGCCAAATAATTCCCCTAAACGGGGCCAGAAATGCAGACCCAGATTGAGGGTACAGTAGGAAGGTTTTCTATTTTAACACTGGATTTCAATGCAATGTATAATTCCATTGTTTCTATGCTTTTTTTTTTTTTTGTGCTGCCGCGCTCCATAGCTGGACACGATTGGAGAATGCTCATGACTTTGGCACCTCCTTCGGAGATGGATGTCTGGTGCTGGAAGTGTGGCAGCAACAAATGAAGGACCTGAAACTTAACACCATGTAAGTCCCAGCCCCAAGTTCCGATGGGGAAGACTGATCAGTTCTGTAATGTTAAATTGAGGTTAAATTGTTGAATTTATAAATGTATTTTATTATACTTTATTTATATATCCATGGGTACAAAAGATAAAAGTACAATACATTATTTCCAAGACGCAGGACAAAATTTATCAAACAAACAAATACAGGAGGAGTTAAAGGCCCTATTCCTGTGGGAACTTACAATCTAGAGTAAATCAAACTTAACCTCTATCATGACCTAATGCCCATCTTTGACTGTCCCAAAAGAGAGCAGAGATACTGCCTTATTTTCCCTGGAAAATACCCTCACATTTTTCTCACTAGAAGGCAAATCTGTACCTGTAACTGATGAGGTTACCCAAGGTTTGAGACAAAGTTCTTTTCTCTGCTCCTTTGTGCAATCAAGATTGAAGGCTATGGCAAGCAGCCTTTTGATTGTTTTTATGATTAGGTCATGTCCAATACAATTAATTATTTTTTGAAGCTTGCTAAATTATGCGAGAGTTTGCCATGGTCATGATGGCAAATAGAATGAATCACATAAACGATCCACAGCAATTGTAAAATGTATTTCTTTTCATACGGATAAAATCAAAAGTGACATTCTAGGGTTTCCCCTTAATCATGTATGATTAAGGGGGAAACCCCAAAACGTCAGTTTTGATTTTATCTGTATGCCAATAAAGTAAGAAATATATTTTACAAGTGCTGTGGTTTGCTGTGTACCTGGATTTGGCAGGATCCCTTGTCTTCATGTGCACTGTGACACTTACTGCTGTATTCAACTCTGTGATTACAGTAAATAGAATGAATGGTTGACACTTTTTGGCAAAGAAATCAGCGACTGGGTGTAAGTTGAGATAGTACTTAGGCAGTTAGGATTGCAGTTTCTGTACTGTGCAAAAGAGCTGTAAAAGTTATTTGCTTTTGTGATTCCTTGAACTCAGAGCTTTGGAAAGAGTGGTAAGGAGTCAAGTGCATATTGCGGCACGAAGAGCAGGGTATCCTTTACATTTGGGATTTAGTACTCGACAAGAGAGTTTACATCCTGTTTACTCATAGGAAAAAATAAAATGTAGGCTTAACTAATAAATTCGTTTTTCATGGTGGTGAGAGTCCATGAGCCATTACTCCTGAGATTTAACTCCTGGCCACTAGGAGGCAGCCAAGATTCCCAAAACTCCAAGAGTACTTAAAGTGATAGCAAATATTACAATTAGTCTAATTCAATCCAGAATCTAAATGATATTTTATATGGACTTTCATCAACTTCTAATGACAATATACTCTTTAAAAAAAAAAAAAAAAATGTTTTATTGATTTTTAAATATTGTTACATATAACCGTGTATATAGTGAATAGAAACATGAAACCAAAAATACAAATACAATTAACATTACAGTCTTCAAAAGCTTAATTATGTGGATAATCCGCACAGGACAGAAGTCATTATGAACTGTTATCTTTCTAGGACCTTTCAATAGGACAATAACATACTAATCCCATTTTCCATCAGGTATCTCTCCATCTCAATCACATTCAGATACTTATCTCTTCCCTCACCCCTTTTTACTTTTCTATTTCTGAGTAACTCAGATACCTTACTCAATGAGTCATTCTAATTGGATTGTTTACCTCTATTAATGTTTGTCACCCAGGTATCGTCCATGTCTTATTTAAGTCCTGTTCCCATTTAGTCTTTATGGAGCTCTTGTCCCTATTTGATCCCCCATTGAGAGTCAGGTAAAGTAATGCTATCAGTCCACTTCTAGATTCTTTTGACAGACATAGTGACTCAAATATGGTGTTGTTTGGAGGCTTGTCTGGTCCCATTATTTCTCGTACTCTAGATTTGAGTTGTAAATAGTGGAACCACTCATTCTGCTCAGGTGTGCCTAATTCTGTATATTGAGTGAAGGATAATAGATTGCTATTAACTAAAGCATCTGCAATTCGGTAGAGGCCTTTATTCTCCCATTTCTTTTGAGTGTGTATGCTAACCAAAGAGTCAAGTGGGTGAGTGGGGTCAGCCAGGATCTCTCATTGAGTATATGATACTTCTTAGTCACTCTATCCCATATGAATGCGGTATGACTGATCGAAATAAATTGTTTAATGTGCCCTGGTCTGTTTTGTTGTGTCGCCCAAAGAATGTTGTCTAGTCTTCTTACTTCTAACATATATTTCTTTCATGTAATTAGCAAGAGTCCATGAGCTAGTGACGTATGGGATATACATTCCTACCAGGAGGGGCAAAGTTTCCCAAACCTTAAAATGCCTATAAATACACCCCTCACCACACCCACAATTCAGTTTTACAAACTTTGCCTCCGATGGAGGTGGTGAAGTAAGTTGGTGCTAGATTCTACGTTGATATGCGCTCCGCAGCAAGTTGGAGCCCGGTTTTCCTCTCAGCGTGCAGTGAATGTCAGAGGGATGTGAGGAGAGTATTGCCTATTTGAATGCAGTGATCTCCTTCTAAGGGGTCTATTTCATAGGTTCTCTGTTATCGGTCGTAGAGATTCATCTCTTACCTCCCTTTTCAGATCGACGATATACTCTTATATATACCATTACCTCTGCTGATTCTCGTTTCAGTACTGGTTTGGCTTTCTACAAACATGTAGATGAGTGTCCTGGGGTAAGTAAATCTTATTTTCTGTGACACTCTAAGCTATGGTTGGGCACTTTGTTTATAAAGTTCTAAATATATGTATTCAAACATTTATTTTCCTTGACTCAGAATGTTCAACTTTCCTTATTTTTCAGACAGTCAGTTTCATATTTGGGATAATGCATTTGATTTAATCATTTTTTCTTACCTTCAAAAATTTGACTTTTTTCCCTGTGGGCTGTTAGGCTCGCGGGGGCTGAAAATGCTTCATTTTATTGCGTCATTCTTGGCGCAGACTTTTTTGGCGCAAAAATTCTTTTCCGTTTCCGGCGTCATACGTGTCGCCGGAAGTTGCGTCATTTTTTGACGTTATTTTGCGCCAAAAATGTCGGCGTTCCGGATGTGGCGTCATTTTTGGCGCCAAAAAGCATTTAAGCGCCAAATAATGTGGGCGTCTTATTTGGCGCTAAAAAATATGGGCGTCGCTTTTGTCTCCACATTATTTAAGTCTCATTTTTCATTGCTTCTGGTTGCTAGAAGCTTGTTCTTTGGCATTTTTTCCCATTCCTGAAACTGTCATTTAAGGAATTTGATCAATTTTGCTTTATATGTTGTTGTTTTTTCTCTTACATATTGCAAGATGTCTCACGTTGCATCTGAGTCAGAAGATACTACAGGAAAATCGCTGTCTAGTGCTGGATCTACCAAAGCTAAGTGTATCTGCTGTAAACTTTTGGTAGCTATTCCTCCAGCTGTTTGTATTGATTGTCATGACAAACTTGTTAATGCAGATAATATTTCCTTTAGTAAAGTACCATTGCCTGTTGCAGTTCCTTCAACATCTAAGGTGCAGAATGTTCCTGATGACATAAGAGATTTTGTTTCTGAATCCATAAAGAAGGCTATGTCTGTTATTTCTCCTTCTAATAAACGTAAAAAATCTTTTAAAACTTCTCTACCTACAGATGAATTTTTAAATGAACATCATCATTCTGATTCTGATGACTCTTCTGGTTCAGAGGATTCTGTCTCAGAGGTTGATGCTGATAAATCTTCATATTTATTTAAAATGGAATTTATTCGTTCTTTACTTAAAGAAGTTCTAATTGCTTTAGAAATAGAGGATTCTGGTCCTCTTGATACTAATTCTAAATGTTTGGATAAGGTATTTAAATCTCCTGTGGTTATTCCAGAAGTTTTTCCTGTTCCTAATGCTATTTCTGCAGTAATTTCCAAAGAATGGGATAAATTGGGTAATTCATTTACTCCTTCTAAACGTTTTAAGCAATTATATCCTGTGCCGTCTGACAGATTAGAATTTTGGGACAAAATCCCTTAAGTTGATGGGGCTATTTCTACCCTTGCTAAACATACTACTATTCCTACGTCAGATGGTACTTCGTTTAAGGATCCTTTAGATAGGAAAATTGAATCCTTTCTAAGAAAAGCTTATCTGTGTTCAGGTAATCTTCTTAGACCTGCTATATCTTTGGCTGATGTTGCTGCAGCTTCAACTTTTTGGTTGGAAACCTTAGCGCAACAAGTAACACATCATGATTCTCATGATATTATTATTCTTCTTCAGCATGCTAATAATTTTATCTGTGATGCCATCTTTGATATTATCAGGGTTCATGTCAGGTTTATGTCTCTAGCTATTTTAGCTAGAAGAGCTTTATGGCTTAAGACTTGGAATGCTGATATGGCTTCTAAATCAACTCTACTTTCCATTTCTTTCCAGGGTAACAAATTATTTGGTTCTCAGTTGGATTCTATTATTTCAACTGTTACTGGTGGGAAAGGAACTTTTTTACCACAGGATAAAAAATCTAAGGGTAAAAACAGAGCTAATAATCGTTTTCGTTCCTTTTGTTTCAACAAAGAACAAAAACCTGATCCTTCATCCTCAGGAGCAGTTTCAGTTTGGAAACCATTTCCAATCTGGAATAAATCCAAGCCAGCCAGAAAGGCAAAGCCTGCTTCTAAGTCCACATGAAGGTGCGGCCCTCATTCCAGCTCAGCTGGTAGGGGGCAGGTTACGTTTTTTCAAAGAAATTTGGATCAATTCTGTTCACAATCTTTGGATTCAGAACATTGTTTCAGAAGGGTACAGAATTGGTTTCAAGATGAGACCTCCTGCAAAGAGATTTTTTCTTTCCCGTGTCCCAGTAAATCCAGTAAAAGCTCAAGCATTTCTGAATTGTGTTTCAGATCTAGAGTTGACTGGAGTAATTATGCCAGTTCCAGTTCAGGAACAGGGGATGGGGTTTTATTCAAATCTCTTCATTGTACCAAAGAAGGAGAATTCCTTCAGACCAGTTCTGGATCTAAAAATATTGAATCGTTATGTAAGGATACCAACGTTCAAGATGGTAACTGTAAGGACTATCTTACCTTTTGTTCAGCAAGGGAATTATATGTCCACAATAGATTTACAGGATGCATATCTGCATATTCCGATTCATCCGGATCATTATCGGTTCCTGAGATTCTCTTTTCTGGACAAGCATTACCAGTTTGTGGCTCTGCCGTTTGGCCTTGCTACAGCTCCAAGAATTTTTACAAAGGTTCTCGGTGCCCTTCTGTCTGTAATCAGAGAACAGGGTATTGTGGTATTTCCTTATTTGGACGATATCTTGGTTCTTGCTCAGTCTTTACATTTAGCAGAATTTCATACGAATCGACTTGTGTTGTTTCTTCAAGATCATGGTTGGAGGATCAATTTACCAAAAAGTTCATTGATTCCTCAGACAAGGGTAACTTTTCTGGGTTTCCAAATAGATTCAGTGTCCATGACTCTGTCTTTAACAGACAAGAGGCGTCTAAACTGATGGCAGCTTGTCGAAACCTTCAGTCACAATCATTCCCTTCGGTAGCCTTATGCATGGAAATTCTAGGTCTTATGACTGCTGCATCGGACGCGATCCCCTTTGCTCGTTTTCACATGCGACCTCTTCAGCTTTGTATGCTGAATCAATGGTGTAAGGATTACACAAAGATATCTCAATTAATATCTTTAAAACCGATTGTTCGACACTCTCTAACGTGGTGGACAGATCACCATCGTTTAATTCAGGGGCTTCTTTTGTGCTTCCGACCTGGACTGTAATTTCAACAGATGCAAGTCTCACAGGTTGGGGAGCTGTGTGGGGATCTCTGACGGCACAAGGAGTTTGGGAATCTCAGGAGGTGAGATTACCGATCAATATTTTGGAACTCCGTGCAATTTTCAGAGCTCTTCAGTTTTGGCCTCTTCTGAAGAGAGAATCGTTCATTTGTTTTCAGACAGACAATGTCACAACTGTGGCATACATCAATCATCAAGGAGGAACTCACAGTCCTCTGGCTATGAAAGAAGTATCTCGAATTTTGGTTTGGGCGGAATCCAGCTCCTGTCTAATCTCTGCGGTTCATATCCCAGGTGTAGACAATTGGGAAGCGGATTATCTCAGTCGCCAAACGTTGCATCCGGGCGAATGGTCTCTTCACCCAGAGGTATTTCTTCAGATCGTTCAAATGTGGGAACTTCCAGAAATAGATTTGATGGCGTCCCATCTAAACAAGAAACTTCCCAGGTATCTGTCCAGATCCCGGGATCCTCAGGCGGAGGCAGTGGATGCATTATCACTTCCTTGGAAGTATCATCCTGCCTATATCTTTCCGCCTCTAGTTCTTCTTCCAAGAGTAATCTCCAAGATTCTGAAGGAATGCTCGTTTGTTCTGCTGGTAGCTCCGGCATGGCCTCACAGGTTTTGGTATGCGGATCTTGTCCGGATGGCCTCTTGCCAACCGTGGACTCTTCCGTTAGGACCAGACCTTCTGTCACAAGGTCCTTTTTTCCATCAGGATCTGAAATCCTTAAATTTAAAAGGTATGGAGATTGAACGCTTGATTCTTCGTCAAAGAGGTTTCTCTGACGCTGTGATTAATACTATGTTACAGGCTCGTAAATCTGTATCTAGAGAGATATATTATAGAGTCTGGAAGACTTATATTTCTTGGTGTATTTCTCATCATTTTTCTTGGCATTCTTTTAGAATTCCGAGAATTTTACAGTTTCTTCAGGATGGTTTAGATAAAGGTTTGTCCGCAAGTTCCTTGAAAGGACAAATCTCTGCTCTTTCTGTTCTTTTTCACAGAAAGATTGCTATTCTTCCTGATATTCATTGTTTTGTACAAGCTTTGGTTCGTATAAAACCTGTCATTAAGTCAATTTCTCCTCCTTGGAGTTTGAATTTGGTTCTGGGGGCTCTTCAAGCTCCTCCGTTTGAACCTATGCATTCATTGGACATTAAATTACTTTCTTGGAAAGTTTTGTTCCTTTTGGCCATCTCTTCTGCCAGAAGAGTTTCTGAATTATCTGCTCTTTCTTGTGAGTCTCCTTTTCTGATTTTTTATCAGGATAAGGCGGTGTTGCGAACTTCTTTTGAATTTTTACCTAAAGTTGTGAATTCCAACAACATTAGTAGAGAAATTGTGGTTCCTTCATTATGTCCTAATCCTAAGAATTCTAAGGAGAAATCGTTGCATTCTTTGGATGTTGTTAGAGCTTTGAAATATTATGTTGAAGCTACTAAATCTTTCAGAAAGACTTCTAGTCTATTTGTTATCTTTTCCGGTTCTAGAAAAGGCCAGAAAGCTTCTGCCATTTCTTTGGCATCTTGGTTGAAATCTTTAATTCATCTTGCCTATGTTGAGTCGGGTAAAACTCCGCCTCAGAGAATTACAGCTCATTCTACTAGGTCAGTTTCTACTTCCTGGGCGTTTAGGAATGAAGCTTCGGTTGATCAGATTTGCAAAGCAGCAACTTGGTCCTCTTTGCATACTTTTACTAAATTCTACCATTTTGATGTATTTTCTTCTTCTGAAGCAGTTTTTGGTAGAAAAGTACTTCAGGCAGCGGTTTCAGTTTGAATCTTCTGCTTATGTTTTTCGTTAAACTTTATTTTGGGTGTGGATTATTTTCAGCAGGAATTGGCTGTCTTTATTTTATCCCTCCCTCTCTAGTGACTCTTGTGTGGAAAGATCCACATCTTGGGTAATCATTATCCCATACGTCACTAGCTCATGGACTCTTGCTAATTACATGAAAGAAAACATAATTTATGTAAGAACTTACCTGATAAATTCATTTCTTTCATATTAGCAAGAGTCCATGAGGCCCGCCTTTTTTTTGGGGTGGTTATGATTTTTTTGTATAAAGCACAATTATTCCAATTCCTTATTTTATATGCTTTCGCACTTTTTTCTTATCACCCCACTTCTTGGCTATTCGTTAAACTGAATTGTGGGTGTGGTGAGGGGTGTATTTATAGGCATTTTGAGGTTTGGGAAACTTTGCCCCTCCTGGTAGGAATGTATATCCCATACGTCACTAGCTCATGGACTCTTGCTAATATGAAAGAAATGAATTTATCAGGTAAGTTCTTACATAAATTATGTTTTTTCTAATTGGACCCATTGTGGTGTTTGTTCTAGTTTATACCATTGTACGGTCTGGGCAAGTCTGGCTGCATAGTAATATGAAATTAGGTTAGGTAATCCAATGCCTCCTCCCCCTTATGTCTCATCATATTATGTTTATTTATTCTAGCCCTTTTCCCTTGCCAGATAAATTTTAGAATTTCCTTTTGCATTGCATGTAACTCTGATATTGGTATCGATATTGGGAGTGTTCTGAATAGATGTAGAAGTTTGAGTAATATTGTCATTTTAATGGATATAACTCTTTCGTAGAGTGAGATATTAAATTTGGTCCATTTAGCTAATAGCTCTTTAATTTGTGTGAACATGGGGACATAATTTTCCTTATAAAGTGAGTGTACATCATTTGTGAGGTTGATTCCTAAATATTTGAGAGATGATTTGGCCCATTTAAATGCAAAATTAATTTCCAATAATTTCTTTGTTGGTTTTGGGAGATATGTGCCAAGGGCTTCACACTTGCTTTCATTAACTTTATAACCAGACAGCTGTCAAAATTTATTTACTATGGAATAAATTATTGGAAGAGAAAGTAGTGGTTTTGTGACTGCAAGGATGACGTCATCTGCGAACAATGACATTTTTTATTCCCTCTCCCCCAACCGTGTACCCGCAATATTTGGATTGTCTCTTAACTGCTACTGGCTCAATGAACAAAGCGAATAGTAGGGGTGATAGGGGGCAACCCTGTCTGGTGCCATTTCGAATTTGTATTTGATTCGATTGATATCCTGAGAGTCTTATGAATGCATCTGGGCTTGAGTATATCTTTTTTAGAGCATTGGTGAAGGGTCCCTTAAATCCCATCTTGCTAAGTACTGCCAACATGTATTCCCAGTTAACCCTATCAAATGCCTTTTCTGCGTCCAACGCTAGGAACAGAGAAGGTATCTTTTTAACTGTCGCATAATTGATCAGGTCTATGACTTGTGTTATCTGGTGCTTCTTTCTGTGTAATGAAACCCACTTGGTCAGTGTCTATTAAACTTCTAATGGGTATGGCCAATCGATTCGCAAGAATTTTTGTAATTAATTTTAGGTCTTGATTAATTAAAGATATTGGACGGTAATTTTGGCAGTATGGTTTGTTCTTACCCGGTTTTGGAATGACCGTCACCCTCGTGTCAACAAATCTGGGGGAATATCCAACCCCTGCAGAATATTATTGAACAATATCGCCAAATGGGGCGCCAATGATAATTGCAAGTCTTTGTAGAATGAGTCCGGAAACCCATCCGGTCCCGGAGCTTTGTTTCTTTTTAGTCCCTTGATGGCCAACATAACCTCTTGTATTGTAATGGGGGAGTTCAGATTCTCTAGTTCCTCCTCCGATATGGTTTTTAATTTTCTGTCATCAAGGAATCTGTTTAGCTCATCTTATTGTCATTTTTATTGTTATTAGATAAATTATAAAGGCTATTATAGAAGTTAGCAAATTCATTGGCTATTTGAAGGGGATCGTTAGTGACTTGACCAGTAGAAGTTTGTATTTGTGGGATAGTAGTTGCTCTAGTTAATTCTTTTAGTTTATTATTATTATTATTATTAGTGCATATATATTCATCAGTACAACAGGAGCATTATGAATTGTCCCCTTAAGAATTAGAAATCTCCACTCCTTATCTTTAACTATCTCTTCCTCCTTAAAATTAAGAGAAGCATGCAAGAGAATGGATACCCCACATTTTTTCTTATTGGTGAATGCATGATATTGTAATGGATAATTCTTATCCCAATATTTGGGTGTTACGTCTGAGGTGAAGTGTGTTTCTTGAAGCATTATTATTTGGGCGTTCTGGGCTTTGTAATCTATAATTGCTTTTTTTCTTTTTATGTTGGAGTTAAGCCCCCTAACATTGTGGTGTGAAACTAATCTAATGAATATGACTTTTTATTTGAGCCAATGCTTGTGTAGATCCTCTTTGCAGATTGCCTATAGAAACCTTTAGTTGATACTTTTTTTTTACATATTTATTATTAACTTTCCTAGAAAAGCCTGGAACACCACTTCAAGTTCTTCTCACTTAACACCTGAGCATCCTATGAGAGCCCCACTCTTTATACCTTGAAATGTTGTCCTTTATAATAACCGTCCTGTGAACCACTATTTGTTAACATTTGAGACTGCAAATAAACATATAAGATAACATAACTAAAACTTGGTGTGTTTAAACGTCTAAATAACATTTGAAAGTTCTTTAGAGTAAAATCAACTCTGGAACGTATATAGATTATGCTCTGATCTCATCCTAAACTGTAAGAATGACCCAGGAGAGATAGTCACAATCATGGCATATGAATTAGAGAAAATCAGATAGTATTAAGAGGAAAAGAATAAAGAAATGCAGGGGAGTAACTGAGGATAAGAAAAAGTGAGGTAGAGGGGGGACAAGTAGACAGTGAGGTCATCCCCCCTTTCAGCAATATTTAAAGTTCTGGTAACAATACCTTTAGTTATATATTATTGTTGTCATTGTGTGTTCTATAGTCCACAATTTAGTTCTCCTTTTCTCTCTTCATGGCCCAGAAACTTTCAATGTTGAGAGAATCATGGCACTGGGGGTGCCTCTGTGTGTTAATGTTACTACCATCTTCTTCTCTTGTAATATTTGGTTTGGGTTTTTTGAGTCTCCCATTCTCATTTACCACAGTCCATTCTTTCTGCGGCATTCTCCTCATGGTTAGTGGTGGACCTGATGAGTCTCCTTCATCCACTGGGATCTCCAACTTGGCAAGTAACAACAGTCCCTCTTCTACTGTGGAACATGAATAAGTAATATTCTTATATGTGAAGATCAATTTGAACGAAAAGTTCCATCTGTATCGCAATTTTTCTCTTATGAGGGCCGTCACTACTGGTCTCATTTCTCTTCGCCTTCTTAGTGTCACTGGTGATAAATCTGTAAAGATCTGGATATTATGCCCTTCATAATTAATTGTGCAAGCTTGTCTAGCTGCTTGGAGTATCAATTCTTTTATGTGAAAGTAGTGTAACCTAACTACAATATCTCTTGTCTTGGATTGTGAGGGTTTGGTTAAGGCTCTGTGTACCCTGTCCATCAAGAGCATGGAGGGTTCTGTATCTGGGATAAGTTGGTGAAAAATCTCAGTTACATCTGCTTGCAAATTTTTGTACTCTTCTGGAAAATTCCTTATTCTGAGATTGGAGCGTCTCGATCTGTTCTCCAGATCTTCTACCTGATCTTCAAGCTACTTGATATACATAGTATAATCCATTAGAGTATGCTTAATTTGAGGAATATCTTCTGAAATATCTTCAAGCTTGTTTTCAATCTCTGTTGTTCTCCCTCCAATCTCTTTGATGTCCTGTTTGAGGTCGTATAAGGCTGTTTTTAGCTCTTCATGGAAGAAAGTTTTGATTTGAGTCAGGAGCTCATTATTTGGTATATCTCCAGGCTGTCCCACCTCTTCGTCTGAAGTTTCTGCTTGGGTGCTTTGTTTCGGAGGAGCTATAACTTTTTTAATGTAGTCATGATATTCAAATACCCCGCACTGACCACCCACTTTAAAACTAATTATTTTTTTCGTGAGCTGAAGTTTACCTGTTCTCCAATCGGCACTCTAGCCATCCAGAACGCAAACAATTTTTTATGCGTAAAAGGGAAGAGATAAAAGGTCTATATTTTGAAATCAAGTCAGCTGACCATGATAAAAGCAACAAGCTTTTTTTTTGGTAAGAACAGCTAATGCCATTTTCTTAGTATTAAACTTTATTAAGTCAACACTCACATCACAAATAAGTCAAGAAGCCATTATGAGAAGTTTCAAACAATGTTCATCCACATAATCACCTGATATTTGATCAGACAAATTAAAACCGAAGAGTAAATGTTGCTGCAACTCAAACAAGCTAATAGCTGGAATAGATAAACCCACTTGTTGAGGTACCTTACTGAGAAAATACTTAAATTGTCTATTCATAAGTACTTAGAATAAGTACTATTCTCTATGGGAATAGTAATGCGTTTAGCTAGGTTCCCAAAGCTTTACACTAGAAGCCAGAAAGGGAAAAACATTTTAATTGCAAAGTAGCTTGTTCCTTAAGAGAAATAGGTTCTTGGACACCTTAATAAAATAAAAACCTCCTTTAGAAGATTACAAGGTTGTTCAAAATTGAACATAAAAAGGGGAAGACAACTGGCGAGCAGCATTTGTCTAATGGATAAAGGAGATCTACACAAAATGTGTAAAAGGTACACATTTGCAAAATAAACATTTAAATGGGTAAGCAAGTGGACAGTGATCAACCCTCTTAGGAAGCTAAATTTACAATAGTGGGACAGTGGTAGACAATGTAGGAGATAAGAAAATAAATCTGCAGGGACATTTACTACACATCAGCATTCATTTTTTTAAAAAAATTTGGCTTAAAAGTGCCATTAAAAAAAACAAACAGAGGGCATGTTAAAATGTACCTCTTGTTCCATCAAAGTGCAGAAAGCAGAATCAAAGAGCAATGAGGAAAGTAGAGAACTGAAAAAGGGAAGACAAAGCATTTGGTGCGAATATTGGTATATACTTGGGAGACAGAAGGAACAGTAGTAGGAAAACATTGTAAACGTGCGACTTAGGGCTAGATTAAGAGTGGAGCTCTATATTTTGCTTGCGTATTAACTTCGCTAGACGGAGACTTTTTGTGCATGTGGGGTTACGCTGGTATTATTGAGTTGAAAATAAAATGTTAGCGCACAATCGAAAACCCGATGTGTGCAAAAAGTGGAACTTCGAATATAGCGAACACGTTAAACGCATTTTCAAAAAGACTTCAATGGAGAGCGAAAACTGCAAAAAAAAATAATGCAACACCCATACTCACATCTATGTTGTTTACATAGAACATGTTCTTCTTAAAACAAAATTTATGCTTACCTAATAAATGTATTTCTTTGACACGATGAGTCCACGGATCATCTAATAACTATTGGGAATATCACTCCTGCTCAGCAGGAGGTGGCAAAGAGCACCACAGCAAAGCTGTTAAATATCACCTCCCTTCCCTCCAACCCCAGTCATTTGATCGAAGTAAAGGAAAGAAAAAAAGCAACTGAGGTTTATAGTATGACAAAGGCCTGTCTTAAAAAACAGGGCAGGCCGTGGACTTGTGTGTCAAGAAAGAAAGAAATTTATCAGGTAAGCATAAATTTTGTTTTCTTTCTAATGATACGATGAGTCCACGGATCATCTAATTACTATTTGTAATCAATACCCAAGCTAGAGGACACAGATGATACGGGAAGAACGAGACAGGGAACCTAAACCGAAGGCACCACTGCTTGAAGAACCTTTCTCCCAAAAGAAGCCTCAGCCGAGGCAAAAGTATCAAATTTATAAAATTTAGAAAAAGTGTGGAGAGGACCAAGTTGCAGCCTTGTAAATCTGTTCCACAGAAGCTTCATTTTTGAATGCCCAGGAAGAGGAAACAGCCCTCCTAGAATGAGCCGTGATTCTCTCAGGAGGCTGCTGTCCAGCAGTTTCATAGGTGAAGCGAATAATACTCCTCAGCCACAAAGAAAGAAGTAGCCATAGCTTTCTGCCCCTTACGATTCCCAGAGAAAAGCACAAACAGAGCAGAAGACTGGCAAAAATCCTTAGTCGCCTGTAGATAGAACTTTAAAGGGACAGTCTAGTCCAAAAAAAACCTTTCATGATTCAGATAGGGCATGTAATTTTAAACAACTTTCCAATTTACTTTTATCACCAATTTTGCTTTGTTCTCTTGGTATTCTTAGTTGAATGCTAAACCTAGGAGGTTCATAGGCCAATTTCTTAGACCTTGAAGGCCGCCTCTATTCTAAAATGTATTTTGATAGTTTTTCACCACTAGAGGGCATTAGTTAACATGTTTCATATAGATAACATTGAGCTCATGCACATGAATTTACCACGGAGACAGCTCTGATTGGCTAAAATGCAAGTCTGTCAAAATAACTGAAATAAGGGGGCAGTCTGCTGAGGCTTAGATACAAGGTAATTACAGAGGTAAAACATGTATAATTATAACTGTCTTGGTTATGCAAAACTGGGGAATTGGTAATTATTGGATTATCTATCTTTTAAAACAATAAAAATTCTGGTGCTGACTGTCCCTTTAATGCACGCACCACGTCTAGGTTGTGCAGCAGACGCTCTTTATGAGAAAATGGGTTAGGACATAAAGAAGGAACAACAATCTCCTGATTAATGTTCCTATCTGAAACCACTTTAGGGAGAAACCCTAACTTGGTACGCATAACTACCTTATCCGAATGAAAAATAAGGTATGGGAGATTCAAACTGCAACGCCGAGAGCTCTGAGACTCTACGAGCAGACGAAATGACAACAAGAAAAAAACCTTCCAAGACAACATTTTAATATCAAACAATACAAAAAGAAGGCGAGGCAGGACAAAAAGGGCTTAAAAGTTAAAACGTAGCTTTTATTGCCTTCACCATGGATAAAAGAAAAATAGCAGCAAAATAAAAAGCAGTAATGTCAGAGTGAGCTTGGACAGTAGCAGACTGCTGCTGTCCAAGCTCACTCTGACATCACTGCTTTTTATTTTGCTGCTATTTTTCTTTTATCCATGGTAAAGGCAATAAAAGCTACGTTTTAACTTTTAAGCCCTTTTTGTCCTGCCTCGCCTTCTTTTTGTATTGTTTGCTATTTACCAGACTACCAGTAAGTCTGTATGGCGGTTTGCAGGACACGCTGAAGCGGTGCTTTGAATTTTTGCCTCTCTTTGTGCTTACTTCGTTGTCAAGACAACGGGAGGAGGAGCTTTGTGGTAGGAGACTGACCAGGACCGGACTGGGAGCCGCAGCTAAGTGTATGCAGAAGGCTTGTCACGGATGAAGGTATTGTGTCTCTTGAACAGAACTTGTGATGGTACTTATGCTATACTACTATATATTTGTGAATTTAATAGCTGACTGTGCGCTGGGTGAGGGAGCCTCCTATTGTGAACATTTTAATATCTAAGGAATGCATAGGTTCAAATGGAGACTGCTGAATAACCAAGAACAAGGACTCCAGGGAGGAGTAACAGGTTTAAACACAGGCCTGATTCTGAACAAGGCCTGACAGAACGATTGCTCGTTTGGAACATCTGCCAGACGTTTATGTAACAAAATAGACAAGGCATATATTTGACCTTTCAAGGAACTGGCTGATAAACCCTTCTCCAAACCCTCTTGGAGAAAGGCTAGAATTCTAGGAATTCGAACTCTACTCCAAGAGTAGCCTTTGGATTCACACCAATACAGATATTTATGCCATATCTTGTAGTAAATATTCCTGGTAACAGGCTTACGAGCCTGAATCATGGTCTCAATGACCAACTCCAAAAATCCCAGCTTAGATAAAATTAAGCGTTCAATCTCCAAGCAGTCAGTTTCAGAGAAATGAGATTTGGATGAAGGAAGGGCACTTGAAGTAGAAGGTTCTTCCTCAGTGGAAGTCTCCACGGTGTGAGAGTGATGAAATCTCCACTAAGGCTGCATACCAGATCCTGCGAGGCCACGCTGGTGCAATGAGGATCACCAACGACTTCTGTTTGTTTTGAGCAATAACCCGAAGAAGGAGAGCGAACGGAGGAAATAGGTATGCTAGACTGAAATTCCAAGGGACCGCTAAATCCTGAGGATCCCTCGACCCGTACCTCGGGAGCTTGGCATTCTGACGAGATGCCATGAGATCCAATCCCGGCTGTCCCCATTTGAGAATCAAGCTGGAAAACACATCCGGATGGAGTTCCCACTCCTTGGGTGAAATGTCTGTCTGCTCAAAAAATACGCCGAATAATCTTGGCTACCTCTGTCATAGCAAAGGAACTCCAAATTCCCCCCTGATGATTGATGTAAGCCACTGAAGTTATGTTGTCCGACTGGAACCTGAGAAACCGGGCCGAAGCTAACTGAGGCCATGCCAGAAGAGCATTGAAGATTGCTCTCAGTTCCAGAACGTTTATGGGTAGAACTGACTCTTGCCGAGTCCAAGTCCCCTGAGCCTTTAGAGAGGCTCAGACTGCTCCCCATCCCAACAGGCTGGCGTTCGTTGTCACAGTCACCCAGGGTTGGTCTGCGGGAAGCAAGTTCCCTACGAGAGATGATCCTGAGACAAATACCAAAGAAAAGAATCCCTTGTCTCCTGATCCAGATGTAATCGTGGAGACAGGGCCGTATAATCTCTGTTCCACTGCTTGAGCATGCATAACTGCAGAGGTGTGAGGTGGAAACGGGCAAACAGAATGATGTCCATGGCAGCTACCATCAGACCGATTACCTCTGTGTATAGAGGTAATCGGTCTGATGGTAGCTGCCATGGACATCATTCTGAGCCACTGATGGCCGAGGAGAGGACTGAAGCGCCAGACAAGAGTCGAAGATCTTTGCTTTTCGGACCTCTGTCAGAAAAATTTTCATTGATAGGGAATATATTATGGTTCCCAAGAACACTACCCTTGTAGACTGAATTAAGGAACTCTTTCCCAGATTCACCTTCCATTCGTGAGAGCACAGGAAGGATAACAATATCTCTGTGTGAGAGTTCGCTTGTTGAAAGGATGGCGTCTGAACCAGGATGTTATCCAGATAAGGAGCAACTGTAATACCCCCAACAAGGATCCCAGGACTTTTGAAAAAATTCTGGGAGCTGTGGCAAGGCCGAATGGAAGAGCCACAAACTGGAAGTATTTGTTTAAAAATGCGAACCTCAGAAACTTGTGATGATCCCTGTGGATGGGAACATGCAGGTATGCGTCCTTTAAATCTACTGTTGTCATGAATTCACCCTCTTGAACCAAGGGAAGAATGGAACGAATAGTTTCCATTTTGAAGGACGGTACCCTGAGGAACAAGTTTAGACTCTTGAGATCTAGAATTGGTCTGAAAGTTCCCTCTTTTTTGGGAACCACGAACAGATTGGAGTAAAATCCCAGACCCTGCTCCTGCATTGGAACAGGAACTATCACTCAGAGGTCGGAAAGTTCTTGAACACAGCGTAAGAACGCCTCTCTTTATCTGGTCTACAGATAATCTTGAGAGCAAAAACCTACCCCTGGGAGGAAAAGTTTTGAATTCTAATTTATATCCCTGGGACACGATGTCCACCGCCCAGGGATCCTGAACATCCCGAATCCAAGGGTGAGCGAAAAAGGAAAGTCTGCTCCCCACAAGATCCGGTCCCGGATCGGGGGCAGACGCCTCATGCTGACTTTGAGTCATTAACGGGCTTCTTGGATTGCTTACCCTTGTTCCAAGACTGGTTGGACCTCCAGGCAGGCTTGAATTGTTCTTGTTTGTAGAGGGAGAGGAAGGCTTAACCTTTAAATTTCGAAAGGAACGAAAATTACTCTGAAGTCCTTTCTACTTATTCCTCTTATTCTGAGGGAGGAAATTACCCTTTCCTCCCGTAATGTCGCAAATAATTTCCGCCAAGCATGGCCCAAATAAAGTCTTAACCTTGAAGGTAATCGCCAAAAGCTTAGACTTAGATGACACATCCGCAGACCAGGATTTTAACCATAGGGCTCTGCGGGCCAGTATGGCAAACTCTGAAATTTTTGCTCCTAGCTTAATAACCTGAAGGGAAGCATCTGTAATAAAAGAATTGGCCAATTTAAGGGCCTTAATCCTATCCTGGATTTCTCCAAGAGGTGCATCTGTCTGAATAGAATCAGACAACGCATCAAACTTGTATGCTGCTGCACTAGTGACGGTAGCAATACACACCGCAGGTTGCCATTGTAAACTCTAGTGAACATACATCTTTTTGAGCAAACCCCTCCAACTTCTTATCCATAGCGTCCTTAAAACAACTATCCTCTATGGGAATAGTGGTCCTCTTAGCTAAAGTGGAAATTGCCCCTTCCATTTTGGGGACCGTCTGCCAGGACTCCTTGATAGAGTCAGCAATAGGAAACATCTTTTTAAAAATAGGGGATGGAGAAAAAGGAATACCCGGGCTCTCCCATTCTTTAGCAATAATCTCTGTAGCCTGATCTGGTACAGGGAAAACCTCCACCATGGAAGGTACATCAAAATACTTGTTTAGCTTGCTAGACGTCTTAGGATTGACTACGACCGTGGTGTCAGTCGTCCAAGGTAGCTAAAACCTTGTTAAGTAACAAACTGAGGTGCTTCAGCTTAAACCTGAAGGATACAACTTCAGCATCCGAAGATGCTATCGAAGTATCTTCCTCCTCAGACTTCTGGGAGGGAACATTTGCAATAGCCATGACTGTGTCAGAAGCCTTACTCACTGATTCTTACATTTCCTTTTGCGCTTTCCCTGCAGCATGGGAAAAGCATAGAATGCATCAGATACCGCAGAGGACATGAGGCTAGCGATGTCTTGTAATGTAACTCCAGGCGGAGTTAGAGAGGAAGCGCAGAGCACAGCATGTGTAGGCGATACTTGGGATACCTGAGGAGAAAGCTGTGGCATATATTGAACATTGTCATTAGACTCCTGGACAGCATCTGCCTTAGACAATGTTGTCTCAGAAAAAAGTCTATCCCTGTAATTCAAAGTTCTCTCAATACATGAGGAACAAAAAGGGATTGGTGGTTAAACATTAGCATCAAACCACAAAGAACAAGTAACATTTTGCAGGGCCTCTTGGTCCATGTTAACTCACAATGGAACAAATTACCCCTAAAAAAAACTTAACTTTTTGATAAAATGAAAATGCAAAAAAAAGAAAACGTTACTGTCTCTTTAATTTGTAAAACAAAACTTTTTTACTTTTTGAAGCAAGGGAATAGATCGTAACACACAAACTCTTTGTACAACCTCTACACCTCAGCTTAGCTCTGCTTAGGTGCCTACCTGCCCTGCTGACACCGGATGGAATTCCCTTTAATAGAAGCAATCCGGACTCGTCATGAATCACAGTGAAAAGCTGTCCGATTTAGTCTTAAGCGCCTATCTTGCACTTCCCTGCATCTGAAAACTCAGCTAACTGCCTAGTCACATCTCGGGTCCGGAAGTGAAGGATAAAAGGCGCGCAACAGTAATTGCCGCTGCAGCTAGCCCCGCCCATCATGGACGTCTTAAAACATTAACCTCCCGGTCGGCAAAATGGCTTAGTCAAACCGCTGGGAGAAGTGAACACCACACCAAACATGAGTCCTCAGCCCCAGTGCCTGCTATAACTAATCCTGCCTTATGTGAATATGTTCTCCCAAACATATTGGGGAAATTCCTGTGTCCCATTATTAAAGGAAATAAAGTGCCCAAATTTTCCTGCCTTTAAGCCCAGAAAAACAAAGTCGGCACTTAGCTCATGAATTTGCGAGGCAGCTCACTAGGTTTGAGAGGTCTTCTCCCTCACATGGACCTGTGGAAAAAGAGCTAAAGACAGAGTAATCTTACTCAGGCTTTTAGTATTAGGGCGGCAATAACTTATGGCACAGTGAGGATTGTACCCCACAAGTTCCCATTGCTTGAAAGCCACCACTGCTCTACTGACTGATATGGACTATGGATACACCCTAGGACAAAGCAGAACAATCTTGCACTGCTGAAAAATAAAATCTTGCTTGAAGAATCTTCTAACACACACCTAAACTTTACCACTTCCTTGCTCTAACGTAGGCAAAGAGAATGACTGGGGTTGGAGGGAAGGGAGGTGATATTTAACAGCTTTGCTGTGGTGCTCTTTGCCGCCTCCTGCTGGGCAGGAGTGAAGTTCCCAATAGTTAGATGATCCATGGACTCATCGTATCATTAGAAAGAAATATTTCTATAAATATATCTGATTTTTGATTAAAAAAAAAAAAAAATATATATATATATATATATATTTTTATCAAAAATCATCAGATATGTTTATAGAAATATTTCTCACTTTCAAATGACACGATGAGTCCACGGATCTAATAACTATTGGGAACATCACTCCTGCCCAGTAGGAGGCGGCAAAGAGCACCACAGCAAAGCTATATACATACATATACATATACATACACATATACATACATACACATATATATATATATATGTCTGTAAATATATGTATAAACTTTGTGTGTGTGTGTGCACGCACGCATGTGCGTGTGAAACTTTTTGCAGGCCATTTTTTCCGTAACACCTAAGGCCACATATCTTTGAGCCCTTATAATTTTTTAATTCAATTTAAAAAAATTAAAAAATACAGTATTATGAGTGTAACTGTACTGTTAAATATTTCTTTGTTGTCTCACATAACTGTTAACCAGAGCTCTGAAGTTGTGCTATCCAAATGTTAAATTTGATTGCGCTCAAGTGAAAACGTTTACTTTCAACTCATGTGCGGAACTTCCATTGCACGCAAAGATCGATAATCGTTGCACGCTACAGTTCGTCCGCCACTTGTAATCTAGCCCATAGTAGCCTCTTAAACAAATATTAATCAATATGTTTTCTGAATGAAAAAGTAGATCTTATTCTGCAGCTAAAGGGACAGTCTAGTCAACATTAAACTTTCAGGATTCAGACAGGGAATGCAATTTTAAACAACTTTCCAATTTACTTTTATCATCAAATTTGCTTTGTTCACTTGGTATTCTTTGTTTAAAGCTAAACCTAGGTAGGCTCATATGCTAATTTCTAAGCCCTTGAAGGCCGCCTCTCATCTCCATGCATTTTGACACTTTTTTACAGCTAGACAGCGCTAGTTAATATGTACCATATAGATAACATTGTACACACTCCTGTGGATACCTAAGAGTCACAACTAATTGGATAAAATTAATGTCTGTCAAAAGAACTGAAATGAGGGGGCAGGCTTAGATACAAAGTAATAACAGATATAGAAAGTTTATTAATATAACCGTGTTGGTTATGCAAAATTGGGGAACGGGTAAAAGATTATCTTTTTAAACAATAAAAATTCCGGAGCAGTCTGTCCCTTTAATTTGTACATTTCATCACAATGGACAAGTTAGACAGTTCTAGAATTAAAAAAGAAAGCAAGATTGTATGCATTAATACACATGAAAATCATTTTTTCCATTACTAAATTCAGAAAAGGGCATTTTATTTATTAAAGGGACAGTCAAGTCCAAAAAAAAAAACCTTTTAATGATTTAAATAGGGCATGTAATTTTAAACAACTTTCCAATACTTTTATCACCAATTTTGCTTTGTTCTCTTGGTATTCTTAGTTGAAAGCTAAACCTAGGATTTTCATATGCCAATGTCTTAGACCTTGAAGACTGCCTCTAATCTGAATGCATTTTGACCACTAGATGGCATTAGTTCATGTGTTTCTTGTAGATAAGATTGAGCTCATGCACGTGAAGTTACCCTGGAGTAAGCAAGTAAAATGCAAGTCTGATTACCTTGTATCTATGCTTCTGCAAACTGCCCCCTTATTTCAGTTCTTTTGACAGAGGTAAAACGTTTATTTCTATAACAGTGATTTTTATGCAAAACTGGAGAATGGGTAATAAAGGGATTATCTTTCTTTTTAAACAAAAAAATTCTGGTGTTGACTGTCCCTTTAAGGATCTGTCTTGTGTATTTTTTTTTTATTTTTTTTT
Organism: Bombina bombina; assembly: GCF_027579735.1. Classification (NCBI taxonomy): domain Eukaryota; kingdom Metazoa; phylum Chordata; class Amphibia; order Anura; family Bombinatoridae; genus Bombina; species Bombina bombina. Next base: position 1,496,448,626 of record NC_069499.1, read on the forward strand.
AACAGAACAACGTTTTTATCCTTGTGTGATGTGTCACTGATTGTCCACCAATCGGATTGTGTTAGTTGTCCTTATCAGCCAGTAAGCAATGTGTCTTTTGTGATAACTTTAAACAGTACTAAATTAACAAAAAAAGAAAAAAATAAGAGAAAAAAAAAATCTTATACAAAAAATTGTTTTATTTTTAAGCTTTATCTGATGCAATACAAGTGCAAAAGCTTGAAGGTACACATTCAAAATTAAACTTAAATAATTCAGCAATGTCAAAAGACTTTTCAATTTACTTACATTATTGAATGTACTTTGTATAATTGGCATCCTTTGTTGAAAAGCATAGCTAGGTAGGCTCAGGAGCAGCAATGAACTACTAGGAGCTAGCTTGTGACATATTCCACTTGTCAATGGCTCACCAGTCATGTCCAGCTAGCTCCCAGGACTACATTGCTGCTCTGATGCGGACTTTAACTATGTACCAGCCATAAGTTTTAAACCACCTCCATTTTCCCAGCTTTTATTGAAGTTTACTGTTTAAATGTCTCAGTGTACTTTGAAATTAATAGAGCAAATAAATATTTGGAAACAAAATAATGTAAACATTATATATAACTAATATAAATACATTTCTGACCAATCGAAGGAGACCTATTGCAGATATAACAGACAAACAAACTCATATCATTCTTTCTTCTTTAGAAATAAAATATTGTTCGGAACGTTCCTCCTAACGCTGTCGCAGAAGTTCCTACCAATCTGTTGCACTTGTAGGTTACTTTTGTGAGTCATGTGTGGGAATCTATACCCAAACAGGGAAGTCCATGAAATAGTAAGACAAATAGCGAAGGTATGCATATTACTGATCAGGCACTAAAGATCTCAGAAGGGGCATACACATTAAAAGGGACAGTCAACCCAAATAATTTTAAGGGAGATATATATATATATATATATATATATATATATACATTATTATTATTGGTTATTTGTAGAGCGCCAACAGATTCCGCAGCGCTATTAACAAAGGCGGAGTACAAAAAAAAAAAAGTTATAGGGATCAAATGGGTAGAGAGCCCTGCCAAGAGTTGCACTGTTGTAGTCGGCTCTTGAAAAGGTGATCAACAAACAGCTGGACTCTTAAGCTTACATGCTAGGGGGGTTCAGGGGATAGCAATGGAGGAGAGGAACTGGTATAAAGTAAGGTTAGCGTAGGTTGTATGCATCCCTGAACAGTAGAGTCTTTAGGGAGTACTTGAAGCTTTTAAAACTAGAAGAGGGTCTTGTGGAGCGAGGCAGAGAGTTCCACAAGATGGGAGCCAGTCTGGAGAAGTCCTGTAAACGGGAGTGTGATGAGGTGACAAGAGAGGAGGAGAGTAGGAGGTCTTGAGCAGAGCAAAGGGGACGGGAAGGAGAGTATCTGGAAACAAGATCTGAGATATGGGGGGAGCAGTGCAGTTGAGGGCTTTGTATGTCAGAGTGAGAATTTTGTGTTTGATCCTAGAGGCAAGAGGAAGCCAGTGAAGAGATTGGCAGAGAGGTGCAGCAGATGAAGAGCGACTTGTAAGGAAGATGAGTCTGGCAGAGGCATTCATTAAGGATTGTAAAGGAGCTAGGCGGTAGGTGGGGAGACCAGAGAGGACAGAGTTGCAGTAATCGAGGCGGAAGAGAATGAGAGAGTGGATTAAAATCTTAGTTGTGTCTTGTGTAAGGAAGTGTCTAATTTTAGAGATGTTTTTAAGGTGGAAGCGGCAGGCTTTAGCCATGGACTGAATGTGAGGAGTGAAAGAAAGATCTGAGTCAAATGTGACCCCGAGACATCGGGAATGCAGGGTAGGGGTAATGATGGAGTTGTCAACAGTTAGAGAGATTTGGGGTGGAGAGTTTTGAAGAAGGGGGGAAAATAAGGAGCTCAGTTTTGGAGAGATTTAGCTTGAGGTAGTGAGAGGACATCCAGTTGGAGATGTGAGAAAGACAGTTAGTGACACGAGTTAGCAAGGAAGGAGATAGGTCTGGTGCAGAGAAGTAGATTTGGGTGTCGTCGGCATACAAATGATATTGTAAACCATGGGACTTTATTAGGGAACCTAGTGATGACGTGTAGATTGAGAAGAGAAGGGGACCGAGGACAGAGCCTTGCGGTACTCCGACAGAAAGTGGTGACGGGGCAGAGGAGGCCCCAGAGAAGGCTACACTAAAGGTACGGTTTGACAGGTAGGAAGAGAGCCACGAGAGGGCTGTGTCACATATGCCGAAGGATTGGAGGGTTTGGAGCAAGAGAGGGTGGTCAACAGTGTCAAAGGCTGCGGACAGATCAAGGAGAATAATCAGAGAGAAGTGGCCTTTTGATTTTGCTGTAAGTAGGTCGTTGGTAACCTTAACAATTGCTGTTTCTGTGGAGTGATGGGGACAAAATCCAGATTGCAATGGTTCAAAGAGGGAGTTTATTGTAAGGAAATGGGAAAGGCATGCATAAGCTAGTTTTTCGAGAAGCTTTGATGCAAGAGGGAGGAGGGAAATAGGGCGGTAGTTGGATGGGGAGGTATGATCAAGGGAAGGTTTTTAGAGGATAGGTGTGACCAGTGCATGTTTCAGCGATGAGGGAAATATACCGGTGCTGAAGGAGAGGTTGCAAGTGTGTGTGAGTATAGGGGTAAGGGTGGCAGAGAGGGAGGGGAGTAGCTGTGAGGGGATAGGGTCAAGGGGAAAGTTAGTGAGGTGAGAGCGCAGTATAAGTGCTGAAACTTCTTCCTCAGTAACAGGGGAGATTGAGATAAGTTTAAGGTTATGTGGGTTGTGGTTGATTGAGAGCATTTGAGGGGGTGAGAGAATGGAATTATGTTGAGAGCTGATTTTTTAAATTGAAGTGGTTGGCAAAGTCTTGAGCTGACAGAGAAGTTTTATTAGGAGGTGGGGGAGGGCGGAGAAGAGTATTGAAAGTGGAGAACAAACGTTTTGGGTTTGAAGAAAGATTAGAGATAAGAGTAGAGAAGTAGTGTTGCTTATGGAAATTAAGGGCAGAGTAGTAGGAGTTCAAGATAAATTTGTAGTGTTGAAAATCAGCTGAACTCCTTATAAAGCTTCAATCAATCATTATTTACAAATGTTTTCCAGTTTTGTGATCTATAGCGTTTGCAAGTAAAAACATTTACTGTTCGCGACGCTTCCGTTTGAAAATGTCCGTTTGGCCCCTCCCCTATTTTGTCATCATCTTCTTGTAATAGCAGTAACTTTGCGATCCTCCTCATACCCTGCTTTAGCGCATGCGCCTAATATACTGAAAAATGCGTAAAAATTACTGACCTTTCCAAATCATCAAGGCTGCATCCCGTGGCCATTCTGCCTGCAGCGGACGGTTCTGAGCGGAAACTGGGGAAAGAGAGATATGCTATGTATATGCTCAATGTCACGTGATGGGCAGCAGATTCATATGCAGGGCGCTAGACCCTATAAAATGTCTGCAATTTGGTTTTCATATCTCGTCCCTGCTTTTATATATTTTATATATCTACTACCAAACTGTCAGCTTCCGAGACAGTGCAAGGTTAGGGTTCATTTAATTTTAACTACAGCACTTCTCCGTTTTCTCTCACACGAGCTGTCCCTGCAGTGAGCTGTGCAGGATGGCCACGGGATGCAGCCTTGATGAATTGGAAATGTCAGTCCTTTTGACCCATTTTTCAGTATAATAGGTGCATTGCGCATGCGCTAAAGCAGGGTACGAGGAGGATCAAAAAGTCACTGCGATGATGTAGATGTCGAAATAGGGAAGGGGCCAAACGGATATTTTCAAACTGAAGCGGGGCGAATAGTAAGTGCTTTTACTTACAAACGCTGTTTGTTGAGGCCCATTTTTCCCCTCAGAGTACAGTGTTTGTCAGAGGGATGTATATGGGGTAGGGTGCGTGAAGCTTTATGAATCAAGAGCCAATCGACCAAGAAGCCAAAGAAATGGCAGCTTTCTGCCCTCTCTTAGGGCCTGAAAAATTACCTAACTAGAAGTTTGTCTGAAATCCTTGGTAGCACCAACATAATACTTCAAGGCCCTAACAACATCCAAATTGTGAAGAAGCCTTTCTGAAGAAATCTTAGGATTAGGATAAAACCTTAAAGGGACACTGAACCCAAATTTTTTCTTTGTGATTCAGATAGAGCATGACATTTTAAGCAACTTTCTAATTTACTCCTATTATCAAATTTTCTTCATTTGCTTGGTATCTTTATTTGAAATGCAAGAAAACAGAATTTATGTTTACCTGATAAATTACTTTCTCCAACGGTGTGTCCGGTCCACGGCGTCATCCTTACTTGTGGGATATTCTCTTCCCCAACAGGAAATGGCAAAGAGCCCAGCAAAGCTGGTCACATGATCCCTCCTAGGCTCCGCCTACCCCAGTCATTCGACCGACGTTAAGGAGGAATATTTGCATAGGAGAAACCATATGTTACCGTGGTGACTGTAGTTAAAGAAAATAAATTATCAGACCTGATTAAAAAAACCAGGGCGGGCCGTGGACCGGACACACCGTTGGAGAAAGTAATTTATCAGGTAAACATAAATTCTGTTTTCTCCAACATAGGTGTGTCCGGTCCACGGCGTCATCCTTACTTGTGGGAACCAATACCAAAGCTTTAGGACACGGATGAAGGGAGGGAGCAAATCAGGTCACCTAAATGGAAGGCACCACGGCTTGCAAAACCTTTCTCCCAAAAATAGCCTCAGAAGAAGCAAAAGTATCAAATTTGTAAAATTTGGTAAAAGTGTGCAGTGAAGACCAAGTCGCTGCCTTACATATCTGATCAACAGAAGCCTCGTTCTTGAAGGCCCATGTGGAAGCCACAGCCCTAGTGGAGTGAGCTGTGATTCTTTCAGGAGGCTGCCGTCCGGCAGTCTCATAAGCCAATCGGATAATGCTTTTAATCCAGAAGGAGAGAGAGGTAGAAGTTGCTTTTTGACCTCTCCGTTTACCAGAATAAACAACAAACAAAGACAAAGTTTGTCTGAAATCCTTAGTAGCTGCTAAGTAAAATTTGAGAGCACGAACTACATCCAAGTTGTGCAACAAACGTTCCTTCTTTGAAACTGGATTAGGACACAAAGAAGGCACAACTATCTCCTGGTTAATGTTTTTGTTAGAAACAACTTTTGGAAGAAAACCAGGTTTAGTACGCAAAACCACCTTATCTGCATGGAACACCAGATAAGGAGAAGAACACTGCAGAGCAGATAATTCTGAAACTCTTCTAGCAGAAGAAATTGCAACCAAAAACAAAACTTTCCAAGATAATAACTTAATATCAACGGAATGTAAGGGTTCAAACGGAACCCCCTGAAGATCTGAAAGAACTAGGTTGAGACTCCAAGGAGGAGTCAAAATTTTGTAAACAGGCTTGATTCTAACCAGAGCCTGAACAAAGGCTAGAACATCTGGCACAGCTGCCAGCTTTTTGTGAAGTAACACAGACAAGGCAGAAATCTGTCCCATCAAGGAACTTGCAGATAATCCTTTTTCCAATCCTTCTCGAAGGAAGGATAGACTCTTAGGAATCTTAACCTTGTCCCAAGGGAATCCTGCAGATTCACACCAACAGATATACCAAATTATGTGGTAATTTTTCTGGTTACAGGCTTTCAGGCCTGAACAAGAGTATTAATAACAGAATCTGAGAACCCTCGCTTTGATAAGATCAAGCGTTCAATCTCCAAGCAGTCAGCTGGAGTGGGTCGAACGGACCTAGAACAAGAAGGTCTCTCAAAGGTAGCTTCCATGGTGGAGCCGATGACATATTCACCAGATCTGCATACCAAGTCCTGCGTGGCCACGCAGGAGCTATCAAAATCACCGACGCCCTCTCCTGATGGATCCTGGCTACCAGCCTGGGGATGAGAGGAAACGGCGGGAACACATAAGCTAGTTTGAAGGTCCAAGGTGCTACTAGTGCATCCACTAGAGCCGCCTTGGGATCCCTGGATCTGTACCCGTAGTAAGGAACTCTGAAGTTCTGACGAGAGGCCATCAGATCCATGTCTGGAATGCCCCACGGTTGAGTGACTTGGGCAAAGATTTCCGGATGGAGTTCCCACTCCCCCGGATGCAATGTCTGACGACTCAGAAAATCCGCTTCCCAATTTTCCACTCCTCGGATGTGGATAGCAGACAGGTGGCAGGAGTGAGACTCTGCCCATAGAATGATTTTGGTCACTTCTTCCATCGCTAGGGAACTCCTTGTTCCCCCCTGATGGTTGATGTATGAACTTGGCCCTCTCTAGCTGAGGCCAAGCTTTGAGAGCATTGAATATCGCTCTCAGTTCCAGAATATTTATCGGTAGAAGAGATTCTACCCGAGACCAAAGACCCTGAGCTTTCAGGGATCCCCAGACCGCGCCCCAGCCCATCAGACTGGCGTCGGTCGTGACAATGACCCACTCTGGTCTGCGGAAGGTCATCCCTTGTGACAGGTTGTCCAGGGACAGCCACCAACGGAATGAGTCTCTGGTCCTCTGATTTACTTGTATCTTCGGAGACAAGTCTGAATAGTCCCCATTCCACTGACTGAGCATGAACAGTTGTAATGGTCTTAGATGAATGCGCACAAAAGGAACTATGTCCATTGCCGCTACCATCAAACCTATCACTTCCATGCACTGCGCTATGGAAGGAAGAGGAACGGAATGAAGTATCCGACAAGAGTCTAGAAGTTTTGTTTTTCTGGCTTCTGTCAGAAAAATCCTCATTTCTAAGGAGTCTATTATAGTTCCCAAGAAGGGAACCCTCGTTGACGGAGATAGAGAACTCTTTTCCACGTTCACTTTCCATCCGTGAGATCTGAGAAAGGCCAGGACAATGTCCGTGTGAGCCTTTACTTGAGGAAGGGACGACGCTCGAATCAGAATGTCGTCCAAGTAAGGTACTACAGCAATGCCCCTTGGTCTTAGCACCGCCAGAAGGGACCCTAGTACCTATGAGAAAATCCTAGGAGCAGTGGCTAATCCGAAAGAAAATGCCACGAACTGGAAATGCTTGTCCAGGAATGCAAACCTTAGGAACCGATGATGTTCCTTGTGGATAGGAATATGTAGATACGCATCCTTGAAATCCACCTTGGTCATGAATTGACCTTCCTGGATGGAAGGAAGAAGTGTTCGAATGGTTTCCATCTTGAACGATGGAACCTTGAGAAACTTGTTCAAGATCTTGAGATCTAAGATTGGTCTGAACGTTCCCTCTTTTTTGGGAACTATGAACAGATTGGAGTAGAACCCCATCCCTTGTTCTCCTAATGGAACAGGATGAATCACTCCCATTTTTAGCAGGTCTTCTACCCAATGTAAGAATGCCTGTCTTCTTATGTGGTCTGAAGACAACTGAGACCTGTGGAACCTCCCCCTTGGAGGAAGCCCCTTGAACTCCAGAGAATAACCTTGGGAGACTATTTCTAGCGCCCAAGGATCCAGAACATCTCTTTCCCAAGCCTGAGCGAAGAGAGAGAGTCTGCCCCCCACCAGATCCGGTCCCGGATCGGGGGCCCGCATTTCATGCTGTCTTGGTAGCAGTGGCAGGTTTCCTGGCCTGCTTTCCTTTGCTCCAGCCTTGCATAGGTCTCCAGGCTGGATTGGCTTGAGAAGTATTACCTTCCTGCTTAGAGGACGTAGCCCTTGGGGCTGATCCGTTTCTGCGAAAGGGACGAAACTTAGGTTTATTTTTGGTCTTGAAAAGACCTATCCTGAGGAAGGGCGTGGCCCTTGCCCCCAGTGATATCAGAGATAATCTCTTTCAAGTCAGGGCCAAAGAGTGTTTTCCCCTTGAAAGGAATGTCAAGCAATTTGTTCTTGGAAGACGCATCCGCTGCCCAAGATTTTAACCAAAGCGCTCTGCGCCACAATAGCAAACCCAGAATTTTTTCGCCGCTAACCTAGCCAATTGCAAGGTGGCGTCTAGGGTGAAAGAATTAGCCAATTTAAGAGCACGAATTCTGTCCATAATCTCCTCATAAGAAGAAGAATTACTAATAATCGCCTTTCCTAGCTCATCAAACTAGAAACACGCGGCTGCAGTGACAGGGACAATGCATGCAATTGGTTGTAGAAGGGAACCTTGCTGAACAAACATCTTTAGCAGACCTTCTAATTTTTTATCCATAGGATCTTGGAAAGCACAACTATCTTCTATGGGTATAGTGGCGCGCTTGTGTAGAGTAGAAACCGCCCCCTCGACCTTGGGGACTGTCTGCCATCAGTCCTTTCTGGGGTCGACTATAGGAAAACAATTTTATAAATATGGGGGGAGGTACTAAAGGTATACCGGGCCTGTCCCATTCTTTACTAACAATGTACGCCACCCGCTTGGATATAGGAAAAGCTTCGGGGGGCCCCGGGGCCTCTAAGAACTTTTCCATTTTACATAGTGGTTCTGGAATGACCAGATAATCACAATCATCCAAATTGGATAACACCTCCTTAAGCAGAGCGCGGAGATGTTCCAACTTAAATTTAAAAGTAATCACATCAGGTTCAGCTTGTTGAGAAATGTTTCCTGAATCTGAAATTTCTCCCTCAGACAAACCCTCCCTGGCCCCCTCAGACTGGTGTAGGGGCCCTTCAGAAACCATATCATCAGCGTTCTCATGCTCTACAGAATTTTCTAAAACAGAGCAGTCGCGCTTTCGCTGATAAGTGGGCATATTGGCTAAAATGTTTTTGATAGAATTATCCATTACAGCCGTTAAATGTTGCATAGTAAGGAGTATTGGCGCACTAGATGTACTAGGGGCCTCCTGTATGGGCAAGACTGGTGTAGACGAAGGAGGGGATGATGCAGTACCATGCTTACTCCCCTCACTTGAGGAATCATCTTGGGCATCATTTTTACTAAAAATTTTTATGACATAAAATACATATAGTTAAATGAGAAGGAACCTTGGTTTCCCCACAGTCAGAACACAATCTATCTGGTAGTTCAGACATGTTAAACAGGCATAAACTTGATAACAAAGCACAAAAAACGTTTTAAAATAAAACCGTTACTGTCACTTTAAATTTTAAACTAAACACACTTTATTATTGCAATTGCGAAAAAGTATGAAGGAATTGTTCAAAATTCACCAAAATTTCACCACAGTGTCTTAAAGCCTTAAAAGTATTGCACACCAAATTTGGAAGCTTTAACCCTTAAAATAACGGAACCGGAGCCGTTTTTATATTTAACCCCTTTACAGTCCCTGGAATCTGCTTTGCTGAGACCCAACCAAGCCCAAAGGGGAATACGATACCAAATGATGCCTTCAGAAAGACTTTTCTATGTATCAGAGCTCCACACACATGCAGCTGCATGCCATGCTGTCCTCAAAAACAAGTGCGCCATACCGGCGCGAAAATGAGGCTCTGACTATGATTAGGGAAAGCCCCTAAAGAATAAGGTGTCTAAAACAGTGCCTGCCGATATAATCATATCAAAATACCCAGAATAAATGATTCCTCAAGGCTAAATATGTGTTAATAATGAATCGATTTAGCCCAGAAAAAGTCTACAGTCTTAATAAGCCCTTGTGAAGCCCTTATTTACTATCTTAATAAACATGGCTTACCGGATCCCATAGGGAAAATGACAGCTTCCAGCATTACATCGTCTTGTTAGAATGTGTCATACCTCAAGCAGTAAGAGACTGCACACTGTTCCCCCAACTGAAGTTAATTGCTCTCAACAGTCCTGTGTGGAACAGCCATGGATTTTAGTTACGGTGCTAAAATCATTTTCCTCATACAAACAGAAATCTTCATCTCTTTTCTGTTTCTGAGTAAATAGTACATACCAGCACTATTTTAAAATAACAAACTCTTGATTGAATAATAAAAACTACAGTTAAACACTAAAAAACTCTAAGCCATCTCCGTGGAGATGTTGCCTGTACAACGGCAAAGAGAATGACTGGGGTAGGCGGAGCCTAGGAGGGATCATGTGACCAGCTTTGCTGGGCTCTTTGCCATTTCCTGTTGGGGAAGAGAATATCCCACAAGTAAGGATGACGCCGTGGACCGGACACACCTATGTTGGAGAAACTAAGTATAGATGCTGGCTCATTTTTGGTGAACAACCTGGGTTGTCCTTGCCAATTGGTGGATAAATTCATCCACCAATAAAAAAGTGCTTTCCAGAGTTCTGAACCCCCAAAAAAAGCTTAGATGCCTTTTTCAAATAAAGATAGCAAGAGAACGAAGAAAAATTGATAATAGGAGTAAATTAGAAAGTTGCTTAAAATTGCATGTTCTCTCTGAATCACAAAAGAAAAAAATTGGGTTCGGTGTCCCTTTAAACAAAAAGTCAAACTTGGTTCTTAAAACTGCCTTATCCTGAGATGAAAATAAGATAAGGAGCCTGCAAAACCTGTAACACCAAATTTAGATTCCAAGGTGGAGAAATCGACAGGCTTAATACATGCCAAAGCCTGAACAAAACCATGAATGTTAGTAATCTTCCTATGAAAAAAAAAACTGAAAGAGCAGGAATCTGCCCTTTCTAAGAAATGGCGGATAAGCCCTTATCAAGACCATCCTGTACAAACTGCAGAATCCTAGGAATTCTAAAAGAATGCCAAGAAAAGCCATGATCTATACACCAAGAAATAAAGGCCTTCCAAACCTTGTCTTGAGTCTGAATCAAAGTCTCAATAACAGAATCAAAGAACCTTTATGTCTTAGAATTGAGTAGCAGATGGAAAAACCTTGAAACAAAAGATCTGGCAGTAGAGGAAGAGGCCAAGGCGGGCAACTTGACATCTGAACCAGATCTGCATACGAAACCCTGCGAGGCCAAGCTGGAGCAATCAGAATTACTGATGATTCCTCTTGCCCGATCTTGGAGGTTACTTTTGAAAGAAACACATAAGCAAGCTGAAAGGGCCAAGGAGCTACTAGAGCATTCACAAACTCTGTCTGAGGTTCCCTGGACCTTTCAAAGTACCTGGGAAGGTTGTTGTTTAAATGAAAAGCCATCAGATCCATCTCTGGGAGACCCCAAAGATCCACATGCAGACTTGGAAGGGGTAGATTTTCTCGATTGTTTAGACATGTTCCAATTTGAACTTATTCTCTCTCTTGTAAGCAAGGTCCCTCTGCCCTGCCTGGAAGCCAAGATTTGTGTTACCTGTTTTGACGAAAGGGACATAAATGATCAGAAGCCTTAGACTTACCCTTGGACTTCCCCTACTGAAGGCTCATCAGAAATGTTTTTTTCAGTAGCTTCAGCAGGTTTAAAACTAGTAGATGGCAAATTTAGAACTGTCATTTTACGCTTAAAGGCGGCAAAACTGCTAAGATTTCAGAAACCGTTGAATAGATGAAGTCCTTTACTCCAGGTTCGAAGTCATTTGAACTTCCCTGTAATGAACAGGAGCAATAATATCCTTAGAAACAAGAGCAGCATTAGATTGGTCTGAATGCATAAAAAACATTAAGGCATGGTTACATAAAGTGCTGGAGGAGATACCTCAGCATGTTTACAATAAACACACTTAACGTAGGATAGGAAAGTGTTCAGAGGGCCCAGCTGCTAAGGAAGATATAAGGACAGAATCAGAAAACTCCATTATAGCTGCAAACTACAAAAGTAGAAAATGCATAAATAAGTGAATAGTTAAATACCCACAAAAAGAGCTATCGAGGAAAGGAAAAAAACTAACCCCCTCCAAAAGTAGCTCTTTAAGAACATACTAGGCCGGGCACGCTAATGCAAACGAAAAATTAAGAGGGAGAAAAACACTACAACCAGCAACTGGATAGTGTGGCTAATAAATAGGGAGTGTGGATAAAACCAGACCGCAAATAAAAAAAATAAAAAAATTGCCAACCCAATGCACACAGACCCAAAAGCCAACGAGTGTAAAGAAAAAACAAAAAACAGAATTACTTAATGTGTGTTAAAAAATAAATAAAATTAGAGGGCATATATGCGCTAACCTGATGCGCGCAGACCTAAAGACCAGCATGCAGGGGAAAACGTTAATGTGACGCACGCTAAAATATTTGAATATAATACAAATTTAAAGAGGAATAACATAAAATAAAAATCCTGTCCAAAGGATAGAATATAAATAAATATATATATATATATATATATATATATATATATATATATATATATATATATATATATATATATATTCATATATATATATATATATATATATTCCAAAAATAGGAGCGCACTCGCCGGGTCTCAAACAAGTAAAATTTATTTAAACACTGTTTAAATAAATTTTACTTGTTTAAGACCCGGCGAGTGCGCTCCTATTTTTGGAATTTGTATGCTATTTGATTGAATGCACCCCGGGCAACAATATTTAAATGTGTGTGCAGTGCCCTATGGACATGGTAAAATAAATTATATATATATATAGAAATGAAGAAGCGAGTAGCCAATGTCTAAAAATAAAAGTTCCAATTTTAATGGTCAATTCTAAAAAGTATAACAGGGTTCAAATAGAAAGGTCTGACATGTTTCGGCCAATGGCCTTAATCTTAGACAGTGATTCTATGTGGAAAACCGCCAACATTTAAAAGCAGTACTTGAACCCTATTGGTTATTTAGGAAAAGGTAATCAATCAGAAACAGTTGTGATTACACAAATTGATACAGAGGATACAAATAGAAACAAAAAATTAAATAAGTTAGTGAATTCATCTTAGGTACAATATAACAAATTTCTAACATATAAACATTGTGAATTAAATTAATCAGATAATCTGTTTGCACAATACTCTATACTTTTAGTACACAGTTATTATTGAAATATATACCTTCATAAATGAAAGAAAGAGAAACCAAATTAGGTTAATTGCAAACAGCAGGATATACATAATTAAAGAATATTACATTTATATGTGAAATAAAAATATATATATATTTAGGCCATATATATATGCATGTATGTACAATAGTGTGCTATGTAATAAGAGAGCGTGGTCTCAAGCAATGGAGTACTACAACGCTCCTGCACACAGGTACACAAATGCATTGGTATGCCCTAATTTTAGCTATTATTGGTAAGTAATATATATATATGTATAGGGAGACCTAAGTGTAAATGAATTATTAAATTACAATTTATAATTTATTAATTTGTTGATTATTTGAGATGGCGAAAGTATTGGAAAAAAGGGGGGGGAGGGGAGAAAATACATAAAGATTATTCCCAAAAATTTATAACATCATGAACAGAGTTATACCCCATTGGAATACGTGTTTCCAATGTAAAGATCCAAAAAGCTTCTTGTTTCAACAGAGCTTTATTAATATCACCACCTCTAGGGGCTATTTTGACTTGCTCAATGACTTTCCATTTGAAAGTAGTGTTACTACTGTTATGCCTTTGAATAAAGTGTTTAGCCATGTCTGAGCATGGATCTGACCGTTTTATATCTGACAAATGTTGCCTAATGCGTTCTCTGACCTCTCTTGTGGTACAACCCACATATTGTTTATTTGTGCATGTGCACCAAATCAGGTATACTACATTTTTGGATCTGCAATTTACACATCCATTAACTTTGTATGTTTTATTGGTGACAGCAGATGAAAAATCATTTCCCTTGTGTATGAAGCTGCATGGAATGCAAGCACTATACCCACATTTATACATCCCCTTGGAATTTAACCATGAGTTGGAACTGGATGGTTTAGTGGGCAATACACTTGGCGCAATCTGATTACCTATAGTCACACCTCTCCTATAGGAAAATTTGCACCCTTTTTCTAAAGTAGTTGTTAAGCCTTCATCTGCTTGAAGCATAGGCATGTGTCTACGTATAATTTTGCAGATCTCTTTGTAGTCCGAGGAGTACTGTGTGACAAACGTCACTTGATCAACCGACTCCTTTTTTGTTTTTGGTATATCTTTAAGCAAAATGCTTCTGTCTATAGAGTCAACCTCTAATCTTGCCTTATTGACGGTTGTCTTGCTGTAACCTCTTTGCGAGAGTCTTTTAGTAAGATCTTTACTCTGAGTGGCATAATCCGATTTCTCTGAACAGTTTCGTTTGACTCTGATAAATCGTCCTTTGGCAATTGCATAAGGAACTTTGGGTGGGTGGTTGCTCTTACCATGCAAGAGTGTGTTACCAGATATTGGTTTTCTGTATATCTGTGATTTGACTTTATTCGTGTTAGGTGCAATACTGAGTTCAACATCTAGAAAATTGATTTTCATTTGATTAGTTTCAAAGGTGAATTGTAGATCCCAATCATTACCATTTAGGAATTCAACAAAATTCTCAACAGTGGTGGTGCTGCCCTTCCAAACCAGAAGTAGATCATCAATATAGCGATGATAACTCTTAATGCAATAAGTGTATGGATTAGCATCTCCATAAATCATATGGAGCTCAAACCATCCCATTACCAGATTGGCGTATGAGGGCGCAAATTTCGCCCCCATCGCTGTACCTTTTAACTGTAAATAAAACAAATCATCAAATTTGAAATAATTGTGAGTCAAAAGATATTGCAGAATTTCTAAAATGAATGCTATAAATTCCTCAGTGTAGTTAGACCTTCGTTCAAGGAAGAATTTTATAGCTAACTTGCCCATGGTGTGTGGGATGGACGAGTAGAGTGCTACAACGTCAATGGTAAGCCAGGTGTAATTGTCTTCCCATGTGAAATCATCAAAAATCTGAAGCACATGCTTAGTGTCTTTAAGGAAACTAGATAGAAAAGACTATAGGCTGTAAAATGCTAGAAAAGACTATAGGCTGTAAAATGCTATCTAGCCATTCAGACAGAGGCTCACAAAGTGAGCCTATGCCTGACACTATAGGTCTACCTTTGACGTTGATGATACTTTTATGGACTTTGGGCAGCACATGTATGATAGGGGTAACAGGGTTATCCACTACAAGAAACTCAAAAGTTTTTACATCAATATGGCCATTCTCAAGGCCATCATCAAGAAGAGATATTAATTCTTTCTTGAAACTCTGCACCGGATTACATGGTAAAACACGATAGTCATTTGGATTAGTAATTTGTCTCATAATCTCACCCTTATAGGACTTAATGTCCCAAACCACCACACTTCCACCCTTGTCAGCATTTTTTATTACAAGGTCAGGGTTAGATTTTAGTGAAGACAATGCCAATTTCTCGGATTTTGTCAAATTGTGTTTCCCTGTATAGGGTTTTTTAGATAATTCAATAATGTCTTTTTCGACTCTCTTTTGAAAAGAAACCAAGATATCACCTCTCGATTGTAAGGGGTAAAATGTCGATTTTGGCTTAAAGCCAATATGTGCATTTTGTGATTTCTGTATCTTGGTCTCTGGAGAAAGACTATGTTCATTAAGTGAAACCAAAGTTTCAATGTCTCTAATTTCAGAGAAATCTAAATGCATTGAATTAGACACAGTGTGGTCTATGTAAATTTGAGAGTTACTTGTAGACACTTCACTTACGTTGTCATTGGTTTGTTCATTTGTCAAACGATAATGTTTTTTCAGAGTTAGTGACCTTATGAACCTATTGATGTCAACAAGGGTCTGAAAAAGATTAAATCTCTTGGAAGGTACAAACCCCAGTCCATAACTTAGGATTTTAAGCTGAATGCTACTTAACTGATAATCAGTAAGGTTGATCACATTGTGATCATGATTGGCATCAATAGTATCAATAGTACTGTCACTGTATTGTATATCCGGGAGGGCTGACATTCCATCTATTGTAGATGGTATTTGTTTTGACCTCTCCCTCTCCTTAAAGGGTATCGGTCATGTTGTCTCACATTTTGACTCCCTCTTTGATGGGCCCCTCTCCCTCGATTTTTGGGGATCATTGGGGGTACCTGAAAAACCTGGTCTAGCAAAATAGTTTCACTCTGGTCTACTTGTGTATTACTATTTTCTAGGGCACTGTCTAAGATTAAGGCCATTGGCCGAAACATGTCAGACCTTTCTATTTGAATCCTGTTATACTTTTTAGAATTGACCATTAAAATTGGAACTTTTATTTTTAGACATTGGCTACTCGCTTCTTCATTTCTACAATTTTTCCCTTTATGAGTAAGCCTGTCAGAAAAGCTAAGCAGTGGAACGTAAGGCGGTTTTTCTCAGCCTTTTTCCCTTTACTGGAGTCTGGAGCACCTCCCGGATTGGAGGAATAGATTGACCTACGTCACGGACGTGCTTGGCGTGCCTTGTGTCTGAAGTTTGAGTCGGTGTACAGGGGTCTGAGCCTGGTTCTCAGAAACGGAGCTCGTAGAAGGTGTGGAGGCAGAAGCTTGACCGGTCTTCCTGAGGTGCAGCGGTGGCGGTACCGACAGGCGGGTACTTGGTGAGAGTAAGAATCAACCCCTCCTTCCATAATCGATCACTCCTCGCTACAGCTCTTACAGCGTAACACTCCTCGCTACAGCTCTTACAGCGTAACACAGGCAGCCTCATACAATCTTACACTTTGCCAACAAATGAAACCAGCTAACAACTAACTTTGTCCTGAACTCTCTTTTGTTTATATGTTTATATATATATATATATATATATATATATATATATATATATATATATATACACAAACAGACAAAAACCAGCAGAAAGCCAAACTACTGTTGAAACATATCAGCAGAGAATTCGGAATAGGAGTATACTGAAGACCCCAACACCCATGAAAGGCTTGTGATTAGTTTCCCCATGAGGTGAAAAATTAGACACTCCAAATACATCCCTCTGACAAACACTGCACCCTGAGAGGAAATGGGCCTCATCTTGATCTCAAAGAATTATCACATACACTTCTTCATTCTTAGAGAGGTTTTATGGTTTGGGAATATTTGCCTCCTCCTAGTGGCAGAGGAGGGTAATTCCCAGGAGTAATGGATCATGGACTCTCACCACCTGTATAAAAGAAAGATTGAGCCTGAACTAGCAGGTTGTCCAAGTAAGGAAATAGAGATTCCCTTAGTTCAAACCAAACTACAGAAATCTTAGCTCCCATCACTTTTGTAAGTACTCTGGGTGCTGTAGCAAGACCAAAAGTGAGGGCAACAAACTGGTCATGACTGCCTAGAAAAGCAAATCTCATGGACTTGACATGATCCCTGTGAATAGGAATATGTAAATAAGCATATTTTAAAGTATATGGTGGATATAAACTGACCCTCTTGCAATTAAAGAAGTGCAAATTGTCTCCATTTCTGAAGTAGGAACTTTCAGGAATGTGTTCAATATTTTTATATCCAAAACTGGATGAAAAGTACCCTCTTTCTTTGGTACTATAACGAAATTTGAATAAAACCTCTGGTTTAATTCTAAAGTTGGAACTGGAGCAATCACTCCCATTAATCCCAGATCTCTCAAACAAGTCAAAAACCCTTAGGCTTTTAAAGGATCTCCAGGCACACAAAACAAAAACAAAAAATCCCTGAGGAAGCCTTGAACTAAAGCGTATTCAATAACCCTGGGAAACCCAGAGATCCTGAATAGATCTCTCCTAAGCTTCCTGGAAGAGACTCAATCTGCCCACACCAGAGATTGGTCTGGCATAGTTACTGCACTTTCATGCGGTCTTGTAGGCTGGGGTAGACTTCTTGGATTGTTTGCTTTTGGACCAATAAGGAATATACATCCAGGAAGATTTGTAGCAGCCAGAACTCTGGGCAGAGGGGGAAACTGAGCCTTTGATTGCAAAAAGAAACAAATGCTATGCAGATCTTATCTTACCCTTAGATTATTTATCTTGTGGCAGAAAAACTCCCAGTTTAGGGTCAGAAATAACCACCATCTGTTTGCCCTGCATATTTGTTTAGATAATTTAAAAGGGACAAAATAGTTTGAGGAAATTTAAATTACTTATAATCTCAGCAAATTAACATTGCATACTTTTAATTCAATACTACACAATCTATTGGTGGAAATTCCCATTTCAGAGAAATTACCAGAAAATATGGTGATAGACCAATCTATGCATAGAGTTCACCAAAAATATTAATTTGCAGAAATTGCCCTGAGATTAATTATTAGATATCTGCAGCTGCTTACATTGCAAGTGTGCTGTGAATATCTCCCAATGTTTGATATATGCAACTGCTGTCATGTTATCTGACTGGATATGAACATGATGTTGATATAAAAGGAGTTCACTAGTCCCAGAAACATTGTAATTGTCTAGAAACAGGACTGACAATTACAATATGCACAAGATGTTGAAGAACAGCCCCTTACTTTAATCAGGTTCTAAGGGACCTGAATAAAAAAAACTAAAAGTGGATTGCCTATGAATTTGAAATATTTCAAAGCCATTTTTACTGACAAGTTCTCAAACTTAAAGGGACAGTCTAGTCCAAAATAAACTTTCATGATTCAGGTCCTTACACTCATAAAATATCCCTGTACACAGATGGCATCACCCTCTTTTTTTTTTTTTTTTTTTTTTTTTTAGATAACATTGATAAATAGTGTAACAATTTCAATGTATTACATTTTACATAATAGATACATTCAGAGGGGGGGTATGCAAATTAGTATAATCCAATGTCTATGAGTGTACAAGGCCCCCTCGGACCATCTAGAGGGGATTGTTACAGATCCGACTTATATAAAAGAATAATTTGCTATCTATTTATCTGAATGAGATAGCATTATACACATTTGGCATGAGGCCATGGGAGAGCTGTCATTACCAACACCATAATGTACCCATTGTGTGTGTAAATATAGATCGTTAGGACTAGTCTTTTCCAGGTTGTGCTAAGCTATAAAATAAGAGTAGGGAGGGGGGGGGGGGAAAAAACACAAGGGGGGAGTAGGGGGGGATGGGATTGGGGAAAAGGTGGTTTCATATTGAGGGAGGGAGTAGGGTTAAGGAAGGTAAGAGGGAGGTAGGAGAGGTTGTTTAGAGATCCTTAGAGTATTATAGGATCTAGCTATTGTAGAGGCATAATATATGCAGGGGGAGTGAGGCAGAAGAGGTGAAGCTTACATTTAGGGCTTACTCCAGACAGGTATGTCCAGATCTTAATCTGGAGGTCCTCAGACCCATGTATGTGGGAAACATATGATTCCACTGTCTTTACAAATCGTAGAATATCCACCACCTGATCCCAGGAGGGTGAGGTTCGCTGAAGCCACATTCGAGCTATGGCCAATTTTATGGCTAGGAATAGGTAGATACAGAATAGTTTCTGCGGCAGAGTCAGAGTTGTGGGCAATATGTGGAATAAACCAGAGCTCGTTGATAGGAGTACCTGGATACCTTTCGTGGTACAATACTGGGCGGCTCGCTGCCAAAGGGATTGAATTTGCGGGCAAGACCACCAAATATGTTGTGGGGTCCCCAGTGCTTCGCAGCCTCTCCAACATCTAGGAGAGTTGACAGGTGAGATTTTGAACAAACGGATAGGCGTCATGTGCCATTGTAGGAGAATTTTGAGGAACAACTCATATATATAGAGTTGTACAGTGTACAGCTTTCCTGGTTAGTTGGGTTGCAGTCCTCAAGAGTTGGGGTTCATGCGTGAGAGCTAGAGAAGATTCCCAATGTCTTACTAGGGGAGATTTGTGAAAGACCGGGGTATTTAAGATGTCTAAATATGATAGGGACAGCAGTCTCTTAGAGGGAGACATCACCCTCTTTTTAACATCTCCCAGAGAATCCCTTCTTGCAGTATTTACTATCCTAAAAAAGTTTGGTGACTTAAGCTTCTACAAGCTCAATATTGCCAAAACAGAGGCTCTCCCTATAAACATCCCCCTAATGACCTTATCCCTCTGCAGAAAGCACACCTCTTTCAGTGGAAACCTAGGTCTCTTAAGATTCTGTGAATACATCTTGGCCCGGATCCTTCTGTTACTATAGCTCAAAACTATACAGACAGACTCTCGGAATTCAGGGTGGTACTTGAGACCTGGGAGTTCCGAGAGATCTCTTGGAAAGGACGTATTGCCGCGGTTAAGATGCCCTCTCTTCCCAAGATCACATACCTTCTTAGATCTATTCCATACAACATCTCTAGGACGCTCCTCAATAGACTCCAAAGTCTGATCACCACATATGTTTGGAGAGATCGAAGGCCCAGAACTTCTGGTCGTACCTTAGAAAAGCCGGTCTCGCAGGGAGGCCTTGCCTTACCGAACATAATTTCATATTATAATGCAGCTAGGCTGTCGCATATCCTGCGATGGAATGATGTCGAAAGACAGCTAAACTGGTGTACCCTGGAGTCCTCATTATTACCTCTTGGTATAAACCTCTGATCTCCTTTGGAGTCCTATTCACCATAGACGGGACATTGATAGTCTACATCCTATTTTCAAACACGCATTACAATTCTGGGATCAGATAAGACATAACCCAGACATCTCCCTTCACCCATCTCCCATGCTTTCAATATCTGCTGTGCTTTTCTGTCTCCCAGACTCCCACTATGACTTATGGCCACAACTACAAACACTCCAAGTGACGGACTTCTACGAAAACAACATATGGCTGTCCCATCCGGCAATGTGTACTAAATTTCAACTCCCCCCTAGACTTAACTTTGAAGGATTCCGTTTGAGCACCCGTCTACGCACTTGGGGCTACCCTAAACAGTCACTGCGACCTATGACAGTCTGGGAAAAGGCATGGCAAGGGGCTCATAATATTAAACATCTCCTTTCCTTTCACTATAGCCTTCTCACTAACTCACATCCCCCCCACAAAATACCACAACATCACGCTTGGGAAAGAGAAATCGGGTTCACTGTAACTTTAGATGCTTGGCATGTTAGAATTATGACAACTAAAAAACTTCTTCACTGTGCCACTCTTTGGGAACTCCATTACAAGGTTCTAGTTTGTTGGCACCTGGTTCCAATCATGTTACATAAGATTTACCAGTCACAATCCCCCGAGTGTTGGAGAAACTGCAGAGCTAGTGGTACAGCACTACACATATGGTGGTCCTGCCCAGTGATTCAGCCGCTATGGAGGAAAATATATATATACTCCAATCACTTGGACTCTCTCCCCCATTCACCCCAGAAGTAGCCCTCTAACATATGCAGATGCCCAATCTTACTCCCTCGAGGGAAGCCCTTACAATCTATGTCCTCATGACCACAAAACTCGCACTTGCCAGAGCTTGGAAAGAGGAAAGATCACCTTCCCTCTCACAAGTAATTTCCACCGTGCACTTTGTTGGACAAATGGAACAGTACTCGTATAAAGTCCTAGATAAGGTTGATTCCTTTCACGAGATTTGGTTCCTATGGATTTCGAAATTCCCAAAGTGGGACATAAACTCCAAGCCTTCCTCTTAGAGCCCTCCCCTTTTATTATTTTTTTTTTTCTCTCAAACACCACTAACAATGGATACAACTACCCGACACGTTTCCCTTATAGACCATCCACTGAAAAGAGACCCTTCTTATGCCTACTGTTACACCCCGTTTTTACAATATATTCGCATGCATTTTGTCTTTACCTATTGATGACCTCACTTTGTAACATTTAAAGGCACTGTTTTGCTATCTGTAAGTTTGTCTCAATAAAAAAATTTGTTTAAAAAAAAAAAAAAAAACTTTCATGATTCAGGGCATGTAATTTTAAACATGTACTTTAATCACCAATTTTTCTTTGTTCTCTTGGTATTCTTAGTTGAAAGCTTAACCTAAGGAGATTCATATGCTAATTTCTTAGACCTTGAAGGCCACCTCTTTTCAGAATGCATTTTAACAGTTTTTCACCACTAGAGGGTGTTAGTTCATGTGTTTCAAATATATAACACTGTGCTCATGCACGTGAAGTTATCTGGGAGCCAGCACTGATTGGCTAAACTGCAAGTCTGTCAAAAGAACTGAAATAAAGGGGCAGTTTGCAGAGGCTTAGATACAAGATAATCACAGATTAAAAAGTATATAAATATAACTGTTGGTTATGCAAAACTGGGAAATGGCTAATAAAGAGATTATCCATCTTTAAAAACCAATACAAATTCTGGTGTAGACTGTCCCTTTCAGAAAAAGAGAGAGAAAAAGAGAGAGAAAAAGAGAGGAAAAAAAGCTTAAAGGAACACTGAAACCAATTTTTTTCTTTCGTGCTTCAGATAGAGCATGCAATTTTAAGCAACTTTCTAATTCACTCCTATTATCAAATTTTCTTAATTCTCTTGGTATCTTTATTAGAAAAGCAAGAATGTAAGTTTAGATGTCGGACCATTTTTGGTGAACAACCTGGGTTGTTCTTGCCGATTGGTGGATAAATTCAACCACCAATAAACAAGTGCTATCCAGGGTCTGAACCAAATATTGGCGCTGGCTCCTTAGCTTAGATGCCTTCTTTTTCAAATAAATATAGCAAGAGAACGAAGAAAAATTGATAATACGAGTAAATTAGAAAGTCGATTAAAATGTCATGCTCTATCTAAATCACAAAAGAAAAAAATTGGGTTCAGTGTCCCTTTAAGCATCCTCTTATCTTGCTTTGTGGAAGTTCTTGGAATCATTTAAAACTTCTAAGAGCATAACCAAGTTACAAAGTGCTCCAATTCATCTCCCAATACAAATGTTAAATGTACTTTTATAAAATGTAGTAAAGGTGAAACATTTTTAATTAACAACGTTCCCCTTGCCCTCTCTTGTCAGTTTTTTTGGTCCTTAAAAGGGATACTAAATTTAATTTTTTTTTCTTTCATGATTCAGATAGAGCATGAGATTTTTAGCAACTTTCTAATTTACTCCTATCAATTTTTCTTCGTTCTCTTACTATCTTTATTTAAAACGCAGGAATGTAATGCTTAGCAGTCAGCCCATTATAGGTTCAGCACCATGGATAGAGCTTGGTTATTGGTGGCTACATTTAGCAAACCAATAAGCAAGCATAACCCAGGTTCTGAACCAAAAATGGGCCGTCTCCTAAGCTTAGCATTCCTACCTTTTAAATAAAGATAACGAAGAAAAATGATAATCTGAGTAAATTAGAAAGTTGCTAAAAATTCCATGCTCTATCTGAATCATTAAAGAAATAATTTGGGTTTAGTGTCCCTTTAAGCTTCACTATACTTGGGTTTAGATCTATGAAAAGGTCTTTTTTAACACACATATCTGGTTCAGGATATACAATCTCTTTTTTCTGGTGTTCCATCCCAAAGTAGTATCCTCACTTCAGATATTATTTATGGATCTTTCCAAGTGTTGCTCTCAGTTCTTCCGAAAAGCTTTAAGATGATGTCATCAAGTCAATACCACAATATGGATCACATAAGAAGTTTCAAGAGAGTCCCACAAGAAAAAAACAGCCTCCAACTACCTAATAATAATAGAGAAGAAAAATAAAACATTTTTAAGTAATATAAAATAAATTTGTTACAGATAAAAAATATATTGCTTTCATGTAATTGGCAAGAGTCCACAAGCTAGTGACGTATGGGATACAATCCTACCAGGAGGGGCAAAGTTTCCTAAATCTCAAAATGCCTATAAATACACCCCTCACCACACCAACAATTCAGTTTTACAAACTTTGCCTCCTATGGAGGTGGTGAAGTAAGTTTGTGTTAAGATTTCTACGTTGATATGCGCTTCTCAGCATTTTTTGAAGCCCGATTCCTCTCAGAATACAATGAATGTCAGAGGGATGTGAAGGAAGTATCACCTACTGAATGCAATTTTTTTCCTCACGGGGATCTATTTCATAGGTTCTCTGTTATCGGTCGTAGAAATTCATATTCTACCTCTCTTTTCAGATCGACTATATACTCTCATTTTCCATTACCTCTACTGATAACTGTTTCAGTACTGGTTTGGCTATCTGCTATATGTGGATGGGTGTCTTTTGTTAAGTATGTTTTCATTACTTAAGACACTCTCAGCTATGGTTTGGCACTTTATGTATTTATATAAAGTTCTAAATATATGTATTGTTCGTATATTTGCCATTATTCAGGTTTTCAGTATAATTTCCTTTTTTGCAGACTGTCCGTTTCATATCTGGGAAATGCTTTTTTTATGAAAACATAATTTATGTAAGAACTTACCTGATAAATTAATTTCTTTCATATTAGCAAGAGTCCATGAGCTAGTGACGTATGGGATAAACATTCCTACCAGGAGGGGCAAAGTTTCCCAAACCTCAAAATGCCTATAAATACACCCCTCACCACACCCACAAATCAGTTTAACGAATAGCCAAGAAGTGGGATGATAAGAAAAAAGTGCGAAAGCATAAAAAATAAGGAATTGGAATAATTGTGCTTTATACAAAAAAATCATAACCACCACAAAAAAGGGTGGGCCTCATGGACTCTTGCTAGTATGAAAGAAATGAATTTATCAGGTAAGTTCGTACATAAATTATGTTTTCTTTCATGTAATTAGCAAGAGTCCATGAGCTAGTGACGTATGGGATAATGACTACCCAAGATGTGGATCTTTCCAAGCAAGAGTCACTAGAGAGGGAGGGATAAAATAAAGACAGCCAATTCCGCTGAAAAATAATCCACACCCAAAATAAAGTTTAAATGAAAAAAACTGAAATTATAAGCAGAAGATTCAAACTGAAACAGCTGCCTGAAGTACTTTTCTACCAAAAACTGCTTCAGAAGAAGAAAACACATCAAAATGGTAGAATTTAGTAAAAGTATGCAAAGAAGACCAAGTTGCTGCTTTGCAAATCTGATCAACCGAAGCTTCATTCCTAAACGCCCAGGAAGTAGAAACTGATTTAGTAGAATGAGCTGTAATCCCTTGAGGCGGAGTTTTACCCGACTCGACATAAGCATGATGAATTAAAGATTTCAACCAAGATGCCAAAGAAATGGCAGAGGCCTTCTGACCTTTCCTAGAACCGGAAAAGATAACAAATAGACTAGAAGTCTTTCGGAAATTCTTAGTAGCTTCAACATAATATTTCAAAGCTCTAACTACATCCAAAGAATGCAATGATCTCTAATTAGAATTTTTAGGATTAGGACACAATGAAGGAACCACAATTTCTCTACTAATGTTGTTAGAATTCACAACCTTCTGTAAAAATTTAAAAGAAGTTCGCAACACCGCCTTATCCTGATGAAAAATCAGAAAAGGAGACTCACAAGAAAGAGAAGATAATTCAGAAACTCGTCTGGCAGAAGAGATGGCCAAAAGGAACAAAACTTTCCAAGAAAGTAATTTGATGTCCAACGAATGCATAGGTTCAAACGGAGGAGCTTGAAGAGCCCCCAGAACCAAATTCAAACTCCAAGGAGGAGAAATTGACTTAATGACAGGTTTTATACGAACCAAAGCTTGTACAAAACAATGAATATCAGGAAGATTAGCAATCTTTCTGTGAAAAAGAACAGAAAGAGCAGAGATTTGTCCTTTCAAGGAACTTGCAGACAAACCTTTATCCAAACCATCCTGAAGAAACTGTAAAATTCTCGGAATTCTAAAAGAATGCCAGGAAAAATGATGAGAAAGACACCAAGAAATATAAGTCTTCTAGACTCTATAATATATCTCCCTAGATACAGATTTACGAGCCTGTAACATAGTATTAATCACAGAGTCAGAGAAACCTCTTTGACTAAGAATCAAGCGTTCAATCTCCATACCTTTAAATTTAAGGATTTGAGATCCTGATGGAAAAAAGGACCTTGCGACAAAAGGTCTGGTCTTAACGGAAGAGTCCACGGTTGGCAAGAGGCCATCCGGACAAGATCCGCATACCAAAACCTGTGAGGCCATGCTGGAGCTACCAGCAGAACAAACAAGCATTCCTTCAGAATCTTGGAGATTACTCTTGGAAGAAGAACTAGAGGCGGAAAGATATAGGCAGGATGATACTTCCAAGGAAGTGACAATGCATCCACTGCTTCCGCTTGAGGATCCCTGGATCTGGACAGATACCTGGGAAGTTTCTTGTTTAGATGAGAGGCCATCAGATCTATTTCTGGAAGTCCCCACATTTGAACAATCTGAAGAAATACCTCTGGGTGAAGAGACCATTCGCCCGGATGTAACGTTTGGCGGCTGAGATAATCCGCTTCCCAATTGTCTATACCTGGGATATGAACCGCAGAAACTAGACAGGAGCTGGATTCCGCAAAATACCAGAATTCAAGATACTTCCTTCATAGCCAGAGGACTGTGAGTCCCTCCTTGATGATTGATGTATGCCACAGTTGTGACATTGTCTGTCTGAAAACAAATGAACAATTCTCTCTTTAGAAGAGGCCATGACTGAAGAGCTCTGAAAATTGCACGGAGTTCCAAAATATTGATCGGTAATCTCACCTCCTGAGATTCCCAAACCCCTTGTGCTGTCAGAGACCCCCAAACAGCTCCCCAACCTGTCAGACTTGCATCTGTTGAAATTACAGTCCAGGTCGGAAGAACAAAAGAAGCCCCCTGAACTAAACGATGGTGATCTGTCCACCACATCAGAGAGTGTCGTGCAATCGGTGTTAAAGATATTAATTGAGATATCTTTGTGTAATCCCTGCACCACTGGTTCAGCATACAGAGCTGAAGAGGTCGCATCTGAAAACGAGCAAAGGGGATCGCGTCCGATGCTGCAGTCATAAGACCTAGAATTTCCATGCATAAAGCTACCGAAGGGAATGATTGTGACTGAAAGTTTCGACAAGCTGATATCAATTTTAGACGTCTCTTGTCCGTTAGTGACAGAGTCATGGACACAATCTATCTGGAAACCTAAAAAGGTTACCCTTGTCTGAGGAATCAATGAACTTTTTGGTAAATTGATCCTCCAACCATGATCTTGAAGAAACAACACAAGTCGATTCGTATGAGATTCTGCTAAATGTGAAGACTGAGCAAGTACCAAGATATCGTCCAAATAAGGAAATACCACAATACCCTGTTCTCTGATTACAGACAGAAGGGCACAGAGAACCTTTGTAAAAATTCTTGGAGCTGTAGCTAGGCCAAACGGTAGAGCCACAAACTGGTAATGCTTGTCTAGGAAAGAGAATCTCAGAAACTGAAAGTGATCTGGATGAATCGGAATATGCAGATATGCATCCTGTAAATCTAGTGTGGACATATAATGCTCTTGCTGAACAAAAGGCAGGATAGTCCTTACAGTTACCATTTTGAATGTTGGTATCCTTACATAACGATTCAATATTTTTAGATCCAGAACTGGTCTGAAGGAATTCTCCTTCTTTGGTACAATGAAGAGATTTGAATAAAACCCCAGCCCCTGTTCCAGAACTGGAACTGGCATAATTAAATGCTTGAGCCTTCGCTAGGTTTACTGGGACACGGGAAAGAAAAAATCTCTTTGCAGGAGGCCTCATCTTGAAGCCAATTCTGTACCCTTCTGAAACAATGTTCTGAATCCAGAGATTGTGAACGGAATTGAACCAAATTTCTTTGAAACAACGTAATCTGCCCCCTATCAGCTGAGCTGGAATGAGGGCCGCACCTTCATGTGGACTTGGGAGCTGGCTTTGGTTTTCTAAAAGGCTTGGATTTATTCCAGACTGGAGATGGTTTCCAAACTGATACCGCTCCTGAGGATGAAGGATCAGGCTTTTGTTCCTTGTTGTGACGAAAGGAACGAAAACGATTATTAGACCTAAATTTACCTTTAGATTTTTTATCCTGTGGTAAAAAAGTTCCTTTCCCTCCAGTAACAGTTGAGATAATAGAATCCAACTGAGAACCAAATAATTTATTACCCTGGAAAGAAAGGGAAAACAGAGTAGACTTAGAAGACATATCAGCATTCCAAGTTTTAAGCCATAAAGCTCTTCTAGCTAAAATAGCTAGAGACATATACCTGACATCAACTCTAATGATATCAAAGATGGCATCACAAATAAAATTATTAGCATGTTGTAGAAGAATAATAATGCTATGAGAATTATGATCTGTTACTTGTTGCGCTAAAGCTTCTAACCAAAAAGTTGGAATAGTAGTACGCTTAGCAAGAGTAGAGACAGCCCAATCAACCTTAGGGATTTTGTCCCAAAATTCTAATCTGTCAGATGGCACAGGATATAATTGCTTAAAACGTTTAGAAGGAGTAAAAGAATTACCCAAATTATTCCATTCCCTGGAAATTACTTCAGAAATAGCACCAGGGACAGGAAACACTTCTGGAAAACCTTATCTAAACGTTTAGATTTAGTATCAAGAGGAATAGAATCCTCAATTTCTAATGCAATTAGGACTTCTTTAAGTAAAGAACGAATAAATTCCATTTTAAATAAATATGAAGATTTATCAGCATCAACCTCTGAGACAGAATCCTCTGAATCAGAAGAACCAATATCAGTATCAGAATGATGATGTTCATTTAAAAATTCATCTGAAAAATGAGAAGTTTTAAAAGACTTTTTACATTTACTAGAAGGAGGAATAACAGACATAGCCTTCTTAATGGATTTAGAAACAAAATCTCTTATGTTATCAGGAACACTCTGAATATTAGATGTTGACGGAACAGCAACAGGTAATGTAACAGTACTAAAGGAAATATTATCTGCATTAGCAAGTTTGTCATGACAAACAGTACAAACAACAGCTGGAGGAACAGATACCAAAAGTTTACAGCAGATACACTTAGCTTTGGTAGCTCCAGCACCAGGCAGTGATTTTCCAGAAGTATCTTCTGACTCAGCTTCAACGTGGGACATCTTGCAATATGTAATAGAAAAAACAACATATAAAGCAAAATTGATCAAATTCCTTAAATGACAGTTTCAGGAATGGGAAAAAAATGCCAGTGAATAAGCTTCTAGCAACCAGAAGCACAAAATAATGAGACTTAAATAATGTGGAGACAATAGTGACGCCCATATTTTTTTAGCGCCAAAAGAGACGCCCACATTATTTGGCGCCTAAATGCTTTTGGCGCCAAAAATGATGCCACATCCGGAACGCCGACACTTTTGGAGCAAAAGAACGTCAAAAATGACGCAACTTCCGGCGACACGTATGACGCCGTAAACAGAAAAAAAATTTTGCGCCAAAAAAGTCCGCTCCAAGAATGACGCAATAAAAAGAAGCTTTTTCAGCCCCCGCGAGCCTAACAGCCCACAGGAAAAAGTCAAATTTTTAAGGTAAGAAAAAATGATTTATTCATAAGCATTATCCCAAATATGAAACTGACTGTCTGAAATAAGGAACGTTGAACAGTCAAGGCAAATAAATGTTTGAATACATATATTTAGAACTTTATATAAAAGTGCCCAACCATAGCTTAGAGTGTCACAGAAAATAAGACTTACTTACCCCAGGACACTCATCTACATGTAGTAGAAAGCCAAACCAGTACTGAAACGAGAATCAGTAGAGGAAATGGTATATATAAGAGTATATTGTCGATCTGAAAAGGGAGGTAAGAGATGAATCTCTACGACCGATAACAGAGAACCTATGAAATAGACCCCGTAGAAGGAGATCATTGAATTCAAATAGGCAATACTCTCCTCACATCCCTCTGACATTCACTGCACGCTGAGAGGAAAACCGGGCTCCAACCTGCTGCGGAGCGCTTATCAACGTAGAATCTAGCACAAACTTACTTCACCACCTCCATAGGAGGCAAAGTTTGTAAAACTGATTCGTGGGTGTGGTGAGGGGTGTATTTATAGGCATTTTGAGGTTTGGGAAACTTTGCCCCTCCTGGTAGGAATGTATATCCCATACGTCACTAGCTCATGGACTCTTGCTAATTATACCCCAGGTAAGAAATATTTTCTCTTTCATGTAGTCTCCTTTTTCAATTGACTGTCTTTGCGGGCAGAATTAGGCTCGCAAGGACGCAAAATGCCAAAATTTATTGAGTCATTTTTGGCGCGAGATTTTTTTGGCACGAAGTTACGTTCGTTGACGCAAATTTGTCATTTCCGGCGTCTCAGTTGACGCTGAGTCCTTCACAAGGTTGCCTCATCTATGACGCGAGTGTTTAGTTTCCGGACGTTTTTGCCGCCAAAAATATTTTTCTGTTTGTTGTGCGTCATACTTGGCGCCAAATATTTTCATTATTTAGAACCCCATTCCTTTTGCCTCTGGCCTTTTTCTATGTCAGAGGGCTATGCTGTTTGCATTTTTTCCCCATTCCTGAAACTGCCACATTAGGAAATTGATAATTTTGCTTTATATGTTTTTTTTTTTTCCTCTTACATTTGCAAGATGTCTCAATCTGATCCTGTCTCAGAATTTACTGCTGGATTCCTGATGCCTGATAACGGTTCTACTAAAGCTAAGTGCATTTGTTGTAAACTTGTGGAGATTATACCGCCAGCTGTGGTTTGTAATAGTTGTCATGATAAACTTTTACATGCAGAAAATGTTTTCCATCAGTAGCAGTTCATTACCTGTTGCTGTTCCCTCAACATCTAATGCACAAGATATACCTGTAAATTTAAAATAATTTAGTTCTGATTCTATTCAGAAGGCTTTGTCTGCCATTCCGTCTTCTAATAAATGTAAAAAGGTCTTTTAAAACTTCTCATAGAGTTGATGAAATTTCAAATGACCGGCAACATACTGATTTATCTTTCTCTGTTGAGGATCTATCCGATTCAGAAGATCCTGCCACAGATATTGACACTTACAAATCCTCTTATTTATTTAAAATGCAGTATATTCGTTCTTTATTAAAAGTGTTGATTACATTAGATATGGAGGAAACTAGTACTCTTGATATTAAAACTAGTAAACGTTTAAATTCTGTTTATAAATCTCCTGTGGTTATTCCAGAGGTTTTTCCAGTTCCTGATGCTATTCCAGATATGATTTCTAAGGAATGGAATAGGCCTGGTACTTCTTTTATTCCTTCTTCAAGGTTTAAAAAATTGTATCCTTTGCCAACTGTTAGATTGGAGTTTTGGGAAAAGATCCCCAAAGTTGATGGGACTCTCTCTACTCTTGCTAAACGTACTACTATTCCTACGGAAGATAGTACTTCTTTTAAAGATCCTTTAGATAGGAAACTTGAATCGTATCTAAGGAAGGCTTATTTATATTCAGGTCATCTTCTTAGGCCTGCAATTTCTTTGGCTGATGTTTCAGCTGCTTCAACTTTTTGGTTGGAAACTTTAGCGCAACAAGTTTCGGATCATGATTTGTCTAGCATTGTTAAATTCAACATGCTAATAATTTCATTTGTGGTGCCATTTTTTATATCATCAAAATTGATGTTAGATATATGTCTTTAGCTATAAGAGCTTTATGGCTTAAATCTTGGAATGTTGATACGACTGCTAAGTCCAGATTGCTATCTCTTTCTTTCCAAGGTAATAAATTATTTGGTTCTCAGTTGGATTCAATATTTTCAACTGTGACTGGGGGGGGAAGGGAGTCTTTTTGCCTCAGGATAAAAAAAAACAACCTACGGGTAAATCTAAAGCTTCTGTTTTCGTTTTTTTGACATAAGGAACAGAAATCTAATCCTTCCCCAAAGGAATCTGTTTCCAATTGGAAGCCTTCCTCAAATTGGAATAAATCTAAGCCAGCCCCCAAGTCCGCATGAGGGTGCGGCCCTCATTCCAGCTCAGCTGGTAGGGGGCAGATTCAAATTTTTCCAAAGATGTTTGAGTCAAATCATTTTGGACTGAATTGATCCAGAGTATTGTCTCTCAGGGGTACAGAATAGGTTTCAGAGTAAGACCGCCTGTGAGAAGATTTTTTTACTCACGCATTCCAGTGAACCCAGGAAAGGCTCAGGCTTTCCTGAAGTGTGTTTCAGACCTGGAGTTATCAGGGGTAATCATGTCAGTTCCGTTTCAGGAACAGGGTCTGGGGTTTTATTCAAATCTATTCATTGTCCCAAAGAAGAAAAATTCATTCAGACCAGTTCTGGATTTAAAGATTTTGAATCAATATGTAAGAGTACCAACATTCAAAATGGTGACTATAAGAACTATTCTGCCTTTTGTTCAGCAAGGGCATTATATGTCCACAATCGACTTACAGGATGCATATCTTCATATTCCAATTCATCCGGATCACTATCAGTTCCTGAGATTGTCTTTTCTAGACAAGCATTACCAATTTGTTGCTCTTCCTTTTGGCCTAGCAACAGCTCCAAGAATCTTTTCTAAGGCTGTCGGTGCCCTACTCTCTAATCAGAGAGCGGGGTATTGTGGCGTTTCCTTATTTGGACGATATCTTGGTACTTGCTCAGTCTTTACGTTCTGTAGAATCTCACGTGAATCAACTAGTGTTGTTTCTTCAAAGACATGGTTCGAGGATCAATTTACCAAAACGTTCTTTGATTCCTCAGACAATGGTAACCTTTTTAGGTTTCCAGATAGAGACAAAGTCATGGACACTGAATCTAACAGACAAGAGACGTTTAAAATTGGTTGCAGCCTGTTGGGACCTTCAGTCTCAGTCATTCCCTTCAGTAGCTATATGTTCATGGAAGTTTTAGGTCTTAAGACTGCAGCATCGGAAGCGATCCCCTTTGCTCGTTTTCATATGAGACCTCTCCAGCTTTGTATGCTGAACCAATGGTGCAGGGATTATACAAGGGTATCACAATTGATATTCTTAAATCCCAATGTTCGACTTTCCCTGACTTGGTGGTTAGAGCACCATCGTATAAATTTAGGGGCCTCTTTCGTTCATCCAACCCACAACAGATGCAAGTCTTTCAGGTTGGGGAGCGGTTTGTGGCATATGTCAATCATCAGGGTGGGACTCACAGTCCTCAAGCTATGAAAGAAGTATCCCGGATACTTGTTTGGGCGGAATCCAGCTCTGGTCTAATTTCTGTGGTTCATATCCCAGGTATAAACAAGTGGTAAGTGGATTATCTCAGTCGTCAGACTTTACATCCGGGAGAATGGTCTCTCCACCCAGATGTGTTTTTTCAAATTGTTCAGATGTGGGGGCTTTCAGAAATAGATCTGATGGCATCTCATCTAAACAAGAAACTTCCCTGGTACCAGGTCCAGGGATCCTCAGGCGGAAGCAGTGGATGCATTGACACTTCCTTGGTGTTATCAACCTGCTTATATTTTCCCTCTCTTATTCCAAGAGTGATCTCGAAAATCATCATAGAGCAATCGTTTTTGCTGCTGGTGGCTAAAGCATGGCCTGACAGGTTTTGGTATGCGGATCTTGTTCGGATGTCCAGTTGTCAACTTTGGCCACTTCCCTTAAGGCCAGACCTATCTCAAGGCCCGTTTTTCAATCAGGATCTCAAATCATTAAATTTGAAGGTATGGAAATTGAACGCTTAGGGCTTAGTCATAGAGGTTTCTCTGACTCAGTGATTAATACTATGTTACAGGCTCGTAAATCTGTTTCTAGAAAGATTTATTATCGAGTATGGAAGACTTACATTTCATGGTGTTCTTCTCATAAATTTTCTTGCCATTCTTTTAGAATTTTACAGTTTCTTCAGGATGGTTTGGATAAAGGCTTGTCTGCAAGTTCCTTGAAAGGTTTGGATAAAGGCTCTTTTTGTTTTATTCCACAGAAAAATTGCTAAACTTCCTGATATTCACTGTTTTGTTCAGGCTTTGGTTCGTATCAAGCCTGTCATTATATCAATCTCTCCTCCTTGGAGTCTTAATTTGGTTTTGAAGGCTTTACAGGCTCCTCCATTTGAGCCTATGTATTCTTTGGACATTAAACTGCTTTCTTGGAAAGTGTTGTTCCCTTTGGCCATCTCTTCTGCTAGAAGAGTTTCTGAATTATCTGCTCTCTTGTGAATCCCCTTTTCTAATTTTTCATCACGATAAGGCAGTTTTGCGGACTTTATTTAAATTCTTACCAAAGGTTGTGAATTCTAACAGAGAAATTGTTGTCTCTTTGTGTCCTAATCCTAAGAATTCTTTGGAGAGATCTTTACATTCTTTGGATGTGGTGAGAGCTCTGAAATATTATGAGGAAGCTACTAAAGATTTCAGGAAGACTTCTAGTCTATTTGTTATCTTTTCTGGTTCCAGGAAAGGTCAGAAGGCTTCTGCCGTTTCTTTGTCATCAAATAAGCTTGATGAATCCAAAGCTTTAACCATGGAGTCGGGTCAAGCCCCGCCTCAGAGAATTACAGCTCATTCTACTAGATCAGTTTCCATTTCCTGGGCTTTTAAGCATGAAGCTTCAGTTGATCAGATTTGCAAAGCAGCAACTTGGTCTTTTCATACTTTTACTAAATTCTACCATTTTGATGTATTTGCGTCTTCGGAAGCAGTTTTTGGTAGAAAAGTTCTTCAGGCAGCTGTTTGTTTGATTCTTCTGCTTCTAAATTTAAGTTTTTTATTTTCAATTATGACACTAAACTTATGATTTGGATTGTGGATTAATTTTTTTTAGCGGAAAATTGCTGTTTTTTATTTTTATCCCTCCCTCTCTAGTGACTCTTGCGTGGAGTTCCACATCTTGGGTATTGCTATCCCATACGTCACTAGCGCATGGACTCTTGCCAATTACATGAAAGAAAACATAATTTATGTAAGAACTTACCCGATAAATTAATTTCTTTCATATTTGCAAGAGTCCATGAGGCCCACCATTTTTTTGGTCGTTATGATTTTTTTGTATAAAGCACAATTATTTCCAAATTCCTTTGTTGATGCTTTTTACTCCTTTCTTTATCACCCCACTTCTTGGCTATTCGTTAAACTGAATTGTGGGTGTGGTGAGGGGTGTATTTATAGGCATTTTGGAGGTTTGGGAAACTTTGCCCCTCCTGGTAGGATTGTATATCCCATACGTCACTAGCTCACGGACTCTTGCCAATATGAAAGAAATTAATTTATCAGGCAAGTTCTTGCATAAATTATGTCTTATTATAGAGATACACACACGTATGCAACACTATAATTTAGTTAATGTATTTATCACATAAACCACATAAGGACTAGAAGAAGATGCAAACCCAAATTTAAAATGATTTTATTTCCACCAAATACCAGGGACTAATAAACCTATAAAAGGGATTAATATGACAACAATCTAATAATATTTCAAATGAGGAGTTGCCACAAAGTTTACATTTACATTAGACATAAATCTAATAATATTTCAAATGAGGAGTTGCCACAAAGTTTACATTTACATTAGACATAAGAGTGAGCATGGCATTTGTTCCACTGAAAAGTAAAATTTAAAATTAAACAGAAATACAGCAGTAATTATCTACTTCATACTAATGTTCTCTGGCTAGGAAGGACAATTCTCACAGCTCTATAAGATATGGATACTCCTCTAAGTCTGATAAGGAAACATTGGCTTATTCACAAACTGAACATGCTTTCCTGATAAATTTATTTCTCTTGGGGGGCGTGTCCGAACCACAATCTTGAATGGTCGCACTTTTCCTGTGCTCCTGCGGATCACTTAATAATCCGCTGATTATATGAGAGACTCTATAGTGAACCTACATCAATCAACTTCTACCTATCCACACTGTTTAGCAGACCCTAGGTTTTACTATATTATTGAAGCAGGAGCTCAGCATCGGACGTTAGAGGCCTAGAGCGGCAGCTCACATATAGGCAATGCCACCCCCTCAGATATCTGAGGGTACTAGTCTACACTGGTTAACATAATATCTCTGTGCCGACATCCTTATAATTGCTGCACATACGAAAAGTAAGAGTCAAAGTCTCAGGCAGACAATATTCTCGGAGCACGCAGAATTATCTAGTGGCGTCTCAAAACACAGTAAGATGGCCGACACAGAAAATGGAGAAGTGGCAATACACCTTAGCCTGCACTACTTAAAATTTGAAACACTCATGGAGTCACTGATTGAAAGAGCCCCTTATGATTTCTTGATACATAGGATCGGCATAATAGACAACCTGCAGGAGCCGGATGTGAAAACCTTTGCTGCCGGCACCCAAGAGAAAGTCAAAGCAACAGGGAAGATGGCGCTAACAGATAACGTATTACAGGGAGCTGTATCGCCTATTCCTGCTGTAATGCAGGGGCCGGCGCCACACGCATCTAAGGACTTTTTCTCAAGCTCTTTCTCTGCACCACGCCATCAAGCCAGACCCCAAGTTATGCATTTAATGGGAGGTAATAAACAGAAGATGCCAGTACCGAAAGAGCCTGCCGGAATACAGCCATGGGTTGCCCACGCAGACAGCTCCTCAGTGACAGGCATGCTTCCGATGAGGTTCAGGAGAGACCCCAGGAAAAAGATATGCGACAATTCGCCAAGCTCAACCAGCAGTAGCCCTCTGATAAACGTTTGCCACGAGACATTCGCGGTAAAGCTCCAGGCCTTGAGTAGGTTGACAAGCAGTATGTGGCCCACAAAGTATGCAAGCCTGCCTTACACAATTACCAGTATGGATCCGGTGGGACTCACGTTTGATCCTGGCAGGTTTTCTGGATATGTCGCATTGATTTCTCACAGCTTTCTGGTACCAACGGACGTGGGAGGTTGAGAAATTACAATTGATCTCTGTTCATTTTACTGTAGACCCTGAATTAACGCTATTGGGGAACTATAAAATATAGTTTTGCTTGGTATTTAATTTCTATTTAAGGCAGTTGAGTTTACAAGTTTTCATGAGTTTACATGTGACAATACGTTCTGAAGTATTGGATAGTGCAACATATCTGTGCCTTCTGATCCCATTTTTAATAATTGATTACTCTCAGGCGGCCTGCGGCCAGAGCTGCTGAGGAAAATAGCAAGACAAGTTCTCTAAGAGAATGGGATTGGCTGGAGGGGACAGACTGAATACGCTGGTGCATGAGACAGGGTAACCTTATATTGTCTGACTTTATAACTTAAATGTTACATAGCTGAGATGGCCATATCACTGAGGAAAATCTACTGTAATATGCCTTCTTTCTGAGTGCGGGCAGCAGAGTTACTATACGATAGTATGGGGTGGCACAGGGGTAAAATTGTCATATCACAAATTGTTGTTCCAGTGTAGACTTTTTGGTTACTTGTTCTTTGGGATTAATGTTATCTTTTATAAGAGGTGTATATATGTATAAAACAACTCAGATTCATAACAGCTAATATTAGTATACTATTACATGAACAGCAATAGTTAACAATTCATATATAGTTTGTTTCTTATATTAAACGTTCATATGTCAATAATGATGGATGCATATATAGTTTATTTCTTATATCAAACGTTCATATATCAATAATGATGAATGACATGAACAGCAATAGTTAACGATTCATGTATGGATTGCTTCTTATATCAAACGTTCTTCTGTCAACAATGATGGATGTTTCATTCTTAATTATGTTGTGAAACTTTAATATATCATAATAAAGCTCTTTTGAAAAAAAAAAAAAAAAATTATTTCTCTTGTAGTGTATCCAGTCCACGGATCATCCATTACTTATGGGATATGCTCCCTCCCAACAGGAAGTTGCAAGAGGATCACCCACAGCAGAGCTGCTATATAGCTCCTCCTCTAACTGCCATATCCAGTCATTCGACCGAAACAAACAGAGAAAGGAGAAACCAAAGGGTGCAGTGGTGACTGTAGTTTAATTAAAAATTAGACCTGCCTGAAAAGGACAGGGTGGGCCGTGGACTGGATACACTACAAGAGAAATAAATTTATCAGGTAAGCATAAATTATGTTTTCTCTTGTTAAGTGTATCCAGTCCACGGATCATCCATTACTTGTGGGATACCAATACCAAAGCTAAAGTACACGGATGATGGGAGGGACAAGGCAGGAACCACTGCCTGTAGAACCTTTCTCCCAAAAACAGCCTCTGAAGAAGCAAAAGGATCAAATTTGTAAAATTTGGAAAAAGTATGAAGCGAAGACCAAGTTGCAGCCTTGCAAATCTGTTCAACAGAGGCCTCATTTTTAAAGGCCCAGGTGGAAGCCACAGCTCTAGTAGAATGAGCTGTAATCCTTTCAGGAGGCTGCTGTCCAGCAGTCTCATAGGCTAAACGGATTATACTCCGAAGCCAAAAAGAAAGAGAGGTTGCCGAGGCCTTCTGACCTCTCCTCTGTCCAGAGTAAACAACCAACAGGTTAGATGTTTAGTAGCCTGTAAGTAAAACTTCAAGGCACGGACTACGTCTAGATTATGCAAAAGACGTTCCTTCTTTGAAGATGGATTAGGACATAATGATGGAACAACAATCTCTTGATTGATATTCTTGTTAGAAACCACCTTAGGTAAAAACCCAGGTTTTGTACGCAGAACAACTTTATCTGAATGAAAGATCAGATAAGGAGAATCACAATGTAAGGCAGATAACTCCGAGACTCTTCGAGCCGAGGAAATAGCCATCAGAAAAAGAAATTTCCATGAAAGAAGTTTGATATCAATAGAATGAAGGGGTTCAAACGGAACCCCTTGAAGAACTTTAAGAACCAAGTTTAAGCTCCATGGAGGAGCAACAGGTTTAAACACAGGCTTAATTCTAACTAAAGCCTGACAAAATGCCTGAACGTCTGGAACTTCTGCCAGACGCTTGTGTAAAAGAATAGAGCAGAAATCTGTCCCTTTAAAGAACTAGCTGATAATCCTTTGTCCAAACCCTCTTGGAGGAAGGACAATATCCTAGGAATCCTAACCCTACTCCATGAGTAATTCTTGGATTCACCCCAATGAAGATATTTACGCCATATCTTGTGGTAAATTTTCCTGGTGACAGGCTTTCGTGCCTGTATTAAGGTATCAATTACTGACTCTGAGAAGCCACGCTTTGATAGGATCAAGCATTCAATCTCAATGCAGTCAGTCTCAGAGAAAGTAGATTCGGATGATTGAAAGGACCTTGTATTAGAAGGTCTTGTCTCAGAGGCAGAGTCCATGGTGGAAAGGATGACATGTCCACTAGGTCTGCATACTAGGTCCTGCGTGGCCCCGCAGGCGCTATCAATATCACCGATGCTCTTTCTTGTTTGATTTTGGCAATCAGACGAGGGAGCAGAGGAAACGGTGGAAACACATAAGCCAGGTTGAAGAACCAAGGCGCTGCTAGAGCATCTATCAGTGCCGCTTCTGGGTCCCTGGACCTGGATCCGTAACAAGGAAGCTTGGCGTTCTGGCGAGACGTCATGAGATTCTGGTTTGCCCCAACGGAGAACCAATTGAGCAAACTCCTCCGGATGGAGTTCCCATTCCCCCGGATGAAAAGTCTGACGACTTAGAAAATCCGCCTCCCAGTTCTTTACACCTGGGATATGGATCGCTGACAGGTGGAAAGAGTGAGTCTCTGCCCAGCGAATTATCCTGGAGACCTCTAACATCGCTAGGGAACTCCTGGTTCCCCCTTGATGGTTGATGTAAGCCACAGTCGTGATGTTGTCCGACTGAAATCTGATGAACCTCAGTGTTGCTAGCTGAGGCCAAGCCAGAAGAGAATTGAATATTGCTCTTAACTCCAGAATATTTATTGGGAGGAGTTTCTCCTCCTGAGTCCATGAACCCTGAGCCTTCAGGGAGTTCCAGACTGCACCCCAACCTAGAAGGCTGGCATCTGTTGTTACAATTGTCCAATCTGGTCTGCGAAAAGTCATACCCTTGGACAGATGGGCCCAACATAACCACCAGAGAAGAGAATCTCTGGTTTCCTGATCCAGATTTAGTAGAGGGGACAAATCTGTGTAATCCCCATTCCACTGACTGAGCATGCATAATTGCAGCGGTCTGAGATGCAGGCGCGCGAATGGCACTATGTCCATCGCCGCTACCATTAAGCCGATTACTTCCATGCACTGAGCCACCGTGGGGCGCGGAATGGAGTGAAGAACACGGCAAGCATTTAGAAGTTTTGATAACCTGGACTCCGTCAGGTAAATTTTCATTTCTACAGAATCTATAAGAGTCTCTTGTGAGAGGAGATAGAGAACTCTTTTCTTCGTTCACTTTCCACCCATGCGACCTCAGTAATGCCAAAACTATCTCTGTATGAGATTTGGCAATTTGAAAGCTTGACGGCTTTATCAGGATATCGTCCAGGTAAGGAGCCACCGCTATGCCTCGCGGTCTTAGGACCGCCAGAAGTGAGCCCAGAACCTTTGTAAAAATTCTTGGGGCTTTAGCCAACCCGAATGGAAGAGCTACAAATTGGTAATGCCTGTCTAGAAAGGCAAACCTCAGGAACTGATGATGATTCTTGTGAATCGGAATGTGAAGGTAGGCATCCTTTAAGTCCACTGTGGTCATGTACTGACCCTCTTGGATCATGGGTAAAATGGTTTGAATAGTTTCCATCTTGAATGACGGAACTGAGGAATTTGTTTAGGATCTTTAAATCCAAAATTGGTCTGAAAGTTCCCTCTTTTTAGGGAACCACAAACAGATTTGAATAAAACCCCTGTCCTTGTTCTGTCCGCGGAACTGGATGGATCACTCCCATTACAAGGAGATCTTGTACGCAGCTTAGGAATGCCTCTTTCTTTATCTGGTTTGCAGATAATCTTGAAAGGTGAAATCTCCCTTGTGGAGGAGAAGCTTTGAAGTCCAGAAGATATCCCTGAGATATGATCTCCAACGCCCAGGGATCCTGAACATCTCTTGCCCACGCCTGGGCGAAGAGAGAGAGTCTGCCCCCTACTAGATCTGTTGTCGGATAGGGGGCCGCTCCTTCATGCTGTCTTAGAGGCAGCAGCAGGCTTTCTGGCCTGCTTGCCCTTGTTCCAGGACTGGTTAGGTTTCCAGGCCTGCTTGGATTGAGCAAAAGTTCTCTCTTGTTTTGAAGCAGAGGAAGTTTATGCTGCACCTGCCTTGAAATTTCGAAAGGCACGAAAATTAGACTGTTTGGCCTTTGATTTGGCCCTGTCCTGAGGAAGGGTATGACCCTTACCTCCAGTAATGTCAGCAATAATTTCTTTCAAACAAGGCCAGAATAAGGTCTGCCCCTTGAAAGGAATGTTGAGTAATTTAGACTTTGAAGTCACATCAGCTGACCAGGATTTGAGCCATAGTGCCCTACGCGTCTGGATGGCGAATACGGAATTCTTAGCCGTTAGTTTAGTCAAATGAACAATGGCATCAGAAACAAATGAGTTAGCTAGCTTAAGAGTTCTAAGCTTGTCAACAATTTCAGTCAATGGAGCTGTATGGGTGGCCTCTTCCAGGGCCTCAAACCAGAATGCCGCCGCAGCAGTGACAGGCGCAATGCATGCAAGGGGCTGTAAAATAAAACCTTGTTGAATAAACATTTTCTTAAGGTAACCCTCTAATTTTTTATCCATTGGATCTGAAAAAGCACAACTGTCCTCAACCGGGATAGTGGTACGCTTTGCTAAAGTAGAAACTGCTCCCTCCACCTTAGGGACAGTCTGCCATAAGTCCCGTGTAGTGGCATCTATTGGAAACTTTTTTCTAAATATAGGAGGTGGGGAAAAGGGCACACCGGGCCTATCCCACTCCTTACTAATAATTTCTGTAAGCCTTTTAGGTATTGGAAAAACATCAGCACTCACCGGCACTGCATAGTATTTATCCAGCCTACACAATTTCTCTGGCACTGCAATTGTGTCACAGTCATTCAGAGCAGCTAATACCTCCCCAAGCAATACACGGAGGTTCTCAAGCTTAAATTTAAAATTAGAAATCTCTGAATCAGGTTTCCCCGATTCAGAAACGTCACCCACAGACTGAAGCTCTCCGTCCTCAGGTTCTGCATATTGTGACG
Source organism: Bombina bombina (assembly GCF_027579735.1). Lineage (NCBI taxonomy): Eukaryota > Metazoa > Chordata > Amphibia > Anura > Bombinatoridae > Bombina > Bombina bombina. The sequence goes on from NC_069499.1 coordinate 1,496,490,152, forward strand.
CAGTATCAGACATGGCTCTTACAGCATCTACGCGCTCTGTATCTCGTCTAACCCCAGAGCTATCGCGCTTGCCTCTCAACTCAGGCAATCTGGATAATACCTCTGACAGGGTATTATTCATGATTGAAGCCATGTCTTGCAAAGTAATCTCTATGGGCGTCCCTGATGTACTTGGCGCCATATTAGCGTGCGTCCCTTGAGCGGGAGGCGAAGGGTCCGACACGTGGGGAGAGTTAGTCGGCATAACTTCCCCCTCGACAGACCCCTCTGGTGACAATTCTTTTATAGATAAAGACTGATCTTTACGGTTTAAGGTGAAATCAATACATTTAGTACACATTCTCCTATGGGGCTCCACCATGGCTTTTAAACATAATGAACAAGTATCCTCTGTTTCAGACATGTTTGTACAGACTAGCAATGAGACTAGCAAGCGTGGAAAACACTTTAAAGCAAGTTAACAAGCAATATAAAAAAACGTTACTGTGCCTTTAAGAGAAACAAATTTTGACAAAATTTGAAACACTGAAAAAAGGCAGTTACACTAATAAAATGTTTACAGTGTATGTAACAAGTCAGCAGAGCATTGCACCCACTTGCAAATGGATGATTAACCCCTTAATAACAAAAACAGAATAATAAATGACAAAAACGTTTTTTAAACACAGTCACAACAACTTCCACAGTCTACTGTGATTGTTACCCTCCTCAAACACGACTTTGAAGCCTTTTGAGCCCTTCAGAGATGTCCTGTATCATGCAGAGGGAAGCTGAATGTCTGTCAGTATTTTTATCTGCACCGAAAAGCACTAAAATAGGCCCTTCCCACTCATATTGCAACAGTGGAAAGCCTGTTACTAGGCAAAAATCAAGCCAGCCATGTGGAAAAAAACTAGGCCCCAATACGTTTTGTAACCAAACATATATAAAAACGATTAACATGCCAGCAAACGTTTTATATTACACTTTTATAAGAGTATGTATCTCTGTTAATAAGCCTGATACCAGTCGCTATCACTGCATTTAAGGCTTAACTTACATTAATCCGGTATCAGCAGCATTTTCTAGCAAATTCCTCCCTAGAAATATGTTAACTGCACATACCTTATTGCAGGAAAACCTGCACGCCATTCCCCCTCTGAAGTTACTTCACTCCTCAGAATATGTGAGAACGGCAGTGGATCTTAGTTACTTCTGCTAAGATCATAGAAATCACAGGCAGATTCTTCTTCTAATGCTGCCTGAGATGAAACAGTACACTCTGGTACCATTTAAAAATAAACTTTTGATTGAAGTTAAAAAACTAATTATAATACACCACTCTCCTCTTACTACGTCCATCTTTGTTGAGAGTTGCAAGAGAATGACTGGATATGGCAGTGAGGGCAGGAGCTATATAGCAGCTCTGTTGTGGGTGATCCTCTTGCAACTTCCTGTTGGGAAGGAGAATATCCCACAAGTAATGGATGATCCGTGGACTGGATACACTTAAGAGAAAAAAAAATTAACAGCAGCGTATTTTTTTATCTCAATTTTTAGAGCAGGCACCTGAGAAATAGCTCTCAGTATATTTTATTTTTGGCTGTGGGGGGTAAGAGAGGTTTGACCCAGTTTACACAACAGAAAAAAAGTTGGCGTTAAATATCAATAGCTATTTTGGTGTACACCAAACACTGCCATTCATTATGACATTCATAAATATTTTAGCACCGAGGTAAAATGGCTATAAGGTATTGTGAAAATGATAGCTTTTCCTTTTTCATCATAAGGAGCTTTAACATCAAGACAACAGGGGAGCCTCCCTTATGTCTGTCTTTCATGATTCAGTATGTAATTTTAATCAAGTTTCCAATTTAATTCTATTATCTAATTTGCTTTGTTCTATTGATATATTTTGTTGAATAGGATACCTAGGTAGGCTTAGGAGCTGCTGATTGGTGGCTATACATATATGTCTCATCTTATTGGCTCACCCAATGTGTTAACCATCTCCTAGTAATGCATTGATACTACTTCAACAAAGGATAACAAGAGGATGAAGCAAGCTAGATAACATAAATAAAAAACATAATTTATGCTTACCTGATAAATTTATTTCTCTTGTTGTGTATCCAGTCCACGAATCATCCATTACTTATGGGATATTCTCCCTCCCAACAGGAAGTTGCAAGAGGATGACCCACAGCAGAGCTGCTATATAGCTCCTCCCCTAACTGCCATATCCAGTCATTCGACCGAAACAAACAGAGAAAGGAGAAACCAAAGGGTGCAGTGGTGACTGTAGTTTAATTAAATTTTAGACCTGCCTTAAAATGACAGGACGGGCCGTGGACTGGATACACTACAAGAGAAATAAATTTATCAGGTAAGCATAAATTATGTTTTCTCTTGTTAAGTGTATCCAGTCCACGGATCATCCATTACTTATGGGATACCAATACCAAAGCTAAAGTACACGGATGATGGGAGGGACAAGGCAGGGATTAAGCGGAAGAAACCACTGCCTGAAGAACCTTTCTCCCAAAAACAGCCTCCAAAGAAGCAAAAGTATCAAATTTGTAAAATTTTGAAAAAAGTGTGAAGCGAAGACCAAGTCGTGGCCTTGCAAATCTGTTCAACAGAGGCCTCATTTTTAAAGGCCCAGGTGGAAGCCACAGCTCTAGTAGAATGAGCTGTAATTCTTTCAGGGGGCTGCTGTTCAGCAGTCTCATAGGCTAGGCGTATAATACTCCGAAGCCAAAAGGAAAGAGAGGTTGCCGAAGCTTTTTGACCTCTCCTCTGTCTAGAATAAACGACAAACAGGGAAGATGTTTGAAAAAAATCTTTAGTAGCTTGTAAGTAAAACTTCAAGGCACGGACTACGTCCAGATTATGTAAAAGACGTTCCTTCTTTGAAGAAGGATTAGGACACAATGATGTAACAACAATCTCTTGATTGAAATTCTTGTTAGAAACCACCTTAGGTAAAAACCCAGGTTTGGTACGCAGAACTACCTTATCTGCATGAAAAATCAGATAAGAAGAATCACATTGTAAGGCAGATAGCCATCAAAAACAGAACTTTCCAAGATAAAAGCTTAATATCAATGGAATGCAGGGGTTCAAACGGAACTCCTTGAAGAACTTTAAGAACCAAGTTTAAGCTCCATGGGGGAGCAACAGGTTTAAACACAGGCTTAATTCTAACCAAAACCTGACAAAATGCCTGGACGTCTGGAACTTCTGCCAGACGCTTGTGCAAAAGAATAGACAGAGCAGAAATCTTTCCCTTTAAGGAACTAGCTGATAATCCTTTGTCCAAACCCTCTTGGAAAAAGGACAATATCCTAGGAATCCTAACCTTACTCCATGAGTAATTCTTGGATTCACACCAGTAAAGATATGTATGCCATATCTTGTGATAGATTTTCCTGGTAACAGGCTTTCGTGCCTGTATTAAAGGTACCAATGACTGACTCGGAGAAGCCACGCTTTGATAGAATCAAGCGTTCAATCTCCATGCAGTCAGTCTCAGAGAAATTAGATTTGGATGATTGAAAGGACCTTGTATTAGAAGGTCCTGTCTTAGAGGCAGAGTCCATGGTGGAAAGGATGACATATCCACTAGGTCTGCATACCAGGTCCTGCGTGGCCCGCAGGCGCTATTAGAATCACTGATGCTCTCTCCTGTTTGATTTTGGCAATCAGTCGAGGGAGCAGAGGAAACGGTGGAAACACATAAGCCAGGTTGAAGAACCAAGGCGCTGCTAGAGCATCTATCAGCGTCGCTTCTGGGTCCCTGGACCTGGATCCGTAACAAGGAAGCTTGGCGTTCTGGCGAGACGCCATGAGATCAAACTCTGGTTTGCCCCAACGATGAATCAATTGAGCAAACACCTCCGGATGGAGTTCCCACTCCCCCAGGTGAAAAGTCTGACGACTTAGCAATCCATATCCCAGGCGTGGAGAACTGGGAGGCGGATTTTCTGACAGGTGGCAAGAGTGAGTCTCTGCCCAGCAAATTATTTTTGAGACTTCTAACATTGCTAGGGAACTCCTAGTTCCACCCTGGATGGTTGATGTAAGCCACAGTCGTGATATTGTCCGACTGAAATCTAATGAACCTCAGTGTTGCTAGCTGAGGCCAAGCCAGAAGAGCATTGAATATTGCTCTTAACTCCAGAATATTTATTGGGAGGAGTTTCTCCTCCTGAGTCCACGATCCCTGTGCCTTCAGGGAGTTCCAGACTGCACCCCAAGTCCAAACCTAGAAGGCTGGCATCTGTTGTTACAATTGTCCAATCTGGCCTGCCAAAGGTCATACCCTCGGACAGGTGGACCCGAGACAACCACCAGAGAAGAGAATCTCTGGTCTCTTGATCCAGATTTAGCAGAGGGGACAAATCTGTGTAATCCCCATTCCACTGACTTAGCATGCATAATTGCAGCAGTCTGAGATGTAGGCGCGCAAATGGCACTATGTCCATTGCAGCTACCATTAAGCCGATCACCTCCATACACTGAGCCACCGAAGGGCGCGAAATGGAATGAAGAATACGGCAAGCATTTAGAAGCTTTGATAACCTGGACTCCGTCAGGTAAATTTTCATCTCTACAGAATCTATAAGAGTCCCTAAGAAGGAGACTCTTGTGAGTGGGGATAGAGAACTCTTTTCCTCGTTCCCTTTCCACCCGTGCGATCTCAGAAATGCCAGAACTATCTCTGTATGAGACTTGGCAATTTGAAAGCTTGACGCCTTTATCAGGATTTCGTCTAGATACGGAGCCACCGCTATGCCTCGCGGTCTTAGAACCGCCAGAAGTGAGCCCAGAACCTTCGTAAAGATTCTCGGGGCTGTAGCCAACCCGAAGGGAAGAGCTACAAATTGGTAATGCCTGTCTAGAAAGGCAAACCTTAGGAACAGATGATGATCTTTGTGAATCGGTATGTGAAGGTAGGCATCCTTTAAGACCACTGTGGTCATGTACTGACCCTCTTGGATCATGGGTAGGATGGTCCGAATAGTTTCCATTTTGAAAGATGGAACTCTGAGGAATTTAAGATCTTTAGATCCAAAATTGGTCTGAAGGTTCCCTCTTTTTTGGGAACCACAAACAGATTTGAATAAAAACCCTGTCCTTGTTCCGTCCGCGGAACTGGATGGATCACTCCCATTACTAGGAGGTCTTGCACACAGCGTAGGAATGCCTCTTTCTTTATCTGATTTGCAGATAACCTTGAAAGATGAAATCTCCCTTGTGGAGGGGAAGCTTTGAAGTCCAGAAGATATCCCTGAGATATGATCTCCAACGCCCAGGGATCCTGAACATCTCTTGCCCACGCCTGGGCGAAGAGAAAAAGTCTGCCCCCTACTAGATCCATCGCCGGATAGGGAGCCGTTCCTTCATGCTGTCTTAGAGGCAGCAGCAGGCTTTCTGGCCTGCTTGCCTTTGTTCCAGGACTGGTTAGGTTTCCAGGCCTGCTTAGATTGAGTAAAAGTTCCCTCTTGTCTTGAAGTGGAGGAAGTTGATGCTGCACCTGCCTTGGAATTTCGAAAGGCACGACAATTAGACTGTTTGGCCTTTGATTTGGACCTGTCCTGAGGAAGGGTATGACCCTTACCTCCAGTAATGTCAGCAATAATTTCTTTCAAACCAGGCCCGAATAAGGTCTGCCCCTTGAAAGGAATGTTGAGTAATTTAGACTTTTGAAGTCACATCAGCTGACTAGGATTTGAGCCATAGCGCCCTACACGCCTGGATGGCGAATCTGGAATTCTTAGCCATTATTTTAGTCAAATGAACAATGGCATCAGAAAACATAATTTATGCTTACCTGATAAATTTATGTCTCTTGTAGTGTATCCAGTCCACGGATCATCCATTACTTATGGGATATTCTCCTTCCCAACAGGAAGTTGCAGGAGTTCACCCACAGCAGAGCTGCTATATAGCTCCTCCCCTAACTGCCATATCCAGTCATTCGACCGAAAACACGCAGAGAAAGGAAAAACCATAGGGTGCAGTGGTGACTGTAGTTTAAATGAAAAAAATTACCTGCCTTAAAAGGACAGGGCGGGCCGTGGACTGGATACACTACAAGAGAAATACATTTATCAGGTAAGCATAAATTATGTTCTCTCTTGTTAAGTGTATCCAGTCCACGGATCATCCATTACTTATGGGATACCAATACCAAAGCTAAAATACACGGATGATGGGAGGGACAAGGCAGGTATTTAAATGGAAGTTACCACTGCCTATAAAAAACCCTTTCTCCCAAAAATAGCCTCCGAAGAAGCAAAGTATCAAATTTGTTAAATTTGAAAAAGTATAAAACGCAGACCAAGACTCCGTCTTGTAAATCTGTTCAACAGAAGCCTCATTTTAAAAAGGCCCAAGTGAAAACCACAGCTCTAGTAGAATGAGCTGTAATCCCTTCAGGAGGCTGCTGTCCAGCAGTCTCATAAGCTAAATGAATTATGCTTTTTTAACCAAAAAGACAGAGAGGTTGCTGAAGTCCTTTGACCTCTCCTCTGTCCAGAATAGACAACAAACAAGGTGAATGTTTGATGAAAATCTGTAGTAGCTTGTAAGTAAAACTTTAAAGCATGAACCACGTCCAAATTGTGTAATAGACGTTCCTTCTTTGAAGAAGGATTAGGATACAAGAATGGAACAACAATCTCTTGAGTGATATTCTTGTTAGATACCACCTTAGGTAAAAACCCAGGTTGGTACACAGGACTACCTTATCCGAACGGAGGACAATCACATTGTAACGCAGATAACTCGGAGACTCTACGAGCCGAGGAAATAGCTACCAAAAAGGAACTTTCCAAGATAAAAGTTTGATATCTATGGAATGAAAAGGTTCAAACGGAACTCCTTGAAGAACCTTAAGAACCAGGTTTAAGCTCCATGGCGGAGCAACAGTTTTAAACACAGGCTTGGTCCTAACCAAAGTCTGACCAAATGCCTGAATGTCTAGAATACCTGCCAGACCCTTGTGCAAAAGAATAGACAGAGTAGAAATCTGTCCTTTTAAGGAACTAGCTGACAACCCTTTTCTCAAAATCATCTTGGAGAAAAGATAATATCCTGGGAATCCAGACTTTACTCCATGAGTAACCCTTGGATTCATAACAATAAGATATTTACACCATATCTATGTTAAATTTTCCTAGAGACAGGCTTTCAGGCCTGTATTAAGGTATCAATGACTGACTCGGAGAAGCCATGCTTTGATAACATCAAGCGTTCAGTCTCCAGGCAGTCCATCTCAGATTAGTTATATTTAGATGGTTGAAAGGACCCTGAGGTAGAGGGTCCTGTCTCAGAAGAAGAGACAGTGGTGGAAAGGATGACATGTCCACCAGATCTGCATACCAGGTCCTGCGTGGCCACGCAGGCGCTGTCAAAAACACCAAAGCACTCTCCTGCTTGATCTTGTGCAAACACCTCCGGAGGGAATTCCCACTCCTCCGGATGAAAAGTCTGACGACTTAGAAAATCCGCCTCCCAGTTCTCAACACCTGGGATATGGATAGCTGATAGACAAGAGTGAGTCTCTGTCCAGTGAATTATTTTAAGACTTCTAACATCACTAGGGAACTTCTGTTCCCCCTTGTTGGTTGATGTAAGCCACAGTCGTGATATTGTCCGACTGAAAAATGATGTACCTCAGAGTTGCTAACTGAGGCCAAGTCTGAAGAGCATGGAATATCGCTCCCAGTTCCAGAATATACATTAGGAGGGTCTCCTCCTGAGTCCACTATCCCTGAGCCTTCAGGGAGTTCCAGACTGTATCCCAACCTAAACGGCTGACATCTGTTGTAACTATTGTCCCATCTCACCTGCGGAAGGTCATACCCTTGGACAGATGGACCCGAGATAGTCACCAGAGAAGAGAATCTCTGGTCTCTTGGTCCAGATTTAACAGGAGAACAAATCTGTGTAATCCCCGTTCCTCTGACTGAGCATGCATAGTTGCAGCGGTCTGAAATGTAGGCGTGCAAACGGTACTATGTCCCTTGCCGCTACCATTAAGCCGATTACATTCATGTACTGAGCCACCAAAGGGCGCGGATGGAATGAAGAACACAGCAGCAATTAAGAAACTTTGACAACCTGGACTCCGTCAGGTAAATTTTCATTTCTACAAAATCTATCAGAATCCCTAGGAGGGAAACCCTTGAGATTGGGGATAGAGAACTCTTTCCTTGTTCACTTTCCACCCATGCGATCTCAGAAATGCCAGTACTACGTCCGTATGAGACTTGGCAACTTGGATGTTTGACGCCTGTATCAGGATGTCGTCTAAATAAGGGGCCACTTCTATGCCCCGCGGCCTAAGGACCGCCAAAGCGACCCCAGAACCTCCATAAAGATTCTTGGGGCTGTAGTTAACCCAAAGGAAAGAGCTACAAACTGGTAATGCCTGTCTAGAAAGGCAAACCTGAAAAACCGATGGTAATCTTTATGCATCGTAATGTGAGGATAAGCATCCTTCAAATCCATTGTAGTCCTCTATTGACTCTCCTGGATCATAGTTAAGATGGTACGAATAGTTTCCAACTTAAATGATGGAATTCTGAGGAATTTGTTTAAGATCTTTAGATCCAAAATAGATCTGAAGGTTCCCTCTCCTTGGGAACCACAAACAGATTTGAGTAAAAACTCTATCCCTGTTCCTCCCCTGGAACTGGATGGGTCTCGTACACAGTGTAAGAATTCCTCTTTCTTTATCTGGTTTGCCGATAATTGTGAAAGGTGAAATCTCCCCTTCTTTGGGGGGAAAAGCTTTGAAATCCAGAAGATATCTCTGGGATATAATTTCCAATGCCCAGGGATCCTGGGCCTCTCTCTCTCGTCCACGCCTGGGCGAAAGATGAAAGTCTGCCCCCTACAGGATCAGTTACCGGATAGGGAGCTGTTCTACCTGCTGCCTTAGAGGCAGCAGCAGGCTCCTTGGCCTGCTTATCTTTGTTCCAGGTCGGGTTGTCACCAGACCGTCTTGGACTGAGCAAAAGTTCCCTCTTGTTTTGCCTTAGAGGAAATTGATGCCACGCTTGCCTTGAAGTTTCGAAAGGCACGAAAATTATACTTTTTTGGTCCTTGATTTGGACCTGTCCTGAGGAAGGGCATTACCTTTTCCTCCAGTGATATTAGCAATAATCTCCTTCAAACCAGGCCCGAATAGGGTCTGCCCCTTGAAGGGGAGTTAAGTAGCTTATTTATTAAAGTCACGACAGCTGACCATAATATAAGCCCTAGCGCTGTGCGCGCCAGCATAGTAAAAACAGAATTCTTAGCCGTTAGTTTAGTCAAAAAAAACAAGGCATCAGAAAAAAAGGAATTGGCTAGCTTAAGTGCTCTAAGCTTGTCAAGTATTCATCCAATGGAGTCGCTACCTGTAAAGCCTCATCCAGAGACTCAAACCAGAACACCACAGCAGCAGTGACAAAAGCAATGCATGCAAGGGGCTGCAGGATAAAACCTTGTTGAATAAACATTTTCCTAAGGTAACCCTCTAATTCTTTATCCATTGGATCTAAAAAAGCACAACTGTCCTCGACAGGGCTAGTGGTACGCTTAGCTAGAGTAGAAACTCTTCTCTCCACCTTAGGGACCGTCTGTCATAAGTCCCGTGTGGTGGCATCTGTTAGAAACATTTTTCTAAAAATAGGAGGGGAAGAGAACGGCACACCTGGTCTATCCCATTCCTCACCATTCCTCATTAATAATTTCTGTAAACCTCTTTAGGTATTGGAAGAAGCATCAGTACACACCGGCACTGCATCGTATCTATTCAGTCTACACAATTTCTAGCACTGTGATTGTAACCCAGTCATTCAGAGCTGCTAAAACCTCCCTGAGCAACAAGTGGAGGATCTTAAGCATAAATTTTAAATGTAGAAATATCGGAATCAGGTTAAATCATCTCCCGAGTCAAAAATATGACCCACCGACTGAAGCTCCCCTCAGCTTCTGCATATTGTGAGGCAGTAACAGACATGGTTCTTGACGCATCTGTATGCTCTGTATCTATCCCCAGAGCTATCTCGCTTTCCTTTAATTTCAGGTAGTCTGACTAATACCGCTTCCAGAGTATTATTCATAACTTTCGCCATGTCTTGTAAAATAAACGCTATAAGCGCCCTTGATGTACTAGGCGCCATTTGAGCGTGAGTCCCTGGAGCGTGAGTCGAAGAGTCTGACACGTGGGGAGAGTTAGTCGGCATAACTTCCCCCTCAACAGAATCCTCTGGTAAAATAAACGCTATGGGCGCCCTTGATGTACTTGGCACCATTTGAGCGTGAGTCCCTAAAGCGGGAGTCAAAGGGTCTGACACGTGGGGAGAGTTAGTCGGCATAACTTCCCCCTCGACAGAATCCTCTGGTGATAATGTTTTTAAAGACAAAAAATGATCTTTATTGTTTAACATGAAATCAGTACATCTGGTACACATTCTAAGATGGGGTTCCACCATGGCTTTTAAACATAATGAACACAGAGCTTCCTCTATGTCAGACATGTTAGAACAGACTAATAATGAGACTAGTAAGCTTGGAAAACACTTTAAATCAAGTTAACAAGCAAATATAAAAAAACGTTACTGTGCCTTTAAGAGAAACAAATTTTGTCAAAATTTGAAAAACAGTGAAAAAAGGCAGTAAATAAAACTGAATTTTTACAGTATATGTAATAAGTTAACAGAGCATTGCACCCACTTGCAAATGGATGATTAACCACTTAATGCAAAAAACAGATCAAAAAAAACGACAGACGTTTTTTAACAGACACAACAAAACTAAACTGCCACAGCTGAGCTGTGGATTACCTTCCCTATAAAACGATTTTGGAAGTCTTTTTAGCCCTTTAGAGATGTCCTGTAGTATTCATGGGACTGCTGAGGGAATCTGGATGATTCATTTTGTAATTTTAACTGTGCAAAAAAACGCTAAATTAGGCCCCTCCCACTCGTATTACAACAGTGGGAAGCCTCAGTTAACCGTTTCTATGCAGAATTTAAGCCAGCCATGTGGAAAAATTAGGCCCCAATAAGATTTATCACCAAACATATGTCAACAAACGATTAAACATGCCAGCAAACGTTTTAAAACACATTTTTATAAGAGTATGTATCTCTATTAATAAGCCTGATCCAGTCGCTATCACTGCATTTAAGGCTTTACTTACATTACTTCGGTATCAGCAGCATTTTCTTAGTCAATTCCATTCCTTAGAAAAATATTTTACTGCACATACCTTAGCATATATATCTCTATCAATCAGCCTGATACCAGTCGCTTTCACTGCATTTAAGGCTTTACTTACATTACTTCAGTATCAGCAGTATTTTCTTAGTCAATTCCATTCCTTAGAAAAATATTTTACTGCACATACCTTATTTGCAGGAAAACCTGCACGCCATTCCCCCTCTGAAGTACCTCACTCCTCAGAATGTGTGAGAACAGCAAATGGATCTTAGTTACTTCTGCTAAGATCATAGAAAAACGCAGGCAGATTCTTCTTCCAAATACTGCCTGAGATAAACAGCACACTCCGGTGCCATTTAAAAATAACAAACTTTTGATTGAAGAAATAAACTAATTATAAAACACCACAGTCCTCTCACAACCTCCTATCTATGTTGAGAGTTGCAAGAGAATGACTGGGTATGGCAGTTAGGGGAGGAGCTATATAGCAGCTCTGCTGTGGGTGAAATCTTGCAACTTCCTGTTGGGAAGGAGAATATCCCATAAGTAATGGATGATCCGTGGACTGGATACACTTAACAAGAGAAACAAATGAGTTAGCTAGCTTAAGAGTTCTAAGCTTGTCAACAATTTCAGTCAATGGAGCTGTATGGGTGGCCTCTTCCAGGGCCTCAAACCAGAATGCCGCCGCAGCAGTGACAGGCGCAATGCATGCAAGGGGCTGTAAAATAAAACCTTGTTGAATAAACATTTTCTTAAGGTAACCCTCTAATTTTTTATCCATTGGATCTGAAAAAGCACAACTGTCCTCAACCGGGATAGTGGTACGCTTTGCTAAAGTAGAAACTGCTCCCTCCACCTTAGGGACAGTCTTCCATAAGTCCCGTGTAGTGGCATCTATTGGAAACATTTTTCTAAATATAGGAGGTGGGGAAAAGGGCACACCGGGCCTATCCCACTCCTTACTAATAATTTCTGTAAGCCTTTTAGGTATTGGAAAAACATCAGTACTCACCGGCACTGCATAGTATTTATCCAGCCTACACAATTTCTCTGGCACTGCAATTGTGTCACAGTCATTCAGAGCAGCTAATACCTCCCCAAGCAATACACGGAGGTTCTCAAGCTTAAATTTAAAATTAGAAATCTCTGAATCAGGTTTCCCCGATTCAGAAACGTCACCCACAGACTGAAGCTCTCCGTACTCAGGTTCTGCATATTGTGACGCAGTATCAGACATGGCTCTTACAGCATCTACGGGCTCTGTATCTCGTCTAACCCCATATCGCGCTTGCCTCTCAATTCAGGCAATCTGGATAATACCTCTGACAGGGTATTATTTATGATTGCAGCCATGTCCTGCAAAGTAATCGCTATGGGCGTCCCTGATGTACTTGGCGCCATATAAGCGTGCGTCCCTTGAGTGGGAGGCGAAGGGTCCGACACGTGGGGAGAGTTAGTCGGCATAACTTCCCCCTCGACAGACCCCTCTGGTGACAATTCTTTTATAGATAAAGACTGATCTTTACGGTTTAAGGTGAAATCAATACATTTAGTAAACATTCTCCTATGGGGCTCCACCATGGCTTTTAAACATAATGAACAAGTATCCTCTGTTTCAGACATGTTTGTACAGACTAGCAATGAGACTAGCAAGCTTGGAAAACACTTTAAAGCAAGTTAACAAGCAATATAAAAAAACGTTACTGTGCCTTTAAGAGAAACAAATTGACAAAATTTGAAATAACAGTGAAAAAAGTCAGTTACACTAACAAAATTTTTACAGTGTATGTAACAAGTCAGCAGAGCATTGCACCCACTTGCAAATGGATGATTAACCCCCTAATAACAAAAACAGAATAATAAATGACAAAAACGTTTTTTAAACACAGTCACAACAACTGCCACAGTCTACTGTGATTGTTACCCTCCTCAAACACGACTTTGAAGCCTTTTGAGCCCTTCAGAGATGTCCTGTATCATGCAGAGGGAAGCTGAATGTCTGTCAGTATTTTTATCTGCACAGAAAAGCACTAAAATAGGCCCTTCCCACTCATATTGCAACAGTGGAAAGCTTCAGGAAACTGTCTCTAGGCAGAAATCAAACCAGCCATGTGGAAAAAAACTAGGCCCCAATAAGTTTTGTCACCAAACATATATAAAAACGATTAACATGCCAGCAAATATTTTATATTACATTTTTATAAGAGTATGCATCTCTATTAATAAGCCTGATACCAGTAGCTATCACTGCATTTAAGGCTTTACTTACATTAATCCTGGTATAAGCAGCATTTTCTAGCAAATTCCATCCCTAGAAAAATATTAACTGCACATACCTTATTGCAGGAAAACCTGCACGCCATTCCCTCTCTGAAGTTACCTCACTCCTCAGAATATGTGAGAACAGCCATGGATCTTAGTTACTTCTGCTAAGATCATAGAAAATGCAGGCAGATTCTTCTTCTAAATACTGCCTGAGATAAACAGCACACTCCGGTAACATATAAAAATAACAAACTTTTGATTGAAGAAATAAACTAAGTATAAAACACCACTCTCCTCTTACGACCTCCATCTTTGTTGAGGGTTGCAAGAGAATGACTGGATATGGCAGTTAGGGGAGGATCTATATAGCAGCTCTGCTGTGGGTGATCCTCTTGCAACTTCCTGTTGGGAAGGAGAATATCCCAAGTAATGGATGATCCGTGGACTGGATACACTTAACAAGAGAAAAGAAAGTTGTTTAAAATTGTATTCTCTTTCTGAATCATGAAAGGAAGTTTTTAGGATTTTTATGTCCCTTTATTCCACAAAATCATAAAAAAACGAAAAAAAAAAAAAAAAAAAAAGAGTTTAAATGCAGTCAAAAGGGAAAATAAAAACTTTAAAAGGACCAGTAAATACAGTAGATTTGCATAATCAACTAATTCAGGATAACAAGACAATGCAATAGCACTTAGGGGTCTATTTATGTAGGTGCGAACAGACATGATCCGCTATAGCGAATCATGTCCGCCGCACATCGATAATGCAGTCGGCATTTATCATTGCACCAGCAGTTCTGGTGAACTGCTGGTGCAATACCACCCCCTGCAGATTCACAGCCAGCAGGGGGGTCAAACAAACCGATCATATTTGTTCGGGCCGATTGCTGTCCGCCACCAATAAGCAAGCACAATCCATGGTGCTGAACCTAAATGGGCCAGCCCCTATGCTTTTCATTCCTGCTTTTTAAATAAAGATACCAAGAGAATTAAGAAAAATTGATAATAGAAAATTAGAAAGTTGCTTAAAATTGCATGCTCTATTTGAATCATGAAAGAACACATTTGGGTTTAGTGTCCCTTTAAAGCACTAATCTAGGACTGAGCTCAGAGATGGACGTGTGATCTCCGAGCTGGAAATTTGAATAAAGTCAGCATTTCAGCCTTAATACCTGACTGAACTATATTAAAATACTGGGTGAGGTCTCTGGACACTGGGGCCATGACTCAAGAGAGACAGAGGGCAGTTGGAACTGCAGGGAAACTTGTTTAAATACGTGGTGGTTTCGTGCCGAAAACAAGCTAACCTCTGCAGCAATAATGGCGCGATAAACAAGGGCCATCTATACCATCGGAACCCGGGTTTCAGGTGGAAACGACTCCAAATATGAGGTAAAAAGCAGAGGGGCAGTCATATGAGCTACTAACAAGCTAGTGGTATAAACCGCTCCGGTCCCGGAACATCACACTGGTAAGCGGTCCTCATTACTCACACATGCAGGCCTGGTGACTACCGCTCCACGCAGTAAATAGCAACTAACGGCCGGTAAGGAAGGCTGCCCAGACTCACCACTGTTAGTCTCCTTATTACCCCCGAGATCTTTGGCACCAAATCTTTTAAGAAGGGGGGCAGACACGGCGTGTTTACTCTTATAGACACTAAACAAGGGACACGCAAAGCATAAGGATATAAGTTAAGGCCGCAGGAGGCACAATAGCATAAAAATATAACAAGCCACAAACGGGCTGTGTCATACATCCTGGAAATAGACTGAAACTTTTACATAACATACAACTATGGTGTAAGAAATACAGTAAAAATATTATAAAAGATTAGAGGTACAAGGTGGGTCCTGACGCTTGCAGCATAACCTCTGCTACACATGCCCACGCGGCAATAGACAAAAAAAATTGGGAAATAGTTATTGGGGGTCATACCAAGACAATCAGCTGAGTTCACTTTCTTTAGCTAACTAAAGACATTTTTTATCTGGATATCAGAGTTCTAAGTGATAATAAAATACCACTTCTAGCCTGAGACACCTCTCTCCTACACAGCAAGATTTCTACATATCAGTAGGGCACTTTGATCAACTTGAAGGCTCCCCAAAACCATAAGATACTCCTATACCATATTAAATTCTTGTCTCTGATAATAAATAACTAATATGTTAACCAAAAAATCCACTAAAGGAGATAAGATAAGTAAAGCTTCAACTGTGAGTACCTTCTTCAAACCTTCACGTCACAGTAAACCAACAGACACAGCGACAGTGGAGATGGAGGGAAACTCAGACACTGAATTAGATCCTTCTCCGCATAGTGAGACTCACCCAGTAACAAAAGCAGATCTTAAAGACCTTGTTTCAAAACAAGACATTGCAGCAAATTTCGAAAAATTGTGGGGAAAGATAGATTCAATGCATTCTGCTGTCACATCTAGCCTAACCGACATAAGAGCTGATATAGCAGACCTGGGAGGTAGATTGGAAGCTTTGGAAGAGCACAGAGACACAGTAACTGATGAAATGGAAGCTACCTCTCAGGCCCTACAGTTACAAAAATCAAACCATCAACGAGTTACAAGACAAGGTCGATGACCTAGAAAATAGGTCACGCAGAAATAACATCAGGCTTAAGGGGGTCCCAGAATCAATCACTAACCCTGATCTCAACACATACATGAAACATTACGGGAGATCCAGAAGAATCAGAGTTTGCTATTGAAAGAGCTCACAGAGCGTTGAGAGCAAGGCCTAAAGAAGAGGCACCTCCTAGAGATGTCATAATAAAATTTTCATTCTTCCAGGATAAAGAAAAAATCCTCCAAGCTTCCAGACTTAAACCAACCTATAAATTTCAAGGAAGTGTTATACAATTCTTCCAAGATCTCAGCATCAGGACCCTCCAAAGAAGAAGCTCCTTGCGTCCTCTAACCTCTCTTCTAAGCAAAAGTCAAATTAAATACAGATGGGGCTTCCCCTTCGCCCTACATATCCTTAACCCCTTAATGACCGCAGCACTTTTCCATTTTCTGTCCGTTTGGGACCAAGGCTATTTTTACATTTTTGCGGTGTTTGTGTTTAGCTGAAATTTTCCTCTTATTCATTTACTGTACCCACACATATTATATACCGTTTTTCTCGCCATTAAATGGACTTTAAAAATATACCATTATTTTCATCATATCTTATAATTTACTATAAAAAATATTATAAAATATGAGGAAAAAATGGAAAAACAACACACTTTTTCTAACTTTGACCCCCAAAATCTGTTACACATCTACAACCACCAAAAAACACGCATGCTAAATAGTTTCTAAATTTTGTCCTGAGTTTAGAAATACCCAATGTTTACATGTTCTTTGCTTTTTTTGCAAGTTATAGGGCCATAAATACAAGTAGCACTTTGCCATTTCCAAACCACTTTTTTTCAAAATTAGCGCAAGTTACATTGGGACACTAATATCTTTCAGGAATCTCTGAATATCCATTGACATGTATATATTTTTTTTTAGAAGACATCCCAAGGTATTGATCTAGGCCCATATTGGTATATTTCATGCCACCATTTCACCGCCGAATGCGATCAAATAAAAAAAACTTTTTTACTTTTTAACAAATTTTTTCACAAACTTTAGGTTTCTCACTAAAATTATTTACAAACAGCTTGTGCAATTATGGCACAAATGGTTTTAAATGCTTCTCTGGGATCCCCTTTGTTCAGAAATAGCAGACATATATGGCTTTGGCGTTGCTTTTTGGTAATTATAAGGCCGCTAAATGCTGCTGCGCATCACATGTGTATTATGGCCAGCAGTGAAGGGGTTAATTAGGTAGTTTGTAGGGAGCTTGCAGGGTTAATTTTAGCTTTAGTGTAGAGATCAGACTCCCACCTGACACATCCCACCCCCTGATCCCTCCCAAACAGCTCTCTTCCCTCCCCCACCCCACAATTGTCCCCGCCATCTTAAGTACTGGCAGAAAGTCTGCCAGTACTAAAATAAAAGGTATTAAAAAAATTATAATTTTTTTAGCATATTTACATATGCTGCTATGTAGGGTCCCCCCTTAGCCCCCAACCTCCCTGATCCCCCCAAAATAGCTCCCTAACCCTCCCCCTCTGCCTTATTGGGGCCATCTTGGGTACTGGCAGCTGTCTGCCAGTACCCAGTTTGCAAATAAAAATGTTTTTTTTTTATTATTTTTTTTTTTTATTTGTTTCTGTAGTGTAGCTTCCCCCCCACAGTCCAATACCCCACCAGCCAAACCGATCACCAAATAAATATATTAACCCCTTTGATCCCCACATCTAACAAAAAACTTTCTGTAGCGTAGTGGTTCCCACACGCTCCCTCCCCGTGCACGGCCCCGCCCGGCCTCCCCGTGCACGTGCGCGTCACCCCGGTCGTCCACGCCCCCGATCCCACCCCCTTCCACATCACAAAGGCCATCGATGGCCGCCACCCACCTCCCACACCGGCTCCCACCCACCAACGAACGTAGCCATTAATGTCCGGTGCAGAGAGGGCCACAGAGTGGCTTTCTCTGCACCGGATGGCTAAAAATGGTTATTGCAGGATGCCTTGATATCGAGGCATCACTGCAATAACCGGAAAGCAGCTGGAAGCGAGCAGGATCGCTTCCAGCTGCTTTCCACACCGAGGACGTGCAGGGTACGTCCTCAGGCGTTAACTGCCTTTTTTTTTTGAGGACGTACCCTGCACGTCCTCGGTCATTAAGGGGTTAAAGATAACAAAACCTTTACAGTCCATGATGTGGAAGATATCCCCCCCACTTGTAAATCGCTGGGACTGGAAGTCCCGAACATACCATCTGAGGATCGACCACACCCATTGCCGAGTGCTTCCAACCAAGCAAAGTGGACACAAGTAAACCGCAAAAGAGCCAAAAAATTATACAATACTAATGTTGAAGGATCCACCTACCTTGTTTTTCCTCTTTGTGTCTACAAGCGAGGAACAAAATCACTATCTAGATCCGTCGGGCGGAGGCTCATTCCTCCGGGTACTATCTGGCTAAGGTCCCCATTAGAGGAACTTTGGCTATACAGCCCTTGTGTAGAAACTAAACTGATAACCTCCCTTGTGAAGAACGAGGGAGGAAATTGAAATATGTTCCCTGTTTAGAATACATGTTCAGTTATGTTAGTTGCAATTTTAGGCTGCTGACACTTCAGCTAACTTTTTGTTAACTTTTATCACTACCCAGCTCCATTCCCTCACCCTGAATTGTTAGTAGTAATAATGTATGCATACCTACTAGTCCAGTATAGAAGTTGTTATTTTATACTCTGTTTTTCATGTTTGTTTTTTTATTAATATCTTTTTTTTTTAATATTCTTTAATTTCTTTCTTAAGGATGCAGAGACTACTCCCTCCTCCGGGTCAGCACAACTTTTTATTGTCTTATGGATTGAACCTCCCGCTTCCACGGGGTCGTATGTATTAAAAATTTATATATCTTTGCCAACACAGAGAGCACATTACATTTCACTAACTACATGATACCAAAAACTCACCTTATATCTCACAATGTGAGAGGCTTAAACACCAACGTTAAGAGACGTACGGCCATCTCTCAATATCATCTCTTAGGGGCCAACATTTTATTTCTCCAAGGGGTCTCGATCCTTATTCATGCTAATCTAGCATTTAAACAGGAATCCACTATTGCAGATAAAGAAGGACGATATCTTATAGTCAAAGGCCAGTTTCGTGAGTCTAACGTTATTCTATGCAATATATATGCCCCTAATGACAACCAACACTCTTTTTAACCAAGTCTCCAACTTGCTTACTAACTGGTCCCACTATAAAGTTATAATGGCAGGTGATTTTAATATCACCATGACCAAAATTTAAAGAGTCCAAGACTAAACTTACGGCTAAACAACTTAGGCACAATAAAATAGTAAATTCCATTCAGGAACAAATACCTCAGACACTACCTTTTATTCGGCAGCCCATAAACAATACATGAGACTAGACTACGTCTACATTAGCCAAATCTTACAACCACTCCTACAAACTTCAAAAATCCAGCCGTGTGTGTGGTCGGACCATTCAATATTATCCTTATACCTAGAGGGATTTGTAGATACCAATAGAGCAAGAACCTGGACTTACGATCCATTATACTTAAAAAAAAAAAAAAAAAAACATACACAAGGATAAATATGTTAAATCATTAACTGAATTCTGGGAACTTAACAAGGGAACTACACTGAATCCTTTATCTCCCTGGGCGGCACACAAAACCTACATGCGAGGATTACTCATCCAAGACAAATCCACCAGTAACAAACTGTATAGAACTCAAATAACACAACTACACAACTACACAAAGAAATCTCTGACCTGGAGAAACGTCATAAGCTCACCCAAAAAAAGAAACTTTATCTACCCTAACAGTTAAGAAAGACACTTTAGCTAACATCCTAAATAATCAATCAGAGCGATTCAGAAACTAAATACACAATATTACATCCACAAAGATAAGCCAGACAAATACTTAGCAAATAAACTAAGATACAGATGTAAGGCATCTATTATCCCTTCTATATTA
This sequence comes from Bombina bombina, assembly GCF_027579735.1. Classification (NCBI taxonomy): domain Eukaryota; kingdom Metazoa; phylum Chordata; class Amphibia; order Anura; family Bombinatoridae; genus Bombina; species Bombina bombina. The sequence continues at coordinate 1,496,510,211 of NC_069499.1, forward strand.
GTGGCAAATGGCACCCTAGTTTCCCACCCCCAGCATATAGCAGATACGTTTGCAGACTTTTATGGGAAGTTATATGATGGTAATAAGGTTAAATATTCAAACACCATAAAATTCCAAACAACGCAGTTTCTAAAAGAAGCCAATCTCCACACACTTACAAAAAGAAGACCAGGACATACTAAACGCACCAGTTTCTAGGGCAGAGATCCAGTTGGTCATTAAAGATCTTAAGACGGGAAAGGCAGCAGGACCTGATGGATTTGCGGGGGAATACTATAAAACATTCAAATAAATACTAGCTCCACATCTCAGATTTTTGTAATTTAATTTTAGTATCCCGAAAGATATGTTACAAGCTAAAATAATAGTGATCCCTAAACCTGGCAAAAAAACATAATTTGTGTGCAAATTACCGTCCTATATCGCTTATCAATCAAGATCTGAAAATCTTAACGAAGATCTTGGCTAACAGACTAAAGCATATTCTACCAAAGCTGATTCACCCAGATCAAGTGGGCTTTGTGAAGTACAGAGAAGCACCAAACAACGTACGTCGCTATTAAACATCATAGACTATGTGGGGGATACTAGGATGCCTTCTCTGCTCCTCTCGTTGCATGCGGAGAAGGCATTCGATAGAATAGATTGGAGATACATGTCGGCGGTATTACATCAGATGGGATTTAGGGGGGCTTTCATTAAAGCTATAAATGCTATATATTCAAATCCATCATCCCAAGTGTCTGTCTCGGGGTATAAATCCAAGATCTTCCCTATATTAAACGGCACGAGACAGGGGTGCCCACTGTCCCCTCTTCTTTTTGCGATTTCTATAGAGCCTCTGGCGACTAAAATTAGATTAGCATCAGATATATCAGGGGTAAAAATCAAGGATCAAAAATACAAGTCAACGCTTTTTGCGGATGATATTCTTTTAACTGTATGCAAACCCCTCACATCACTAACCAACTTATACACTCTCCTAGACCAATTCTCTCAAATTTCAGGATATAAGGTTAATCTAGATAAATGCGAAGCAATGTCTCTAGGGCTACCACAGCACACCAAAAAAAATAAAGAAATTAATTTTCAAATCAGATGGGTCACTCATTCGCTCAAATACTTGGGAATACACCTCAAATTGCCCAACTATATAAATCTAACTATGAACCTCTTTATAAAGAAATTAGGAAAAAATTACATAAATGGAAGACATACACTTTTTCGTGGTTAGGCAGACTGGCATCAGTCAAAATGTCAATCTTGCCCCAGATATTATATTTATTTAGGACTCTCCCCATTAAAGTGCCACTAAATGACCTAAAGACACTACTAAAAGATCTAATAGCATTCATTAGAGGGAACAAAATGGCACGGATAACAACTACACTCATTAAAAGACACCGAAGACTGGGAGAAGTAGGAGCGCCCAACATAATAGATTATTATAGAGCAGCGAGGCTAGCTCAGACAACACTAATGGGAAGTAAGACCGGGGAGATTATTTGGATTGACTTGGAAGCCAGACTAAGAGATTCAGCATACCCAGATGATGTTTTATGGAGGGGTCACCCCTCAAGAGAACTCTCAAACAAACCAGGTTTAAAAGTTACAATACATACTTCTCAAATGTGGTTCTTCCTGACTAAACGACAGAATTTTCTATCCAACCAAATACTAGTGTGCCCAATTAGATCTCTATATAAGCCTTTATTGGACCATTTATCAATTGTATGATGTAGATCTATGGGGGTTAGAGTGGCAGACTGGATGGACGGTAGAAAACCCAAAACATTCAACCAGATACAGACCTAACTTGATACAGTAAAGTTACAATGGTTTAAGTACCTTCAAGTTAACTCTGCGATTTGAGATTATACTAGAGAGACTTCCAACCAAACATTACTACTCCGTTAGAAAACCTACTCAAATCTACTCACAGACCTAAAGGGGCCATTTCCAAACTATATATACAGATACAAACATCTGGTAACCCACATAAGTCCAAACTGCTCATTAACTGGGAATCAGACCTGAATATATGCAAAGATAAGGGGTGGTGGGATGACGTGTTTCATTCAGCCTGTAAAGGACTACTAAGTGCAGATATGAGAGAAAACACAATCAAGACCATGTTTAGATGATACCTGACCCCGATTAAAACGGCCCATATATCTTCTAGTCATAATAGACATTGCTACAGGGGATGTGGGGAAATAGGTTCCTATTACCATATGTGGTGGGAATGTAGGGCAATACAGGAAACTTCAACTAAAACATCTAATTTACTTAGTTCTGTCCTAGAGGATCTTATCTATTTAACTCCGACTCAAGCTTTGCTACATATACCCCTCCAAAAATTTAATAAGCAGATAAACACGTTTATCAGAATTGTTTGTACGGTTACTAGGGTGTGCATTGCAAAATATTGGAAAACCTCGGTTCCCCCCTGGGAAGTACACAATAGGATTTCCCTAACATACCGAACGTTTGAGTCTGCTTCACATGTACTAGACACACAGACACAATTTGAAAAGATCTGGTTTTACAGGACACTAAATAAGACATCTAGCACTTAAATCTAGTCATCTTCTTGATGAATAAGGAGAGGAATTTACAGTCGCTGACTTGTGGAAAACAGGTGTGGAGGTAAGTCTCGGCAATTCTATCTACTTTTCTTGCTGGTTTCCCTTTTTTTTTTTTCTTCTTTTCTTTGGTTCACTCTTGCTTAATTCTCTTTCATACCCAAATTAGGTATTAGGTGATACAGAGAGATTTATTTGAGTGCAATTTGGGTCTTTTTTGTCCTTAACCTGTTAATGTTATGGTTGTTTATAGAACCTTATGTTATAGGTCTATGAAAAAAAAAGCTAACCTTGAGAAAACACATCTTGGAACCACCTGGAAATTGTATGACTGTTAGATTCAATCCACATATATGTAAAATGTTCTTACCACCAGGCTTTTTGTAAAATGGGTGGTCAATTGATGTGATGTTAACTGTTATAATGTATATAACCTTAATAAAAAAATAAACATAAAGCACTAATCTATGTATACCCTGTTAATATTGATACATTTGACCAGCATATGAGGACCAAAATATTAAGATCTAGGGAATAATTTGGCTCATAAAAAGGCCAATCAATAAGAGACAATTTTCTAATATCCAAGATATGATATTAATTGAATTAAATAAGTTTGTTGGTATCTCAGCAACTAGAATATACCCCTATTAGTACATAGTACTTTCTTAGGATATATACACAAATTATATCTGCTAATTTAATAAAGGCAGTGCATTCTGTTCTGGATGAATAAGAGAATAAACTGTCTCACTATATATACGTAGGCACTGGCAGCATATCCTAACACAAGGATTAAGATCCAGATCTGCACATTTATAAAAGTCAGAAACCATTTTAAGAATACATGCTAATATAAAACTAGCCACTGACTGCATTTGATTTTTTATTTAGTTTTACCCATTTTTAAGAGCAAGAAATAAAGATTTTGTTTTTAACAAAGTGAATCACAACACACACACACATATATATATGAAGAATATGAGTGCTTAAAGGGGTGCCCTGCCCATGTTATATGCTGGAATAAGAAATACAAATGTTTCTACCTGGATACACAGCACCTTGGTAAACTGTTAATAGATGTTTTTAAAAATAAGGTATATGCAAAATATTCAGATATTACTCCAATTACAGTGAATGTAAACTCCGCTTCCTCTCTAAAGTTCGGCGTAACATTGAGGTTTAAAAAACATGACTTTCATTCATCAAATTATTTAAATATCCGTAAATACCGTTATTTTTAATCTTTTTAGCTTGCACCCGTCATTCTAATCCTCCACCCGGCATTTGCGATCACTCGTTGTCATTTACATGCACGATCGTCAGAACCAATAACGGCTTTAACCACAGGGGGACCCAACCCCTTTGGATGTCGTCACGCGTCCTTATTGCGCTTGCGTTAGACTCCTCTTCCAAGATGATTATCAAAAGCTCGTTCACATTTCGCGCATGCGCAATTGAAAACTTGACGGAGTTCATTCATTGTAGAAATAAAATACCGCTCTGTAAGTTTAATTTTCAAAGGGCTCCGTATTCTATTACAAAATCTGAATACTAGTTAGCAGTATTATGGGCTGGAGGATGAGATCCTTTGCTTCGCTTCACAATGATAGTATTCATTGAATGTACTGATTCAATGAATACTATGTTGATTGACATCGGAATCGGGGTTTGACGCATGCGCAGTGGTTAACTGAGACAAGAGCGCGCATTGCTGATACGTAAACAGCGGGTGGGACCGCTGTATACGTAATATTGCAGATAATAAGGAAGCTGAGAGTGGGAGGAGCAGGTATAGTCAAACAACGATATTTGGAATTGTAAATTAAAATTATATTACACATTTTATGAACAAATGATAGTGGCGGTATGGTTAATATACTGATTGTCTATATAATAATACTTTGAAAACAGTAAAAATTGACAATCACTTTATTACTGCCATTGTTTTTTAACTAATACATTTTGAACCGAGAGCATTGATCTAGGCCCAGTGCTATATTTCATGCTACCATTTAGCAGTCAGATGTATGCCAAATATGATCAAAAAAAAAAAAACAACACATTTTTTCACCACCTTTGTGTTTCTCACTGAAATTATTTACATACAACTTGTGCGGTCATAAGAAAATTGGTTGTAAAAACATAAATTATGCTTACCTGATAATTTCATTTCCTTCTGTACGAGTCCACAGCATCAATCCTTATTGTTGGGAAATACTGAACCTGGCCACTAGGAGAAGGCAAACACACCCCAGCCAAAGGCTTAAATATTCCCCCTACTTCCCTCATATCCTAGTCAGTCTGCCAAGCAAGCAAGGAACAGTAGGAGAAATATCAGGATATAAATGGTGCCGGAAGAGAAAACAAATTTTGGACCGCCCATCAGAGTACACGGGCGGGCGCCGTGGACTCCTCATACAGAAGGAAATTAAATTATCAGGTAAGCATAATTTATGTTTTCCTTCTTAATATGAGGAGAGTCCACGGCATCATTCCTTACTGTTGGGAAAACTATGCCAAAGCTCTAGAGGACATAAATGATAACGGAAGGGATAAAAGAATGGCAGACCCTAATCTGAGGGCACTACAGCCTGCAAAACCCTTTCTCCCAAAAGCTGCTTCAGCCGAAGCAAAAAAACATAATTTATGTAAGAACTTACCTGATAAATTCATTTCTTTCATATTAGCAAGAGTCCATGAGCTAGTGACGTATGGGATATACATTCCTACCAGGAGGGGCAAAGTTTCCCAAACCTCAAAATGCCTATAAATACACCCCTCACCACACCCACAATTCAGTTTAACGAATAGCCAAGAAGTGGGGTGATAAGAAAAAAATGCGAAAGCATATAAAATAAGGAATTGGAATAATTGTGCTTTATACAAAAAAATCATAACCACCACAAAAAAGGGCGGGCCTCATGGACTCTTGCTAATATGAAAGAAATGAATTTATCAGGTAAGTTCTTACATAAATTATGTTTTCTTTCATGTAATTAGCAAGAGTCCATGAGCTAGTGACGTATGGGATAATGATTATCCAAGATGTGGATCTTTCCACGCAAGAGTCACTAGAGAGGGAGGGATAAAATAAAGACAGCCAATTCCTGCTGAAAATAATCCACACCCAAAATAAAGTTTAATGAAAAACAAACAGAAGATTCAAACTGAAACCGCTGCCTGAAGTACTTTTCTACCAAAAACTGCTTCAGAAGAAGAAAATACATCAAAATGGTAGAATTTAGTTAAAGTATGCAAAGAGGACCAAGTTGCTGCTTTGCAAATCTGATCAATCGAAGCTTCATTCCTAAACGCCCAGGAAGTAGAAACTGACCTAGTAGAATGAGCTGTAATCCTTTGAGGCGGAGTTTTACCCGACTCTACATAGGCAAGATGAATAAAAGATTTCAACCAAGATGCCAAAGAAATGGCAGAAGCTTTCTGGCCTTTTCTAGAACCGGAAAAGATAACAAATAGACTAGAAGTCTTTCGGAAAGACTTAGTAGCTTCAACATAATATTTCAAAGCTCTAACAACATCCAAAGAATGCAACGATTTCTCCTTAGAATTCTTAGGATTAGGACATAATGAAGGAACCACAATTTCTCTACTAATGTTGTTGGAATTCACAACTTTAGGTAAAAATTCAAAAGAAGTTCGCAACACCGCCTTATCCTGATGAAAAATCAGAAAAGGAGACTCACAAGAAAGAGCAGATAATTCAGAGACTCTTCTGGCAGAAGAGATCGCCAAAAGGAATAAAACTTTCCAAGAAAGTAATTTAATGTCCAATGAATGCATAGGTTCAAACGGAGGAGCTTGAAGAGCCCCCAGAACCAAATTCAAACTCCAAGGAGGAGAAATTGACTTAATGACAGGTTTTATACGAACCAAAGCTTGTACAAAACAATGAATATCAGGAAGATTAGCAATCTTTCTGTGAAAAAGAACAGAAAGAGCAGAGATTTGTCCTTTCAAGGAACTTGCGGACAAACCTTTATCTAAACCATCATGAAGAAACTGTAAAATTCTCGGAATTCTAAAAGAATGCCAAGAAAAATGATGAGAAAGACACCAAGAAATATAAGTCTTCCAGACTCTATAATATATCTCTCTGGATACAGATTTACGAGCCTGTAACATAGTATTAATCACAGAGTCAGAGAAACCTCTTTGACCAAGAATCAAGCGTTCAATCTCCATACCTTTAAATTTAAGGATTTGAGATCCTGATGGAAAAAAGGACCTTGCGACAGACGGTCTGATCGTAGCAGAAGCAGTGATGTGCAGACGTGCAGTAATAGGAGGCAGGGGAGGCGGTGCCTCCCCTGTCCAATCAGAGAAGAAAGATTTTAAATACTGTTTATTTAAAAAAAAACAAAGTTTTTGTCTTTTTAAATGTTAGTCTTTTTTTTTTCTTTTTTTTTTGGGCCACCCCCACAGGTACACCCCCAACCCCCCCACCCCCTGCCGGCGATCACCCACATCATATTTCCTAGTACCTACTGCGCTTGCGCTGCCAAATTAAATTCAGCATTCATGTTGCGCAATTAGGAGGCAGTGAACCTCTCCGCTGTCCTCCATAAATTGAGCAACATGAATCTGAATATATTTCCACTTTAGCGCCTCCCAGTGGTGTCTCGCAGCGCCCCATACAAGCTCTAATGGAGGCGGTTCTCAAAACCGCCTCCATGATGGAGCTAGGTCACACAGCCAATCAGCAGCCATCAGCGGTGCCGGGGAGGAGGCGTGCCTGCTGGGCTGCTGAGTGACAGTATGGATGATGTCACACTAACACAGACTTTTCAGGCGGGAAGAAGTACAGGAGGGAGCTGCTGAGAATAGTGTGTGGCGTGCCTGCCCTGCCGAGGTCTACTGCTCTGTGCGGTCAAGTGCCTGTGTGTGGACAGAGTCAGGACCAAAGGAACTTCAGCCACCGGCTAGTATAGGTAAGTAAGGATCTCCCTCCTAATCTAGACACAGTGCTCTCTAGTCTGAGTAGTAGCTCAGTGCAGGGATGTGTAAATTAATTGCATCGCCGAGGAGGACATACATTTATGGGTGCAGGGCAGGCAGTATTTTTTTTTAAATTGTCAGATGGGCAAGCTCATCCCCTGTTAATATACTACTCGGTTCCCACATATTGACACAGCTCCATGTCTTTCACGCTGTAAAAAGAAGCAGATGATATCTGCAGCTTTGTTGTGAGAGCTGCATAATTTATTAGAACAGCCTGAAAGAGTTATGACAGCATTGCAGCTGGCTATCTCAGCGAGTCTAAACTTCAGCGTGTGTTAGTACTAGTAGTCAACATAACATGCAGAGCATAATTTAACCCTGTGGCACTGGCTACCAGAGAGGACTGTTATATTATGCACTGTAGTGCAGCCCTTTTTGGCAGCCATGGGGTTAAACTGTGCTCCGCAATCTGTTGCTCTTCTGTGACGCTGAAAAGGTGAGGAGGTCATTTGGGAAGGTCTGTTCCTTGCTTATTCTTCTGCTGGTGTCTTGTCGAACTGTCTTGATTTACAGCCCTTTGCACCGACATTATAGCAAGGTTATCTGTAGAACTGAGCCTGTCACTGTCTGTGAAAGACTTGTCCTAAAATGTGAGTCTGTTCAATAATTATTTTGCTCTGAGATTTTTTCACACTGAAAGAATTGTGCAGGGACATGGAATACCTTTTTTTTATTTAAATATTGTGCCGGCAGATGGCATCATTACACCCCTTACTGTATGTACAATTTTACAAAAAATAGTATGACAAAAAAAAACATTTTTAATTTCTGCTTTGAAAATATAATTGTTTAAAATCATATATATATATATATATATATATATATATATATATATATATATATATATATATATATATATATATATATATATATATATATATATATATATATATATGTGTGTGTGCACTGTGTATCTATCTATATATATATAAATATTTATATTTATATATATATATATCTATCTATATATATGTGTGTGTGTGCACTGTGTATCTATATATCTATATCTATATCTATATATTAAATACACACCCTGAAACTTGTCTCCTAGACTCTGAACAGATTTCTCAAGCAATGTGTGTGTGTATACCTATACATTTTATATGTGTGTGTATATATATATTTTTTATTTTTTTCAGGGATGTGTAAATTGTATCACCTGGCTCTTGGGACACTGTTATGGGCGCCAGGCAAGCAGTATTTTTTTTACATAGCCCGACAGTTAAGCAAGCAAGGCTGCAGCAATCTCATCCCCTAGGTCATGCTTCCACGCTCCATACTTGATTTCCCATAAGGAAGGCACCATGTTTAAACTGCCTTCTGCATAGTGACAGAGTCCCAGGTTTTCAGTGAGCATCAGTCTGTAAGTTGTGTGCCAGCAGTGCTGCAGTGCCCAACAGGGAGCACGAGGATCTCCTTTGTGGGCCCTGGCAATTGTGTGCCAGTAGCGTTGGTGTGGTAAGTTTCCACGGACACCAATGACTTACATGCCTCAAAATGAACAATACTAAGGCCTGTGTACTAATTTCTAATAATATGGCAGAGAGGCAGGGATAGATAATTTATAGTAACAGGACAGAGAGGCTGTGTACTAATATACAGTAATACCTGCTGTGACTATTTATATACATTAATTAAAATAGAGGTATGTGTACTAATATATATTTGCAGCCATCTCTTGTAAAATATTTATATGATGATATAGTACCCATTATGAGATGGTAGTCTAGAGGTGGTGGTACTGGTGAGTACCCCCACAAGAAAACCCCTGTATATATAAATTGAAAGCATAAATTAATAGAGTAGGAGAGTTATAGTCACAGTAGATACAAAAAGGAATATGAGTTTTACAGAGTTATTTTTTATGCAATGGACAGTGTTAATCTGGACCACTGTTTTATGAGACAGTGGCTCCGATTAACACTGTCCATTGCATAAAAAATAACTTAGTAAAACTCATATTCCTTTCTTTATCTACTGTGGCTATAACTCTTCTGGCAAGAGGCCATCCGGACAAGATCCGCATACCAAAACCTGTGAGGCCATGCCGGAGCTACCAGCAGAACAAACGAGCATTCCTTCAGAATCTTGGAGATTACTCTTGGAAGAAGAACTAGAGGCGGAAAGATATAGGCAGGATGATACTTCCAAGGAAGTGATAATGCATCCACTGCTTCCGCCTGAGGATCCCGGGATCTGGACAGATACCTGGGAAGTTACTTGTTTAGATGAGACACCATCAGATCTATTTCTGGAAGCTCCCACATTTGAACAATCTGAAGAAATACCTCTGGGTGAAGAGACCATTCGCCCGGATGCAACGTTTGGAGACTGAGATAATCCGCTTCCCAATTGTCTATACCTGGGATATGAACCGCAGAGATTAGACAGGAGCTGGATTCCGCCCAAACCAAAATTCGAGATACTTCTTTCATAGCCAGAGGACTGTGAGTCCCTCCTTGATGATTGATGTATGCCACAGTTGTGACATTGTCTGTCTGAAAACAAATGAACGATTCTCTCTTCAGAATAGGCCAAGACTGAAGAGCTCTGAAAATTCCAAAATATTGATCGGTAATCTCACCTCCTGAGATTCCCAAACTCCTTGTGCCGTCAGAGATCCCCACACAGCTCCCCAACCTGTGAGACTTGCATCTGTTGAAATTACAGTCCAGGTCGGAAGCACAAAAGAAGCCCCTTGAATTAAACGATGGTGATCTGTCCACCACGTTAGAGAGTGTCGTACAATCTGTTTTAAAGATATTAATTGAGATATCTTTGTGTAATCCTTGCACCATTGATTCAGCATACAGAGCTGAAGAGGTCGCATGTGAAAACGAGCAAAGGGGATCGCGTCCGATGCAGCAGTCATAAGACCTAGAATTTCCATGCATAAGGCTACCGAAGGGAATGATTGTGACTGAAGGTTTCGACAAGCTGAAATCAATTTTAGACGTCTCTTGTCTGGAAACCCAGAAAGGTTACCCTTGTCTGAGGAATCAATGAACTTTTTGGTGAATTGATCCTCCAACCATGATCTTGAAGAAACAACACAAGTCGATTCGTATGAGATTCTGCTAAATGTAAAGACTGAGCAAGTACCAAGATATCGTCCAAATAAGGAAATACCACAATACCCTGTTCTCTGATTACAGACAGAAGGGCACCGAGAACCTTTGTAAAAATTCTTGGTGCTGTAGCTAGGCCAAACGGCAGAGCCACAAACTGGTAATGCTTGTCCAGAAAAGAGAATCTCAGGAACTGATAATGATCTGGATGTATCGGAATATGCAGATATGCATCCTGTAAATCTATTGTGGACATATAATGCCCTTGCTGAACAAAAGGCAAGATAGTCCTTACAGTTACCATTTTGAAAGTTGGTATCCTTACATAACGATTCAATATTTTTAGATCCAGAACTGGTCTGAAGGAATTCTCTTCTTTGGTACAATGTAGAGATTTGAATAAAACCCCATCCCCTGTTCCAGAACTGGAACTGGCATAATTACTCCAGCCAACTCTAAATCTGAAACACAATTCAGAAATGCTTGAGCTTTCACTGGATTTACTGGGACACGGGAAAGAAAAAATCTCTTTGCAGGAGGTCTCATCTTGAAACCAATTCTGTACCCTTCTGAAACAATGTTCTGAATCCAAAGATTGTGAACAGAATTGATCCAAATTTCTTTGAAAAAACGTAACCTGCCCCCTACCAGCTGAGCTGGAATGAGGGCCGCACCTTCATGTGGACTTAGAAGCAGGCTTTGCCTTTCTAGAAGGCTTGGATTTATTCCAGACTGGAGATGGTTTCCAAACTGAAACTGCTCCTGAGGATGAAGGATCAGGCTTTTGTTCTTTGTTGAAACGAAAGGAACAAAAACGATTATTAGCCCTGTTTTTACCCTTAGATTTTTTATCCTGTGGTAAAAAAGTTCCTTTCCCACCAGTAACAGTTGAGATAATAGAATCCAACTGAGAACCAAATAATTTGTTACCCTGGAAAGAAATGGAAAGTAGAGTTGATTTAGAAGCCATATCAGCATTCCAAGTTTTAAGCCATAAAGCTCTTCTAGCTAAAATAGCTAGAGACATAAACCTGACATCAACTCTGATAATATCAAAAATGGCATCACAGATAAAATTATTAGCATGTTGAAGAAGAATAATAATATTATGAGAATCATGATCTGTTACTTGTTGCGCTAAAGTTTCCAACCAAAAAGTTGAAGCTGCAGCAACATCAGCCAATGATATAGCAGGTCTAAGAAGATTACCTGAACATAGATAAGCTTTTCTTAGAAAGGATTCAATTTTCCTATCTAAAAGGATCCTTAAACGAAGTACCATCTGACGTAGGAATAGTAGTACGTTTAGCAAGGGTAGAAATAGCCCCATCAACTCTAGGGATTTTGTCCCAAAATTCTAATCTGTCAGACGGCACCAGATATAATTGCTTAAAACGTTTAGAAGGAGTAAATGAATTACCCAATGTATCCCATTCTCTGGAAATTACTTCAGAAATAGCATTAGGAACAGGAAAAACTTCTGGAATAACCACAGGAGATTTAAAGACCTTATCTAAACGTTTAGAATTAGTATCAAGAGGACCAGAATCCTCAATTTCTAAAGCAATTAGTACTTCTTTAAGTAAAGAACGAATAAATTCCATTTTAAATAAATATGAAGATTTATCAGCATCAATCTCTGAGACAGAATCCTCTGAACCAGAAGAGTCATCAGAATCAGAATGATGATGTTCATTTAAAAATTCATCTGTAGAGAGAGAAGTTTTAAAAGATTTTTTATGTTTACTAGAAGGAGAAATAACAGACATAGCCTTCTTGATGGATTCAGAAACAAAATCTCTTATGTTAATCAGGAACATTCTGAACCTTAGATGTTGAAGGAACTGCAACAGGCAATGGTACATTACTAAAGGAAATATCTGCATTAACAAGTTTGTCATGACAATTAATACAAACAACAGCTGGAGGAATAGCTACCAAAAGTTTACAGCAGATACACTTAGCTTTGGTAGTTCCAGCACTAGACAGCGATTTTCCTGAAGTATCTTCTGACTCAGATGCAACGTGAGACATCTTGCAATATGTAAGAGAAAAAAACAACATATAAAGCAAAATTGATCAAAATTCCTTAAAATGACAGTTTCAGGAATGGGAAAAAATGCCAATAAACAAGCTTCTAGCAACCAGAAGCAAAGAAAAAATGAGACTGAAATAATGTGGAGACAAAAGCGACGCCCATATTTTTTAGCGCCAAATAAGACGCCCACATTATTTGGCGCCTAAATGCTTTTTGGCGCCAAAAATGACGCCACATCCGGAACGCCGACATCTTTGGCGCAAAAGGACGTCAAAAATGACGCAACTTCCGGCGACACGTATGATGCCGGAAACAGAAAAGATGTTTTGCGCCAAAAAAGTCTGCGCCAAGAATGACGCAATAAAATGAAGCATTTTCAGCCCCCGCGAGCCTAACAGCCCACAGGGAAAAAAAGAGTCAAATTTTTTAAGGTAAGAAAAAATGATTGATTCAAATGCATTATCCCAAATATGAAACCGACTGTCTGAAAATAAGGAATGTTGAACATCCTGAGTCAAGGCAAATAAATGTTTGAATACATATATTTAGAACTTTATAAACAAAGTGCCCAACCATAGCTTAGAGTGTCACAGAAAATAAGACTTACTTACCCCAGGACACTCATCTACATGTTTGTAGAAAGCCAAACCAGTACTGAAACGAAAATCAGCAGAGGTAATGGTATATAAATAAGAGTATATCGTCGATCTGAAAAGGGAGGTAAGAGATGAATCTCTACGACCGATAACAGAGAACCTATGAAATAGACCCCGTAGAAGGAGATCACTGCATTCAAAATAGGCAATACCCTCCTCACATCCCTCTGACATTCACTGCACGCTGAGAGGAAAACCGGGCTCCAACCTACTGCGGAGCGCATATCAACGTAGAATCTAGCACAAACTTACTTCACCACCTCCATAGGAGGCAAAGTTTGTGGGTGTGGTGAGGGGTGTATTTATAGGCATTTTGAGGTTTGGGAAACTTTGCCCCTCCTGGTAGGAATGTATATCCCATACGTCACTAGCTCATGGACTCTTGCTAATTACATGAAAGTCAAATTTGTAGAATTTTGAAACAGTATGTAAGGAGGACAATGTAGCCGCCTTATAAATCTGATCCGTAGAGGCATTGTTTTTAAAGGCCCAAGAGGAAGCCACCGCTCTAGTTGAATGAGCTATAATCCTATGAGGAGGTCTAAGTCCCGCTGACTCATAAGCTAAGCGTATAACACTCCTCAACCAAAAAGATAAGGAAGTCGAAGAAACCTTCAGACCCTTACGCTTCCCAAAGTAAATAACAAACAAGGAAGAAGTTTGTCTAAAATCCTTAGCAGCTTGAATATAAAACTTCAAAGCTCAAACCACATCCAGATTATCAAGTAAACGTTCCTTTGAAGAAGGATTAGGACACAAGGAAGGAACCACAATCTCCTGATTGATGTTACGATCAGACACCACCTTAGGAAGAAAACCCAAATGGGTACATAGGACAGCCTTATCAGTGTGGAACACCAGATAAGGAGGCTCACATTGCAAGGCAGCCATTTCAGAAACTCTGCATGCCGACGCAATAGTCAATAGAAAGAGAACCTTCCAGGACAACTATTTAATGTCAACCGAATGCATAGGCTCACACGGAGCCCATTGTAAAAAGAACTTAAGATTCAAACTCCAAGGTGGGGCGTTGGATCTAAACACAGGTCTGATCCTGATGAGAGCCTTAACGAAGGATTGCACATCAGGGAGCTCTGCAAGTCTCTTGTGTAGCAAAACAGAAAGGGACGAAATCTGTCCCCTCAGGGAACTGGCAGAAAGGTCCTTCTCCAGACCCTCCTGGAGAAAGGAAAGAATCCTGGCAGCCTTAACCTTATGCCAGGCGAAACCACGTTCTTCACACCAGAAGTAAGCTCTCCACACCTTATGATAGATGCAACGAGTAACAGGCTTAGAAGCCTTAATGAGTGTCAATAACCTTCCCAGAGAAACCTCTCTTGGATAAGACTAAGCGTTCAATCTCCACGCAGTCAGCCTCCGAGAATCTAGATTTTGAGGACGTAGCCAGGTAACACTTTACAATGTTATAACTGTTTCTGATATTTAAAAGTTTTACTTCAACTATCTAAAGCACACAATTGCATATTTTAGGTTGAAATATTTTTTTATTGGTACTTATCACAACATATCAATCATGACAATAGCATTTTAGAGTTTAACAATGGTCAATCTATGCTTTACGGTGTAAACATCCTTTATTTTTGTAAAACTATCCCCTCCCCTCCCCCCCTCCCCTCTAATTTTAACAACAAACCAAATGTTTAACAAAATTAAAACATTAATTCTTCCCGTTGAGCAGTCAATGTCTCTTACTTTATTATCTACATTTTTCCTTTTTGATTTCGGTATTTGTTACCACTGATTATTCTCTCACACTAACTGTTTTTCTGATGGATGAGGAGTATTACGGCCCTAAGCTTTTATTCCCTTAAGCATTCTGTCAATTGCATATTTTAAAGGGACAGTAAAGTCCAAAATTAAACTTTCATGATATATATAGGGCATGTAAATTTTAAACAACTTTCCAATTTACTGTTATCAAATTCTTTGTTCTTTTTGTATTCTTAGTTAAAAGCTAAACCTAAGTAGGCTCATATGCTAATTTCTAAGACATTGAAGGCCACCACTTATCTGAATGCATTTGACAGTTTTTCACAGCTAGAAGTCATTAGTTCATGTGTGTCACATAGATAAACTTGTGCTCATGCCTGTGGAGTTATTTATGAGTCAGTATTAATTGCCTGAAATTCAAGTCTGTTAAAAGCACTGAGAAAAGGAGGCAGAATGCAGAGTCTTAGATACAAAGTAATCAAGGTTGGTTATGCAAAACTGGGGGATAGAAATTAAAAGGGATTATATATATTTTTAAACAATAACATTTTTGGCGTTTACCGTCCCTTTAACATGCTTGCAATATCCCTTTAATATATGTAACAAGCCCTAATCCTGGAACATTTTAAATCATTAAAGTATATACCGTGTGCTCAGAATGTAAATATAGAAGCTCTTATTTCCCTGATAGTTCATTAGCTCAAAATTACATCCATGATTCAGAGAGCACACAACTTTAAACAACTTTCCAATTCACTTCCATTAACTAAATGTGCACAATCTTTTTATATGTAAATATTGAGGCGCAGTTTCCTAATGAGCATGTGCCAGATTCACAGGCTATATGAATATACATTTTGTGATTGGCTGATGGCTGTCACATGATGCATAAGAAAGAAAAATGTAACTGACAGTCAGAAAAAAAAGAAATCTACTATTCATTTTAAATTCAAAGTGCTTTTGCATTGTCTCTTTATTATGTATTTATTGAATATGCAATTATACCATGTTTAGTGGTCCTTTAGGTCAATTAAGTCCAGCCTTAAGATTTTTTTTTTATTTTTGGCAGCTCCTAAAATTCTATATCTGACTGTGATGGCAGAAATGTAAGTTTAGGAGCCAGTCTATTTTGGTTCAGCACCTGGACAGGGCTTGCTTATTGGTGGCCACCAATCAGCAAGTGCAACGTAGGTGCTGGACGAAAAATGGGCCGGCTTCTAAGCTTACATTACTGCATTTTGAAATAAAAAAAAAAAATACAATGAGAACAAAGAAAAATGAATAGAAGTAAATAAGATCGTTGCTTAACTTTGCATGCTCTATCTGAATCATGAAAGACAAAAACATAATTTATGCTTACCTGATAAATTCCTTTCTCCTGTAGTGTAGTCAGTCCACGGGTCATCCATTACTTATGGGATTATATCTCCTCCCTAACAGGAAGTGCAAGAGGATCACCCAAGCAGAGCTGCTATATAGCTCCTCCCCTCTACGTCATACCCAGTCATTCGACAGAAACCAAACGAGAAAGGAGAAACTATAGGGTGCAGTGGTGACTGGAGTATAAGTTAAAAATTTTTTAGACCTGCCGTAAACAACAGGGCGGGCCGTGGACTGACTACACTACAGGAGAAAGGAATTTATCAGGTAAGCATAAATTATGTTTTCTCCTGTTAAGTGTAGTCAGTCCACGGGTCATCCATTACTTATGGGATACCAATACCAAAGCTAAAAGTACACGGACGACGGGAGGGAAAGGCAGGATCTTTACACGGAAGGAACCACTGCCTGTAGAACCTTTCTCCCAAAAACAGCCTCCGAAGAAGCAAAAGTGTCAAATTTGTAAAATTTTGAAAAAGTATGAAGTGAAGACCAAGTTGCAGCCTTGCAAATCTGTTCAACAGAGGCCTCATTCTTAAAGGCCCAAGTGGAAGCCACAGCTCTAGTAGAATGAGCTGTAATCCTTTTAGGAGGCTGCTGTCCAGCAGTCTCATATGCTAAACGTATTATGCTACGAAGCCAAAAAGAGAGAGAGGTAGCCGAAGCTTTTTGACCTCTCCTCTGTCCAGAATAAACGACAAACAGGGAAGAAGTTTGACGAAAATCCTTAGTTGCCTGCAAATAAAATTTCAGGGCACGGACGACGTCCAGATTGTGCAGAAGTCGTTCCTTCTTTGAAGAAGGGTTAGGGCACAATGATGGAACAACAATCTCTTGATTGATATTCCTGTTAGTGACTACCTTAGGTAAGAACCCAGGTTTAGTACGCAGATCTACCTTGTCTGAATGAAAAATCAGATAAGGAGAATCACAATGTAAGGCCGTTAACTCAGAGACTCTTCGAGCCGAGGAAATAGCCATTAAAAACAGAACTTTCCAAGATAACAGCTTGATATCAATGGAATGAAGGGGTTCAAACGGAACACCTTGCAGAACGTTAAGAACTAAGTTTAAGCTCCACGGCGGAGCAACAGTCTTAAACACAGGCTTAATCCTAGCCAAAGCCTGACAAAAAGCCTGAACGTCTGGAACTTCTGACAGACGTTTGTGTAAAAGGATAGACAGAGCTGAGATCTGTCCCTTTAACGAACTAGCAGATAAACCATTTTCTAAACCTTCTTGTAGAAAAGACAATATCCTAGGAATCCTAACCTTACTCCATGAGTAACTCTTGGATTCGCACCAATATAAGTATTTACGCCATATTTTATGGTAAATTTTCCTGGTAACAGGTTTCCTAGCCTGTATTAAGGTGTCAATCACTGACTCCGAGAATCCCCGCTTTGATAGAATCAAGCGTTCAATCTCCATGCAGTCAGCCTCAGAGAAATTAGATTTTGATGTTTGAATGGACCCTGGATCAGAAGGTCCTGTTTCAGAGGTAGAGACCATGGTGGACAGGACGACATGTCCACTAGATCTGCATACCAGGTCCTGCGTGGCCACGCAGGCGCTATTAGAATCATCAATGCTCTCTCCTGTTTGATCCTGGCAATCAATCGAGGAAGCATCGGGAAGGGTGGAAACACATAAGCCATGTTGAAAACCCAAGGTGCTGTCAGAGCATCTATCAGTACCGCTCCCGGGTCCCTGGACCTGGATCCGTAACAAGGAAGCTTGGCATTCTGGCGAGACGCCATGAGATCCAGATCTGGTTTGCCCCAATGCTGAAGCAGTTGGGCAAACACCTCCGGATGAAGTTCCCACTCCACCGGATGAAAAGTCTGGCGACTTAGGAAATCCGCCTCCCAGTTCTCCACGCCTGGGATGTGGATCGCTGACAGGTGGCAAGAGTGAGACTCTGCCCAGCGAATTATCTTTGAGACTTCCATCATCGCTAGGGAACTCCTTGTCCCTCCCTGATGGTTGATGTAAGCCACAGTCGTGATGTTGTCCGACTGAAACCTCATGAACCTCAGAGTTGCTAACTGAGGCCAAGCCAGAAGGGCATTGAAAACTGCTCTTAATTCCAGAATGTTTATTGGAAGGAGTCTCTCCTCCTGAGTCCATGATCCCTGAGCCTTCAGGGAATTCCAGACAGCGCCCCAACCTAGCAGGCTGGCGTCTGTTGTTACAATCGTCCAATCTGGCCTGCTGAAGGGCATCCCCCTGGACAGATGTGGCCGAGAAAGCCACCATAGAAGAGAATCTCTGGTCTCTTGATCCAGATTTAGCATAGGGGACAAATCTGAGTAATCCCCATTCCACTGACTTAGCATGCACAATTGCAGCGGTCTGAGATGTAGGCGTGCAAAAGGTACTATGTCCATTGCCGCTACCATTAAGCCGATTACCTCCATGCATTGAGCCACTGACGGGTGTTGAATGGAATGAAGGACACGGCAAGCATTTAGAAGTTTTGATAACCTGTCCTCTGTCAGGTAAATTTTCATTTCTACAGAATCTATAAGAGTCCCCAAGAAGGGAACTCTTGTGAGTGGCAATAGAGAACTCTTTTCTACGTTCACCTTCCACCCATGCGACCTTAGAAATGCCAGAACTAACTCTGTATGAGACTTGGCAGTTTGGAAACTTGACGCTTGTATCAGAATGTCGTCTAGGTACAGAGCTACCGCTATTCCTTGCGGTCTTAGTACCGCCAGAAGAGAGCCCAGAACCTTTGTAAAGATTCTTGGAGCTGTAGCTAACCCGAAGGGAAGAGCTACAAACTGGTAATGCCTGTTTAGGAAGGCAAACCTTAGATACCGGTAATGATCCTTGTGAATCGGTATGTGAAGGTAGGCATCCTTTAAATCCACTGTGGTCATGTACTGACCCTTTTGGATAATAGGTAAGATGGTCCGAATAGTTTCCATTTTGAACGATGGAACTCTTAGGAATTTGTTTAGGATCTTTAAGTCCAAGATAGGTCTGAAGGTTCCCTCTTTTTTGGGAACCACAAACAGATTTGAGTAAAACCCTTGTCCGTGTTCCGACCGCGGAACTGGGTGGATCACTCCCATTAGTAAAAGGTCTTGTACACAGCGTAGAAACGCCTCTTTCTTTATCTGGTTTGCTGACAACCTTGAAGGATGAAATCTCCCTTTTGGAGGAGAAGCTTTGAAGTCCAGAAGATATCCCTGAGATATGATCTCTAACGCCCAGGGATCCTGGACATCTCTTGCCCAAGCCTGGGCGAAGAGAGAAAGTCTGCCCCCCACTAGATTCGTTTCCGGATCGGGGGCCCTCACTTCATGCTGTCTTAGGGGCAGCAGCAGGTTTTCTGGCCTGCTTGCCCTTGTTCCAGGACTGGTTAGGTTTCCAGCCCTGTCTGTAGCGAGCAACAGTTCCTTCCTGTCTTGGAGCGGAGGAAGTTGATGCTGCTCCTGCCTTGAAGTTACGAAAGGCACGAAAATTAGACTGTTTAGCCCTTGGTTTGGCCCTGTCTTGAGGAAGGGCATGGCCCTTACCTCCAATAATGTCAGCGATAATTTCTTTCAAACCGGGCCCGAATAATGTCTGCCCTTTGAAAGGGATGTTAAGCAATTTAGAAGTCACATCGGCTGACCAGGATTTAAGCCACATCGCTCTACGTGCTTGAATGGCGAATCCGGAGTTCTTAGCCGTAAGTTTAGTTAAGTGTACTACGGCATCAGAAATAAATGAATTAGCTAGCTTAAGGACTTTAAGCTTGTCTATAATCTCATCCAATGGAGCTGTGCTAAGGGTCTCTTCCAGAGACTCAAACCAGAATGCCGCCGCAGCCGTGACAGGCGCAATGCATGCAAGGGGTTGTAATATAAAACCTTGCTGAACAAACATTTTCTTAAGGTAACCCTCTAACTTTTTATCCATTGGATCTGAAAAAGCACAGCTATCCTCCACCGGGATAGTGGTGCGCTTAGCCAGAGTAGAAACTGCTCCCTCAACCTTAGGGACCGTCTGCCATAAGTCCCGTGTGGTGGCGTCTATTGGAAACATTTTTCTAAATATAGGAGGGGGTGAAAGAGGCACACCGGGTCTATCCCACTCCTTGTTAACAATTTCTGTAAGCCTTTTAGGTATAGGAAAAACGTCAGTACACGCCGGTACCGCAAAATATTTATCCAGCCTACATATTTTCTCTGGAATTGCAACCGTGTTACAATCATTCAGAGCTGCTAATACCTCCCCTAGTAATACACGGAGGTTCTCAAGCTTAAATTTAAAATTTGAAATGTCTGAGTCCAGTTTATTTGGATCAGATCCGTCACCCACAGAATGAAGCTCTCCGTCCTCATGTTCTGCAAATTGTGACGCAGTATCAGACATGGCTCTATTATTATCAGCACACTCTGTTCTTACCCCAGAGTGATCGCGTTTACCCCTAAATTCTGGCAATTTAGATAGTACTTCAGTCATAACATTAGCCATGTCTTGCAAAGTGATTTGTATGGGCCGCCCTGATGTACTTGGCGCCACAATATCACGCACCTCCTGAGCGGGAGGCGAAGGTACTGACACGTGAGGAGAGTTAGTCGGCATAACTTCCCCCTCGTTGTCTGGTGAAATTTTCTTTACATGTACAGATTGGCTTTTATTTAAAGTAGCATCAATGCAATTAGTACACAAATTTCTATTGGGCTCCACATTGGCCTTTAAACATATTGAACAAAGAGATTCATCTGTGTCAGACATGTTTAAACAGACTAGCAATGAGACTAGCAAGCTTGGAAAATACTTTTCAAATAAATTTACAAGCAATATAAAAAACGCTACTGTGCCTTTAAGAAGCACAAAAAACTGTCACAGTTGAAATAACAATGAACCAAATTAGTTATAGCAACCAAATTTTCACAGTAAATGCATTAAGTTAGCAAAGGATTGCACCCACCAGCAAATGGATGATTAACCCCTTAGTACCCAAAAACGGATAACAATTTAATATTAACGTTTTTATCACAGTCAAAACACACTCTCACAGGTCTGCTGTGAGTGATTACCTCCCTCAAAACTAGTTTTGGAGACCCCTGGGCTCTGTAGAGACGTCCTGGATCATGGAGGAAGAAATAGGAAGACTGTGACTGAATTTTAACTGCGCAATAAAGCGCTAAAATAGGCCCCTCCCACTCATATTACACCAGTGGGGAAGCTCAGTAAACTGATTTTATTCAGAAACAAACGACAGCCATGTGGTAAAAATCATGCCCATAAAGTTTTATCACCAAGTACCTCAGAAAAAAACGATTAACATGCCAGTAAACGTTTTAAAAATAAAATGATGAAATGTTATTAATAAGCCTGCTGCTAGTCGCTTTCACTGCAGTGGAGGCTCAAATATTACTTAAATATATACAGTATTTTCTTAGTGAAGTTCCATTCCCCAGAAATAACAAAATTTATGCTTACCTGATAAATTAATTTCTCCTGTAGTGTGGTCAGTCCACGGGTCATCATTACTTCTGGGATATTATCTCCTCCCCTACAGGAAGTGCAAGAGGATTCACCCAGCAGAGCTGCTATATAGCTCCTCCCCTCTACGTCACCTCCAGTCATTCGACCAAAGGACCAACGAGAAAGGAGAAGCCCAAGGGTGTAGTGGTGACTGGAGTATAATCCAAAAAAAAAATCTTTAGCCTGCCATAAAAAACAGGGCGGGCCGTGGACTGACCACACTACAGGAGAAATGAATTTATCAGGTAAGCATAAATTTTGTTTTCTCCTGTTAAGTGTGGTCAGTCCACGGGTCATCATTACTTCTGGGATACCAATACCAAAGCAAAAGTACACGGATGACGGGAGGGACAGGCAGGCTCTTTATACGGAGGGAACCACTGCCTGAAGAACCTTTCTCCCAAAAACAGCCTCCGAAGAAGCAAAAGTGTCAAATTTGTAAAATTTGGAAAAAGTATGAAGAGAAGACCAAGTTGCAGCCTTGCAAATCTGTTCAACAGAAGCCTCATTCTTAAAGGCCCAAGTGGAAGCCACAGCTCTAGTAGAATGTGCTGTAATTCTTTCAGGAGGCTGCTGTCCAGCAGTCTCATAGACTAATCGTATTATGCTACGAAGCCAAAAAGAGAGAGAGGTAGCCGAAGCTTTTTGACCTCTCCTCTGACCAGAATAAACGACAAACAGGGAAGACGTTTGACGAAAATCCTTAGTTGCCTGTAGATAAAATTTCAGGGCACGGACTACATCTAGATTGTGTAGCAGACGTTCCTTCTTCGAGGAAGGATTAGGACACAAAGATGGAACAACAATCTCTTGATTGATATTCCTGTTAGTGACCACCTTAGGTAGGAACCCAGGTTTAGTACGCAGAACTACCTTGTCTGAATGAAAAATCAGATAAGGAGAATCACAATGTAAGGCAGATAACTCAGAGACTCTTCGAGCCGAGGAAATAGCCATTAAAAACAGAACTTTCCAAGATAACAACTTGATATCAATGGAATGAAGGGGTTCAAACGGAACACCCTGTAAAACATTAAGAACTAAGTTCAAACTCCATGGCGGAGCAACAGTTTTAAACACAGGCTTGATCCTAGCCAAAGCCTGACAAAAAGCTTGAACGTCCGGAACTTCTGACAGACGTTTGTGTAAAAGAATGGACAGAGCTGAAATCTGTCCCTTTAAAGAACTAGCGGATAACCCTTTTTCTAAACCTTCTTGTAGAAAAGACAATATCCTTGGAATCCTAACCTTACTCCATGAGTAACTCTTGGATTCGCACCAATATAAGTATTTACGCCATATTTTATGGTAAATCCTTCTGGTAACAGGCTTCCTAGCCTGTATTAAGGTATCAATAACTGGCTCAGAAAACCCACGTTTTGATAAAATCAAGCGTTCAATTTCCAAGCAGTCAGCTTCAGAGAAGTTAGATTTTGATGTTTGAATGGACCCTGGATCAGAAGGTCCTGTTTCAGAGGTAGAGACCAAGGCGGACAGGATGACATGTCCACTATATCTGCATACCAAGTCCTGCGTGGCCATGCAGGTGCTATTAGAATCACTGATTCTCTCTCCTGTTTGATTCTGGCAATCAATCGAGGAAGCATCGGGAAGGGTGGAAACACATAAGCCATCCCGAAGGTCCAAGGTGCTGTCAAAGCATCTATCAGAACCGCTCCCGGATCCCTGGATCTGGACCCGTAGCGAGGAAGCTTGGCGTTCTGACGAGACGCCATGAGATCTATCTCTGGTTTGCCCCAACGTCGAAGTATCTGGGCAAAGACCTCCGGATGAAGTTCCCACTCCCCCGGATGAAAAGTCTGACGACTTAAGAAATCCGCCTCCCAGTTCTCCACTCCCGGGATGTGGATTGCAGACAGGTGGCAAGAGTGAGACTCTGCCCAGCGAATTATCTTTGATACTTCCATCATTGCTAGGGAGCTTCTTGTCCCTCCCTGATGGTTGATGTAAGCTACAGTCGTGATGTTGTCCGACTGAAACCTGATGAACCCCCGAGTTGTTAACTGGGGCCAAGCCAGAAGGGCATTGAGAACTGCTCTCAATTCCAGAATGTTTATTGGAAGGAGACTCTCCTCCTGATTCCATAGTCCCTGAGCCTTCAGAGAATTCCAGACAGCGCCCCAACCTAGTAGGCTGGCGTCTGTTGTTACAATTGTCCAGTCTGGCCTGCTGAATGGCATCCCCCTGGACAGGTGTGGCCGATAAAGCCACCATAGAAGAGAATTTCTGGTCTCTTGATTCAGATTCAGAGTGGGGGACAAATCTGAGTAATCCCCATTCCACTGACTTAGCATGCACAATTGCAGCGGTCTGAGATGTAGGCGTGCAAAAGGTACTACGTCCATTGCCACTACCATTAAGCCGATCACCTCCATGCATTGAGCTACTGACGGGTGTTGAATGGAATGAAGGACACGGCATGCATTTTGAAGCTTTGTTAACCTGTCTTCTGTCAGGTAAATCTTCATTTCTACAGAATCTATCAGAGTCCCCAAGAAGGGAACTCTTGTGAGTGGAAAGAGAGAACTCTTCTTTTCGTTCACCTTCCATCCATGCGACCTTAGAAATGCCAGTACTAACTCTGTATGAGACTTGGCAGTTTGAAAGCTTGAAGCTTGTATCAGAATGTCGTCTAGGTACGGAGCTACCGAAATTCCTCGCGGTCTTAGTACCGCCAGAAGAGTACCCAGAACCTTTGTGAAGATTCTTGGAGCCGTAGCCAGTCCGAATGGAAGAGCTACAAACTGGTAATGCCTGTCTAGAAAGGAAAACCTTAGATACCGGTAATGATTTCTGTGAATCGGTATGTGAAGGTAAGCATCCTTTAAATCCACTGTGGTCATGTACTGACCCTCTTGGATCATGGGCAAAATTGTTCGAATCGTTTCCATCTTGAACGATGGAACTCTTAGGAATTTGTTTAGGATCTTTAAATCCAAGATTGGCCTGAAAGTTCCCTCTTTTTTGGGAACTACAAACAGATTTGAGTAAAACCCTTGTCCTTGTTCCGACCGCGGAACTGGATGGATCACTCCCATTAATAAAAGATCTTGTACGCAGCGTAGGAACGCTTCTTTCTTTATTTGGTTTGTTGATAACCTTGACAGATGAAATCTCCCTCTTGGGGGAGAGGATTTGAAGTCCAGAAGGTATCCCTGAGATATGATCTCTAACGCCCAGGGATCCTGAACATCTCTTGCCCAAGCCTGGGCGAAGAGAGAAAGTCTGCCCCCTACTAGATCCGGTCCCGGATCGGGGGCCCTCGATTCATGCTGTCTTAGGGGCAGCAGCAGGTTTCCTGGCCTGCTTGCCCTTGTTCCAGGACTGGTTAGGTTTCCAGCCTTGTCTGTAGCGAGCAACAGCTCCTTCCTGTTTTGGTGCAGAGGAAGTTGATGCTGTTCCTGCTTTGAAATTACGAAAGGAACGAAAATTAGACTGTCTAGCCCTAGGTTTGGCTTTGTCCTGAGGCAGGGCATGGCCTTTACCTCCTGTAATGTCAGCGATAATCTCTTTCAACCCGGGCCCGAATAAGGTTTGCCCTTTGAAAGGTATATTAAGCAATTTAGATTTAGAAGTAACATCAGCTGACCAGGATTTTAGCCACAGTGCTCTGCGTGCCTGAATGGCAAAACCGGAATTCTTAGCCGTAAGTTTAGTTAAATGTACTACGGCATCTGAAATAAATGAGTTAGCTAACTTAAGGGCTTTAAGTTTGTCTGTAATCTCATCTAGTGTAGATGATTGAAGTGTCTCTTCCAGAGACTCAAACCAAAATGCTGCTGCAGCCGTGACAGGCGCAATACATGCAAGAGGTTGCAATATAAAACCTTGTTGAACAAACATTTTCTTAAGGTAACCCTCTAATTTTTTATCCATTGGATCTGAAAAGGCACAGCTATCCTCCACCGGGATAGTGGTACGCTTAGCTAAAGTAGAAACTGCTCCCTCCACCTTAGGGACCGTTTGCCATAAGTCCCGTGTGGTGGCGTCTATTGGAAACATTTTTCTAAATATCGGAGGGGGTGAGAACGGCACACCGGGCCTATCCCACTCCTTAGTAACAATTTCAGTAAGTCTCTTAGGTATAGGAAAAACATCAGTACTCGCCGGTACCGCAAAAAATTTATCCAACCTACACATTTTCTCTGGTATTGCAACTGTGTTACAATCATTCAGAGCCGCTAACACCTCCCCTAGTAATACACGGAGGTTTTCCAGCTTAAATTTAAAATTTGAGATATCTGAATCCAATCTATTTGGATCAGAACCGTCACCCACAGAATGAAGTTCTCCGTCCTCATGTTCTGCCGCCTGTGACGCAGTGTCTGACATGGCCCTAATATTATCAGCGCACTCTGTTCTCACCCCAGAGTGATCACGCTTGCCTCTAAGTTCTGGTAATTTAGCCAAAACTTCAGTCATAACAGTAGCCATATCCTGTAATGTGATTTGAAATGGCCGCCCAGATGTACTCGGCGCTACAATATCACGCACCTCCCGAGCGGGAGATGCAGGTACTGACACGTGAGGCGAGTTAGTCGGCATAACTCTCCCCTCGTTGTCTGGTGAAATATGTTCAATTTGTACAGATTGACTTATTTAAAGTAGCATCAATACAGTTAGTACATAAACTTCTATTGGGCTCCACTTTGGCATTAGCACATATAGCACATGTATCTTCCTCTAAATCAGACATGTTTAACACACTAGCAATTAACTAGCAACTTGGAAATGCTTTTTCAAGTAATTTACAATAATATGAAAACGAACTGTGCCTATAAGAAGCACAGAAAAAATTATGACAGTTGAAAATAATTAAGTTATAGCATCAATCTTTGTCAGAAATATACAATTTTAGCAAAGGATTGTTCCCATTAGCAAAGGATAACTAACCCAGGCAGCAGAAAAAATACACAAATAAACGTTTTTTATCACAGTCAACTACAATCTTCACAGCTCTGCTGTGATGATTACCTCCCTCAAAAAAAGGCTTTGGAGATCCCCGAGTTCTGTAGAGATGAACCGGATCATGCAGGAAGAAAATGAACCTCTGACTGAGTTTTTTGATGCGTAGTAAAAGCGCCAAAAATGGCCCCTCCCCCTCACACATAACAGTGAGAGAGATCAGTGAACTATTGCCAAGTGGAAAAAATAGTGCCCAAAACATTTTTTCACCCAGTACCTCAGAGAAATAAACGTTTTTACATGCCAGCAAAAAAACGTTTAACCCCAGAAATTAATTGTTATTTAAAACCTATTGCAAGTCCCTGCAAATTAGGTTAAGTCTATGCATACAGTATAAATCCAGTGAAGTACCATTCCCCAGAATACTGAAGTGTAAAATATACATACATGACAGCCTGATACCAGCTACATCTACTGCATTTAAGGCTGAGTTTACATTATAACGGTATGGCAGGATTTTCTCATCAATTCCATGTCAGAAAATAACAAACTGCTACATACCTCTTTGCAGATTAATCTGCCCGCTGTCCCCTGATCTGAAGTTTACCTCTCCTCAGATGGCCGAGAAACAGCAATATGATCTTAACTACTCCGGCTAAAATCATAGAAAAAACTCCGGTAGATTCTTCTTCAAATTCTACCAGAGAATGAATAACACACTCCGGTGCTATTATAAAATAACAAACTTTTGATTGAAGGTAATAAACTAATTAAATCACCACAGTCCTCTCACACATCCTATCTATTCGTTGGGTGCAAGAGAATGACTGGAGGTGACGTAGAGGGGAGGAGCTATATAGCAGCTCTGCTGGGTGAATCCTCTTGCACTTCCTGTAGGGGAGGAGATAATATCCCAGAAGTAATGATGACCCGTGGACTGACCACACTTAACAGGAGAAACCTCAGTGTAAACATACATACATATCAGCCTGATACCAGTCGCTACTACTGCATTTAAGGCTGCACTTACATTACATGGGTATTAGCAGTATTTTCTCAGTCAATTCCATTCCTTAGAAAATAATATACTGCAACATACCTCCTTGCAGGTGAACCCTGCCTGCTATCCCCTGTTCTGAAGTTACCTCACTCCTCAGAATGGCCGAGAACAGCAAGTGGATCTTAGTTACGACCGCTAAGATCATACACAAACTCAGGTAGATTCTTCTTCTAATGCTGCCTGAGAAGAAACACACTCCGGTACTGTTTAAAATAAACTTTTGATTGAAGAAATAAAAACTAAGTTTAACAACCACAGTCCTCTCACACGTCCTATCTATTAGTTAGGTGCAAGAGAATGACTGGGTATGACGTAGAGGGGAGGAGCTATATAGCAGCTCTGCTTGGGTGATCCTCTTGCACTTCCTGTTAGGGAGGAGATATAATCCCATAAGTAATGGATGACCCGTGGACTGACTACACTTAACAGGAGAAATTGGGTTTATCTCTCTTTAATGGCAGATAAGAGCCAAAAGGACTGTAACTAAAGAGGAACAGGACTTGGGAATTATTTCAGATGATTTGAAATTCAGTAGACAATGCAGCAGTGCAGCTAGTAAGGTTGTATTGGGAGAGGTATTAGTACCAGAAACAGCAAGGGTCATGTGCCACTTTACAGATCACTAGTTAGGCCATATCTGGAACATACCATTCGTTTGTGGCGATTTCAATTCGGAGATATTGTGCATTATATTTTTTTTGGCAGCTCCTAAAATTCTATATCTGTGACCGTGATGGTCGACATTCACAGATCAGTGGTATTGCTGCTCTTCCCCAGATGTATCATGCACTTTTGGTTAGAACATACAGTACAGAGGTTTACATTTTATGCAGTTTTTATACACAGTTTAAAAGTTACAAAATATATTTTAAAAATGATCACAAGAACAAAGAGCAAGACAGCAAAATGTAATGCTCCAGTTCTATATTATGCACAAAGTACCCAATACAGCTGTCAAAAAGCCGGCAATGTCACTGACCTGTGCACTTCTGTCTAAGTATTCATGAATACCTCAACCCTCCAAGATGGTGACCGTAAGATGGGGAACTTGACCAACCAACACCAGTAAGGAGTTGACATAAAAAACAGCTCTGGAGAGAGCTGAACACAGGCGTAAAAACAATAGCATATTGTGCACTTTACTGTCCCTTTAAATGGTTGTCATATACTGCTGCAAACTTACAGAAAATGCTAAAGCTTTATAAAAGGGGAAATGTTATTGTACTTCTACAAAAGCAATCTAAACAAAATGTATGGTTACACTTTAACCTAGCTAATTATTTCTATATTGTAAAGGACTTTGAACTCCCACGTGCTGCACCTGCTCTATAGAACTAACTCACACATGACTGTCTCCGTTTCATATCAACAAGCTCTCAGAAAAACACCACTTGTTAAGAAGTATACCAGTTTTCCACTTAAAGATTCCCTTATCACAAAAACATTCTGCAGGATCCGATACACAATCCCTACATAGTTTGTCTTCTTCACTACTAAACCCTTTGACTGTAAGATCCTTATCCTGTTTTACTTTATACTGTAAAGTCATCTTCATAGCCTCTGAGCCAGGGAACCCCAGGGCCACAGACAGTGCTAGACTTTAAAAAGGGACAGTCAACATTAAAAGAAAGAACCCCAAATTTTTTCTTTCATGATTTAGAAAGAGCATGTAATTTTAAACAACTTTTTAATTTACTTTTATTATCTAATTTGCTTCATTCTCTTAATATACTTTGCTGAAAAGCATATCTAGATAGGCTCGGTAGCTGCTGATTGGTTGCTGCACATAGATGCCTTGTGTGATTGCTATTTCTTCAACAAAGGATATCTAAAGAAAGAAGCAAATTAGATAATAGAAGTAAACTGGAATGTTGTTTAAAATTGTATACTCTACTTGAATCATGATAGATTTTTTTTGGGTTTAGTGTCCCTTTAAATGTGTTATTGTTTAAAAAGATAGATAATGCCTTTACTACCCATTCCCCAGCTTTGCACAACCAACATTGTTTTATTAATATACTTTATAACATTTAAACCTCTAAATTTATGCCTGTTTCAAAGCCACTATAGACAGCCTCTTAATCACATGCTTGTTTGCTTTCCACAGCAGGAGACTGCTAGTTCATGTGGGCAATAAAGATAACATTGTGCTCACGCCCATAGGTTGTGCATAACACATCTAAAATGCAAGTCAATAGATAATAAATAAAAAGCCATGTGATCAGGGGGATGTCAAAAGAGACTTGGATTCAAGGTAATCAGAGGTAAAAGTATATTAATGTAACTGTTGGCTGTGCATAACTGGGGAATGGGGAATGGGTAATTAGAAAATCTATGCTTACCTGATAAATTTATTTCCGGGTATGGCGAGTCCACGGCATCCTCAATTACTGTTGGGAATATCCCTCCTGGCCAGCAGGAGGAGGCAAAGAGCACCACAGCCAAGCATCACTCCCCCTCCCACAAACCCCAGTCATTCGACCAAAGGTAAACGTAGAAAAGGGAGTAAACACAAGGTGAAAAGGTGCCTGAGGTTAGTAAAAAAAACGGTCTGAAATAAAAAGGGCGGGGGCGTGGACTCACCATATGCAGAAAGAAAGAAATTTATCAGGTATGAATACATTTTCTTTCCTAAGATATGGTGAGTCTACGGAATCATCAATTACTGTTGGGAACCAATACCCAAGCTAGAGTACACAGAGAACTAGGGAGGGACAAGACAGGTAGACCTAAACAGAAGGCACCACTGCTTGCAGAACCTTTCTCCCAAAAGAAGCCTCAGCCAAGGCAAAAGTATCGAATTTGTAAAATTTAGAAAAAGTATGCAGAGAAGACCAAGTTGCCGCTTTGCAAATCTGTTCCACAGAAGCTTTATTCTTGAAAGACCAGGAAGCCAGCCCTAGTGGAATAAGCTGTAATTATCTCAGGAGGCTGCTGGCTAGCAGTCTAATAAACCAAACGAATTCTACTTCTCAGTCAAAGAGAAAGAAGTAGCAGTAGCTTTTTGACCTTTACGTTTCCCAGAAAAACAAACAGGGCAGAAAACTGGCGAAAATTCTTAGTCGCTTGTAGGTAGAATTTCAGAGCACGCACAACACGTTTCTTATGAGGAGGATTCGGACATGGAAAAGGAACAACAATTTCCTGATTAATATTTCTATTCGAAACAACTTTAGGAAGAAAACCAAATTTAGTACGAAGAACCGTCTTATCAGCATGAAAGATAAGGTAAGGCAAATCACACTGCAAAGTCGAGAGTTCTGAGTCTCTCCGAGCAGAAGACATAACAAGAAGAAACAAAACCTTCCAAGATAGCAACTTAATATCTTTGGAATGCATTGGCTCAAACGGAGCCTGCTGCAAAACTCTAACAAGGTTAAGGCTCCAAGGAGGAG